>NC_092092.1:66244998-66844998 GCF_045679555.1 Salvelinus alpinus
ACAGTTTGTATAATTAAATAAGTTCATTTAAATAAATTCATTAGACCCTAATCTATGGATATCACATGACTGGGAATACAGATATGCATCTGTTAGTCACAGATACCTTAAAAAAAGGTGGTGGCGTGGATCAGAAAAGCAGTCAGTATCTGGTGTGACCACCATTTGCCTCATGCAGGGAGAGACATCTCTTTGGCATTGAGTTGATCAGGCTGTTGATTGTGGCCTGTGGAGTCCTGTCCCACTCCTCTTCAATGGCTGTGTGAAGTTGCTGGATATTGACTGGAACTGGAACACACTGTCGTACATGTCGATCCAGAGCATTTCAAACATGCTCAATGGGTGAGTATGCAGGCCATGGAAGAACTAGTACATTTTCAGCTTCCAGGAATTGTGTACAGATCCTTGCGACATAGGGCTGTGCATTATCATGCTGAAACATGAGGTGATGGTGGCGGATGAATGGCACGACAATGGGCCTCAGGATCTCGTCACAGTATCTCTATGCATTCAAATTGCCATCGATAAAATGCAGGCCGGTTGGACGTACTGCCAAATTCTTTAAAACGATGATGGAGGCGGCTTATGGTAGAGAAATGTACATTAAATTCTCTGGCAACACCTCTGGTGGACAATGACATGCTCCCTCAAAACTTGAGTCATCTGTGACATTGTGTTGTGTAACAAAACTGCACATTTTTGAGTGGCTTTTTATTGTCCCCAGCACAAGATGCACCAGCGTAATAATCATGCTGTTTAATCAGCTTCTCGATATGCCATACATGTCAGGTGGAGGGATTATCTTGGCAAAGGAGAAATGCTAACTAACAGGGATGTAAACAAATTTAATGAGAGGATAATGAGAAAAATAGGCTTTTTGTGCGTATGGAACAGTTCTGGGATCTTTTATTTCAGCTCATGTAACATGGGACCAATACTTTACATTTTGGGTTTATATTTCTGTTCAGTGTGTATAAAAAAAATTGGGGGTAGATGTCAAGATCAAGCTTCTTAGTTACAACAGAGACCTTCAATCCCTTCCCAGATCAAGATTTCTGTTGATAATGTTTTTGTGCTTCCACTCCGCAAAACAATAAACATTCGCTACACCCGCAATAACATCTGCTACATATCTGTATGTGACCAATAACATTTAATTTGATATATACAGTTGAAGTCGGAAGTTTACATATACTTCGGTTGGAGTCATTATAATTTGTTTTTCAACCACTCCACAAATTTCTTGTTAACAAACCATAGTTTTGGCAAGTCGGTTAGGACATCTACTTTTGTGCATGACACAAGTAATTTTTCCAACAATTGTTTACAGACAGATTATTTCACTTATAATTCACTGTATCACAATTCCAGTGGGTCAGTAGTTTACATACACTAAGTTGACTGTGCCTTTAAACAGCTTGGAAAATTCCAGAAAATTATGTCATGGCTTTAGAAGCTTCTGATAGGCTAATTGACATTATTTGAGTCAATTGGAGGTGTACCTGTGGATGTATTTCAAGGCCTACCTTTAAACGCAGTGCCTCTTTGCTTGACATCATGGGAAAATCAAAAGAAATCAGCCAAGACATCAGAAAAAAATTGTAAACCTCCACAAGTCTGGTTCATCCTTGGGAGCAATTTCCAAACACCTGAAGGTACCACGTTCATCTGTACAAACAATAGTACGCAAGTATAAACACCATGGGACCACACAGCCGTCATACCGCTCAGGAAGGTCTCCTAGAGATGAACGTACTTTGGTGCAAAAAGTGCAAATCAATCCCAGATCAACAGCAAAGGACCTTGTGAAGATGCTGGAGGAAACAGGTACAAAAGTATCTATACCCACAGTAAAACGAGTCCTATATCGACATAACCTGAAAGGCCGCTCAGCAAGGAAGAAGCCACTGCTCCAAAACCACCATAAAAAAGCCAGACTACGGTTTGCAACTGCACATGGGGACGAAGATCGTACTTTTTGGAGAAATATCCTCTGGTCTGATGAAACAAAAATAGAACCGTTTGGCCATAATGACCATCGTTATGACCATCGTCAAGCCGAAGAACACCATCCCAACCGTGAAGCACGGGGGTGGCAGCATCATGTTGTGGGGGTGCTTTGCTGCAGGAGGGACTGGTGCACTTCACAAAATAGATGGCATCATGAGGCAAGAAAATTATGTGGATATATTGAAGCAACATCTCAAGACATCAGTCAGGAAGTTAAAGCTTGGTCGCAAATGGGTCTTCCAAATGGACAATGACCCGAAGCAAACTTCCAAAGTTGTGGCAAAATGGCAACAAAAGGACAACAAAGTCAAGGTATTGGAGTGGCCATCACAAAGCCCTGACCTCAATCCCATAGAAAATGTGTGGGCAGAACTGAAAAAGTGTGTGCGAGCAAAGATGCCTACAAACCTGACTCAGTTACACCAGCTCTGTCTGGAGGAATGTGACAACATTTACACAACTTATTGTGGGAAGCTTGTGGAAGGCTACCCGAAACGTTTTACACAAGTTAAACAATTTAAAGGAAATGCTATCAAATACTAATTGAGTGTATGTAAACTTCTGACCCACTGGGAATGTGATGAAAGAAATAAAAGCTGAAATAAATCATTCTCTCTATTATTATTATTATTATTATTATGACATTTCACATTCTTAAAATAAAGTGGTGATCCTAACTGACCTAAAACAGGGAATTTTTACTAGGATTAAATGTCAGGAATTGTGAAAAACTGAGTTTATATGTATTTGCTACAGTGTATGTAAACTTCCGACTTCAACTGTATATTTTTGTTGTTGTTGAAATAGCGCCTCTTGTGTGCACATTCGTACAGCCGGTATGGTACAGAAATGGTATGACGGTAAGAAATTCTGGATACCTCCCAATGTCACGGATCCCTCCGGAACTGTGTCATTATGCACACCTGGTCCCCATTTCCCTGATTGAAATTGTATAAATGTGCCCTTTGGTTCACCATTGGGCTGTCGATTATTGTTCCAATGTCCGTTGGTCGTGTGAGTCCTTGTGCTGTGTTGTTTTGGCTTTCGTGACGCTTCTTTTGCGCAGATGATTACAGGTCTCGTCCCATGTGGAATCATTGTGTGTGTGTATGTTACGGGTCTCTGTGTATTTATTCAAGGTACTCCTCACTCTTTTGTTTGGGTTTCAACCCTGTGTTTTGTATACGTGTTTGTTTGGTCTTCGTCCCCGTGCCTTTACATGGCACGCTGTAATTTGGGTCAATAAAAAACCCTATTCCACATTCCTGCGCCTGTCTCCCAATCCCTTTATACCAACGTGACACCCAACCCTAGGACAGATGTCAATTCAACATCTATTCCACGTTGATTCAACGTAATTTCATTGTGTGCCCAGTGGGAAGGCTCTGCTGGATAATATGTAGTCAGTGGATTCCCCTGCAGCTCTATAAATGGTCCAAACATGTTGTCATACTCAACATAGTCAACGTTTGACATTGTCATAATTTCCCCCCCCCCCCCCTCCCAGATGGATATAATACCAATTTCTTGGTCCCAATACCAGTTTTTAGTCAATGAAGCATCATTAAGTATCATATCACCAACTACATCATGCTCCAAACCACATGCCACTGTGGAGAGAATGAAACATGGTCTTTCACCCATACAATAGCCCTTATACAGTCTGACATAAACACTCAGAGGAAACAGAGCTTTTCTGTGAGAATAATGCCATTCCTAATCAGATCTGGTATGGGTCCCCTTGGCCAAATCCCTTAAGCTATTCCACAGGCAATATCCAATGTGCTATGAGGAAAGAGTCACAATAAACAGAGTGACTCTCTATCTTTGTATTATGGCTTGGTTATTCACCGAGCAAAGACCCCAAATGGGCCCCTGCGAGGTCTCAAACCCCAGCTATTGAGAAGCACTGAACAAGAAAACATTCAAGACTCTACATTTCTATTCCATTATGTTCCCATTTCACACAATCAGCGCCTAACATATGGCTATGACCTGTGGGAAACCTGTCATGCGGACGATATCTGTCTTCTGCCAGTATAGCTGCCTGACAGAGCTGATGTTTCCTGCCTAGGAAATGCCTTCTTCGCTGAAAAGGGATGGCAGGACCAATAGCCCCCCATAGACAGCCTGGCCGACTCTCTGAATGGGCTCAAATGCACCTGAAGGATTAATTAGCAATTACACATGAGATATTGAGCCTGCCATTATATTATGGCAATGTGATGTGCTGCTGAGTAGTACAATGCCATGGTCGATCCATGAAACCCATCCATCCTCTAAAATGGATTTGTATAAATGCACCACATTTCCATCACTGGACACACATCCCCTCAGTGTGTCCTATTGGATTTACTTGGGGCTTTGAATACACTACTTTTGTTCATTAGAATGAATCAGAAAACCGCTGGGGGATTTAGGAGTCCTCACTAAAACCTGTCTATCAATGCTCCCATCAAGAAAGCATCTTCTGGCATGTGATGTCCAATTCCCTTAGAGAGTGCTTTCTGTCTGGCATATAATATGTCCTCCCTTACATTCCATCAAGAAAGAGAGGGGAAAAACACTGCAAAACAAAACCTGAATTATCTTGCGGTGAGTTCAGCTGGAAGACTAATTATTTCCTTCTGGTTAAACACTTTCTGAAGAAAATCAGATGAAAGTGAATCTGCCTGTAGCGCTTCCTTAACTAACTACTGACTGCCGGTACATAGTTCTCTGCTATTTCTACATTCCCGTTTGCTCCCCAAATGCTGCATTGAGTGTAATACTTACAACAATACTTTTATATTTGCAAAATAATACTAAATTGGCGATCTCTTATAAAGTGTCCTTTCAAACCATTTTAGTTCCTCCTTGCCTGAACCTCTGACTAGGGCGAATGATTCACTGAAAGAATGTAATCAGTTGTTGCAGGCACCATGTGGTTTCTACAGTATGGGAACAATAAAGGCAAGTAAATTGTATCCAGTCCATTATTTGGTAAAACAATGGGGAGGAGATATAGTGTTAATTATATAGTATATGAAAAAACATTGAAAAAACAACCATAAGCTACATGGAATGGGTATAGTAGTATATAACCTATTTACCAAATGGATATAGTAGTATATAACCTATTTACCAAATGCTTTTTTAAAGACTCTTAGCCGGCTGTGATGCAACAGTGAGCACATACGCGTGATGTGTGATTCCTGAGGGCTGTGATGCAAAGGTGAGCACATACGCGTGATGTGTGATTCCTGAGGGCTGTGATGCAAAGGTGAGCACATACGTGTGATGTGTGATTCCTGAGGGCTGTGATGCAAAGGTGAGCACATACGCGTGATGTGTGATTCCTGAGGGCTGTGATGCAAAGGTGAGCACATACGTGTGATGTGTGATTCCTGAGGGCTGTGTGTAAAGCCTACATAATGCACAGGGACAATGCACAGTGGAAACCACAGCTCATTGGTTCCACTGACGGGAGTTACAGATGTCCAATTTCACTGGGGAGGAGTGGCTGGGAACCACAGGGGGTGTGGTCATGAAGTATCATAAATATGAACAAATGAGTTAATGTGCATACTTTAGGAGATGCATGTTCAAAAAATCTGTCACTGAAAGATGCCTTTCATGTTACTGTTCAGGTGATCCTCCTTGGTAACATCTCCCTTCTCTGTATACTTTCAGGAACACAAATGATTTTAAAACTAGGTTTCCAGTATGTTTTGCACAAATCTTAGAAGATCTGCTTTTCCAGACCATCCCTGCTGGTGTAAGTATGTGTTTGTGCACTGGTCAGTGATGAATTGAACATGTCTTTTCCTTCCATGTCATCTGCAATCAGAGCATGCTCTGAGCTTCACTTCAGATGTATACTCAAACACAGCCGTGGTCAGGAAGCAAACAGCTGCTCTATCATGTGGGGTTAAATGGTTTAACAGATAACTGGAAGGCCATCTCAGGGTTCAGGCTGTTTGCAGTAGAGAGGCACCCGTCAGGATTCACAGCCGCCTGGCTTTGACAGAGATGCATGAAACTGAGACTGCTGTCAGTGTCTGCCAGGGCTTGAATCTCCAAATCAAGAATTGCCATCACAGATCTGTTTCAATAGGTCCCTGTCATGAAACAAATGTTATTTGGTTTTTGAGTTGTCATATCCAATTGCTTGAGACAAGAGAGGGAGAACAGATATTTGTGAGTGGTTACTCCTCTGGGAAGCACACCAAAAGCAGCTCATGAGAAGAACCAAAAATGACCAAAATGAATCCACAGAAGTAAGCAGCATAGAATTTGCTACTTTGCTTTAACAAAATGGCAGTAAGTATTTCACATCTTAATTTTAATTTAGTATTACAGCAATACTTTAGAAATTCATACTTTTTTGTGTTCTCACAGCAGCAACAATCTCAGGGGATATCTGTAATTCAATTAGCTGGCATTGTTTTCAGCTCGTAAGAAGAGCAAGCCTCAATCACACTGCAATTATGCTGAAATAAGGACATTTACCAAATGTAGAGTATGTCAGATAATGAGAATGAGTGCAACCCAGTAAACTACATCCAATAGGGACACACACTGTAGGAAAACGTAAAAGAGTAAGAAGGTTGAGATTGTTTAATGTAGACGTTTCACATCTGAGTCCTTTCTCAAGACCATTAAACACGCACCTGCATCCCACTCTTCTTGTTTTTCTAAATGTAGACGGAAAATGGTATATCAAGACTGCAAAATGCCCCAGACCCACTCAACATGTGTAGGTACAAGCGCCGTTTTTTAGCAATAAATTAATACCAAGGTTATTATTTCCAGCTACTCTGAAATGGCCTTCTTACTTCAAAAAAAGTGGTATGTATTTTGAGACATATATTTACAATAAATCATATTTATGTTTGGCTGTGAATTAATTGTCCCATGAAAAATAACTATAATTAGAGATCACTAAATACAGTAGTAAACCATACTCATTGTACTGCTAGCCTTGTAATTTGAGGAACTATTTCATTAGCCGTTCTCTAAAAGGATAAATAGATCATCCTCATCCTCATTTAATGATGGTGCCAATACAATGCTATGGGCTACTCTTTTCCGCGAAGAACTTAATGCCCTTGAAACTAACCATCCTGTTGTCAGATGGGTGCTGGCATTAGGAGCCATGACACTGACGCACTTTGAGGGGTTACCCCTTTATGCTCTTCTCTCAAACTCCCCCTGGAATGGCCTGCCACAAAGCACTTATAATTCCACAGGAATGGCCTGCCACAAAGCACTTATAATTCCACAGGAATGGCCTGCCACAAAGCACTTATAATTCCACAGGAATGGCCTGCCACAAAGCACTTATAATTCCACAGGAATGGCCTGCCACAAAGCACTTATAATTCTACAGGAATGGCCTGCCACAAAGCACTTATAATTCCACAGGAATGGCCTGCCACAAAGCACTTATAATTCCACAGGAATGGCCTGCCACAAAGCACTTATAATTCCACAGGAATGGCCTGCCACAAAGCACTTATAATTCCACAGGAATGGCCTGCCACAAAGCACTTATAATTCCACAGGAATGGCCTGCCGCCACAAAGCACTTATAATTCCACAGGAATGGCCTGCCACAAAGCCCTCCCGAGGTCATCAGCTCTGTAGCAAGTTCAAAAGTATCAACCTCCTCCCTATATGTTCAGAAGACCAGAGACAGACTTTCCAATGTATCACCCTCCCCTGGTACCAACATACCAGATCATTTTCTATTCTTAAAATTAGCCCATCTCTCTCTCTTGCTTCCTCTTTCTGTCTCTCTGTCTCTCTCTCAATAAGATATTCTCAAGCTCTGTTTTCCAGTCTGTCCTTGACTTGAAGTGAGCCCAATGTAATTACTATTGAAATAGAGACACACACACACACACACACACACACACACACACACACACACACACACACACACACACACACACACACACACACACACACACACACACACACACACACACACACACACACACACACACACACACACACACACACACCTCAGATGGAGAAAGAGCACTAAGCCACCTTTATAAAGGCTCACTGACTTCCTCATTATGTGTAGGGAGGGAATAATGTACATGTCTGTTCCAGACGCTGACAATAGATGTCTGGTCACCAGGGAAGGCTTTATTTGACTGCCATAATTACTCGTTGACATAGATAGAAGGATAGGAAGTTTGGCAAGAGAGGATTCTGTATGTGTTGATGGCACCGCTGGAATTGTATAATCTATCTGTACGCACACTCAGGCTTGGAAAAATTACAAGGCTAAGGACCTACAGTGACAAATGCATAACTTAATTACATGGTGGTTGACAGTGGGGCTGCACAGGCAGGCTGCTGCATTCTGTATCCAACTCTTTCTCTGGTTATTTGGGGATTTTAGATCCTAGGAAATAGAGCATGTGCAAATTAGGACAGTTTAACTCTTACCTTGAACTGTAAACGGCATTCTAATCTTGTATTCCTGAGGAGAATGAAAGCGTATGCAAATGTTCCTGAGATTTTCAGTAGATCAAATAAATGGGCAAATTGTTTTATTTCCTCCTGTTTTGCATTACGCCACTTAGCTTTATAGCATCATAAAATGCCCCACAAGTACCTGAGTTGTCAGTCAATGTGGATATGTATAGTAGATTAGATTAGACAACTTTATTAGTCACATGCACAGGGTCGCAGATGTAATTGCGGGGTACAGTGAAATTCTTAAGCTTAAATTCTTAAGCTCCAACAGTGCAGGGCAAAAATAGAATGTTTAGTACTGCACAACAACATTTCAATCTAGTACAAGCTTAACTAAATGAACAACAAAGACGGAATGTAATATGACATTTTATCTAATAGTTTGGGGAATGGCCTTGTCTCCGAGGGAAGATCCTCAGAGCCAGATGATGTGATGGCAGGTAGCCGTATGCGGGGCTGCTAGTGTAACGGATGTGAAATGGCTAGCTAGTTAGCGGTGGTGCGCGCTAATAGCGTTTCAATCGGTTACGTCACTCGCTTTGAGACCTTGAAGTAGTGGTTCCCCTTGCTTTGCAAGGGCCGCGGCTTTTGTGGAGCGATGGGTAACAATGCTTCGTGGGTGACTGTTGTTGATGTGTGCAGAGGGTCCCTGGTTCGCGCCCGGGGCGAGGGGACGGACTAAAGTTATACTGTTACACTGGTTCCAATGATGGACTACCAATAAACTACTACCAATAAATGTACTGGTGAATTATATTAATCATGCATTGAACTGCATTCATCTATTCTACCATCAATGCCTTACTGTCCATCATGACATTTTGAGTCAAATAGAACCTATTTTTAAAACCTCTTATGAAGTTGGTTTTGTAGCATGAACTGGGAATTTGATATTTTTAACTGGTATTATGATTGTCTGTTTGTTTCATATCTGCAAAGTATTTAAAATGCTGTCAGTTCCACTTTAAACAAGCATTCAGACGAGCCTTACTGCTTGAACCTTGGTAAACTACATGAGTGGCAGTTAAATGCATGGTTATCACTCTTCACGCCTTGTCCTTGTATTCTGGACTAGTTGAAATGATTCCTGATGTCTCAATCGCTTTCCCCCGCCACAAAACTGCCGGCCTGTGCGTTTATATTTATTCATAGCACTGTTCTCAAGGGCCCCTTTTTGACAGGAAAGCCTTTTTCAGTGTAATTGTTGGAAACGGGCCACTGCTCACTATGATGTTCAAAGGTCTGACTGCATTACAGGGAGATCACAGATTCCAAACATGTTGATTTATTTTTTTCACTCTTCCGCTCCTAAAGCGCTAGGAAATTAATCATATGGGCAGCGTTTACTATTGTATGGGTGAGGCGTTCAGTGCTAATTTGTTTCTAAGCTTATTTACAAACTGCTGCTGTAATCAGGTAATGAATTAGCCATCTCCACATGAATACTTATCACATGCTGAAAATAGACAGTTAATTCCCATCTAATATATTACATTGTTGGGCCAACGTGGCGGAGTAATATATTACATCATTGGCCCAACGTGGAAGAGTAATATATTACACTGTTGGGCCAACATGACAGAGTAATATATGACATTATTGGGCCAACATGGCAGAGTAATTTATCACACTGTTGAGCCAACATGGCAGAGTGAATGAAAAAGTATTAAGTAGTGCGTGTTCAGTGAAATACTTGACCATGGGAGTGACAGAGTTGGAGAGGAGAATGGGCAAGTGGGTTGAGGGTGGCAGGGCTTCTTGAGTCAAAATTGTGTTGGCATTTCCACTTTGTGGCACGTTGCCATGGGGATAGCTGTGCACTGAAAAGGTGTTTTCTTAGTGAACCATAATCTTAACTGCCTCACTTTGACAGATAGAGAAAAACTTGGTCCCAGTGCAATATGTAGATTTACAGCAGCACTTGATGGGCTGCAGTTGTTACAGGTGAGATGGGACGAGGGTGGGGAGATGGACTTTACTTTTAAACGCAACCAACATGACAGAGAAAAAAGAGAAGGGCTGATTCACCAAGATTGCAGGATATTAAACTATTAATGTGATAACTGTCTTCCATAAGGGATAGGTTATGGCTTCTCTTCTTTATTAATTACATGATTAAATGAATGATGTCAAAATCTGGGGGTTCCTCATAGAACCAACTGTCACACAGTACACAGTGAAGCAGAGCCTGGCTCTTGAAGAAGAATATTAGGACAGTAATTAATCGACATCCACACATAACATCCCCATCCTGACATCCACACATAACATCCCCATCCTGACATCCACACATAACATCCCCATCCTGACATCCACACATAACATCCCCATCCTGACATCCACACATAACATCCCCATCCTGACATCCACACATAACATCCCCATCCTGACATCCACACATAACATCCCCATCCTGACATCCACACATAACATCCCCATCCTGACATCCACACATAACATCCCCATCCTGACATAACATCCCCATCCTGACATCCACATATAACATCCCCATCCTGACATCCACACATAACATCCCCATCCTGACATCCACACATAACATCCCCATCCTGACATCCCCATCCTGACATCCACACATAACATCCCCATCCTGACATCCACACATAACATCCCCATCCTGACATCCACACATAACATCCCCATCCTGACATCCACACATAACATCCCCATCCTGACATCCACACATAACATCCCCATCCTGACATCCACACATAACATCCCCATCCTGTCCAAATACATTAACATAACGTTAAATTGTTCTTACGTTCACACACTCGCACACTACCACCTTTACATTATCACTCAATCTACACGTTGGCCACATAGGAATGTCAACAAAGTGAGCAGACATAACAAGGAAGTGTCTATTAGCAAAGCTCATCACATTGTCAAGTGCGCAGCCTGCAAGTCAAATGGTGTCAAGCTATCAATATTTCAGAAACAAACAGCGGATATCAGAGTCGTGGACGGTGGAGACAGTGTCTGACAGAATGTTTTGAGGTGTTTTCCTGGGAGAGCCCAGTGCGGCAGAAAGAGAGTGGTGTTCAGATTCGTTTGTGAGTCAAGAGATCTTTGCTCAACAGTTTGTGCTTCCTTGATGACTGACTGAATAGCTTGCTGCCTATTAAATAGACCAATTCCCTGAGGCAGCAATAGTCCATCACATTCCATCTATAATACATTAAATTAAATCCTGTTATAAGTATGACATGAGTTCCCACTGGTAGTTCCCACTGGAAATACAGTAAATTTACCTGCGTGGCGGAATTTAGTTTCTTTTAAACACTTAAGAACATTTAAAAGTTCTAAATGTTAACCATACTGCCATGGCAATTAAATATCAGGAAACCAATGAATAATTAATGACATAACTGCTTCATATCATCATGATTATCATCTGTATGTAAAGGATAACATACTGGTCTAATGGTTTAGTCCAGTGGTTGCCAACTCCAGGCCCCCAGTACCCCCATACTGGTCTAATGGTTTAGTCTAGTGTTTCCCAACTCCAGCCCTCCAGTACCCCCATACTGGTCTAATGGTTTAGTCCAGTGGTTCCCAACTCCAGCTCTCTAGTACCCCCATACTGGTCTAATGGTTTAGTCTAGTGTTTCCCAACTCCAGGCCCCCAGTACCCCCATACTGGTCTAATGGTTTAGTCCAGTGGTTGCCAACTCCAGGCCCCCAGTACCCCCATACTGGTCTAATGGTTTAGTCCAGTGGTTACCAACTCCAGGCCCCCAGTACCCCCATACTGGTCTAATGGTTTAGTCTAGTGTTTCTCAACTCCAGGCCCCCAGTACCCCCATACTGGTCTAATGGTTTAGTCCAGTGTTTCCCAACTCCAGCCCTCTAGTACCCCCATACTGGTCTAATGGTTTAGTCCAGTGTTTCCCAACTCCAGCCCTCTAGTACCCCCATACTGGTCTAATGGTTTAATCCAGTGGTTCCCAACTCCAGCCCTCTAGTACCCCCATACTGGTCTAATGGTTTAGCCCAGTGGTTCCAACTCCAGCCCTCCAGTACCCCTATACTGGTCTAATGGTTTAGTCCAGTGGTTCCCAACTCCAGCTCTCTAGTACCCCCATACTGGTCTAATGGTTTATCCCAGTGGTTCCAACTCCAGCCCTCCAGTACCCCCATACTGGTCTAATGGTTTAGCCCAGTGGTTCCAACTCCAGCCCTCCAGTACCCCCATACTGGTCTAATGGTTTAGTCCAGTGGTTGCCAACTCCAGGCCCCCAGTACCCCCATACTGGTCTAATGGTTTAGTCCAGTGGTTGCCAACTCCAGGCCCCTAGTACCCCCATACTGGTCTAATGGTTTAGTCTAGTGTTTCCCAACTCCAGGCCCCCAGTACCCCCATACTGGTCTAATGGTTTAGTCCAGTGTTTCCCAACTCCAGCCCTCTAGTACCCCCATACTGGTCTAATGGTTTAGTCCAGTGGTTCCCAACTCCAGCTCTCTAGTACCCCCATACTGGTCTAATGGTTTATCCCAGTGGTTCCAACTCCAGGCCCCCAGTACCCCCATACTGGTCTAATGGTTTAGTCCAGTGGTTGCCAACTCCAGGCCCCCAGTACCCCCATACTGGTCTAATGGTTTAGTCCAGTGGTTGCCAACTCCAGGCCCCCAGTACCCCCATACTGGTCGAATGGTTTAGTCTAGTGTTTCCCAACTCCAGGCCCCCAGTACCCCCATACTGGTCTAATGGTTTAGTCCAGTGTTTCCCAACTCCAGCCCTCTAGTACCCCCATACTGGTCTAATGGTTTAGTCCAGTGGTTCCCAACTCCAGTCCTCTACTACCCCCATACTGGTTTAATGGTTTAGTCCAGTGGTTCCCAACTCCAGTCCTCTACTACCCCAAACTGGTTTAATGGTTTAGTCCAGTGGTTCCCAACTCCAGTCCTCTACTACCCCCATACTGGTCTAATGGTTTAGTCCAGTGGTTCCCAACTCCAGTCCTCTACTACCCCCATACTGGTTTAATGGTTTAGTCCAGTGGTTCCCAACTCCAGTACCCCCATACTGGTCTAATGGTTTAGTCCAGTGGTTCCCAACTCCAGTCCTCTACTACCCCCATACTGGTTTAATGGTTTAGTCCAGTGGTTCCCAACTCCAGTCCTCTACTACCCCCATACTGGTCTAATGGTTTAGTCCAGTGGTTCCCAACTCCAGTCCTCTACTACCCCCATACTGGTCTAATGGTTTAGTCCAGTGGTTCCCAACTCCAGTCCTCTACTACCCCCATACTGGTCTAATGGTTTAGTCCAGTGGTTCCCAACTCCAGCTCTCTAGTACCCCCATACTGGTCTAATGGTTTATCCCAGTGGTTCCAACTCCAGGCCCCCAGTACCCCCATACTGGTCTAATGGTTTAGTCCAGTGGTTGCCAACTCCAGGCCCCCAGTACCCCCATACTGGTCTAATGGTTTAGTCCAGTGGTTGCCAACTCCAGGCCCCCAGTACCCCCATACTGGTCTAATGGTTTAGTCTAGTGTTTCCCAACTCCAGCCCTCCAGTACCCCCAACATAACATCAGGACATCAGATTTAAGAAACCATTCATATCATATCTTTGTGTGCATTATTTCTAGTGTTATACATATACTATTCATTTGTGAGTGTCTTTAAAAATGCATGTACTGTATGCCTATACTTTGACACAGAAACACCCGGCGGTTTAGCTGGTTGTGGGATTGACACAGAGAGTATGTTGACAGGGTTTCTCTTCAGGGAGAAGCCAACGTGAAAGGCCTGCTGGAATGAAAGCACAGAAGCACTCTGACAAAGTCAGCAGTGAAAAGGGTCTTTGAAGATATTTTTTATTTAATTTCTGTCTTTTATCTGATTTGAATATTGGCTGGCACAAACAGCCAGTAGCAGTCTGAAGCAGATTACTAAAGACTATTCCCAGCTTTTTAAAAGACAGGAAGAACGTTATTGTTTGAGTTCCATTTCATATCATGTGACAGCTTTCAGAAGCAGAACCTGCTATATTAAAGTGGAGAGCTTAGGCGTAGGCAGAAATTAGTGACACACGTTGGAGCTGAGGCCTTTCATATGCTAAACTATTGTGTACTGGTTGTGAAATCAGTAACCTTTACATTCCCATTGTATCTTTTCTCTCAATGTTAAGGTTTTAATGAAAATAATTCAAAGGAGGAGACTGGTTATTTGGCAGTGAAGGTTGCCATCTGACAGAGTGGAGGAGACTGCTGCAGGAGGCTGAGGTTACAGGAGAAGGACCACTAGAAGGATGTCCTTAGATTCTTAGTATTTCCCTTCGTTGAGACGGTAAAAGTCCATGTTAGAGCACCTTCCTGGAGATGTGTCTGTATGGCTCCTCAGACAAACGCACAGACAGAGGATGTGTCACAAATTGCACCCTATCCCTAGCCCTATGGGGGGCCAAAAGTAGTGAACTGTAAAGGGAACAGGGTGCCATTTTGGACACATCCAGACAGTATGAAGCTTCAAAGTTCTTTAGAAGAGCACTCTGAGGACTATGCAGAACACTCATAAACAGGAGACCATCATGACGTACTTAACTTGGCCGTGTTAGAATTATTTAACCAAACCTTAACTTGTGTTTGTCATGGGTCTTTCAGGCTTTCCACGGACATATTAGCGCTAATTGTTTTGCTAAATCAATTTACTTGACTCCTAGTCTCTGAGGCTTGCACAACTGCTGCTACATCCTTTGTTTGCACCCATTAGCAGCAGCTAGCTAATCATAAAACATGCCTTTATTACCAAGTCACATGGGCTGCATCTTTTAAGTTGCTAACTGAGTTTCTGTTCATTAAATATGAATGGGAGAATGATGTTTAATGTTGGGCTAAGAGCCCTTATTTGAGATTACCACTAGTTTTGTTTGTATTTCTTTCTCTACAGACGTTAAACTAACTAAGATGGCTCCCCTACTCATGTGTCAAATCAAGAATATAACAATGATTTTAAAACCTCATAATTTCATATGAAAACCTGAAAAATGAATAACTTGGCAATAATCTCCAGTGTGTGAAACCACAGATATTTCCCCTCAGACAGGTTCAGCATTATAGAGCTCAATGCACAATTCAGCTCTTAATCAAAGGGGTGGAAGTAATGGCTGCATTTAGATGAATCACATGACATGTCGCAGTGGTATTGTCTTAGAGAATCTTGGAGAAATGACTTATTTAACCGTATGTGCCACGCTTCAAGTACCTTTAAAAAAAAGAATCACTCAGGATGCTCCGGGCACTTTAAAGCATTAACCGAGGGATTCAAGTGTCCTGTCGTTTCAAGATCAGAAAGATTCCGCGCCATTCGTTGCCTGCTTACCCTTAACCTTCCCTCAATGGAAATTCAGCGAATTAACAAGCATTATCAGGAGCACACATTCTCCCCGGACACAACTTCCTGGGGTGACAGGGGAGGTGAGATCCTAACAGGAATGGCCAGAAAAAAACAATTAGATTCTTCCTCTTATATTTTGATAAGACTGACTTTATCTGGATTGCGGTTGATCAGATAATATCTGATAAGCCACGGCTTGCTTTTTCTTCTCCAGAGTGGAAAATTGTGTGGCCTGTGGGGTTCCTTTATTTAATGTATTCCTGGATTCTTTGTTCAGTGTCTTTAGTTCATAATTCTACTAACATAATTTAAATTGCTTGACTGATTTTAACAAAAAGCAATTTCAGCGTCATCGTTTCCACGGAGCACATTTCCTCAAAGTTAAAGCATCTTCAAAAGAAAATAAAACATTAATTGAATCAAAGCTGTCTCTGTCTTCTGACAATTAACACTCTGTTTTTGCAATTCCTCTCACACAGGGAGGTGTTACATCAAATATTAACGGGAAACAAAATAACATGCAGTCTCTGTCTGATCATCTGGTACTGCAAGGAGAGAAAATGCCAAACATTTCAATCTCACACTGGGTGAGAAACTGACAGACAAGATTGCCTCTATGTTATTGCCGCCCACATAAAAGCCCGTTTGGCACTGATAACATAATTGCTCACCACACACCCTCACCCACACGCAAACAGACACACAATGTGAGTGGGGGATAAAACACATTGATGAGTCTCCAAAGCAGGGACTGAACTGGATTAGATAGCCCTATAGAAAGGAATGAGCTTTTATTTGAACTTGACTCCCTCTGTGGAGAAATGAAGGACCAAACAAGGCATCACTAGCACCAAAAGCCAGAAGGAAAGATAAATATACAGCTCAAACTGGATATCTGGATATCTGGTTGCAACAAACACTTTCAACACATGTAGCACAGAGCACACAGAGTAGACACCATCTGACAACACACCACCACACAGAATAATAAACTGAACAATAGCACTCGCAAATCAAGACCTCCACATTTGTTGTGCAAACACACGGTTGCGTAGATGAATAGATATGGGGAAATTAATTTCCTTTCAACAAGAGGAACGTGATAAAACAAAAGTCAAATGAATCAAAGTATTGGTCACCTATAGATTGGCCATGATTAAAAGGGAGCCTTGTGGACTTACCCGAGTTTCTCTTGGAGATGTATTTGAGATTGATGCAGGCGGCAGAGCTGATAAGGAGGAACATGAGGACTGAGGGCTTCATCTTTCACACTTCGGGTGGCAGCTGGAACACAAAGAAGAATGGAGTTTGGATAACAGGTCTTATGACTGGGCCGACATCTCTGCTCACTCCCTCCATCAAAACATATTGGCTGATATCAGACTTGTCATTTCTTTCCATTTCCAAGACAGATCGATATGTTCATTCATTTATCCTTCAGACACAACACAACCAGTAACTATAACAAAATATAGAAACTATTGATCTATGCCATACACCCCATTTTCAAAGTTCACAGACTGAAAACATACAGCTGTAATACTTCTGTGGGCATTTGATTTATGTCTTTGTGAAAGAGTGAAGGAAGCACAGCTGACATGGATAAAGGGCAATATCTGAAGCTGCTTAAAGGGTCTTAGTATTACCAACATCACTAGAAATTTAAAAAGAAAAGTTGATGAACAGCAGTTTTCAGACGAGCTACACCTGTATTCTCCCCAGCCCCCCTCTGTGAGATGCAATTTAAACTAGTGTTGGGTTGTCAAATCAAATCAAATTGTATTTGTCACATGCGCCGAACACAACAGGTGGAGGGAGACCTTACTGTGAAATGCTTACTTACAAGCATTCCCAACGATACAGAATAAAACAATAAAATAACAAACAATGACAATAAGAGAAGAGAATTACAAATACACAAGAATGAAGCTACAGTATATACAGGGTCAGCTATATACAGGGTCAGCTATATACAGGGAGATATATACAGGGAGATATATACAGGGTCAGCTATATACAGGGAGATATATACAGGGTCAGCTATATACAGGGTCAGCTATATACAGGGTCAGCTATATACAGGGAGATATTTACAGGGTCAGCTATATACAGGGTCAGCTATATACAGGGAGATATATACAGGGTCAGCTATATACAGGGTCAGCTATATACAGGGTCAGCTATATACAGGGTCAGCTATATACAGGGAGATATTTACAGGGTCAGCTATATTCAGGGATATATTTACAGGGTCAGCTATGTACAGAATAAGCAATATACATGGAGCTATATACAGGGTCAGCTATATATAGGAAGATACTTACAGGGTCAGATATATACAAAGAGATATTTACAGGGTCAGCTATAAACAGGGAGATATTTACAGGGTCAGCTATAAACAGGGAGATATTAACAGAGTCAGCTATATACAGGGTCAGCAATATACAGGGAGATATTTACAGGGTCAGCTATATACAGGGTCAGCTATATACAGGGAGATATTTACAGGGTCAGCTATATACAGGGTCAGCTATATACAGGGTCATTTATATACAGGGTCAGCTATATACAGGGTCAGCTATAAACAGTGAGCTATATACCGCGTCAGCTACAGTATTTACAAGGTCAGCTATATACAGGGTCAGCTTTATACAGGGTCAGATTTATACAGGGTCAGCTATATACAGTGTCAGCTATGTACAGTGTTAGCTATATACAGAGAGTTATATACAGAGAGATATATACAGCGTCAGCAACAGTATTTACAGGGTCAGCTATATACAGTGTCAGCTATATACAGGATCAGCTATATTCAGGGTCAGCTCTAGACAGCGTCAGCTACAGTATTTACAGGGTCAGCTATATACAGGGTCAGCTATATACAGGGTCAGCTACAGTATTTACAGGGTCAGCTATATACAGGGTCAGCTATATACAGGGTCAGCTATATACAGCGTCAGCAATATACAGGGTCAGATTTATACAGGGTCAGATTTTAACAGGGTCAGCTATATACAGGGTCAGCTATATACAGGTTCAGCTATACACAGGGTCACAAAAGAAAAACTATACAGGTTCAGCTATACACAGGGTCATAAAAGAAAGCTATATACAGCGTCAGCTATAATATTTAAAGGTTCAGCTATATACAGGGTCAGATATATACAGGGTCAGCTACAGTATATACAGGGTCAGCTATATATAGTGAGCAAAAGACAGGGACAGCTATAAACAGGGAAATATATACAGGGAGCTATTTACAGGAATATAAATATAGCGTCAGCTACATGCAGGGTCAGCTACATACAGGGTCAGCAATATACAGGGTCAGCTATATACAGGGCGCAATATACTGGGTCAGCTATATACAGGGTCAGCTATATACAGGGAGAAAAATACAGGGTCAGCTATATACAGGGTCAGCTATAAACAGGGAGCTATATACAGGGTCAGCAATTTACAGATAGCTATATACCGGGTCAGTTATATACAAATAGCTATACGCAGGGTCAGCTATACACAGGGTCAGCTATATACAGGGAGCTATATACAGGGTCAGCTATATACATATTGCTATCTACAGGGTCACCTATATACAGAGTCAGCAATATACAGGGTCAGCTATATTCAGATTGCTATCTACAGGGTCACCTATCTACAGGGTCAGCTATATACAGAGTCAGCAATATACAGGGTCAGCTATATCCAGGGAGCCATAAACAGAGAGCTATATACAGTGTCAACTACATTATTTACAGGGTCAGCTATATACAGGTTCAGGTGTATACCGATTCAGCTATATACAAGGAGCTACACACAGGGACAGCTATATATAGGGAGCAATTAACAGAGAGCTATATACAGCGTTAGCTACAGTATTTACAGGGTCAGCTATATACAGGGTCAGCCATACACAGGGTCAGCTATAAACAGGGTCAGATATACACAGGGTCAGCTACATACAGGGTCAGCTATACACAGTATCACCTATATACAGCTAGCTATTTACAGGGTCAGCTCTCTTCAGGGTCAGCTATATACATGGTCAGCTATATACAGATAGCTCTATACAGGGTAAGCAGCTATATACAGATAGCTCTATACAGGGTAAGCAGCTATATACAGTGTCATCTATCTACAGGGACAGCTATATACAGTGTCATCTATCTACAGGGTCAGCTATATACAGTGTTAGCTATCTACAGGGTCAGCTATATACAGGGTCAGCTACAGTATTTACAAAGTCAGCTTTATACAGGGACAGCTACATACAGGGACAGCTATATACAGGGTCAGCTATATACAGGGACAGCTATATACAGGGTCAGCTATATACATGGTCAGCTTTATACAGGGACATCTATATACAGGGTCAGCTATATACATGGTCAGCTTTATACAGGGATAGCTATATACAGGGTCAGCTATATACAGGGTCAGCTATATACAGGGATAGCTATCTACAGGGTCAGCTTTATACAGGGATAGCTATATACAGGGACAGCTATCTACAGGGTCAGCTTTATACAGGGACAGCTATATACAGGGTCAGCTATATACAGGGTCAGCTACATACAGGGACAGCTATATACAGGGACTGCTATATACAGGGACAGCTATATACAGGGACAGCTATATACAGGGACAGCTATATACAGGGACAGCTATATACAGGGACAGCTATATACAGGGTCAGCTATATACAGGGTCAGCTACAGTATTTACAAAGTCAGCTTTATACAGGGACAGCTATATACAGGGACAGCTATAAACAGGAATCTATAAACAGAGAGCCAAATACAGAGTCAGCTACAGTATTTACAGGGTCAGATATATACAGGTTCAGCTATATACAGGGTCAGCAATATACAGGGTCAGCTATATACAGGTAGAAATTCAGAGAGCTATATACATTGTCAGCTACAGTATTTACAGGGTCAGATATATACAGGGTCAGCTGAGGTATTTACAGGGTCAGCAAAATACAGGGTCAGATATATACAGGGTCAGCTACAGTATTTACAGGCTCAGCTATATACAGGGTCAGCTATATACAGGTTCAGCTATATACAGGGTCAGCTATATACAGGGTCAGCTATATACAGGGAGCTATATACAGGGAGCTATATATAGGGTCAGCTATATACAGGGTCAGCTATATACAGGTTCAGCTATATACAGGGTCAGCTATATACAGGTTCAGCTATAAACAGGGAGCTATATATAGGGTCAGCTATATACAGGGAGCTATATACCGGGTCAGCTTTATAAAGATAGCTATTTGCAGGTTCATCTGTCTACAGGGTCACCTATTTTCAGGGAGCTATATAAAGTGTCAGCTATCTACAGGCTCAGCTCTATACAGGGTCAGCTATATACAGGGTCAGCTATCTACAGGGTCAACTATATACAGGGTCAGCTATCTACAGGGTTAACTATCTACAGGGTTAACTATCTACAGGGTCAGCTATCTACAGGGTCAACTATATACAGGGTCAGCTATATACAGGGTCAGCTATCTACAGGGTCAACTATATACAGGGTCAGCTATATACAGGGTCAGCTATCTACAGGGTCAACTATATACAGAGTCAATTATCTACAGGGTCAGCTATATACAGGGTCAACTATCTACAGGGTCGGCTATATACAGGGTCAGCTATATACAGGGTCAGCTATATACAGGGTCAACTATCTACAGGGTCAGCTATATACAGGGTCAACTATCTACAGGGTCAGCTATATACAGGGTCAGCTATATACAGGGTCAGCTATATACAGGGTCAGCTACATACAGGGTCAGCTATATACAGGGTCAGCTATCTACAGGGTCAGCTATATACAGGGTCAAAGCTATATACAGGGTCAACTATCTACAGGGTCAGCTATATACAGGGTCAGCTATATACAGGGTCAGCTATATACAGGGTCAACTATCTACAGGGTCAGCTATATACAGGGTCAGCTATATACAGGGTCAACTATCTACAGGGTCAGCTATATACAGGGTCAGCTATCTACAGGGTCAGCTATATACAGGGTCAACTATCTACAGGGTCAGCTATATACAGGGTCAGCTATCTACAGGGTCAGCTATATACATGGTCAACTATCTACAGGGTCAACTATATACAGGGTCAGCTATATACAGGGTCAGCTATATACAGGGTCAGCTATATACATGGTCAACTATCTACATGGTCAACTATATACAGGGTCAGCTATATACAGGGTCAGCTATATACAGGGTCAACTATCTACAGGGTCAGCTATCTACAGGGTCAGCTATCTACAGGGTCAGCTATATACAGGGTTAACTATCTACAGGGTCAGCTATATACAGGGTCAACTATCTACAGGGTCAACTATATACAGGGTCAGCTATATACAGGGTCAGCTATCTACAGGGTCAGCTATATACAGGGTCAACTATCTACAGGGTCAACTATATACAGGGTCAGCTATATACAGGGTCAACTATCTACAGGGTCAGCTATATACAGGGTCAGCTATCTACAGGGTCAGCTATATACAGGGTTAACTATCTACAGGGTCAGCTATATACAGGGTCAACTATCTACAGGGTCAGCTATATACAGGGTCAACTATCTACAGAGTCAGCTATATACAGGGTCAGCTATCTACAGAGTCAACTATCTACAGGGTCAGCTATATACAGGGTCAGCTATCTACAGGGTCAGCCATCTACAGAGTCAATTATCTACAGGGTCAGCTATATACAGGGTCAGCTATCTACAGAGTCAACTATCTACAGGGTCAGCTATATACAGGGTCAGCTATCTACAGGGTCAGCAATCTACAGAGTCAACTATCTACAGGGTCAGCTATATACAGAGTCAACTATCTACAGGGTCAGCTATATACAGGGTCAGCTATCTACAGAGTCAACTATCTACAGGGTCAGCTATATACAGGGTCAGCTATCTACAGGGTCAGCTATATACAGGGTCAACTATCTACAGGGTCGGCTATATACAGGGTCAGCTATATACAGGGTCAGCTATATACAGGGTCAACTATCTACAGGGTCAGCTATATACAGGGTCAACTATCTACAGGGTCAGCTATATACAGGGTCAGCTATCTACAGGGTCAGCTATATACAGGGTCAAAGCTATATACAGGGTCAACTATCTACAGGGTCAGCTATATACAGGGTCAGCTATATACAGGGTCAGCTATATACAGGGTCAGCTACATACAGGGTCAGCTATATACAGGGTCAGCTATCTACAGGGTCAGCTATATACAGGGTCAAAGCTATATACAGGGTCAACTATCTACAGGGTCAGCTATATACAGGGTCAGCTATATACAGGGTCAGCTATATACAGGGTCAACTATCTACAGGGTCAGCTATATACAGGGTCAGCTATATACAGGGTCAACTATCTACAGGGTCAGCTATATACAGGGTCAGCTATCTACAGGGTCAGCTATATACAGGGTCAACTATCTACAGGGTCAGCTATATACAGGGTCAGCTATCTACAGGGTCAGCTATATACATGGTCAACTATCTACAGGGTCAACTATATACAGGGTCAGCTATATACAGGGTCAGCTATATACAGGGTCAGCTATATACATGGTCAACTATCTACATGGTCAACTATATACAGGGTCAGCTATATACAGGGTCAGCTATATACAGGGTCAACTATCTACAGGGTCAGCTATCTACAGGGTCAGCTATCTACAGGGTCAGCTATATACAGGGTTAACTATCTACAGGGTCAGCTATATACAGGGTCAACTATCTACAGGGTCAACTATATACAGGGTCAGCTATATACAGGGTCAGCTATCTACAGGGTCAGCTATATACAGGGTCAACTATCTACAGGGTCAACTATATACAGGGTCAGCTATATACAGGGTCAACTATCTACAGGGTCAGCTATATACAGGGTCAGCTATCTACAGGGTCAGCTATATACAGGGTCAACTATCTACAGGGTCAGCTATATACAGGGTCAACTATCTACAGGGTCAGCTATATACAGGGTCAACTATCTACAGAGTCAGCTATATACAGGGTCAGCTATCTACAGAGTCAACTATCTACAGGGTCAGCTATATACAGGGTCAGCTATCTACAGGGTCAGCAATCTACAGAGTCAATTATCTACAGGGTCAGCTATATACAGGGTCAGCTATCTACAGAGTCAACTATCTACAGGGTCAGCTATATACAGGGTCAGCTATCTACAGGGTCAGCAATCTACAGAGTCAACTATCTACAGGGTCAGCTATATACAGAGTCAACTATCTACAGGGTCAGCTATATACAGGGTCAGCTATCTACAGAGTCAACTATCTACAGGGTCAGCTATATACAGGGTCAGCTATCTACAGGGTCAGCAATCTACAGAGTCAATTATCTACAAAGTCAACTATCTACAGAGTCAGCTATCTACAGGGTCAGCTATATACAGGGTCAACTATATACAGGGTCAGCTATATACAGGGTCAACTATCTACAGGGTCAGCTTTCTACAGGGTCAACTATCTACAGGGTCAGCTTTCTACAGGGTCAACTATCTACAGGGTCAACTATCTACAGGGTCAGCTTTCTACAGGGTCAACTATCTACAGGGTCAACTATCTACAGGGTCAGCTATCTACAGGGTCAACTATCTACAGGGTCAACTATCTACAGGGTCAACTATCTACAGGGTCAACTATATACAGGGTCAGCTATAATCGGGGTCAACTATCTACAGGGTCAACTATCTACAGGGTCAACTATCTACAGGGTCAGCTATCTACAGGGTCAACTATCTACAGGGTCAGCTATCTACAGGGTCAACTATCTACAGGGTCAACTATCTACAGGGTCAACTATCTACAGGGTCAACTATATACAGGGTCAGCTATAATCAGGGTCAACTATCTACAGGGTCAGCTATCTACAGGGTCAGCTTTCTACAGGGTCAGCTATATACAGGGTCAACTATCTACAGGGTCAACTATCTACAGGGTCAGCTATATACAGGGGCAGCTATATACAGGGTCAGCTATATACAGGGTCAACTATATACAGGGTCAGCTATATACAGGGTCAGCTATATACAGGGTCAGCTATATACAGGGTCAGCTATAATCAGGGTCAACTATCTACAGGGTCAGCTATATACAGGGTCAACTATCTACAGGGTCAGCTATATACAGGGTCAACTATCTACAGGGTCAGCTATATACAGGGTCAGCTATATACAGGGTCAACTATCTACAGGGTCAGCTATATACAGGGTCAACTATCTACAGGGTCAGCCATCTACAGGGTCAGCTATCTACAGGGTCAGCTATATACAGGGTCAACTTCCTACAGGGTCAGCTATCTACAGGGTCAGCTATATACAGGGTCAACTTCCTACAGGGTCAGCTATCTACAGGGTCAGCTATATACAGGGTCAGCTATATACAGTGTCAGCTACAGTATTTACAGGGTCAGCTATATACAGGGTCAGCTATATACAGGGTCAACTATATACAGGGTCAGCTATATACAGGGTCAGCTTTCTACAGGGTCAACTATCTACAGGGTCAACTATATACAGGGTCAGCTATAATCAGGGTCAACTATCTACAGGGTCAACTATCTACAGGGTCAACTATCTACAGGGTCAGCTATCTACAGGGTCAACTATCTACAGGGTCAGCTATCTACAGGGTCAACTATCTACAGGGTCAACTATCTACAGGGTCAACTATCTACAGGGTCAACTATATACAGGGTCAACTATCTACAGAGTCAACTATCTACAGGGTCAGCTATATACAGGGTCAGCTATAATCAGGGTCAACTATCTACAGGGTCAGCTATCTACAGGGTCAGCTTTCTACAGGGTCAGCTATATACAGGGTCAACTATCTACAGGGTCAACTATCTACAGGGTCAGCTATATACAGGGGCAGCTATATACAGGGTCAGCTATATACAGGGTCAACTATATACAGGGTCAGCTATATACAGGGTCAGCTATATACAGGGTCAGCTATATACAGGGTCAGCTATAATCAGGGTCAACTATCTACAGGGTCAGCTATATACAGGGTCAACTATCTACAGGGTCAGCTATATACAGGGTCAACTATCTACAGGGTCAGCTATATACAGGGTCAGCTATATACAGGGTCAACTATCTACAGGGTCAGCTATATACAGGGTCAACTATCTACAGGGTCAGCCATCTACAGGGTCAGCTATCTACAGGGTCAGCTATATACAGGGTCAACTTCCTACAGGGTCAGCTATCTACAGGGTCAGCTATATACAGGGTCAACTTCCTACAGGGTCAGCTATCTACAGGGTCAGCTATATACAGGGTCAGCTATATACAGTGTCAGCTACAGTATTTACAGGGTCAGCTATATACAGGGTCAGCTATATACAGGGTCAACTATATACAGGGTCAGCTATATACAGGGTCAGCTATATACAGGGTCAGCTATATACAGGGTCAGCTATATACAGGGTCAGCTATAATCAGGGTCAACTATCTACAGGGTCAGCTATATACAGGGTCAACTATCTACAGGGTCAGCTATATACAGGGTCAACTATCTACAGGGTCAGCTATATACAGGGTCAGCTATATACAGGGTCAACTATCTACAGGGTAAACTATCTACAGGGTCAGCTATCTACAGGGTCAGCTATCTACAGGGTCAGCTATATACAGGGTCAACTTCCTACAGGGTCAGCTATCTACAGGGTCAGCTATATACAGGGTCAACTTCCTACAGGGTCAGCTATCTACAGGGTCAGCTATATACAGGGTCAGCTATATACAGTGTCAGCTACAGTATTTACAGGGTCAGCTATATATAGGGTCAGCTATATACAGGGTCAACTATATACAGGGTCAGCTATATACAGGGTCAGCTATATACAGGGTCAACTATATACAGGGTCAGCTATATACAGGGTCAGCTATATACAGGGTCAGCTATATACAGGGTCAGCTATAATCAGGGTCAACTATCTATAGGGTCAGCTATATACAGGGTCAACTATCTACAGGGTCAGCTATATACAGGGTCAACTATCTACAGGGTCAGCTATATACAGGGTCAGCTATATACAGGGTCAACTATCTACAGGGTCAGCTATATACAGGGTCAACTATCTACAGGGTCAGCTATCTACAGGGTCAGCTATCTACAGGGTCAGCTATATACAGGGTCAACTTCCTACAGGGTCAGCTATCTACAGGGTCAGCTATATACAGGGTCAACTTCCTACAGGGTCAGCTATCTACAGGGTCAGCTATATACAGGGTCAGCTATATACAGTGTCAGCTACAGTATTTACAGTGTCAGCTATATACAGGGTCAGCTATATACAGGGTCAACTATATACAGGGTCAGCTATATACAGGGTCAGCTATATACAGGGTCAGCTATATACAGTGTCAGCTACAGTATTTACAGGGTCAGCTATATACAGTGTCAGCTATATACAGGGTCAGCTCTATACAGGGATCTATATACAGGAAGCAATATACAGAGTCAGCTACAGTATTTACAGGGTCAGCTATATACAGAGTCAGCTATATACAGGGTCAGCTACAGTATTTACAGGGTCAGCTATATAAAGGGTCAGCAATATACAGGGTCAGCTACAGTATTTACAGGGTCAGCTACATAAAGGGTCAGCTATATACAGGGTCAGCTACAGTATTTACAGGGTCAGCTATATACAGGGTCAGCTATATACAGCGTCAGCTACAGTATTTACAGGGTCAGCTATATAAAGGGTCAGCAATATACAGGGTCAGCTACAGTATTTACAGGGTCAGCTACATAAAGGGTCAGCTATATACAGGGTCAGCTACAGTATTTACAGGGTCAGCTATATACAGGGTCAGCTATATACAGCGTCAGCTACAGTATTTACAGGGTCAGCTATATAAAGGGTCAGCAATATACAGGGTCAGCTACAGTATTTACAGGGTCAGCTACATAAAGGGTCAGCTATATACAGGGTCAGCTACAGTATTTACAGGGTCAGCTATATACAGGGTCAGCTATATACAGGGCCAGCTATATACAGCGTCAGCTACAGTATTTACAGGGTCAGCTATATAAAGGGTCAGCAATATACAGGGTCAGCTACAGTATTTACAGGGTCAGCTACATAAAGGGTCAGCTATATACAGGGTCAGCTACAGTATTTACAGGGTCAGCTATATACAGGGTCAGCTATATACAGGGCCAGCTATATACAGGGTCAGCTACAGTATTTACAGGGTCAGCTATATACAGGGTCAGCTATATACAGGGCCAGCTATATACAGGGTCAGCTACATACAGTGTCAGCTAGTATTTACAGGGTCAGCTAGTTTATAAAATATTTACTAACTAAACTAAAGTTAAAAAAATCTAATCAATCAATAGGTAACACAAGAAATGTCCATAACAATAACGAGTGTATACAGGGGGTAGCTGTACCGAGTCAATGTGCGGGGGTATAGGTTAATCGAGGTCATTTGTAAAGTGACAATGCATAGATAATAAACAGCGAGCAGCAGCAGTGTAAAAACAAAGGGGGCGGGGTGGCCGGGTGGCCATTTGATTAGTTTAGTTGTTCAGCAGTCTCATGGCTTGGGGGTAGAAGCTGTTATGGCCTTTATGGGAGAGCCTTTTGGTCCTAGACTTGGCGCTCCGGTACCGCTTGCCATGCTGTAGCAGAAAGAACAGTCTATGACTTGGGTGACTGGAGTCTCTGACAATTTTTTGGGGCCTTCCTCTGACACTGCCTGGTATAGAGGTCCTGGATGTCAGGAAGCTTGGCCCCAATGATGTACTGGGCCGTACACACTACCCTCTGTAGTGCCTTCTGGTCAGATGCCGAGCAGTTGCCATACCAGGCAGTAATGCAACCGGTCAGGATGCCCTCGATGGTGCAGCTGTACAACATGCCAAATATTTTCAGTCTCCCGAGGGGGAAAAGGTGTTGTCGTGCCCTCTTCACAACTGTCTTGGTGTGTTTGGACCATGATAGTTTGTTGGTGATGTGGACACCAAGGAACTTAAAACTCTCGAGCCGCTCCATTTCAGTCCCGTCGATGTTAATGGGGGCCTGGACGGCCCTCCTTTTCCTGTAGTCCACGATCAGCTCCTTTGTCTTGCTCACATTGAGAGGTTGTTGTCCTGGCAACACACTGCCAGGTCTCTGACCTCCTCCCTATAAGCTGTCTCATCATTATCGGTGATCAGGCCTACCACTGTTGTGTCGTCAGCAAACTTCATGATGGTATTAGAGTTGTGCTTGGCCACGCAGTCGTGGGTGAACAGGGAGTACAGGAGGGGACAAAGCATGCATCCCAGTGTTAAAGATCAAGGCTGGTAATACCATGCTGATGAATACAGATGTCTCTCAAACATGTTATTGGTCTAGAAATATAAAGTGTAGTCAATGTAAAATATTATTTCCATTCAGCCACGTGAATTAGAGATCTCGCTGACAGAGAAATATAATTCAACAGTTTTCTCCCTCACTGCACTGTGTGAAAGCGTTGCCCACAGCTGGAGAAGGAAGAGGAGGAGGAAGAAACTAATTTCAGCTGTTTCCACAAACAATAGAGGAATCTGAGAAATCACTATTTGTGGGTTGTCACAAACAGGAACAAATATCTCTCCAAAAACATTCTCTATCTGCAGAAATGGCTTTCTTTATGCTTATTTATTTTCTGCTACCGAAGGCAATTCTTTGTTAAAAGCTTTCCACTGACAGTTCTTTTTTAAAAACCCACTACATTTGTCTCTCTCCAAATAATCCATTCTCAGACATTGAGCGGTGGTGAAAAACAAGCCTTTACCGTTGCACAAAAAAAGTTAAACTAAAATAACCTTCTGAATGTGAGTTCAAAACCTAGAACACACACACTCTCACTCTGACACAAACGCACACATTCACACATGCAGGCATACACACAGACGCACACACAAAAACACACACACACACACACACAATATGGTGACCAAAAATGTCACCCTGTGCCTGCATCCAAACAGCTAAATCCATATCCTCATCAACGTCTACATAATATAGTGAATACACACATGGTTAATATAGGATTACTACTTCTCCTGTGGTTCTTGTTAAGCCTAGCTCACATTGGCACATTAACAGTATAGATATGTAACTTTCAAAACAGTTAGGGACTATGAAAACAATGGACTAAAGATAACAATGGGCTTCCTTTAAAGCCTGCTGTGTGAACAAGGTTTTAGTGCCCCTGCTTCCACTGCTTTTTTTCATTATTCCCCTGTAATCAGGGACTGGTTTAGACCCTGGACACCGGGTGGGTGCAATTAATTATCAGGTAGAACAGAAATGCAGAAGTAGTAAGACTTGAAAACCCCTGTACCAAGAGGCCAACCCATTACCCTTCTCTGTTCCATTGTCCTATTGTGTTCAGTAAGTCCTGTAAATCCCCCCATCCCCCTCCCATCAGTACATCAGGCATCTGGAATGAGAAACATTATTGCCTTGTCGTGCTCTGGGTGGAGGGAGAGGCATGTAGCAGTCGCATTAAACCAGAGAGAGTGAGGAACAACAAATGTTAGCCCACATAGCTTTTTCTCTTTGAGCCTTTTAAAGAGAGGGACAGAGAAGGGCAGGGGCATCATTTGATCTGTGGACCGAAAGCTGTGCTCGCCTCACTCTGACTTTAACTTCTACAGATTTTAGGAAGGGAGGTTTCTGTGTCATGCAGCGGAGCTGATGATCTCAACATGCATACTTTCACAGGACAGTGTACTACTGCTGCTGTCTTTTCTCTTTTACTATTTTATGTCTCCCAAGACTCCCATTATGAAAGAGGTTAGATGCTGCCTGGCTTGATATAATGTGTGTATAGCCGGCCTTAGATGGCCATAACGGTTTGAACAAGAATCACGATTAACAAAAATAGGCTAAGAATGAACATTATGACTGTGAAATTAAATGTTTGCAAAACCAGCCATTCTTTCCTCCGTAAGAGCTAAACCAGCCATTCTTTCCTCCGTAAGAGCTAAACCAGTCATTGGAAAGTTCCACCGTACCTTCACAGTGACTTCTGGGACAGAGTTTGTCTTCAGCTTATTTCACTTGCTGTCAAGGACACAAAGATAGTTCCATTGTAAGTATTAAGTTGAACCTCTGCCACGAGTTACCGGGCAGAACAAACATGTAAATCAGGCTCTGGGATAAGACCAACATAAATCACAGGAACTGGACAGCAGCTTCGGTGCCTATTTTTTACTGCCCAGGATATGAGTAAAGGATACCAGGGCTCGCCTTCCTGAATTCAAACAGGATCCCTAGAGACAAAAGGACTTTTGGGGTGCCACTGATGAGAGCACAAGGCCAGACCTACAGATGTAGGATCTTAATTTGATCACCCTCTTGCAGAATAACTTTCCTTTAAACGCGTCCAACGTTTAAAACTCTACTGTATTTGATGTATGAAGAGGTTTCTGAAGTTTGGAAGACTCCCTTAAGAAGAAAAAACAGTAGCAACCCCTACAAAAATGTCCATTCATTATAATCCACATAATAATTCACATTTCCTGTTGCTCCAGTATTATTTTCCTGCTGTAGCAAACTGTCTCAAATGAAGATCCTACATCTGTATGATACTGTATGCCTCTCCCTGTGAACAACCCAACCCCAGCCCTAAAATGGAACAGGAGCCCTTTAAACACCACACACAGATCATCCATCTACTTACAGAACCATGAGAGTAAATACAACAACAAGATGCTATTTCTATCCAAAACAGTATACATGGTTTGCAGACTGCGGGCCATTAGACCCTCTTTCCAAGTATCTGGCCATCAAATATTTAGGGGTTCCCACTTTGTAAAACTGTCCCATGAAGACACATGCTGTAGTACCCCGCTGAGCCCTGGTATGACAGTCTACTACTGTGATGTCTAATTGGACTGATCTAACTGTAACACTTTCTCATCTCTCAGAATGAAGAGGATTGAGGTCTGCACGCTAAAACGGATGGTTTTTCCTTACGCCTTCTTCTCATAAATAATTTTGTAGAACCTCTAAAACCTCTAACATGACAAAATCCCCAGGTAATGCCAAGCGTTAGTACTAACTGTAGTCTACAACAGTCATCCTTTTAAAAGGAACACTCACTAGTGCAAGAAATACGCTTTTCTGCTTAGTTCATTGAAATGTGAGGTATCGCTCCTTTCCCGAAGTATTTCTATAACCATATGTCCTCTTAAGGTTTTCAAAGTTAATGATCTGCTGGTTGGAGCATGTTCTTTAAGATGGGCAACAATTTCCAACGTGGAATTCACCACAGAAGAGATACAGCGGTTTGAAATCCCCCATGATTCCAGAAGTGAATTGTAAATTGTGGTGTAATGTGGCAGATTGACTCCATTCTAAAGCTCAGTGAGTCTACAGCCCTGCAGAGATTTGATGGCTGTGTGACGGTGGTAGCCAGGCATTAGACCGGCCAGGCGGCAGACCATTCTCTGTGGACAACACAATCTTCAACCAGTCCCCTCTGAGAGACCAATGGTGTAGCCCACCGTCTCCCATGACCAGCAGTCTGGGCTGGGTAAAAAGCACCAGCAGTCAGATTGTACCACCATCTGGCCATTCCGCGCTCCACTCAGACCACGAAGAGTTGCTGTGTGCTTCAGACGGCTTTGGAGACAGAGGATCCAGCCATGCTCCTCAAGCACACAGCCACATGGCCACAAGGCCACAAGGCTACACGGCTACACGGCCACACGGCTACACGGCAACACGGCTACACGGCCACACAGCCACACGGCCACACAGCAACACGGCTACTCGGCAACACGGCTACACGGCTACACGGCAACACGGCCACACGGCCACACAGCAACACAGCAACACGGCCACACAGCTACACGGCTACACAGCAACACGGCTACTCGGCTACACAGCAAAACGGCAACACGGCTACCCAGCAACACGGCTACTCGGCTACACAGCAACACGGCAACACGGCTACACGGCTACACAGCAACACGGCTACTCGGCAACACGGCTACACGGCTACACAGCAACACGGCTACACGGCTACTCGGCAACACGGCTACACGGCCACACGGCTACACGGCTACACGGCAACACAGCAACACAGCCACACGGCTACACAGCCGCACAGCAACACAGACACACAGCTACAAAGCCACACGCTTATACAGCAGCACAGATACACAGCAACACAGCTACACAACCAGACTAGAGGTCGACCGATTACGATTTTTCAACGCCGATACCGATACCGATTATTGGAGGACCAAAAAAAGCCGATACCGATTAATCAGCAATTTTTTTTATATTTTTTTGTAATAATGACAATTACAGCAATACTGAATGAACACTTATTTTAACTTAATATAATACATCAATAAAATAAATTTAGCCTCAAATAAATAATGAAACATGTTCAATTTGGTTTAAATAATGCAAAAACAAAGTGTTGGAGAAGAAAGTAAAAGTGCAATATGTGCCAAGTAAGAAAGCTAACGTTTAAGTTCCTTGCTCAGAACATGAGAACATATGAAAGCTGGTGGTTCCTTTTAACATGAGTCTTCAATATTCCCAGGTAAGAAGTTTTAGGTTGTAGTTATTATAGGAATTATAGGACTATTTCTCTCTATACGATTTGTATTTCATATACCTTTGACTAGTGGATGTTCTTATAGGCACTTTAGTATTGCCAGTGTAACAGTATAGCTTCCGTCCCTCTCCTCGCCCCTACCTGGGCTCGAACCAGGAACACATCGACAACAGCCACCCTCGAAGCAGCGTTACCCATGCAGAGCAAGGGGAACAACTACTCCAAGTCTCAGAGCGAGTGACGTTTGAAACGCTATTACCGCGCACCCCGCTAACTAGCTAGCCATTTCACATCGGTTACACCAGCCTAATCTCGGGAGTTGATAGGCTTGAAGTCATAAACAGCAGAGCTGCTGGCAAAACGCACGAAAGTGCTGTTTGAATGAATGCTTACGAGCCTGCTGGTGCCCACCATCGCTCAGTCAGACTGCTCTATCAAATCATAGACTTAATTATAACATAATAACACACAGAAATACGAGCCTTAGGTCATTAATATGGTCGAATCCAGAAACTATCATCTTGAAAACAAAACATTTATTCTTTCAGTGAAATACGGAACCGTTCCGTATTTTATCTAACGGGTGGCATCCATCAGTCTAAATATTCCTGTTACATTGCACAACCTTCAATGTTATGTCATAATTACGTAAAATTCTGGAAAATAGTTCGCAATGAGCCAGGCGGCCCAAACTGTTGCATATACCCTGACTCTGCGTGCAATGAACGCAAGAGAAGTGACACAATTTCACCTGGTTAATATTGCCTGCTAACCTGGATTTCTTTTAGCTAAATATGCAGGTTTAAAAATATATACTTCTGTGTATTGATTTTAATAAAGGCATTGATGTTTATGGTTAGGTACACGTTGGAGCAACGACAGTCCTTTTTCGCGAATGCGCACTGCATCGATTATATGCAACGCAGGACACGCTAGATAAACTAGTAATGTCATCAACCATGTGTAGTTATAACTAGTGATTATGATTGATTGATTGTTTTTTATAAGATAAGTTTAATGCTAGCTAGCAACTTACATTGGCTTCTTACTGCATTAGCGTAACAGGTTGGCTCCTCGTGAGGCAGGTGGTTAGAGCGTTGGACTAGTTAACCGTAAGGTTGCAAGATTGAATCCCTGAGCTGACAAGATAAAAATCTGTCGTTCTGCCCCTGAACAAGGCAGTTAACCCACCGTTCCTAGGCCGTCATTGAAAATAAGAATGTGTTTCTTAACTGACTTGCCTAGTTAAATAAAGGTGTAAAAAAACAAAACAATTTTCTTTTTGCAAAATCGGCTCCAAAATTACCGATTTCCGATTGTTATGAAAACTTGAAATCGGCCCTAATTAATCGGCCACTCCGATTAATCGGTCGACCTCTAAACCAGACAGACACACATCAACACAGCCACACGTCTACACAGCGACACAGCAACACAGCCACACTAATACACAGCCACTCAGCCACACAACAACACAGCTACTCAGCAACACAGCAACACAGCTACACATTAACACATCTACACAGCTACACGGCCACACGGCTACACAGCAACATGGCTACACAGCAACACAGTTACTCAGCTACACAGAAACACAGCTACACCGACAAACAGCAACACAGCTACAGAGATACACAGCCACACAGCTACACAGCCACACAACCATGCAGCCACACTACTACACAGCCAAACAGCTACACGGCCACATGGCAACACGGCTACACAGCAACACAATTACTCAGCTACACAGCTACACAGCTACATAGCAACAGAGCTACACAGCCACAGATCTACACAGCTACACATCAACACAGCCACACAGCCACAGATCTACACAGCTACACATCAACACAGCCACACAGCTACTCAGCTTCACAGCAACACAGCTAAACAGTTACACAGCTACACAGCAACACAGCTAAACAGTTACACAGCTACACATCAACACAGCCACACAGCTACTCAGCTACACAGCAACACAGCTAAACAGTTACACAGCTACACAGCAACACAGCTACATAGTCACACAGCCACACAGCTACGCAGCTACACAGCAACACAGCTACACAGCCACAGATCTACACATCAACACAGCCACACAGCTACTCAGCTACACAGCAACACAGCTACACAGTCACACAGCAACACAGCTACACAGCCACACGGTTATAGACACAGATACAGTCACCAGGCCATCAGTGGAGCAGCCCACTCCATCTGACATCAACCACTCCAAACCACTCCAAAGTCACTCCACTGACTGGGCCTTGGTGAGAGGGAAAATAAGTGTTGAGTTGAGTAACACATCCCTCCAGTAACATATCCCTCCAGTAACACATCCCTCCAGTAACACATACCTCCACATAGACTTGTAAGTCCCAAACTGCTGCGATTCTTGCAAAAGTGAAAAGGTTGCAAAGAGCAATTCAGAAAGTAAGCAAAATCCAAGTCTAACCTGTGTGACACTGCATGGCCATTACATACTGATCTGTTTAACCCACGCAAACCCCAATGCCGTGATATACAGTCATACTCTATACACAGAGTGTGTTGGCTGGTTGGCACACCGGGTCTGATAATGGATGCTCAAACACCTGTTCAGCAGTTCATTGCTCACCACATATCACTGTTACAGCACCATTTAAGAGTTATAAAAGACAGCAGGCAGAAAGCAGCTGAGTGGCTTGTTCATTGGATCCTTTGTATTGATTCCGTCCATTTCTCACCTTCCCGTTGTTACAGGGATACAGAGCTAGGCCACAATTAACCCTGCACCTGCACCCATTCAACACTATACAATAGTGGTGCACGAACAAATGGGATCTTTTCTAAAGCACAGGTGAAGCTTTTATTCTAGAGATTCCAAAATCACATGTCCTTGATTTAAAGGGGCAATCTGCAGTTCAAACCTGTATAATTTAGTTTAAAAAATGGATGTACCAATCACACATTTCCCTTTAAAAAAACGAAATAATTGTAATGCTTATCTGTGTGAATTTTATAGGTTTACTAATAATGTAGTTTTTAAATAACTAATTGACTGACATAGGTTCAATTATTTGAATTCCATTTCCTTCGTTTTTTTCCTGTGTGCTTGATGCTCAGTTTTTTGTAGCAGATAAATCAGATCAAGTCCAAACAATATTCAACATAGTTTAGCGCAGGCAACGTGATAATTAACTACAATGACCATAATGCATTGCTCGCCCGCTTACTTGTCCGGTCTGTGTGGAGCAGACATGGAAACCTCGTCGATGGAGACAGAGAGAAGAGAGAACACGAGAGAGGGGTAGAAAGCAAATGGTGGGTCCTCCCAAGTGACGCAGTGGTCTAAGGCACTGTGCCACTACAGATTCTGGGTTCGAGTCCAGGCTCTGTCGCAGCCGGCGTGACCGGGAGACCCATGAAGCGGCACACAATTGGCCCAGCATCGTCCGGGTTGGGGGAGGGTTTGGCCGGCAGGGATGTCCTTGTTCCATCGTGAACTAGCGACTCCAGTGGTGGGCCGGGTGCAGTGCACCCTGAGACGGTCGCCAGTTGTACGGTATTTCCTCCGATCCATTGGTGCGGCTGGCTCCGGGTTAAGTGGGCATTGTGTCAAAAAGCAGTGCGGCTTGGTTGGGTTGTGTTTCGGAAGACGCACGGCTCTCGACCTTCGCCTCTCCCGAGTCCGTACGGGAGTTGCAGCGATGAGACAAGACTATAATTACCAATTGGATACCATGTAAAAAATAAAATATATAAAAAATAAAATAAAACACCATTTGAAATTTTGCGACATTGGACCGAATCCATGTGGTGGGTCACATATATTGGACAAAAACGGACGAATGTAACTAAGGCTGGGAATGTCAATACAATCAAACTAGCAAGGGCAATGATCACAAGTCAGTCATAACGTAGCTAATAGGCTACTGTATCTAGGTATATAGCTATTTATTTAGCAAGCTAAAAACACATACCAAGTTGCATGAACTCACTCTGTGTGCAATAATAGCGTTTAGCATGATCTCTGTACCCCACACATACAATTATCTGTATGTTCCATCAGTCGAACAGTGAATTTCAAACACAGATTCACTACAAAGTCACTGCAAAGATACAGGGGTCCTTCCTAACTCAGTTGCCGGAGAGGAAGGAAACTGCTCAGGGATTTCACCATGAGCCCAATGGTGACTTTAAAACAGTTAGAAATGAATGGCTGTGACAGGAGAAAACTGAGGATGAACAACAATATTGTAGTTACGCCACAATACTAACCTAATTGACAGAGTGAAAAGAAGGATACCTGTACAGAATAAACATTTGCATGCATCCTGTTTGCAACAAGGCTCTAAAGTAAAGCAATTCACTTTTTGTCTTGAATACAAAGTGTTATATTTCGGGAAAATCCAATTCAATACATTACTGAGTACCATATTTTCAAGCATAGTGGTGGATGCATCATGTTATGGGTATGCTTGTAATCGTTAAGGACTGGGGAGTATTTCAGGATAAAAAATAAATGGAATGGAGCTAAGCACAGGGAAAATCCTACAGGTAAACCTGATTCAGTTTGCTTTCCACCAGACACTGGGAGATTAATTCACCTTTCAGCAAGACAATAACCTAAATCACAAGGCCAAATCTGCACTGAAATTGCTTACCAATAAGACAGTGAATGTTATTGAGTGGCCAAGTTACAGTTTTGACCTAAATCTACTTGAGAATCTATGGCAAGACCTGAAAATGGATGTCGAGCAATGATCAACAACCAATTTGACAGAGCTTGAAGAGTTGCGAAAAGAATAATGGGCAAATGTTGTACAATCCAGGCATGGAAAGTTCTTAGAGACAAACCCAGAAAGACTCACAGCTGTAATCGCTGCCAAAGGTGCTTCTACAAAGTATTGACTCAGGGGGTTATTTCAGTATTTCATTTTCAATAAACGTGGAAAAATGTCTAAAAACATGTTTTCACTTGTCATTACGAGGTGTTGTGTGTAGATGGGTGACAAAAATATATATTTAATCCATTTTGAATTCAGGCTGTAGCACAACAAAATGTGGAATAAGTCAATAAGTCATATTTGTATATCACAAAGCTTTATAGTGATCCCTACTGCCACCATAACAAGATATGTGAGTGGTGAAACACACACAGCCCCCTCTTTCTCCTCTCTTATCTCTCTCTTCTCTCTCGTCTCTCTCGTCTCTGTCTCCATCACCTACTGTAGCAGGCCCTGTCACTGCTGGCTCACATCAGATCCCTTATTAAAACCATGCCATGCAATGTGAGGAACACCAGCCGGATATGATCATTCAAACAGGGAAATTGCCTTCATGAGGAGCTGAACAATCACAATCCTAAACAAACATTACCCAATGAAATATTATTTGTTAAATTGCATTGAGAAAACCATTTAAGATATATTTTTGGGATGGTCTCGACTCAATGTAATCTCATCCAAATCAAGCACATTAACCAGAATCAACTTCAGTCAGAGGCAGTTGAATTATCAAACTATATATTGTCTAAAAACATTCACAGACTTTACTAGAACTAGTTATAGAATGCCTGGAAATGACAAGAGTGCTACAAAATAATAGTATGCTGAAAAAGCATGTAACATTTGTACAACCATCATAACAGTCATATATAAAAGTACTCCAACACAGATACTGGCACACTGTGTTTTACCTGTAAAAAGTGGGAAGAAAAGTTTTCTAGGCCTACACTGAGTCTAACAACTAAAATGTAACGGGCCTATTTCCAGTTCTTCCTATTAGAATTCAAATGGGCTTTTGCAACAACCAAGAGGTTCAAAGGGGGTTTATACACTCCAACTTCTGCTAATGTGGCTCATCAAATATTTATTTAAAGCTTCCGTAAAAGTACAATTTTTTTATTTTATTAATAACGCTGAACATATCAAATCCTTTTGAGAAGATCAGCTGACGAAGGTACAAAGAAAAGTGTTTCCAAGAATAGAGACATTCTAAAGTAATATCTCAATACCAACAGAACTGGAACATTCTAACATAGGAACACTGGAACATTCTAACATAGGAACACTGGAACATTCTAACATAGGAACACTGGAACATTCTAACATAGGAACACTGGAACATTCTAACATAGGAACACTGGAACATTCTAACATAGGAACACTGGAACATTCTAACATAGGAACACTGGAACATTCTAACATAGGAACACTGGAACATTGTCAAGTATAATGTATGTCAGTAAGATTTTCTATATTAAATATGTTTTTTTATTCATCAGAACAACTCTAATTCCCTCTATCATATGTGATCATACCTGTTTAATTCTGGTCACATACCTGGTTTAGTTCACTTGTTTGTGTGTTACAAAGCCCTGTATTACAAAGCCCTGTGTTACAAAGCCCTGTGTTACAAAGCCCTGTGTTACAAAGCCCTGTGTTACAAAGCCCGGTGTTACAAAGCCGGTGTTACAAAGCCCGGTGTTACAAAGCCCGGTGTTACAAAGTCCGGTGTTACAAAGCCCTGTGTTACAAAGCCCTGTGTTACAAAGCCCTGTGTTACAAAGCCCTGTGTTACAAAGCCCGCTGTTACAAAGCCCTGTGTTACAAAGCCCTGTGTTACAAAGCCCGGTGTTACAAAGCCCGGTGTTACAAAGCCCGGTGTTACAACGCCCGGTGTTACAAAGCCCTGTGTTACAAAGCCCTGTGTTACAAAGTCCTGTGTTACAAAGCCCGGTGTTACAAAGCCCGGTGTTAAAAAGCCCTGTGTTACAGTCCTGTGTTACAAAGCCCGGTGTTACAAAGCCCTGTGTTACACAGCCCGGTGTTACAAAGCCCGGTGTTACAAAGTCCTGTGTTACAAAGCCCTGTGTTACAAAGTCCTGTGTTACAAAGCCCTGTGTTACAAAGCCCTGTGTTACAGTCCTTTGATACAAAGCCCGGTGTTACAAAGCCCTGTGTTACAGTCCTGTGTTACAAAGCCCGGTGTTACAAAGTCCTGTGTTACAAAGTCCTGTGTTACAAAGCCCTGTGTTACAAAGCCCTGTGTTACAAAGTCCTGTGTTACAAAGTCCTGTGTTACAAAGTCCTGTGTTACAAAGCCCTGTGTTACAAAGCCCTGTGTTACAAAGTCCTGTGTTACAAAGCCCTGTGTTACAAAGCCCTGTGTTACAAAGTCCTGTGTTACAAAGTCCTATGTTACAAAGCCCTGACCTCAGTTTGGATAATGTATTCAACATCATTTCAGTCTTTAGACCTTGCATGTAGCCTGGATTGACGAGTATACAGCCGAGTATAAAAGCAGCTTCCTGGTTGATGAATTTCAGCTGGGCTGAATACAAAACCATCCCAGACTAACTCCTGTTAATTTGTCTCAATTAAATAAGATTTGGCTAAAGTTCGCAGGCTGAGCCAACATTGTCATGGAGCGGTGACAAAGGACTGCCATAAATATGTTTAGCAGTTTTGTTTATTAATATTCACCTCATAATTTGATCATCGTCGTATCAATACCTGGTTGATAAATCTATACTTAAGCAGAGGGCAGCTAGGGAGAGGTTGTGAATAGTGGGAGAAGCATGCGTAAGGTGGTGGATGAGCTAGTGATGTACAGACAGCCTGTTGTGTAATCGATCTGTTGGTTGGTTTGTGACATAATAACACCTTTCCATTTGCGTCCACTGTGCTAACAAAAAACATCTGAGATTTCACCCTACTGCAGTGAGGAGCTATCCACCCCTCTGGTGCTGAAAGCTGCAACAGCCTGCTTGACCACAAACTCTTGTATTTCCCATTTTATGACAATGAATATGTGCACGATTGAATGGTGCTAAACCCTAGCATGCATATAAACACACACTGCTTTACAATGTTTAGGCAAAATGAATACAGAAAGTATGGCTAAGGGGAGCTTATTCACTCCATTGAAATGTATCTAACACACACACACACACACACACACACACACACACACACACACACACACACACACACACACACACACACACACACACACACACACACACACACACACACACACACACACACACACACACAGTCTGGTGCATCTATGTCAAGACCTGAATGTGGCTTGCTGCAGGTAATATGTGACATTTGGACAAACATTGATCTACTGGTGCACCCCGAGAGAGCTCTTGAGAAGCTGTAAGAAGAAATAACAAGGCCGCTTTCCTGCTGTTACCATTTATACTGGCTATGCTGTGGGTTTCAGAGCTACAGGAGGCACACGAGATCACATTGTGCCTTTTTTTCAAGAGAAGTGAACATTTTTAACATGTAGAGTTAGGCCAAATCCAAATCACTGCTCACGAGGCGGTGTGTTTATGAAGGGATGAGGGTCCATATGCGAACCCCCACCCCTCCTATCAAGCCCAGCCACAGAAGGTTAAGCACTTGCCTTAACAAGATGACTAATAATGTGTGTCAGATCATTTCCCTCATACAGCCAGAGGACTGGAGAACATATGCTCCAACCTCTGTCTCTTTGCCAGAACATTTCATCCTCCTTTGACTCTATATCACAGCAGTAACTAGCTAACACTCCTCCTCCTCAGCCTTTAGACAAAGCAGTAATCTGGGGGAGCTGGGAAGGAGAGAGGAGAGAGAGGAGAGAGAGAAGAGGGAGGAGAGAGACAGGAGAGAGGAGAGAGAGGAGGGAGAGGAAAGATAGAAGGGAGAGGAGAGAGAGGAGAGAGAAGAGAGGAGAGAGAGAAGAGAGAGGAGAGAGAAGAGAGGAGAGAGAAGAGAGAGAGGAGAGAGAGAGGAGAGAGAAGAGTGAGAATAGGAGAGAGAGGAGAGAGAGAAGAGGGGAGAGAGGAGAGGAGAGAGGAGAGAGAGAGGAGAGAGAAGAGTGAGAATAGGAGAGAGAGGAGAGGGGAGAGAGGAGAGGAGAGAGAAGAGAGGAGAGATAGAATATAGAGGAGAGGGGACAGAGAGGAGAGAGAAGAGAGGGGAGAGAGGATAGACAGCGTAGCATGGGCAGTATTCACAGCTGCAGCAGCCGCAGTAGCATCACTCTGCCCCTCTGAATGGGCTGACCTGCCCATGACCATCCCAGGATAGCAGTGTCATTGGCCCTGGGCTGAGGGGGCTACTGGAGGTAGAGAACTATGTCACAGCAATTAGCAGCTGCTGAACAACCCTGGAGTGAATGAACGCTGCTATTAGCATGGCATACATCAACACGCACATACAGACGTCATAATCTACCGGGCTCAATCACTTCAGATACAGCCTACTCTCAGTTTGATATTCACAAGAGCAATGAAATGCAGTAAGGGAATCATCTGAGAAGGAGGGAATAAGGAGAGAAAAGATACAGAAAGCATACAAAGAGGTTACGAGCAAACAAACCCCATGCTGCAGTGATTGGTATAGATATAAGGTACGCATCATGAATTCCAATGCATTCCATTCCACATCACATAAGAGTTAAATTACAAAGAGTTTTGTGCGATAATCTGACTGGGGAGAAATAGATTTTTCTGCGCTGGCCACAGTGAACCAAGTCCTAGCAATGCCTGCTCAGAGGAAAATCAAGGCCTACCATTAAGCATTCTGCTGCACATCAATCTGTTGATTAGTAACCAAGATTGATTCTATGGCTTTAATTATGTCAGCGATGGCACAGATAAAGACCTGCCCACCCTTTCAGTCATCCACTAAACAGACAGTATTTGTCCCTTGTTTGTGGCTGGTTTGACATAATGTTTTGTATGTATAATCATTCCCTGAATCCCTGAATCAGAGATCTGCAACTTTTTCTTTGTTTAATGAATATTTACTATTCACTGCAATACAAAGATGGATCAGCAGTATGAAATGAATGGGAAGATTAGAATGCATTCGTTTGACATTTCCTCGTTCTCCATCCGTTCATTAGCAAAGATCTCAATAACGGCTCAATTGGATTCTTGCAATTTCCTGCTGTTCACCGTTTGTATCTGAGATCAATCAGCTTCCATTCTTATGAAAACCTTTAGAAAATTTTTTGTTTTAGCCACGAAGGCTTAAGTCCCTGTGATCATCTACTGTAGAAAAATGTGTGCAGGGTTTCCAGTGATTCCAGAGCAGTGAATGGCAGGCTTGGACATTGCATATCCAGGTGACACATGGCACCATTAAGCCACTTCTAATCAAATCACAGCCAACAATATTTCTTTTTAGCAGTGGCCTCAGAGAAGAGTGGGAGCTGCACAAAATGTGGGTAGCAGCAGCAGTGTAGAACAACCTGTCCTGTTGCAGGTAAAAGCTCAACAATCTCCCATCCAAGGTGTTAGAGATGGGGGCCAGTATATAGGGCATATATGTTCCTGGCTGGTTAGTACTGCTCTGTATTGAGCTCTTTGAACACTTGAATAATGTCCCTTTCATTCATTGAAGTCGTACCATTGCTTATCTATTTGTCGGACCACTGTATCTTCTCCAGCTCATCAATAATGTTACACGAAGGTTCCCTTCTGGAAGAGAAATCAGACACACTCCTCCTCTGTGCCTTTTCATTTACTCTTTGAAAACCATTTCACACAGCATATACAGTGGGTATTATAAGTATTCACCCCCCTTTGATTTTGTTCACATTTTGTGGCATTACAAAGTGGGATTGAAATGAATTTGTTGGGGGGGTCATTGATCTACTATTTAATATCAAAATGGAAGAGACAAAAAGTTTACATGCATGAAAAATAACACACTAATATACCTATAACAAATAATTAAACAGCAGCAGCAACATAACAATAGCGAGGCCACATACATGGTGCACCGGCACAGAGCCAATGGATTTGCCCCAAACATAAGACTTTGCATTTAGGCCAAAAAGTGTATTCCTTTGCTGTGTTTTTTTCTGCAGTTACTTTAGTGCCGTGTTGCACACAGGATTCATGTTTTGGAAAATGTGTATTCTGTATAATTGTATTCTTCTTTTCACTCTATTGTAGAGTAACTACAATGTTGTTGATCCATCCTCAGTTCTCTACCATCACAGCCATTTAGCTCTGTAGCTGTTTTAAAATCACCAATGGCCTCATGGTAACATCCCTGAACAGTTTCCTTCCTGTCCTGCAGCTCAGTTCAGGACGACTGTATCTTTGATGTGTCTGGGTGGTTTAATACATAATGCACTGCATAATTATAAACTAGACCATGCTTAAAGAGCTATTCAATATCTGATTTGTTATTGTTACCCATCTACCGATCACCGCCTTTCTTTATGAGGCTTTCCAAAAGTTAGTGGGGTTTACTGTAACCATTGAGACACTGTGTTCACTAGCTCATCGGGAAGCTTTGAATATCAAATAGTAATGGATGGACAGAGAGAGAGAGAGAGAGAGAGAGAGAGAGAGAGAGAGAGAGAGAGAGAGAGAGAGAGAGAGAGAGAGAGAGAGAGAGAGAGAGAGAGAGAGAGAGAGAGAGAGAGAGAGAGAGAGAGAGAGAGAGAGAGAGAGAGAGAGAGAGAGAGAGAGAGAGAGAGAGAGAGAGGAGAGAGAAGGTGTTTGAGAATTATTCATTGTGAACATTCCTACTGTAAGCCATCTCCCTGTTGGGGCTGGAGAACTGGAGTGGAGCTGAACAGATTGTTCCCCCGTTCCTCAGCGACCCTAGAGTCAGCCAAGAAGGAGAAGAAACAGCCAAAGACACAACAGATGGAGAGGCTTACAATGGATACGTAAAAGTCGAGAATGAAATACTCATCTTGTGTCTGACAGAGAGAAGAGTCAAGCACACTATTATCACTCTACTGCCTCTAGGATGTTGTATCTGACATAGAGAAGAGTCAAGCACACTATTATCACTATACTGCCTCTAGGATGTTGTGTCTGACAGAAGAGTCAAGCACACTATTATCACTATACTGCCTCTAGGATGTTGTGTCTGAGAGAAGAGTCAAGCACACTATTATCACTATACTGCCTCTAGGATGTTGTGTCTGAAAGAAGAGTCAAGCACACTATTATCACTATACTGCCTCTAGGATGTTGTGTCTGACAGAGAGAAGAGTCAAGCACACTATTATCACTATACTGCCTCTAGGATGTTGTGTCTGACAGAGAGAAGAGTCAAGCACACTATTATCACTATACTGCCTCTAGGATGTTGTGTCTGACAGAGAGAAGAGTCAAGCACACTATTATCACTATACTGCCTCTAGGATGTTGTGTCTGACAGAAGAGTCAAGCACACTATTATCACTATACTGCCTCTAGGATGTTGTGTCTGACAGAGAGAAGAGTCAAGCACACTATTATCACTATACTGCCTCTAGGATGTTGTGTCTGACAGAGAGAAGAGTCAAGCACACTATTATCACTATACTGCCTCTAGGATGTTGTGTCTGACAGAGAGAAGAGTCAAGCACACTATTATCACTATACTGCCTCTAGGATGTTGTGTCTGACAGAGAGAAGAGTCAAGCACACTATTATCACTATACTGCCTCTAGGATGTTGTGTCTGACAGAGAGAAGAGTCAAGCACACTATTATCACTATACTGCCTCTAGGATGTTGTGTCTGACAGAGAGAAGAGTCAAGCACACTATTATCACTATACTGCCTCTAGGATGTTGTGTCTGACAGAGAGAAGAGTCAAGCACACTATTATCACTATACTGCCTCTAGGATGTTGTGTCTGACAGAGAGAAGAGTCAAGCACACTATTATCACTATACTGCCTCTAGGATGTTGTGTCTGACAGAGAGAAGAGTCAAGCACACTATTATCACTATACTGCCTCTAGGATGTTGTCTGACAGAGAGAAGAGTCAAGCACACTATTATCACTATACTGCCTCTAGGATGTTGTGTCTGACAGAGAGAAGAGTCAAGCACACTATTATCACTATACTGCCTCTAGGATGTTGTGTCTGACAGAGAGAAGAGTCAAGCACACTATTATCACTATACTGCCTCTAGGATGTTGTGTCTGACAGAGAGAAGAGTCAAGCACACTATTATCACTATACTGCCTCTAGGATGTTGTGTCTGACAGAGAGAAGAGTCAAGCACACTATTATCACTATACTGCCTCTAGGATGTTGTGTCTGAGAGAAGAGTCAAGCACACTATTATCACTATACTGCCTCTAGGATGTTGTGTCTGAAAGAAGAGTCAAGCACACTATTATCACTATACTGCCTCTAGGATGTTGTGTCTGACAGAGAGAAGAGTCAAGCACACTATTATCACTATACTGCCTCTAGGATGTTGTGTCTGACAGAGAGAAGAGTCAAGCACACTATTATCACTATACTGCCTCTAGGATGTTGTGTCTGACAGAGAGAAGAGTCAAGCACACTATTATCACTATACTGCCTCTAGGATGTTGTGTCTGACAGAAGAGTCAAGCACACTATTATCACTATACTGCCTCTAGGATGTTGTGTCTGACAAAGAGAAGAGTCAAGCACACTATTATCACTATACTGCCTCTAGGATGTTGTGTCTGACAGAGAGAAGAGTCAAGCACACTATTATCACTATACTGCCTCTAGGATGTTGTCTGACAGAGAGAAGAGTCAAGCACACTATTATCACTATACTGCCTCTAGGATGTTGTGTCTGACAGAGAGAAGAGTCAAGCACACTATTATCACTATACTGCCTCTAGGATGTTGTGTCTGACAGAGAGAAGAGTCAAGCACACTATTATCACTATACTGCCTCTAGGATGTTGTGTCTGACAGAGAGAAGAGTCAAGCACACTATTATCACTATACTGCCTCTAGGATGTTGTCTGACAGAGAGAAGAGTCAAGCACACTATTATCACTATACTGCCTCTAGGATGTTGTGTCTGACAGAGAGAAGAGTCAAGCACACTATTATCACTATACTGCCTCTAGGATGTTGTGTCTGACAGAGAGAAGAGTCAAGAACACTATTATCACTATACTGCCTCTAGGATGTTGTGTCTGACAGAGAGAAGAGTCAAGCACACTATTATCACTATACTGCCTCTAGGATGTTGTGTCTGACAGAGAGAAGAGTCAAGCATACTATTATCACTATACTGCTTCTAGGATGTTGTGTCTGACAGAGAGAAGAGTCAAGCACACTATTATCTCTATACTGCCTCTAGGATGTTGTGTCTGACAGAGAGAAGAGTCAAGCACACTATTATCACTATACTGTCTCTAGGATGTTGTGTCTGACAGAAGAGTCAAGCACACTATTATCACTATACTGCCTCTAGGATGTTGTGTCTGACAAAGAGAAGAGTCAAGCACACTATTATCACTATACTGCCTCTAGGATGTTGTGTCTGACAGAAGAGTCAAGCACACTATTATCACTATACTGCCTCTAGGATGTTGTGTCTGAGAGAAGAGTCAAGCACACTATTATCACTATACTGCCTCTAGGATGTTGTGTCTGACAAAGAGAAGAGTCAAGCACACTATTATCACTATACTGCCTCTAGGATGTTGTGTCTGACAGAAGAGTCAAGCACACTATTATCACTATACTGCCTCTAGGATGTTGTGTCTGAGAGAAGAGTCAAGCACACTATTATCACTATACTGCCTCTAGGATGTTGTGTCTGAGAGAAGAGTCAAGCACACTATTATCACTATACTGCCTCTAGGATGTTGTGTCTGAGAGAAGAGTCAAGCACACTATTATCACTATACTGCCTCTAGGATGTTGTGTCTGAGAGAAGAGTCAAGCACACTATTATCACTATACTGCCTCTAGGATGTTGTGTCTGAGAGAAGAGTCAAGCACACTATTATCACTATACTGCCTCTAGGATGTTGTGTCTGAGAGAAGAGTCAAGCACACTATTATCACTATACTGCCTCTAGGATGTTGTGTCTGACAGAGAGAAGAGTCAAGCACACTATTATCACTATACTGCCTCTAGGATGTTGTGTCTGACAGAGAGAAGAGTCAAGCACACTATTATCACTATACTGCCTCTAGGATGTTGTGTCTGACAGAGAGAAGAGTCAAGCACACTATTATCACTATACTGCCTCTAGGATGTTGTGTCTGACAGAGAGAAGAGTCAAGCACACTATTATCACTATACTGCCTCTAGGATGTTGTGTCTGACAGAGAGAAGAGTCAAGCATACTATTATCACTATACTGCCTCTAGGATGTTGTGTCTGACAGAGAGAAGAGTCAAGCACACTATTATCACTATACTGCCTCTAGGATGTTGTGTCTGACAGAGAGAAGAGTCAAGCACACTATTATCACTATACTGCCTCTAGGATGTTGTGTCTGACAGAGAGAAGAGTAAAGCACACTATTATCACTCTACTGCCTCTAGGATGTTGTGTCTGACAGAGAGAAGAGTCAAGCACACTATTATCACTATACTGCCTCTAGGATGTTGTGTCTGACAGAGAGAAGAGTCAAGCACACTATTATCACTATACTGCCTCTAGGATGTTGTGTCTGACAGAGAGAAGAGTAAAGCACACTATTATCACTCTACTGCCTCTAGGATGTTGTGTCTGACAGAGAGAAGAGTCAAGCACACTATTATCACTATACTGCCTCTAGGATGTTGTGTCTGAGAGAAAAGTCAAGCACACTATTATCACTATACTGCCTCTAGGATGTTGTGTCTGACAGAGAGAAGAGTCAAGCACACTATTATCACTATACTGCCTCTAGGATGTTGTGTCTGACAGAGAGAAGAGTCAAGCACACTATTATCACTATACTGCCTCTAGGATGTTGTGTCTGACAGAGAGAAGAGTAAAGCACACTATTATCACTCTACTGCCTCTAGGATGTTGTGTCTGACAGAGAGAAGAGTCAAGCACACTATTATCACTATACTGCCTCTAGGATGTTGTGTCTGACAGAGAGAAGAGTCAAGCACACTATTATCACTATACTGCCTCTAGGATGTTGTCTGACAGAGAGAAGAGTCAAGAACACTATTATCACTATACTGCCTCTAGGATGTTGTGTCTGACAGAGAGAAGAGTCAAGCACACTATTATCACTATACTGCCTCTAGGATGTTGTGTCTGACAGAGAGAAGAGTCAAGCACACTATTATCACTATACTGCCTCTAGGATGTTGTGTCTGACAGAGAGAATAGTCAAGCACACTATTATCACTATACTGCCTCTAGGATGTTGTGTCTGACAGAGAGAAGAGTCAAGCACACTATTATCACTATACTGCCTCTAGGATGTTGTGTCTGACAGAGAGAAGAGTCAAGCACACTATTATCACTATACTGCCTCTAGGATGTTGTGTCTGACAGAGAGAAGAGTCAAGCACACTATTATCACTATACTGCCTCTAGGATGTTGTGTCTGACAGAGAGAAGAGTCAAGCACACTATTATCACTATACTGCCTCTAGGATGTTGTGTCTGACAGAGAGAAGAGTCAAGCACACTATTATCACTCTACTGCCTCTAGGATGTTGTGTCTGACAGAGAGAAGAGTCAAGCACACTATTATCACTATACTGCCTCTAGGATGTTGTGTCTGACAGAGAGAAGAGTCAAGCACACTATTATCACTATACTGCCTCTAGGATGTTGTGTCTGACAGAGAGAAGAGTCAAGCACACTATTATCACTATACTGCCTCTAGGATGTTGTGTCTGACAGAAGAGTCAAGCACACTATTATCACTATACTGCCTCTAGGATGTTGTGTCTGATAGAAGAGTCAAGCACACTATTATCACTATACTGCCTCTAGGATGTTGTGTCTGACAGAGAGAAGAGTCAAGCACACTATTATCACTATACTGCCTCTAGGATGTTGTGTCTGACAGAGAGAAGAGTCAAGCACACTATTATCACTATACTGCCTCTAGGATGTTGTGTCTGACAGAAGAGTCAAGCACACTATTATCACTATACTGCCTCTAGGATGTTGTGTCTGACAAAGAGAAGAGTCAAGCACACTATTATCACTATACTGCCTCTAGGATGTTGTGTCTGACAGAGAGAAGAGTCAAGCACACTATTATCACTATACTGCCTCTAGGATGTTGTGTCTGACAGAGAGAAGAGTCAAGCACACTATTATCACTATACTGCCTCTAGGATGTTGTGTCTGACAGAGAGAAGAGTCAAGCACACTATTATCACTATACTGCCTCTAGGATGTTGTGTCTGACAGAGAGAAGAGTCAAGCACACTATTATCACTATACTGCCTCTAGGATGTTGTGTCTGACAAAGAGAAGAGTCAAGCACACTATTATCACTATACTGCCTCTAGGATGTTGTGTCTGAGAGAAGAGTCAAGCACACTATTATCACTATACTGCCTCTAGGATGTTGTGTCTGACAAAGAGAAGAGTCAAGCACACTATTATCACTATACTGCCTCTAGGATGTTGTGTCTGACAAAGAGAAGAGTCAAGCACACTATTATCACTATACTGCCTCTAGGATGGTGTGTCTGACAGAAGAGTCAAGCACACTATTATCACTATACTGCCTCTAGGATGTTGTGTCTGACAGAAGAGTCAAGCACACTATTATCACTATACTGCCTCTAGGATGTTGTGTCTGACAGAGAGAAGAGTCAAGCACACTATTATCACTATACTGCCTCTAGGATGTTGTGTCTGACAGAGAGAAGAGTCAAGCACACTTTTATCACTATACTGCCTATAGTATGTTGTATCTGACAGACAGAAGAGTCAAGCACACTATTATCACTATACTGCCTCTAGGATGTTGTCTGACAGAGAGAAGAGTCAAGCACACTATTATCACTATACTGCCTCTAGGATGTTGTGTCTGACAGACAGAAGAGTCAAGCACACTATTATCACTATACTGCCTCTAGGATGTTGTGTCTGACAGAGAGAAGAGTCAAGCACACTATTATCACTATACTGCCTCTAGGATGTTGTCTGACAGAGAGAAGAGTCAAGCACACTATTATCACTATACTGCCTCTAGGATGTTGTGTCTGACAGACAGAAGAGTCAAGCACACTATCACTGCTATACTGCCTCTAGGATTGCGCTTCATCCAATCCACGGATAAAGCTCTGAATGCAAATGCAATGGGTGATAACCCAATTTGGTTCCTCTTCTAAATGACCTAGTGTATAGCTCTGCATGTTCCTGCGTGTGTAGCTAAGTGACCCTGTTTGTTGTCTCTACTGCAGGAAGACAAATACAGGCAACAGACATTTATTACCCTTGATCCAGGAATCTTTTTAGCCATGACTTTCCCATATGGAAGCGGCATATGTCTCATGACTATATCATACGTATCTATAATAAGCATGCTCATTCAGATCAACTACAATGAAACCTGCTGCCACATGGTATTGATGATTATTGTACATGTTAATTAGCCATTTGACATTGTGCAGCATCTGTTTAGAACAGTATTTCCTAACAACAGGTGGACTATTCCAAAGAAAGGCTGTACAAAGGAGTCAAAATGTATTCTATAAAACTCCACACAAATACACTGTAGGAGCCTGCTGTAGACGATGGTGTGAGACGGTGGGGTCAGAATCGAGGCTGCGTGGGTGTCCAACAATGCCCTATCGCAGGTTCAGAGAGGAATGCCTGGTGAAAGATTTTCCCTGAGACGGAACACCTTTAATTGACAGCCTTTCTGTAGACCTCCTGTGGCACCTCTAGCCACCCTATTTATAGGCTGTAATGACAGACTTCCATTTGCCAGGGATCAATGTTGCAGAGCTGGAGATGCTAACTTTGTGGCCTGCAATTTTAGTTGTCATACTGTGCCATATCTCCAGCGTCAGATGAAGGGGAGCCGGCCAGGCTGCTGCTGTGGTTATGCTGCGTCTGACCGGCAGCCAGTCAACACAGAACCCAGCCTCCTCCATCTTGGTGTCAGAGTTAAACGGTTGCAGATCATCATGATGACTTGTGGCGTTATTATTGATGTAATGATAGTGTCATGATATAGTGCATCTTTTAATTAAAGAACGAATACAGTAGAAAAGGCTCTTCTGTCAAGATTCAATATTCCCCATAATTGCAAATGTCAACATAATTAAAACTGACATAAAGAAGGAATAGCTTACATAACATAGACATATAATAAATACCTCATGGATTTTAATAATACGATTATTAATATAAACTCAGCAAAAAAGAAACGTCCTCTCACTGTCAACTGTGTTTACTTTCAGCAAACTGTGTAAATATTTGTATGAACATAACAAGACTCAACTGAGACATAAACTGAACAAGTTCCACAGACATGTGACTAACAGAAATTAAATAATGTGTCCCTGAACAAAAGGGGGGGGGGTCAAAATCAAAAGTAACAGTCAGTATCTGGTGTGGCCACCAGCTGCATTAAGTACTGCAGTGCATCTCCTCCTCATGGACTGCACCAGATTTGCCCGTTCTTGCTGTGAGATGTTACCCCACTCTTCCACCAAAGCACCTGCAAGTTCCCGGACATTTCTGGGGGGAATGGCCCTAGCCCTCACCCTCCGATCCAACAGGTCCCAGACGTGCTCAATGGGATTGAGATCCGGGCACCTCGCTGGCCATGGCAGAAGACTGACATTCCTGTTTTGCAGGAAATCACGCACAGAACGAGCAGTATGGCTGGTGGCATTTCATGCTGGAGGGTCATGTCAGGATGAGCCTGCAGGAAGGGTACCACATGAGGGAGGAGGATGTCTTCCCTGTAACGCACAGCATTGAGATTGCCTGCAATGACAACAAGCTCAGTTCGTGCCCATAGGCGACGTCGTTGCCGGTGATGTCTGGTGAGGACCTGCCTTACAACAGGCCTACAAGCCCTCAGTCCAGCCTCTCTCAGCCTATTGCAGACAGTCTGAGCACTGATGGAGGAATTGTGCGTTCCTGGTGTAACTTGGGCAGTTGTTGTTACCATCCAATCCTGTGCAGGTGTTGTTACACGTGGTCTGCCACTGCGAGGACGATCAGCTGTCCATCCTGTCTCCCTGTAGCGCTGTCTTAGGCGTCTCACAGTACAGACATCGCAATTTATTGCCCTGGCCACATCTGCAGTCCTCATGCCTCCTTGCAGCATGCCTAAGGCACATTCACACAGATGAGCAGGGACCCTGGGCATCTTCTTTTGGTGTTTTTCAGAGTCAGTAGAACGGCCTCTTTAGTGTCCTAAGTTTTCATAACTGTGACCTTAATTGCCTACCGTCTGTAAGCAGTTAGTGTCTTAGTGACCGTTCCACAGGTGCATGTTCATTAATTGTTTATGGTTCATTGAACAAGCATGGGAAACAATGTTTAAACCCTTTACAATGAAGATCTGTGAAGTTATTTGGATTTTTACGAATTATCTTTTAAAGACAGGGTCCTGAAAAAGGGACATTTCTTTTTTTGCTGAGTTTATTTCACAAATGATCAAGCTCATTATAAGATCACAATACTGACTTGATGAAATAATTTTGAACTGATGATCCCTAATCTAATTAAGAATTCCACAGAAACATTTTGCCTCAGCAAATTCTCTCAGAGGTCCAGATTCAGCTCATTCAATTGACACATAGTCCCGTGAGCATAATGCAAGTTGTGCACATGAAACAATAAGTTGCCCTCCAAATGTTTATCTTCCACACAATGGCCTGCGCCCGCCCAGTCTCCGCCACAAGACAGGCCAATTAAATGCTAAGTAACCTTTCCCTTTTGGGGGTTGATTATTATGTACTGCGATCTTATAAAGCATGCTTCAAAACTGGATTTGCACATGTAAAACTTAATTATAAATGCCTGCATAAAATATTCATGTGAATAAATCTATTGAGCGGCTGGTTAAAAGTATTACTATGTTCCAGGCAATGGCAGCTCAAAGAGGAGTCATTTCTCAGCACTTTGGTGGGTGATTTATGTTTACATAAACAACTTCCCCCACAACTTGTCCTGGTTTGAAGTCTCGTCCTGCTCAAAGGCTAATTCCAAATGACAACCACATTTAAATTATTATGTATATAACCATGTCAGAACAGCAGCATGTAGCGGTGATAGAGGTGGTAGAGGTAGTAGAGGTAGTAGAGGTGGTAGAGGTAGTTCAGGTTGTAGTGGTGGTAGAGGAGGTAGAGATGGGGTTAGGTGGTAGAGGTGGTAGAGGTAGTAGAGGTGGTAGAGGTGGTAGAGGTAGTTCAGGTTGTAGTGGTGGTAGAGGAGGTAGAGGTGGGGTTAGGTGGTAGAGGTGGTAGAGGAGGTAGAGGTGGGGTTAGGTGGTAGAGGAGGTAGAGGTGGGGTTAGGTGGTAGAGGAGGTAGAGGTGGGGTTAGGTGATAGAGGTGGTAGAGGTAGTTCAGGTTGTAGTGGTGGTAGAGGAGGTAGAGGTGGGGTTAGGTGGTAGAGGTGGTAGAGGAGGTAGAGGTGGGGTTAGGTGGTAGAGGTGGGGTTAGGTGGTAGAGGTGGTAGATGTGGGGTTAGGTGGTAGAGGTGGTAGAGGAGGTAGAGATGGGGTTAGGTGGTAGAGGTGGTAGAGGTGGGGTTAGGTGGTAGAGGTGGTAGAGGTGGGGTTAGGTGGTAGAGGAGGTAGAGGTGGGGTTAGGTGGTAGAGGAGGTAGAGGTGGGGTTAGGTGGTAGAGGAGGTAGAGGTGGGGTTAGGTGATAGAGGTGGTAGAGGTAGTTCAGGTTGTAGTGGTGGTAGAGGTGGTAGAAGTGGGGTTAGGTGGTAGAGGTGGTAGAGGAGGTAGAGGTGGGGTTAGGTGGTAGAGGAGGTAGAGGTGGGGTTAGGTGGTAGAGGTGGTAGAGGAGGTAGAGGTGGGGTTAGGTGGTAGAGGTGGTAGAGGAGGTAGAGGTGGTAGAAGTGGTAGAGGTGGTAGCGATGGTAGAGGTGGTAGAAGTGGTAGAGGTGGTAGCGGTGGTAGCGATGGTAGAGGTGGTAGCTGTGGTAGAGGTGGTAGCGGTGGTAGCGGTGGTAGCGATGGTAGAGGTGGTAGAGGTGGTAGCTGTGGTAGAGGTGGTAGAGGTGGTAGCGGTGGTAGCGATGGTAGAGGTGGTAGCGGTGGTAGAGGTGGTAGCGATGGTAGAGGTGGTAGAAGTGGTAGAGGTGGTAGAGTTGGTAGAGGTGGTAGAGGTGGTAGAGGTGGTAGCGATGGTAGAGGTGGTAGCGATGGTAGCGATGGTAGCGATGGTAGCGGTGGTAGAGGTGGTAGAAATGGTAGAAGTGGTAGAGGTGGTAGAAGTGGTAGAGGTGGTAGAGGTGGTAGCTGTGGTAGAAGTGGTAGAGGTGGTAGAGGTGGTACTGATGGGGAAAGGTGGTATAGGTGGTAGAGGTTGTATAGGTGGTAGAGGTGGCGTTAGGTGGTAGAGGTGGTAGATGTGGTAGAAGTGGTAGAGGTGGGGTTAGGTGGTATAGGTGGGGTTAGGTGGTAGAGGTGGGGATAGGTGGGGATAGGTGGTAGAGGTGGTAGAGGAGGTAGAGGTGGTAGCGATGGTAGAGGTGGTAGCGATGGTAGAGGTGGTAGAAGTGGTAGAGGTGGTAGAGGTGGTAGCGGTGGTAGCTGTGGTAGAGGTGGTAGAGGTGGTAGCTGTGGTAGAGGTGGTAGAGGTGGTAGCGGTGGTAGCGGTGGTAGCGATGGTAGCGATGGTAGCGGTGGTAGAGGTGGTAGAGGTGGTAGAGGTGGTAGAGGTGGTAGCGATGGTAGAGGTGGTAGAGGTGGTAGCGATGGTAGGGGTGGTAGAGGTGGTAGAAGTGGTAGAAGTGGTAGAGGTGGTAGAAGTGGTAGAGGTGGTAGAGGTGGTGGCTGTGGTAGAAGTGGTAGAGGTGGTAGAGGTGGTACTGATGGGGAAAGGTGGTATAGGTGGTAGAGGTTGTATAGGTGGTAGAGGTGGTAGAGGTGGCGTTAGGTGGTAGATGTGGTAGAAGTGGTAGAGGTGGGGTTAGGTGGTATAGGGGGTGTTAGGTGGTAGAGGTGGGGATAGGTGGGGATAGGTGGTAGAGGTGGGGATAGGTGGTAGAGGTGGTAGTGGTGGTAGATGTGGTAGAAGTGGTAGAGGTGGGGTTAGGTGGTAGAGGTGGGGTTAGCTGGTAGTGGTGGGGTTGGGTGGTAGAGGTGGTAGAGGTGGGATTAGGTGGTCGAGGTAGGGTTAGGTGGTAGAGGTTGTAGAGATGGTACAGGTGGGGTTAGCTGGTAGAGTTGGTAGAGGTGGTAGAGGTGGGGTTGGGTGGTAGAGGTCGTAGAGGTGGGGTTAAGTGGTCTAGGTGGGGTTAGGTGATAGAGGTTGTAGAGATGGTAGAGGTGGGGTTCGGTAGTAGAGGTGGTAGAGGTGGGGTTAGGTGGTAGAGGTGGTAGAAGTGGTAGAGGTGGTAAAGCTGGGGTTAGGTGGTAGAGGTGGGGTTAGGTGGTAGAGGTGGGGTTAGGTGGTAGAGGTGGTAGAGGTGGGGTTAGGTGGTAGAGGTTGTAGAGATGGTAAAGGTGGGGTTAGGTGGTAGAGTTGGTAGAGGTGGGGTTAGGTGGTAGAGGTGGAAGAGGTGGTAGAGGTGGGGTTAGGTGGTAGAGGTGGTAGATGTGGTAGAAGTGGTAGAGGTGGGGTTAGGTGGTATAGGTGGGGTTAGGTGGTAGAGGTGGGGATAGGTGGGGATAGGTGGTAGAGGTGGTAGAGGAGGTAGAGGTGGTAGCGATGGTAGAGGTGGTAGCGATGGTAGAGGTGGTAAAAGTGGTAGAGGTGGTAGAGGTGGTAGCGGTGGTAGCTGTGGTAGAGGTGGTAGAAGTGGTAGAGGTGGTAGAGGTGGTAGCTGTGGTAGAAGTGGTAGAGGTGGTAGAGGTGGTACTGATGGGGAAAGGTGGTATAGGTGGTAGAGGTTATATAGGTGGTAGAGGTGGCGTTAGGTGGTAGAGGTGGTAGATGTGGTAGAAGTGGTAGAGGTGGGGTTAGGTGGTATAGGTGGGGTTAGGTGGTAGAGGTGGGGATAGGTGGGGATAGGTGGTAGAGGTGGTAGAGGAGGTAGAGGTGGTAGCGATGGTAGAGGTGGTAGCGATGGTAGAGGTGGTAGAAGTGGTAGAGGTGGTAGAGGTGGTAGCGGTGGTAGCTGTGGTAGAGGTGGTAGAGGTGGTAGCTGTGGTAGAGGTGGTAGAGGTGGTAGCGGTGGTAGCGGTGGTAGCGATGGTAGCGGTGGTAGAGGTGGTAGAGGTGGTAGAGGTGGTAGAGGTGGTAGAGGTGGTAGAGGTGGTAGAGGTGGTAGCGATGGTAGGGGTGGTAGAGGTGGTAGAAGTGGTAGAAGTGGTAGAGGTGGTAGAAGTGGTAGAGGTGGTAGAGGTGGTGGCTGTGGTAGAAGTGGTAGAGGTGGTAGAGGTGGTACTGATGGGGAAAGGTGGTATAGGTGGTAGAGGTTGTATAGGTGGTAGAGGTGGTAGAGGTGGCGTTAGGTGGTAGATGTGGTAGAAGTGGTAGAGGTGGGGTTAGGTGGTATAGGTGGTGTTAGGTGGTAGAGGTGGGGATAGGTGGGGATAGGTGGTAGAGGTGGGGATAGGTGGTAGAGGTGGTAGTGGTGGTAGATGTGGTAGAAGTGGTAGAGGTGGGGTTAGGTGGTAGAGGTGGGGTTAGCTGGTAGTGGTGGGGTTGGGTGGTAGAGGTGGTAGAGGTGGGATTAGGTGGTCGAGGTAGGGTTAGGTGGTAGAGGTTGTAGAGATGGTACAGGTGGGGTTAGCTGGTAGAGTTGGTAGAGGTGGTAGAGGTGGGGTTGGGTGGTAGAGGTCGTAGAGGTGGGGTTAAGTGGTCTAGGTGGGGTTAGGTGATAGAGGTTGTAGAGATGGTAGAGGTGGGGTTCGGTAGTAGAGGTGGTAGAGGTGGGGTTAGGTGGTAGAGGTGGTAGAAGTGGTAGAGGTGGTAAAGCTGGGGTTAGGTGGTAGAGGTGGGGTTAGGTGGTAGAGGTGGGGTTAGGTGGTAGAGGTGGGGTTAGGTGGTAGAGGTGGTAGAGGTGGGGTTAGGTGGTAGAGGTTGTAGAGATGGTAAAGGTGGGGTTAGGTGGTAGAGTTGGTAGAGGTGGGGTTAGGTGGTAGAGGTGGAAGAGGTGGTAGAGGTGGGGTTAGGTGGTAGAGGTGGGGTTAGGTGGTAGAGGTGGTAGAGGTGGTAGATGTGGTAGAGGTGGGGTTAGGTGCTAGAGGTGGTAGAGGTGGGGTTAGATGGAGTTAGGTGGTAGAGGTGGTAGAAGTGGTGGAGGTGGTAAAGGTGGGGTTAGGTGGTAGAGGTGGGGTTAGGTGGTAGAGGTGGGGTTAGGTGGTAGAGGTGGGGTTAGGTGGTAGAGGTGGTAGAGGTGGGGTTAGGTGGTAGAGATGGGGTTAGGTGGTAGAGGTGGTAGAGGTGGGGTTAGGTGGTAGAGGTGGGGTTAGGTGGTAGAGGTGGGGTTAGGTGGTAGAGGTGGTCGAGGTGGGGTTAGGTGGTAGAGGTTGTAGAGATGGTAGAGGAGGGGTTAGGTGGTATAGGTGGGGTTAGGTGGTAGAGGTGGTTGAGGTGGGGTTAGGTGGTAGAGGAGGGGTTAGGTGGTAGAGGAGGGGTTAGGTGGTAGAGGAGGGGTTAGGTGGTAGAGGAGGGGTTAGGTGGTATAGGTGGGGTTAGGTGGTAGAGGTGGGATTAGGTGGTATAGGTGGGGTTAGTTAGTAGAGGTGGGATTAGGTGGTAGAGGAGGGGTTAGGTGGTATAGGTGGGGTTAGCTGGTAGAGGTGGTAGAGGTGGGGTTAGGTAGTAGAGGAGGTAGAGGTGGGGTTAGGTGGTAGAGGTGGTAGAGATGGTAGAGGTGGTAGAGTTGGTAGAGGTGGTAGAGGTGGGGTTAGTTGGTAGAGGTTGTAGAGATGGTAGAGGTGGTAGAGTTGGTAGAGGTGGTAGAGGTGGGGTTAGTTGGTAGAGGTTGTAGAGATGGTAGAGGTGGTAGAGTTGGTAGAGGTGGGGTTAGGTGGTAGAGGTGGTAGAGGTGGTAGAGGTGGGGTTAGGTGGTAGAGGTGGTAGTGGTGGTAGAGGTGGTAGAGGTGGGGTTAGGTGGTAGAGGTGGTAGAAGTGGCAGAGGAGTTAGAGGTGGTAGAGATGGTAGAAGTGGTAGAAGTGGTAGAGGTGGGGTTAGGTGGTAGAAGTGGTAGAGGTGGTAGAAGTGGTAGAGGTGGTAGAAGTGGTAGAGGTTGGGTTAGGTGGTAGAGGTGGTAGAGGTGGTAGAGGTGGAAGAGGTGGTAGAGGTGGGGTTAGGTGGTAGAGGTGGTAGATGTGGTAGAAGTGGTAGAGGTGGGGTTAGGTGGTATAGGTGGGGTTAGGTGGTAGAGGTGGGGATAGGTGGGGATAGGTGGTAGAGGTGGTAGAGGAGGTAGAGGTGGTAGCGATGGTAGAGGTGGTAGCGATGGTAGAGGTGGTAAAAGTGGTAGAGGTGGTAGAGGTGGTAGCGGTGGTAGCTGTGGTAGAGGTGGTAGAAGTGGTAGAGGTGGTAGAGGTGGTAGAAGTGGTAGAGGTGGTAGAGGTGGTACTGATGGGGAAAGGTGGTATAGGTGGTAGAGGTTATATAGGTGGTAGAGGTGGCGTTAGGTGGTAGAGATGGTAGATGTGGTAGAAGTGGTAGAGGTGGGGTTAGGTGGTATAGGTGGGGTTAGGTGGTAGAGGTGGGGATAGGTGGGGATAGGTGGTAGAGGTGGTAGAGGAGGTAGAGGTGGTAGCGATGGTAGAGGTGGTAGCGATGGTAGAGGTGGTAGAAGTGGTAGAGGTGGTAGAGGTGGTAGCTGTGGTAGAGGTGGTAGAGGTGGTAGCTGTGGTAGAGGTGGTAGAGGTGGTAGCGGTGGTAGCGGTGGTAGCGATGGTAGCGGTGGTAGAGGTGGTAGAGGTGGTAGAGGTGGTAGAGGTGGTAGCGATGGTAGAGGTGGTAGAGGTGGTAGCGATGGTAGGGGTGGTAGAGGTGGTAGAAGTGGTAGAAGTGGTAGAGGTGGTAGAAGTGGTAGAGGTGGTAGAGGTGGTGGCTGTGGTAGAAGTGGTAGAGGTGGTAGAGGTGGTACTGATGGGGAAAGGTGGTATAGGTGGTAGAGGTTGTATAGGTGGTAGAGGTGGTAGAGGTGGCGTTAGGTGGTAGATGTGGTAGAAGTGGTAGAGGTGGGGTTAGGTGGTATAGGTGGTGTTAGGTGGTAGAGGTGGGGATAGGTGGGGATAGGTGGTAGAGGTGGGGATAGGTGGTAGAGGTGGTAGTGGTGGTAGATGTGGTAGAAGTGGTAGAGGTGGGGTTAGGTGGTAGAGGTGGGGTTAGCTGGTAGTGGTGGGGTTGGGTGGTAGAGGTGGTAGAGGTGGGATTAGGTGGTCGAGGTAGGGTTAGGTGGTAGAGGTTGTAGAGATGGTACAGGTGGGGTTAGCTGGTAGAGTTGGTAGAGGTGGTAGAGGTGGGTTTGGGTGGTAGAGGTCGTAGAGGTGGGGTTAAGTGGTCTAGGTGGGGTTAGGTGATAGAGGTTGTAGAGATGGTAGAGGTGGGGTTCGGTAGTAGAGGTGGTAGAGGTGGGGTTCGGTGGTAGAGGTGGTAGAAGTGGTAGAGGTGGTAAAGCTGGGGTTAGGTGGTAGAGGTGGGGTTAGGTGGTAGAGGTGGGGTTAGGTGGTAGAGGTGGGGTTAGGTGGTAGAGGTGGTAGAGGTGGGGTTAGGTGGTAGAGGTTGTAGAGATGGTAAAGGTGGGGTTAGGTGGTAGAGTTGGTAGAGGTGGGGTTAGGTGGTAGAGGTGGAAGAGGTGGTAGAGGTGGGGTTAGGTGGTAGAGGTGGGGTTAGGTGGTAGAGGTGGTAGAGGTGGTAGAGGTGGTAGATGTGGTAGAGGTGGGGTTAGGTGCTAGAGGTGGTAGAGGTGGGGTTAGATGGAGTTAGGTGGTAGAGGTGGTAGAAGTGGTGGAGGTGGTAAAGGTGGGGTTAGGTGGTAGAGGTGGGGTTAGGTGGTAGAGGTGGGGTTAGGTGGTAGAGGTGGGGTTAGGTGGTAGAGGTGGTAGAGGTGGGGTTAGGTGGTAGAGATGGGGTTAGGTGGTAGAGGTGGTAGAGGTGGGGTTAGGTGGTAGAGGTGGGGTTAGGTGGTAGAGGTGGTCGAGGTGGGGTTAGGTGGTAGAGGTTGTAGAGATGGTAGAGGAGGGGTTAGGTGGTATAGGTGGGGTTAGGTGGTAGAGGTGGTTGAGGTGGGGTTAGGTGGTAGAGGTGGGGTTAGGTGGTAGAGGAGGGGTTAGGTGGTAGAGGAGGGGTTAGGTGGTAGAGGAGGGGTTAGGTGGTATAGGTGGGGTTAGGTGGTAGAGGTGGGATTAGGTGGTATAGGTGGGGTTAGTTAGTAGAGGTGGGATTAGGTGGTAGAGGAGGGGTTAGGTGGTATAGGTGGGGTTAGCTGGTAGAGGTGGTAGAGGTGGGGTTAGGTAGTAGAGGAGGTAGAGGTGGGGTTAGGTGGTAGAGGTGGTAGAGGTGGGGTTAGGTGGTAGAGGTGGGATTAGATGGTAGAGGTGGTAGAGGTGGGGTTAGGTAGTAGAGGAGGTAGAGGTGGGGTTAGGTGGTAGAGGTGGTAGAGGTGGGGTTAGGTGGTAGAGGTGGGATTAGATGGTCGAGGTGGGGTTAGTTGGTAGAGGTTGTAGAGATGGTAGAGGTGGTAGAGTTGGTAGAGGTGGTAGAGGTGGGGTTAGTTGGTAGAGGTTGTAGAGATGGTAGAGGTGGTAGAGTTGGTAGAGGTGGGGTTAGGTGGTAGTGGTGGTAGAGGTGGTAGAGGTGGGGTTAGGTGGTAGAGGTGGTAGAAGTGGCAGAGGAGTTAGAGGTGGTAGAGATGGTAGAAGTGGTAGAAGTGGTAGAGGTGGGGTTAGGTGGTAGAAGTGGTAGAGGTGGGGTTAGGTGGTAGAGGTGGGATTAGATGGTCGAGGTTGTAGAGATGGTAGAGGTGGTAGAGTTGGTAGAGGTGGTAGAGGTGGGGTTAGGTGGTAGAGGTGGTAGAGGTGGTAGAGGTGGAGTTAGGTGGTAGAGGTGGTAGTGGTGGTAGAGGTGGTAGAGGTGGGGTTAGCTGGTAGAGGTGGTAGAAGTGGTAGAGGAGTTAGAGGTGGTAGAGATGGTAGAAGTGGTAGAAGTGGTAGAGGTGGGGTTAGGTGGTAGAAGTGGGAGAGGTGGTAGAAGTGGTAGAGGTGGTAGAGGTGGTAGAAGTGGTAGAGCTGGTAGAGCTGGTAGAGGTGGGGTTAGGTGGTAGAGGTGGTAGAGGTGGTAGAGCTGGTAGAGCTGGTAGAGGTGGGGTTAGGTGGTAGAGGTGGGGTTAGGTGGTAGAGGTGGTAGTGGTGGTAGAGGTGGGGTTAGGTGGTAGAGGTGGTAGAAGTGGTAGAGGAGTTAGAGGTGGTAGAGATGGTAGAAGTGGTAGAAGTGGTAGAGGTGTGGTTAGGTGGTAGAAGTGGTAGAGGTGGTAGAAGTGGTAGAGGTGGGGTTAGGTGGTAGAGGTGGTAGAGGTGGTAGAGGTGGTAGAGCTGGTAGAGGTGGGGTTAGGTGGTAGAGGTGGTAGAGGTGGTAGAGGTGGTAGAAGTGGTAGAGGTGGGGTTAGGTGGTAGAGGTGGTAGAGGTGGTAGAAGTGGTAGAGGTGGTAGAAGTGGTAGAGGTGGGGTTAGGTGGTAGTGGTGGTAGAGGTGGGGTTAGGTGGTAGAGGTGGTAGAGGTGGTAGAGGTGGTAGAAGTGGTAGAGGTGGGGTTAGGTGGTAGAGGTGGTAGAGGTGGTAGAAGTGGTAGAGGTGGTAGAGGTGGGGTTAGGTGGTAGAGGTGGGGTTAGGTGGTAGAGGTGGTAGAAGTGGTAGAAGTGGTAGAAGTGGTAGAGGTGGTAGAGGTGGGGTTAGGTGGTAGAGGTGGTAGAAGTGGTAGACGTGGTAGAGGTGGGGTTAGGTGGTAGAGGTGGTAGAAGTGGTAGAGGTGGTAGAGGTGGTAGAAGTGGTAGAGGTGGGGTTAGGTGGTAGAGGTGGTAGAAGTGGTAGAGGTGGTAGATCTGGTAGAGGTGGTAGAAGTGGTAGAGGTGGGGTTAGGTGGTAGAGGTGGTAGAAGTGGTAGAGGTGGGGTTAGGTGGTAGAGGTGGTAGAAGTGGTAGAGGTGGTAGAAGTGGTAGAGGTGGTAGAGGTGGTAGAAGTGGTAGTGGGCTGCTCTGTGCCGGCTCGCTACAGGGGCCGGCTTCCCATTGACACGCCATAAAAAGCATCTGGCGGAAACTAATTTCAACCTTGTGGTTATAGATGTCAACAATAAAACCCAAAGAGCTCCATTGAACATCATAAATTAGAATTTCAGCCGTGATCTTGCCCAGCCCTGGGCGCTCCCCTCCCTTTAAAAGTAAAGTCTTTATGATGAACAGGTTGACGGTGATAAATGGTCACAGCTAAGGTGAGCCTGCTACCACTTGGGGATTTGTGCCTCCATCTGTTTTCATTTAGACACAGTTTTGCTTGATATTGTTGGAGGGACTAGGAGCCACCATAACAGTACAGGGTGCTGGACTGCACTCCTGAGGACACAGAGGTTAACTTCTACTGTTTGGTTCAACACGAACTCAATGGCTATGTCTTCACATACAGTACCTTGGCATTGTAGGCTTCTATACGTATTACTCCCGAATACATTACTCCTGAATGCATTACTCCTGAATGCATTACTCCTGTATGAATTATGCATTACTCCTGTATGCATTACTCATGTATACATTACTCCTGTATAAAGTATGCATCACTCCTGTGTGCTGTATGCATTACTCCTGTATGCATTACTCACGTATGCTATATGCATTACTCCTGTATGCATTACTCATGTATGCATTACTCATGTATGCTATATGCATTACTCCTGTATGCATTACTCATGTATGCTGTATGCATTACTCATGTGGGTGTATGCATTACTCATGTATGCTATATGCATTGCTCCTGTATGAAGTATGCATTACTCCTGTATGCATTACTCCTGTATGCATTACTCCTGTATGTATTACTCCTGTATGTATTACTCCTGTATGAATTATGCATTACTCCTGTATGCATTACTCGTGTATGAAGTATGCATTACTCCTGTATGCATTACTCGTGTATGAAGTATGCATTACTCCTGTATACATTACTCATGTATACATTACTCCTGTATAAAGTATGCATCGCTCCTGTGTGCTGTATGCATTACTCCTGTATGCATTACTCATGTATGCTGTATGCATTACTCCTGTATGCATGACTTATTCTTCTCCTGTCTGTTGAATCTTCCTGTTGAATCTACAGGGATGGCTAGTAGGTCCATGTCATGCCATGGTAATTGGATGAGAAGAGCTAAAATTCTTGATAGATCCGGTTTTACTTGAACTATATCACATGGACAGCTAAAAGCTAAAAGCTAAAAGGGCGAGAAGTTCAGCAAAGATGTGAACGTCATTGCCCGGCTCATGTCAACTCTGCTTATTGTCTTTGGCCTACAAAATAACCGTTTGTACTTAAACGGAAGTAAAATGACCTAACACCCCCAGAGCAGAAACAATCTACTGTTAAAAATGGTCTTCTTCAGATAACCTTTCTGAAATGCAGAATGGAACTTGCTCATCGTGCCCTGTGGAAGTATTCAAGTTGGCCTCGCTCCATGAGCACCAATGTGTGTTTATCTTCCACGATACATACCCTCAGTTCAAAGAATAACGTGGTAGTAACGCTGTAATTATCACACAGAGGCAGAACATATGCTTAACCTTGCATGACCTCGCTTATGCATACAAGGCAAATAGAAATTCAGGAATGAATATCAGTTTTTTTCATGTATCTGACAACAGATAACTATTGGTCTATTTAGTATTGGTCTGCATTCGCCAGGCCCTTGTCAGACCCTCCTTATAGGTCACGTGACCTGACACCTACATGAACAACTAGAGGGACGGGGTATTGAAACAATAGTGCAGAGTCCTTCAGCCTTTGTTAGAGTAGCTCTTCATCTTAATGTGCAATAAGGTGCAATAAGGTGCAATGTTGTAGACTGTGTGTATAGGGGCCAATTTACATCAACTTTTTTTTCTAACATAAAGATTTTAACATTGCAAGCTTTGTGTAGGGGGAAATTAAACATCCACCTCCCTACACCTGTACTCCCTGACGAAGGCCATGCAGCCGAAACGCGTCGGTTTTTAAACAACTTTGTTTCTATTGAACATGCCATACTAATAAAGGCATTTTAATTAATTATATGAAGAGTGCCTTGGTCCTCTTTTCTTTTTGATGACCAATTTACACCTTTTACCAAAGAGCACCTTCTATCTACCAAAATATACTATAGTGTACCTTAGTAGCGCTTCCCTTCCTCCTCTTTCTACTTCATAAAGATTTTAACATTGCAAGCTTTGTGTAGGGGGAAATTAAACATCCACCTCCCTACACTTTTCTCATGTCATGATTGCAGTGTTTGGTCATTTGAGGTCAAAGGCAAATCCCTTCATTAGCCTACAATATCCACTGAATATATTAAGAGTGCCTCTTACATCTAGCAGCAATACCATATCACAGATGTGATAATCATGTCACCAGATGACAGGAATGCAGTCGGTTCTCTACATTTTTGGCAGATAAAGTTGTCCAACACAGCTTCAGGTGTGCATACATATTTCCTTACAAGGTGAACATTCCCGCATCTATTGGTCATCTTTTTGTGGTTGATCCGTTTCTTATGTTCTCTCTTCCCACTTTCCAGCAGAGGTAAATGGATGGGCAGTGGCGCTGAACGTGACAGCTAGAGTCTGGCTGCAGTCGATCTCCAGTCCGGGAACCTGATCTATGGAGTTACTTTATTGTATAAATCAATGTGGCCAGACAGCCTGCTTTACCGGTAGCCCGTATCTCTGGGTGACACCAGTGATGTGCGCTCTGCCATTAAACGATCACAATAATTAAACCCACTGCCTCATTCAGCCTCAACCTGCATCACACCACCACGGTCACACAAACCAGGATTCGGTGGTGCTTAAATTAAATTAAACAATCAACATCTCTCTGTTGGAACCCCTTTTACAAATTAACAGCGCAATGCAATACAAGGTTTTCAAATAATGAATCTAACAGGACGTGCATAAACCATCACTTTACTTCCATGGTCTGTTTTCTGATTATCTTAACTTCTAAAGCATTACGTGCGCACAGGCGCGCGCACACACACAGTTTAACATTTTGTATTATCAGGTTCAGGTTGCCACTCACCTGATTTTGATAATCCCTGCAACAGAATCAGATGATCAATTGAAGCTGGTTTCAATAAAGTATATCCAGTCGTTTGAGTATGTTTGAGTTTGTTTTCAAAATGTGTTACAGCATAAAGCACGGTCTCTTCGGTTCAAGTCAGCTCACAACGTTTGAAATGAAATTATCAAAGCACAAAACAACGCGGGAAAAACTGCGGAACCATTCTTTTTTTTTTACTTCAGTCAAATAAATAACTGTGAGGACGGATACCACACACTATTTAATTTCAAGGATATTCGACAGCCAACATTAGTCGACAGAAAATGAACTCGTTTGAGTTACTTCGGGTGTTCATCCCCTAGTCCGACGAAATTCTGAAGATTCGCTCTACTTTATACGGCCAAAAATACTTAAATTTTCCGGGAATCCTGGACTCGTCACAACCAAGGGGTTGCAAAACGGCTCTCTGTCCTCCCCTGTTCTACACCTTCCACAGTGCTGTCTCACCCCTCATGAGATAAATCACTCATATTGCATTGGAAAAGCTCCACATATGATGTGCGTTGTGTTGGAGTTGCTTTGAAGACTACAGCAATCGACGAGGAGCTCTCGCAGCAAGAGTTCGGTTCCAGAGCCCTCGCGCGCGCTCCCTCATTGAACATGCATCCAGAGACATTAACTCCGCGAGGATGCTGTTCTTCAGCACCAAGCGCCTGCGGGGAAACAGATAGCGCCAAAAGTGCTGTTAACTCAAGGGATGATTTTACGAACAGTCTTTTAAGACAGTGTCTAAAATTACACTGACAACTGAAACAGTAGGCTACAGCAATAGTATATGCCAAAATATATTTTTTAGGAGCGTTGGTTTTGGAAAATATAACCCCTATCGCCTCCTTGTGGCGGTGAGGGATGTCGTGCGAGGGCAAGCCTAAAACACCAGAGAGAGACAAGGAATACATATTTTTGTTATAAAACTGTACTTGAACAGACCTACAATATCACCATAATGCAAAATAAAAAATAGTCAAATTATGAAGACACAACAAAGTGAACGCAACCAGACAATAAGATAATGAAACAAGGGACAGTGGGAAACAGAACTGGAAAGCCAAACAGATGATGATTTAGCACTCAACCTAAGTATTAGTTACAAACATACATAGGCTTGTATGAAGTACAAGTGCACAATGGAGCCTATGACATTCTCTAATGTCAACAACTCATAGGGTTGTGGGGGAGGGATCTCATCCTAATGTCTCAGCCATGATCAACGATGATCAAATCAGGAAGAGTGATGCACAACTGTCTTAATGGTATCAATATAGTGACTGTAAACTCCAAAACATCATGGAGGATTATGTCGATTTTTCACTTGATATGTCAATGTTGCCAACAAACAAATCCCATTAAAGCTCAGTGTGGGAGCAGCAAGACAGTTTGGCTCATTGCAGCTACAAGTCAAATGTTTAGAAACAATCTCTCCATCTGTCATTCTGATGATGCATCATTTATGCTTTAAGACTGGATGAAAACAATTCTGAATGTAGCAGCTCACTTCACTAACAATAGTGATATGCTTTCCTTTGTTTGTTGATATAGAAGTAATGAATAATGCATTGGGTTAGGATTTGTGTGGTGTGGTCTGATTTCCTTACCTAAAACCATAGATTTGCTAAATCTGCAACTTCACTCACTAAATTCAATCACTGGGAATAGCCTAGAGGTTAGAGAGGTAAACCAGCAGCTGAAAGGTTGCTGGTTCAACACCCGGGCTAGGTGACACTAAAGGCCACTCTAATCCCATGTAACATCTCCTGCCATTACGCCCTTGAGCAAGGCAATTAACCAAGACTATCTTCAATGAGGCCCGTGCTTCTACGGGGATGTTGGGAAACGCAGAACACAAAGTTCCAATAAAGCATCTATTATATTCTAAGGGCTTACTCCACTGTAGGAGTGTGTTCTGTAAATTCTAAAGTAGGAGTGTGTTCTGTTACTCCCCTGTAGGGGTGTGTTATGTTACTCTACTGTGTGAGTATGTTATCTTACTCTACTGTAGGAGTGGGTTATGTTACTCCGCAGTTGGAGTATATCCAGGTACTCCACTGAAGGAGTATATTATGTTACTCCACTGTAGGAGTATGTTCTGTTACTCCACCATAGGAGTGTGTTCTGTTACTCCACTGTGGGAGTATGTTCTGTTACTCGCAGCCGGCGTATGTTTGGTTACTCGGCTGTAGGGGTATGTTCGGTTACTCAGCTGTGGGAGTATGTTCTGTTGCTCTACTGTAGGAGTGTGTTCTGTTACTCTACAGTAGGAGTATGTTATGTTACTCTACTGTAGGATAATATATTGTATTCGACTGTAGGAGTATGCTATGTTACTCTACTGTAGGAATATGTACTGTTACTCAAATGTAGGAATATGTGCTGTTACTCTACTGTAGGAGTATGTTCTGTTACTCTGCATTAGGAGTATGTTTTGTTACGCTGCAGCAGGAGTATGTTCTGTTACTCTACTGTAGGAGTGTGTTCTGTTACTTTGCAGTATGAGTATATTATGTTACTCTACTGTGGAAGTGTGTTCTGTTACTCTACTGTAGGAGTGAGTAGTATTACACCACTGTAGGAGTGTGTTCTGTTACTCTGCTTTAGGAGTGTGTTCTGTTACTCTACTGTGTGAGTATGTTATCTTACTCTACTGTTGGAGTGTGTACTGTTTCTCTTCTCTCGGAGTGTGTTCTGTTACTCTACTGTATAAGTGTGCTATGTTACTCTACTGTGGGAGTAGGCACTGTTACTCCACAGTAGGAGTATGTACTGTTACACCACTGTAGGCGTAAGTACTGGTACTCTGTACCAGGGGTATGTTTTGTTACACTGCAGTAGGAGTAGGTTCTGCTACTCAGCCGCAGGAGAATGTTATGTTACTATGTAGCGGGAGTATGTTATGATACTCTACTGTAGCAGTGTGTTCTGTTACTCCACTGTATGAGTATATTCTGTTACTCTACTGTTGGGGTATGTTATGTTACTCTACTTTAAAACTTCTTAGGGAGAGGGGGCGACATTTTCACTTTTGGATGAATTGGTGCCCAAATTAAACGGCCTCGTACTCTGTCCTAGATCATATGATATGCATATTATTATTACTATTGGATAGAAAACACTCTTAAGTTTCTAAAACTGTTTGAATTATATCTGTGAGTAAAACAGAACTCATATGGCAGGCAAACTTCCAAACAGGAAGTGAAAATTCTGAAATGGGTCGCTGTGAAAGGCATCGCCTATTCAATTGCCTTATATTTATGGATCTGTATGCACTTCATACGCCTTCCACTAGATGTCAACAGGCAGTAGAACGTGGAATGAAGCGTCTAGCTTGATGTGGGACCGAATGAGAGCCAATGGAGTGACTGGTCAGGCATATTGCCAGTTCTTGGCCACGCACACTACGCATGTGATGTCCTTGTCTGCAATGCGTTAGATAGACATGAAGAAATGCTCCGTCTGGGACTTTATTGGATATATCCTTTTGTCAATAGGGGGTGCTGTTAGCACTTTTTTTTTTTTTACATTGCCAAATTAAACTGCCTAGTAGTCAATTCTTGCTCGTACAATATGCATATTATTGTTATTATTGGATAGAAAACACTCTCTAGTTTCTATAACCGTTGGAATTATGTCTCTGAGTGGAACAGAACTCTATCTACAGCACTTTTCCTGACAGGGAGTGAGATTTCAGAAATCTTGGCCTCTGGTCCCAGGTCAGTTTTAATGTCCCTGTGAATGCTATGAGGATACAAACACTGCCTACGCCTTCCTCTAGATGTCAGTAAGTGGTGACAATTTGAATGGAGTCGATTGCGCAATCAGGGCCTGTATAAAACACCAAAGACCGGAAGTAGCTCTCCTTTGGACCCTGCGCTCGACGCACGATGGACGTTGAACCGACCTCTTTCCAAGCCTTGGTTTAGCCAGTAATATATCGCCGGTCATGTTTTTACTTGTTATAGGTGTTAAAAACATCATAAGGTAGTTAATTTAAATCGTTTTATAGCAATTTATATCCGTTTAGTGCGATTTTGAGGCATTTATTTGTGACGCCCTTCCATGAGCTGGGCACGTTTCCTGTACATACCGAACGTTAGTGGCCATTTCGACGGGACAAGAGGACATCTTTCGACCAAAAGACGATTAGACCGGAGAAAGGATACATTGCCCAAGATTCTGATGGAAGAACAGCTCATAGTAAGAACTATTTATGATGATAAATCGCTGTTCTGTTGAAAAGTTTTAAACGCATATATCGCCATTTTGTTTTGTGTAGCTTCGCTTTGGCGGACCCGGTATTGCACAGTAAGGATAATTTTTGAAATGTAAGTCAGCGATTGCATTAAGAACTAATTTGTCTTTCGATTCCTGTCAACCCTGTATTTTTTTGTCAAGTTTATGATTAGTTATCGATTAGACTAGATCACTCTCAAAGATGGCGCCCGACATTTTCAGGCCAGTTTTGCTACTATTCTCATTGTATAACCACGTTTTTTTGTGGCTAAATATGCACATTTTCGAACAAACTCTATATGTATGTTGTAATATGATGTTACAGGAGTGTCATCGGAAGAATTCTGAGAAGGTTAGTGAAAAAATTAATATATTTTGGTGATCATAACGTTATCGCTCCCGTTGCCTTGAATTCATGCTGGGGTAACGTTTGCACATGTGGTATGCTAATATAACGATTTATTGTGTTTTCGCTGTAAAACGCTTAGAAAATCTGAAATATTGTCTGAATTCACAAGATCTGTGTCTTTCCATTGCTATGCTTTGTCTATTTTTATGAAATGTTTTATGATGAGTAAATTGGTAATACACGTTGCTCTCTGTATTTATTCTAGTCGAGTTGTGATGGTGGGTGCAATTGTAAACTATGATTTCTACCTGAAATATGCACATTTTTCTAACAAAAACTATCCTATACAATAAATATGTTATCAGACTGTCATCTGATGAGGTTTTTTCTTGGTTAGTGGCTATCAATATCTTTATTTGGCCGAATTGGTGATAGCTACTGGTGGAGAGAAAAAATGGTGGACAAAGAAAAATGGTGTCTTTTGCTAACGTGGTTAGCTAATAGATTTACATATTGTGTCTTCCCTGTAAAACATTTTAAAAATCAGAAATGATTGCTGGATTCACAAGAAGTGGATCTTTCATCTGGTATCTTGGACTTCATTGAATGATATTTAGATACTACTATTTACTTGTGACGCTATGCTAGCTATGCTATTCAGCTTTTTTACTGGTGGGGGGGTGGGGGGTGCTCCCGGATCCGGGTTTCTGAGGCGGTAGAAGATATATGAGAAAAACATCCTGAAGATTGATTCTCAACTGAGTTTGACCAGTTTATTCGATTTGTAATATCACTTTTTGAAGTTTTCGTTCATTAGCGTAAAGTTCGATGGACACGTGAACTACACATGCTAGCCAAAGTTGCTAATTCGACAGAAGTAATGGACATTATAAAACAAAAAAACTATTTATTGTGGAACTAGGATTCCTGGCACTGCATTCTGATGAAAGATCATCAAAGGTAAGGGTATATTTATGATGTAATTTCGTATTTCTGTTGACTCCAACATGGCGGAAAATGGCTGAGCGCTGTCTCAGATTATTGCATGCTGTGCTTTTTACTAAAGTTATTTTTTAAATCTAACACAGCGGTTGCATTAAGAATCAGTGTATCTTTAATTATATGTTAAACATGTATCTTTCATCAAAGTTTATGATGAGTATTTCTGTATTTCACGTGGCTATCTGTAATTACTCTCGCTATTTTGGAGCCATTTCTGAACATGGCGCCAATGTAAAACCACGATTTGTCGGTTTAAATATGCACATAATCGAACAAAACATAAATGTATTGTATAACATGATGTCATATGACTGTCATCTGATGAAGTTGTTCAAAGGTTAGTGATTAATTTTATCTCTATTTGTGGGTTTTGTGAAAGCTATCTTTTCTGTGAAAAAATGGCGGTGTGTTTTTGGATATTGTGGTGAGCTAATATGCTGTGTTTTCGCTGTAAAACATTTTAAAAAATCGGACATGTTGGCTGGATTCACAAGATGTTAATCTTTCATTTGCTGTATTGGACTTATGATTTCATGAAATTATATTATATTATATCCCTGTGGCGCTAGGTTATGCTATGCTAGTCAGCGTTTCAGATGAGAATGATCCCGGATCCGGGATGGGTAGTCCAGGAGTATGTTCTGTTACGCTGCTGTAGGAGTATGTTCTGTTACTCTGCAGTATGAGTATGTTCTGTTACTCTAATGTGGGAGTGTGTAATGTTGCTCTACTGTAAGAGTGTTATATTACTCTACTGTAGGAGTATGTTCTGTTACTCTACTGTAGGAGAATGTTATGTTGCTCTGCTGTAGGAGAATGTTATGTTGCTCTGCTGTAGGAGAATGTTATGTTGCTCTGCTGTAGGAGAATGTTATGTTGCTCTGCAGTAGGAATATGTACTGTTACTCCACTGTAGGAGTATATTCTGTTACTCCACTGTCGGATTCTTTTCTGTTACTCTGCAGTGGGAGTTAGTTATGTTCCTCTGCTGTAGGGGTATGTTATGTTACTCTACTGTAGGAATATGCACTGTTACTCTAATGTAGGAGTATGTACTGTTACTCTAATATAGCAGTATGTTCTGTTACTCCGCAGTAGGAGTATGTTCTGTGACTCTGCTATAGGAGTGTGTTATGTTACTCTACCGTAGGAGTATATTCCGTTACTCTACTGTATGAGTATGTTCTGTTACTCCACTGAAGGACTGGGTTCTGTTACTCTACTGAATGAGTATATTTGGTTAGCGTACAGTAGGAGTCTGCTCTGCTACTCTTCTGTAGTGGTGTGCACTGCACTCTACTGTAGGAGTATGTACTGTTACTCTACTGTAGGAGTAAGTACTGTTACTATGCAGTAAGAGTACGTTATAGTAAGTTATATTAATATATAGTACGTTATATAAATCTGCTGTGGGAGTATGTTTTGTTACTCTACTGGTACTCTACTGTATGAATGTGTTATGTTACTATACTGTAGTAGTATCTTCTGTTACTCGATTGTAGGAATTTGAAACGTTACTCTACTGTAGGGCCGTGTACTGTTACTCTACTGTGGGGGTATGTACTGTTACTATACTGTTGGAGTATGTTCTGTTACTCTGCAGTAGGAGAAGTGTTATGTTACTCTACCGTATGGGTGTGTTCTGTTACTCTGCAGTATGAGTATATTATGTTACTCTACTATAGGAGTTTTTTCTGTCACTGTGCAGTAGGAGTATGTTCTGTTACTCTGCTGTATGATTATTTTATTGTTCCCTACTGTAGGATTATGCACTGTTATTCCACTGTAGGAGTGTGTTCTGTTACTTTGCAGTAGGAGTATGTTCTGTTACTCTACTGTAGTAGTACATTATGTTACTCTACTTTAGGAATATGTACTGTCACTCTACTGTTGGAGAATGTACTGTTACTCTACAGTAGGAGTATGTACTATTACTCAACAGTAGGAATATGTACTGGTACTCTACTGTGGGAGTATGTGTAACGTTCCTGACCTGTTTTCTGTTGTTTTTGTATGTGTATATGGTCAGGGCGTGAGTTTTGGGTGGGCAGTCTATGTTTTCTGTTTCTATGTTGGTTTTGGGTTGCCTGGTATGGCTCTTAATTAGAGGCAGGTGTTTTGCGTTTTCCTCTAATTAAGAGTCATATTTAGGTAGGGTGTTCTCACTGTTTGTTTGTGGGTGATTGTCTCCTGTGTCGTCTATGTATGTACCATACGGGACTGTTTGGCTGTTCGTTCGTTTTGATGTAGTCTGTTCCTGTCCGTGAGTTCTACGTTTAGTTAGTTTAATTCATGTTCAGGTTTCGTCTACGTCGTTTTCTTGTTTTGTAATTTTGTAAGTGTTTGTTTTTGTGTTGCCATCGTTTCAAATAAAGAGATGGCTTATTTCCCTAATGCTGCGTATTGGTCCACTGATCCTTCTCTCCTCATCTGAGGAGGAGGAGGACAACAGCCCTTACAGAATCACCCACCAACCTAGGACCAAGCGGCAAGGGAATGCTCAACAGAGCAACCAGGACTTCTGGACTTGGGAGGAGATCCTGGACGGTAGAGGACCCTGGGCTCAGCCAGGGGAATATCGCCGTCCCAAGGCGGAGTTGGAAGCAGCGAAGGCTGAGAGGCGCTGGTATGAGGAGGCAGCGCGGCGACGCGGTTGGGAACCCGTGAGTCAGACCCAAAAATTTCTTGGGGGGGGCACACGAGGAGTGTGGCAAAGCCGGGTAGGATACCTGAGCCAACTCCCCGTGCTTACCGTGGAGGTAGAAGGCGTCGTACTGGTAAGACACCGTGTTATGCGGTAAAGCGCACGGTGTCCCCAGTACGCGTGCTTAGCCCAGTGCGGGCTATTCCACCTTGCCGCACTGGGAGGGCTAAGTTGGGCATCGAGCTGGATGTCATGAAGCCGGCCCAACGCATCTGGCCACCAGTGCGTCTCCTCGGGCCGGCATACATGGCACCAGCCTTACGAATGGTGTCCCCGGTTCGCCAGCATAGGCCAGTGCGGGCTATTCCACCTTGCCGCACTGGCAGGGCTACGGGCACCATTCAACCTGGTAAGGTTGGGCAGGCTCGGTGCTCAAGAGCACGTGTCCTCCTTCACGGTCCGGTATACCCGGTGCCACCTCCATGTACCAGTCCTCCGGTGGCAGCCCCCCGTACCAGGCTGTCTCTCCGGGTTCTCTCTCCAGCTGTTTCCTCCTCTCCAGCGCAGCCAGTGCCTATACCACGCACCAGGCTGTCTCTCCTTCTCCTCCCTACAGAGCCGTCCTGCCATGACCAGCCAGTGCCGTCCTGCCATGACCAGCCAGAGCCGTCCTGCCATGACCAGCCAGAGCCGTCCTGCCATGACCAGCCAGAGCCGTCCTGCCATGACCAGCCAGAGCCGTCCTGCCATGACCAGCCAGAGCCGTCCTGCCATGACCAGCCAGAGCCGTCCTGCCATGACCTGCCAGAGCCGTCCTGCCATGACCTGCCAGAGCCGTCCTGCCATGACCTGCCAGAGCCGTCCTGCCATGACCTGCCAGAGCCGTCCTGCCATGACCTGCCAGAGCCGTCCAGCCAGGACCTGCCAGAGCCGTCCAGCCAGGACCTGCCAGAGCCGTCCAGCCAGGACCTGCCAGAGCCGTCCAGCCAGGACCTGCCAGAGCCGTCCAGCCAGGACCTGCCAGAGTTCCTCAGCCAGGACCTGCCAGAGTCCCTCAGCCAGGACCTGCCAGAGTTCCTCAGCCAGGACCTGCCAGAGTCCCTCAGCCAGGACCTGCCAGAGTTCCTCAGCCAGGACCTGCCAGAGTCCCTCAGCCAGGATCTGCCAGAGTATCTCAGCCGGGACCTGCCCCTTGTCCCGGTGCTGCCCCTTGTCCCGGTGCTGCCCCTTGTCCCGGTGCTGGTCCTTGTCCCGGTGCTGGTCCTTATCCCGGTGCTGCCCCTTATCCTGGTGCTGCCCCTTATCCCGGTGCTGCCCCTTGTCCCGGTGCTGCCCCTTGTCCCGGTGCTGCCCCTTGTCCCGGTGCTGCCCCTTGTCCCGGTGCTGCCCCTTGTCCCGGTGCTGGCCGTTCATTTAGGGGATGTTAGTTTGAGGGTGGTCATTGGGAGGGGAAGACAGAAGCGGGGAGTGACTATGGTGGTGTGGGGACAGCGTCCGGAGCCTGAGCCACCACCGTGGTCAACTGCCCACCCAGACCCTCCCCTGGACTTTGTGCTGGTGCGCCCGGCGTTCGCACCTTGAGGGGGGGGTTCTGTAACGTTCCTGACCTGTTTTCTGTTGTTTTTGTATGTGTATATGGTCAGGGCGTGAGTTTTGGGTGGGCAGTCTATGTTTTCTGTTTCTATGTTGGTTTTGGGTTGCCTGGTATGGCTCTTAATTAGAGGCAGGTGTTTTGCGTTTTCCTCTAATTAAGAGTCATATTTAGGTAGGGTGTTCTCACTGTTTGTTTGTGGGTGATTGTCTCCTGTGTCGTCTATGTATGTACCATACGGGACTGTTTGGCTGTTCGTTCGTTTTGATGTAGTCTGTTCCTGTCCGTGAGTTCTACGTTTAGTTAGTTTAATTCATGTTCAGGTTTCGTCTACGTCGTTTTCTTGTTTTGTAATTTTGTAAGTGTTTGTTTTCGTGTTGCCATCGTTTCAAATAAAGAGATGGCTTATTTCCCTAATGCTGCGTATTGGTCCACTGATCCTTCTCTCCTCTCCTCATCTGAGGAGGAGGAGGACAACAGCCCTTACAGTATGTTCTGATACTCTACTGTAGGAGTATGTTATTTTACTCTACCGTGGGAGTGTGTACTATACTCTAATGTAGGAAGATGTACTGTTACTCTGCTGAAGGAGTATGTACTGTTACTCTGCTGAACGAGTATGTACTGTTACTCTACTGTTGGAGTGCGTTCTGTTACTCTACTGTAGGAGTGTGTTCTGTTACTCCGCTGTAGGAGTATGTTCTGTTACTCAGCTGCAATAATATCTTCTGTTACTCTACTTTTGGAGAATGTTATGGTACTCTACTGTATTGGTATTTTCTGTTACCCTACTGTAGGAGTGTGTACTGTTTCTCTACGGAAGGAGTATGTACTGTTACTCTACTGTAGGATTATGTTCTGTTTCTCTGTTATAGGAGTGTGTTCTGTTACTCTACAGAATGAATATGTTCTGTTACTCTGCTGTATGAGTGTGCTCTGTTACTCTACTGAAGTATTATGTCATGTTTCCCTGATATAGGAGTGTGTTCTGTTACTCTACTGTAGGAGTGTGTACTGTAACTCTGCTGTAGGAGTATGTGCTTTTAAACTACTGTAAGATTATGTACTGTTGCTCTGCAGTAGGAGCATTTTTTGTTACTCTACTGTGGGAGTATGTTCTCTTACTCTACTGTATTGGTGTTTACGATTACTCTACTGTAGAAGTATGTACTGTTACTCTACTGTATGAATGTGTTCTGTTACTCTAATGTAGGAGGGTGTTATCTTACTCTACAGTAGGAGTGTTATGTTACTGTAGAATATTTTATGTTTCTCTACTGTAGGACTTTGTTCTGTGACTCCACTGTAGGAGTGTGTTCTTTTACTCTACTGTAGGAGTTTGTTATGTTACTCTACTGTAATAGTATGCTGTGTTACTCTACTGTGGAAGTGTGTTATGTTACTCTGCTGTAGGAGTGTGTTCTGTTAGTCATCTGTATGAGTGCGTTTTGTTACTCCACTGTGTGAGTATGTTATGTTACTCCACTGTATGAGTATTTTCGGTTACTCCGCTTTAGGAGTGTGTTCTGTTACTCCATTGTGTGAGTATGTTATGCTACTCTGCTGTTGTAGTGTGTTCTGTTACTCTACAGTAGGAGTATGTTCTGGTACTGTAGAATATTTTATGTTTCTCTACTGTAGGACTGTGCTCTGTTTCTCCACTGTAGGAGTGTGTTATGTTACTCTACTGTGGGAGTGTGTTATGTTACTCTAATTGAGGAGTGTAGTGTGTAGCATTGCTCTGCTGTAGCAGTATGTACTGTTACTCTACTGTAGGAATTTGTACTGCTACTCCACTGTAGGAGTATGTTCTGTTACTCTGCAGTAGGAGTATGTTCTGTTACTCTGCAGTAGGAGTATGTTATGTTACTCTGCAGTAGGAGTATGTTATGTTACTCTACTGTGGGAACGTGTACTGGTACTCTACTGTGGGATTATGTGCTGTTTATTTACTGTAGGAGTATGTTCTGTTACTCTGCAATAGGAGAAGGGTTCTGGCACTCCACGGTAGGATTATGTTTTGTTACTCTGCAGCATGAGTATGTCATGTTACTCTGCTGTTGGAGTACATATTGTTACTCTGCTTTATGGATATGTATTGTAACTTTTCAGTGGGAGTATGCACTTACACTACTGTATGAATAAGTAATGCTACTCTAATGTAGGAGCATGTACTGGTACTCTACAGTATGACTATATTCTGTTACTCTGCAGTGGGAGTATGCTCTGTTACTCCACTGTAGGAGTATATTCAGTTACTCTACCGTGGGAGTAATTTCTGTTACTCTGCAGTATGAGTAATTGTTGTTACTCTGCGGTGGGTGTATATTCTGTTACTCTAATGTAGGGGTATGGTATGTTACTGTACTGTTAGCATATGTACTGTTACTCTAATGTTGGAATATGTTCTGTTACTCTGCAGCAGGAGTATGTTATGTTACTCTACTGTATGGGTATTATATGTTACTCTGCAGTAGGTGTATATTATGTTACTCTACTGTCGGAGTATGTCCTGTTACTCAACTTTAGGAGTATGTTCTGTTACTCTGCCGTAGGGGTATGTTATGTTACTCTGCAGTCGGTGTATATTCTGTTACTCTACCGTTGGAGTGTGTTCCGTTAGACTGCAGTAGGCGTATGTTCTGTTACTCTACTGTATGAGTATGTCATGTTACTCTACTTTAAGAGCATGTGCTGTTACTCAAATATAAGAGTATGTTCTGTTTCTCTACTGTAGGACTGTGTAATGGTATTTTAATGTCAGAGTATGTTCTGTTACTATTCTGTAGGAGTATGTTCTGTTACTCTACTGTATGAGTATGTTCTTTTACTCTGCTGTATTGGTTTTTATGATTACCCTACTGTGAGTAACACTGTCTACTGTTACTTTACTGTATGAATGTGTTCTTTTACTCTAATGTAGGAGTGTGTTATCTTACTCTACAGTAGGAGTTTGTTCTGTTACTCTGCTGTAGGAGTATGTACTGTTACTCTACTGTAGGAGTGTGTTCTGTTACTCTGCAGTAGGATTATGTTCTGTTACTCTACTGTAGGATTATGTTATGGTTCATTACTGTAGGAGTATGCACTGTTACTCTACTGTAGGATTATGTTATGTTACTCTGCAGTTGGAGTATGGTTTGTTACTCTGCTGTTGGAGCACCTATTGTTACTTTACTTTGGGAATATGTACTGTTACGATAATGTACTGTTACTCCACAGTAGGAGTATGCCATGCTACTCTACTTTAAGAGTATGCGATGTTACTCAAATATTATAGTATGTTCTGTTACTCTGCCGTAGGAGTATGTTCTGTTAGACTGCAGTAGGCATATGTTCTGTTACTCTACTGTAGGAGTATGTCATGTTACTCAACTTTAAGAGTATGTTCTGTTTCTCTACTGTAGGACTGTGTAATGTTATTTTAATGTCAGAATATGTTCTGTTACTATTCTGTAGGAGTATGTTCTTTCACTCTGCTGTATTGGTTTTTATGATTACCCTACTGTGAGTAACACTATCTACTGTTACTTTACTGTATGAATGTATTCTGTTACTCTAATGTAGGAGTGTGTTATCTTACTCTACAGTAGGAGTGTGTTCTGTTACTCTGCTGTAGGAGTATGTTCTGTTACTCTACTTTTGGAGTAGGTTGTGTTACTCTACTGTAGGAGTGTGTTATGTTACTCTACTGTGGAAGTGTGCTCTGTTACTCTACTGTAGGATTATGGTCTGTTACTCTACTGTAGGATTATGTTATGGTTCATTACTGTAGGAGTATGCACTGTTACTCTACCGTATGATTATGTTCTGTTACTCTGCAGTAGGAGTATGTCATGTTACTCCGCTGTTGGAGTACCTATTGTGACTCTACTTTAGGAATATGTACTGTCACTCTGTTAATCTACTGTAGGAATGTGTTCTGCTACTCCTCCTTAGGAGTGTGTTCTGTTACTCTACTGTAGGAATGTGTTCTGTTACTCCTCCTTAGGAGTGTGTTCTGCTAATCTACTGTAGGAGTGTGTTCTGTTACTCCTCCTTAGGAGTGTGTTCTGCTAATCTACTGTAGGAGTGTGTTCTGTTACTCCTCCTTAGGAGTGTGTTCTGTTAATCTACTGTAGGAGTTTGTTCTGTTACTCCTCCTTAGGAGTGTGTTCTGTTAATCTACTGTAGGAATGTGTTCTGCTACTCCTCCTTAGGAGTGTGTTCTGCTAATCTACTGTAGGAGTGTGTTCTGTTACTCCTCCTTAGGAGTGTGTTCTGTTAATCTACTGTAGGAGTGTGTTCTGTTACTCCTCCTTAGGAGTGTGTTCTGTTAATCTACTGTAGGAATGTGTTCTGCTACTCCTCCTTAGGAGTGTGTTCTGTTAATCTACTGTAGGAATGTGTTCTGCTACTCTACTGTAGGAATGTGTTCTGCTACTCCTCCTTAGGAGTGTGTTATGTTACTCTACTGTAGGAATGTGTTCTGCTACTCCTCCTTAGGAGTGTGTTCTGTTAATCTACTGTAGGAATGTGTTCTGCTACTCTACTGTAGGAATGTGTTCTGCTACTCCTCCTTAGGAGTGTGTTCTGTGAATCTACTGTAGGAATGTGTTCTGCTACTCTACTGTAGGAATGTGTTCTGCTACTCCTCCTTAGGAGTGTGTTCTGCTACTCCTCCTTAGGAATGTGTTATGTTACTCTACTGTAGGAATGTGTTCTGCTACTCCTCCTTAGGAGTGTGTTCTGCTACTCCTCCTTAGGAATGTGTTCTGCTACTCCTCCTTAGGAATGTGTTCTGCTACTCTACTGTAGGAATGTGTTCTGCTACTCCTCCTTAGGAATGTGTTCTGTTACTCTACTGTAGGAATGTGTTCTGCTACTCCTCCTTAGGAATGTGTTCTGTTACTCTACTGTATGAATGTGTTCTGCTACTCCTCCTTAGGAATGTGTTATGTTACTCTACTGTAGGAATGTGTTCTGCTACTCCTCCTTAGGAGTGTGTTATGTTACTCTACTGTAGGAATGTGTTCTGCTACTCCTCCTTAGGAGTGTGTTATGTTACTCTACTGTAGGAGTATGTTATGTTAACCTACTGTAGGAGTATGTTATGTTAACCTACTGTAGGAGTATGTTATGTTAACCTACTGTAGGAGTATGTTATGTTAACCTACTGTATGAGTATGTTCTGTTACTCTACTGTGGGAGTGTGTTCTGTTACTCTACTGTAGGAGTATGTTATGTTAACCTACTGTATGAGTATGTTATGTTAACCTACTGTAGGAGTATGTTATGTTAACCTACTGTAGGAGTATGTTATGTTAACCTACTGTATGAGTATGTTCTGTTACTCTACTGTGGGAGTGTGTTCTGTTACTCTACTGTATGAGTGTGTTCTGTTACTCTACTGTAGGAGTATGTTATGTTACTCTACTGTATGAGTATGTTCTGTTACTCTACTGTAGGAGTATGTTACTCTACTGTATGAGTATGTTCTGTTACTCTACTGTGGGAGTGTGTTCTGTTACTCTACTGTGGGAGTGTGTTCTGTTACTCTACTGTAATTACATGATCACCATTTCATTTCACTGCATGTGCTTTATTACACCACTGTTCAGACAGGATGTTTTGGTAACATCCAAAGTCACCAACCTTCAGAGTGGACGTAGAGTTGAACACTGTGTAACAAATTCCTTTTTATTGGGCTGATTGACAGAATCTCAGCCATGCGTACAATACAGAGGGAGCCGTATGAGTGCTTAATTCATCAATCTCTGCACATGACTGGCTGCCCAGCTGACAGGTGGTGTGGTACGGTGGTGAGGCGGGCGGTTCGCGGCTCACGTTGTTGTCACACTACAGCAGCTTGCCTGTTGTCTGAATGGGAGGGTCTTACCTACCTCTACAGTACTGTAGCTATGTGATTAATCATTCAACAGTGACGCCCATCACACTGGTGGGATACATGAATCTGGTCACAGACACATGAAAACTATGCGGCAGACAGTCTTGCGTTGAGGGCAAGATTTTCAAAGGGAGTATGCTGCCTGCAGTTGGAAATTATATGGCCAAGACAAGCATGATGAAATATTGATGTCATTAATTTCACTGTTAGTGGTGTGTACAGTACAGAGGTCTACAGTGATGGGTGGACATACCACAGTTATGGGGGACATGATAGGCTGACTGCTGATGTGAAGGTCTGGCCTGGCATCACCTGGAGGCTGCCCTGGGAGAGGCTAGAGGTGGACAGCCAGCCATGTAAGGACACTGTTGTTGAAATTGATAGCCGTTTCCTCCCATTCTAATAGTGTTGAATTATTCAGGGGGTGGATTATTCTGAGGGGAGATTTAATATTATGTTGATTGTATACCATTATTGTCACGGCCGTCAAAGGAAGTGGACGAAGGTGCAGCGTGGTTAGCATACATTACTTTTATTTAGGAATGACGGCAACAAAAACAATAAACAATACAAAACCCGACCGTGAAGCTTAAGGGCTATAGTGCCACAAACAAAGACAACTACCCACAACGAATGGAGGGAAAATGGGCTACCTAAGTATGGTTCCCAATCAGAGACAACGATAGACAGCTGTCCCTGATTGAGAACCATACCCGGCCAAAACAAAGAAACACAAAATCATAGAAAACAAAACATAGAATGCCCACCCCAAATCACACCCTGACCAAACCAAATAGAGACATAAAAGGCTCTAAGGTCAGGGCGTGACAGTACCCCCCCCCCCCCCAAAGGTGCGGACTCCGGCCGCAAAACCTGAACCTATAGGGGAGGGTCTGGGTGGGCATCTATCCGCGGTGGCGGCTCAGGTGCGGGACGTAGACCCCGCTCTACCACTGGCTCACCCTACTTTGGTGGCACCTCTGGTGTGGGGACCCTCGTCGCCGATCCCAGACTGGGGACCCTCGTTGCGGGCCCCGGACTGGGCACCTTCGCTGCGGGCCCCGGACTGGGCACCCTCGCTGCGGGCCCCGAACTGGGGACCGTCTCTGTAGGCTCCGGACTGGGGACCGTCGCTGGAGGCTCCGGACTAGAGGCCGTCGCTGGAGGCTCCGGACTAGAGGCCGTCGCTGGAGGCTCCGGACTGGAGACCGTGGCTGGAGGCTCCGGACTGGAGACCGTCGCTGGAGGCTCCGGATCAGAGACCGTCGCTGGAGGCTTTGTGCCATGGATCATCACTGGAGGCTTCGTGCCATGGATCATCACTGGATGCTTCTTGCCATGGATCATCACTGGAGGCTTCGTGCCATGGATCATCACTGGATGCTTCTTGCCATGGATCATCACTGGAGGCTTCTTGCCATGGATCATCACTGGAGGCTTCTTGCCATGGATCATCACTGGAGGCTTCGTGCCATGGATCATCACTGGAGCCTCCTTGCCATGGATCATCACTGGAGGCTTCGTGCCATGGATCATCACTGGAGTCTTCTTGCCATGGATCATCACTGGAGTGAGGAGACGTATGGGCAGTCTGGTATGTGGAGCTGCCACAGGGCTCACCAGGCTGGGAAGACATACTGGAGGCTTGGATCTTGGCGGAGGCACCAGATACACTGGGCCGTGGAGGCGCACTGGAGGTCTCGAGCGCAGAGCTGGCACAACCCGTTCTGGCTGGATGCCCACCACCACCCGGCAAATGCGGGACGCTGGCACAGAGCACACCGGCCTGTGAATGCTCACTCGAGACACCGTGCGCATCACCCCAAAACACGGTGCCTGACCAGTCACATGCTCCCCACGATAAGCACGGGGAGTTGGCTCAGGTCTAAACTCCTCCAATCTCCCCGTGTGCCCCCCAACATTTTTTGGGGGAGCTGCCTCTCGGGTTTCCGTGACCGGGTCTTGTCCCCTGCCATTCTCTCCTCCCCGGTCCAGCTCATCCTCCAGGTTGGCACACGCTGCTTGGTCCCTTGGTGGTGGGTAGTTCTGTCACGGCCGTCAAAGAAAGTGGACGAAGGTGCAGCGTGGTAAGTGTACAATACTTTTATTTAGGAATGACGCCAACAAAACAATAAACAATACAAAACCGACCGTGAAGCTTAAGGGCTATAGTGCCAAAAACAAAGACAACTACCCACAACGGAAGGAGGGAAAAGGGGCTACCTAAGTATGGTTCCCAATCAGAGACAACGATAGACAGCTGTCCCTGATTGAGAACCATACCCGGCCAAAACAAAGAAACACAAAATCATATAAAACAAAACATAGAATGCCCACCCCAAATCACACCCTGACCAAACCAAATAGAGACATAAAAGGCTCTAAGGTCAGGGCGTGACAGTACCCCCCCCCCCCAAAGGTGCGGACTCCGGCCGCAAAACCTGAACCTATAGGGGAGGGTCTGGGTGGGCATCTATCCGCGGTGGCGGCTCAGGTGCGGGACGTAGACCCCGCTCTACCACTGGCTCACCCTACTTTGGTGGCACCTCTGGTGTGGGGACCCTCGTCGCCGATCCCAGACTGGGGACCCTCGTTGCGGGCCCCGGACTGGGCACCTTCGCTGCGGGCCCCGGACTGGGCACCCTCGCTGCGGGCCCCGAACTGGGGACCGTCTCTGTAGGCTCCGGACTGGGGACCGTCGCTGGAGGCTCCGGACTAGAGGCCGTCGCTGGAGGCTCCGGACTAGAGGCCGTCGCTGGAGGCTCCGGACTGGAGACCGTGGCTGGAGGCTCCGGACTGGAGACCGTCGCTGGAGGCTCCGGATCAGAGACCGTCGCTGGAGGCTTTGTGCCATGGATCATCACTGGAGGCTTCGTGCCATGGATCATCACTGGATGCTTCTTGCCATGGATCATCACTGGAGGCTTCGTGCCATGGATCATCACTGGATGCTTCTTGCCATGGATCATCACTGGAGGCTTCTTGCCATGGATCATCACTGGAGGCTTCTTGCCATGGATCATCACTGGAGGCTTCGTGCCATGGATCATCACTGGAGCCTCCTTGCCATGGATCATCACTGGAGGCTTCGTGCCATGGATCATCACTGGAGTCTTCTTGCCATGGATCATCACTGGAGTGAGGAGACGTATGGGCAGTCTGGTATGTGGAGCTGCCACAGGGCTCACCAGGCTGGGAAGACATACTGGAGGCTTGGATCTTGGCGGAGGCACCAGATACACTGGGCCGTGGAGGCGCACTGGAGGTCTCGAGCGCAGAGCTGGCACAACCCGTTCTGGCTGGATGCCCACCACCACCCGGCAAATGCGGGACGCTGGCACAGAGCACACCGGCCTGTGAATGCTCACTCGAGACACCGTGCGCATCACCCCAAAACACGGTGCCTGACCAGTCACATGCTCCCCACGATAAGCACGGGGAGTTGGCTCAGGTCTAAACTCCTCCAATCTCCCCGTGTGCCCCCCAACATTTTTTGGGGGAGCTGCCTCTCGGGTTTCCGTGACCGGGTCTTGTCCCCTGCCATTCTCTCCTCCCCGGTCCAGCTCATCCTCCAGGTTGGCACACGCTGCTTGGTCCCTTGGTGGTGGGTAGTTCTGTCACGGCCGTCAAAGAAAGTGGACGAAGGTGCAGCGTGGTAAGTGTACAATACTTTTATTTAGGAATGACGCCAACAAAACAATAAACAATACAAAACCGACCGTGAAGCTTAAGGGCTATAGTGCCAAAAACAAAGACAACTACCCACAACGGAAGGAGGGAAAAGGGGCTACCTAAGTATGGTTCCCAATCAGAGACAACGATAGACAGCTGTCCCTGATTGAGAACCATACCCGGCCAAAACATAGAAAAACAAAATCATAGAAAACAAAACATAGAATGCCCATCCCAAATCACACCCTGACCAAACCAAATAGAGACATAAAAAGGCTCTAAGGTCAGGGCGTGACAATTATAATATTCTTCAAATGTCTTTCCTCCATTTTTACATGGGTCACCTTACAGATACTGATACAGTGCCAGCATCACAAGAACCAATAAATCAGATTAAGAATATCGGTGGCAGTCTCACTTTTTCCATCAATTATGACAAAGATGAGAAATGTTCACTATTAGAAACAGTGTTCCCAAAGGGTTTTCGCTCCTCCCTTGTATTTGATTGATGAATTAAGGTCACTAATTAGTGAGGAACTCCCCACACCTGGTTGTCTTGGTCTTAATTGAAAGAGAAAGACAAAAACCTGCAGACACTTGGCCCTCCATTGAATGAGTTTGACACCTCTGCCATAGGAGAATCCTTTTTGGTTCCAGGTAGAATCATTTTTGATTCCAGGTAGAACTATTTTGGGTTCCACGTAGAACCATCTGTGGAAAGGGTTTTACATGGAATTCAAAAGGGTTCTACCTGGAACCAAAAATGGTTATTCAAAGGGTTCTCCTATGGGGACAGCTAAATAGCTATTTTAGGTTCTAGATAGCATCTTTTTTATAAGAGTGTAGAACTGGCAGATAGTTCTCTTCTCACCCTCTCTACTCTCTTGGCACTGGTTCTGGTTCTGTTCTTCTCTGCTGTGCCACACTCAGGGGTGGACTGGCCATCTGGCATTTCAGGCAAATGCCAAAAGTGGCTAGTCCATTTTTAGCCTGGTGGGCCTGTCGAACGTGTTTTTTTTACTCAAAATGATGATGATATGGCTGATAATGGGGGCCTCAAGGGAAAAAAGGCTGATGTGGGGGCGTCGAGGAAAAAAATGGGGCGGTGTATTAGAAATGCCAGGGCAATTTCTGGTCCCAGTCCGGCCCTGGCCACACTCCTTCTCACGACCACTGACAAGTCGATAACACCCAACATAAAGATGAAGTGAAAACTCCAGGGTGTTAAAAGCAAAAAGGAGCTGTGGTGGTTAGCAGAGCCTTTAAGAATGTGAATATTAACCTCTCTCAGGGGGGGACTGGTGAGCTGCTGCTTCTTGGAATCCAAGAGCCATGCTGAGCTGTTTGAGAACTGTTATTTCAGAAGCGATTACAGAAAGGGTCAGCAGTTTCTGCCTGGCACTTAGTCAGGACCATGCCTTCCTCCACTTCACGCATCTCAGGCCTTAGAGGATTCAACTTTCTTTTGTCTTTGATTTCCTGTCGCAGAAATAGTTGTATAAAGTTTGAGAGAACACCACTAAGACATAATCAAAGGTTCATATTTGCTACATGCAAATGGCTTGGCATTATATGGGTCATTGTAGCATTGTCCTCTGACGTGAACAGGTAGGCCTGTATATCATCTAACCCTTTCCTTTGCTATGACACCATTCAATGTGGAAAGGGCAAAAGAGAGGTCACCTTTATATCAACTACACCACATCATAACACCTTTTCTCATTTTTAGTGTGGTTCTTCCTGGATGTTTTTAGTTGTCAATAGCAATCTGTACAGCAAAAAATTATTTTACAGTGAAAGGTGCAATCTACAGTTCTAACAACAACCAAGTGGACACCCCAACACCTTTTTGGGTAAACAGCATATGGATGGGGCTGGACAAATGTAAACACTTTTAAATTCATAGGTGGGACTATGGATGCAAGGACTGACCATCCATGAGATAATTATCATTTTAATCATGCATTGAAGCTATTCAGTGTTTTTACAATATTTTTTTTTTGCAAACTATGGAGTAAAACAAGCTTATATTTTGGGTTCCAATAAGTTTCGTCAGTCGAACTAAACTCATGAGGCATTAATAAGTTACATTCTTCAAGAATAAATGGGCGCATATCACTCATTTAAAAGTAAAACATTGATGTACATAGCAATCACAGATTGCCCCATTAAAGGGACATGCCAGGGAAAAGAGTAGACCTGCAACATTTTGTACGCCAACTTATTACTGCAGACATTTATATGTTTTAAAATTATTTACATGTTAATATTGTAATAAGCATTTTAGTACAAATATCCTTGTACAAGTACCCAAATAAATGTCAGCCCACAAAGAATGAAAATAACGGGAAAGTGGAGGGATTTATTGTTCTTTTTTATGTCTTGTTATAGTTTTTTTGTTTTGTGGGAGGGGTATTAGAGGACAATATGGAAACGCGGAGAAATCCTTATCTAACCAACAGAGATTTTGAATGAGGAAGTAAAATACAACATAAAAATACAAATGTTCTCTTGTCAAGTTCCTCCAACCTCAATTGACGATAGGTTTTGTGATATCCTTGGTAGGGATGGTAGGGTAGGGTTGGTCGGGTAGGGAGGGTGTGGAGGGGAGGGATGGTAGGGTAGAATAGTAGGGATGGTTGGGTGGAGATGGTGGGGTAGGGATGGTAGGGTAGGGGCGGTAGAGATGGTAGGGTAGGGATAGTAGGGTAGAGATGGTAGGGATGGTAGGATAGGGATGTATGGATGGTAGGGGAGGGATGGTAGGGGAGAGATGGTAGGGTTGCTAGGGTATGGGTGGTAGAGCAGGGATGGTAGGGTCGGGGGGGGGGGTTTATAGATGGTACGGTAGGGAAGGGATGGTAGGGATGTAGAGTAGGGATTGAAGGGATGGCAGGGTAGGGATGGTATGGATGGTAAGGTAGGGATGGTAGGGTGGAGCTGGTAGGGTAGGGAGGATATGGAGGATATGGAGGGTAGGGATGTTAGGGTAGGTATCTAGGGTAGGGGCGGTAGTGATGGTAGGGTAAGGATAGTAGGGTAGGGTAGCGATGGTAGGGGTGATAGGGTAGGGATGGTAGGGTAGAGATGGCAGGAATGATAGGGTAGGGATGGTAGGGTAGAGATGGCAGGAATGATAGGGTAGGGATGGTAGGGTAGAGATGGCAGGAATGATAGGGTAGGGATGGTAGGGTAGAGATGGCAGGAATGATAGGGTAGGGATGGAAGGGGTAGGGATGGTAGGTATAGGAATGGTAGGGATGGTATATAGGGATGGTAGGGTTGGATAGAGATGGTAGGGAGAGATGGTAGGGATGGTAGGGTAGGGGTGGTATGGAGGGTAGGGAAGTTAGGGTAGGGATCTAGGGTAAGGGCGGTAGTGATGGTAGGGTAAGGATAGTAGTGTAGAGATGGTAGGGTAAAGATGGCAGGAATGATAGGGTAGGGATGGTAGGGTGGAGATGGTAGGGATGGTAGGGTAGGGATGGAAGGGGTAGGGATGGTAGGTATAGGAATGGTAGGGATGGTAGAGTTGGATAGAGATGGTAGGGAGAGATGGTAGGGTTGGTAGGGTAGGGATGGTATGGATGGTATATAGGGATGGTAGGGTTGGATAGAGATGGTAGGGAGAGATGGTAGGGTTGGTAGGGTAGGGATGGTATGGATGGTCGGGGAGGGGTGGTAGGGTGGTAGGGTAGAGATGGTAGGGTTGGGGCATTGGGGATGGTAAGGTAGGAAAGGTAGAGTAGGGATTGTAGGGATGGTAGGGTAGGGATGGTAGGGATGGGAGGGATGGCCGGGGAGGGATGGTAGGCTAGAGATGGTAGTGTTGGTAGGGTAGGGATTGTGGGGTAGGAATGGTAGGGTAGGGCTGGAAGGGGTAGGAATGGTAGGTATAGGGGTGGTAGGTATAGGGGTGGTAGGGTAGGGATGTTTTTCTGGTAGGGTAGAGGGTATGGGAGGGTATGGTGGGTAGGGATGTTAGGTAGGACGGTAGTGATGGTAGGGTAAGTATAGTAGGGTTTGTAGGGTAGAGATGGTAGGGATGATAGGGTAGGGATGGTAGGGTAGAGATGGTAGGGATGGTAGGGTAGAGATTGTGGGGTAGGGGTGGTAGGGTAGGGATGGAAGGGGTAGGAATAGGAGTGGTAGGGTAGGGTTGTTTTTCTGATAGGGTAGAGTAGGCATGGTAGGGATGGTCGATAGTGATGGTAGGGTAGGGATGGTAGGGTTGGGTAGAGATGGTAGGGTAGAGATGGTAGGGTAGAGAGGTAAGGATGGTAGGGTAGGGTAGGGACGGTAGGGTAGGGATGGGAGGGGAGGGGTAGGAATGGTACGTATAGGAATAGTAGGGGACAGATGTTTTTTCTGGTAGGGTAGAGTAGGCATGGTAGGGATGGTAGGGAAGAGATGGTAGGGTAGGGATGGTAGGTCTGTTAGGGTAGAGTAGGCATGGTAGGGATGGTTGATAGTGATGTAGGGTAGGGGGGTTAGAGATGTTAAAGTAGAATTGGTAGAGTAGGGATTGTATGATGGTAGGGTAGGGATGGAAGGGGTAGGAATGGTAGGTATAGGAATGGTAGTGTATGGATGGTTGGTCTGGTAGGGTAGAGTCGGCATGGTAGGGATGGTAGGGTAGGTCTGGTAGGGTAGAGTAGGCATGGTAGGGATGGTATATAGGGATGGTAGGGTAGGGATGGTAGGGTAGGGATGGTAGGGATGGTAGGGTAGATTAGGGTTGGTAGGGATGGTAGGGTAGGTTAGGGATGGTAGGGATGGTAGGTTAGGGATGGTAGGGTAGAGAGGTAAGTATGGTAGGGTAGGGATGGTTGGGATTGTAGGGTAGGGGTGGTTTTTCTGGTAGAGTAGAGTAGGCATGGTAGGAATGGTAGGGTAGAGTTGGTAGGGTGGGGATTGTAGGGATGGTAGGTCTGTTAGGGTAGAGTAGGCATGGTAGGGATGGTCGCTAGTGATGGTAGGGTAGGGATTGTAGGGCAGGGATGTTCGGTTTGGGTAGAGATGGTAGGGGGGAGATGGTAGGGTTGGCAGGGTAGGGACGGTAGGGTAGGGCAGAGATGGTAGGAGGGGATGGTAGGGTTGGGATGGTAGGGTACGGGCGTTAGATATGTTAAAGTAGGGATGGTAGAGTAAGGATTGTATGATGGTAGGGTAGTGATGGTATGGATGGTAGGGATGGTAGGGGAGGGATGGTAGGGTTGGTAGGTTAGGGATGGTAGGGATGATAGGGTAGGGATGGTAGGGTAGAGATGGTGGGGATGATAGGGTAGGGATGGTAGGAATGGTAGGAATGGTAGGTATAGGAATGGTGGTGTAGGGTTGGTTGGTCTGGTAGGGTAGAGTCGGCATTGTAGGGATGGTAGATAGGGATGGTAGGGTAGGGATGGTAGGGTAGGGATGGTAGGGTAGGGTAGGGAGTTAAGGATGGTAGGGTAGGGATGGTATGGTAGGGATGGTAGGTCTGGTAGAGTAGAGTAGGCCTGGTAGGAATGGTAGATAGGGATGGTAGGAAGGGATGGTAGGGTAGGGATTGTAGGGATGGTTGGGTAGGGATGGTAGAGATGGACGGGGTAGTGATGGTAGGTATAGGGAGGGAATGTATAGGTATAGGAATTGTAAGGGGAAAAGAGAAAAATGTTATACAAATTAAAATAATAAACACTAGAAGTACCTGTACAGGTACCTTACCTGTACCGAACCAGGAAATTATAAATACACCTTCATTTTAAAGAGTGTGTGCCCTCATGTTGTACCCATCTCACTGGTGCTGGATGCAGGGCAGCAGACTGACAGAGTGGCCACTGGGCTGGTTATATATATCGTACCAAGCAATAAGGGTACTCTATGGAAATGACTTCACATCATTAGAACTCACCTCCAACCACTGCTCTCTAGCCAGTCACTGGATTCTAATAGAGGGGTGAAAAGCTTTTCATGTGTATGAGAGACACTCAAGTGTCTTAATTAACAGATTGTGGACTGATGTCACCTCTGACCGTATCATATTAATTAAAGCAGATATCAATATTTTATTTGACATAGTAAAAAAGGCAAGAGATACAGTATATAACTCACCAGCCTGCTGGGTATTTCTCTACACTACACGGGATATATAACTCACCAGCCTGCTGGGTATTTCTCTACACTACACGGGATATATAACTCACCAGCCTGCTGGGTTATTTCTCTACACTACACGGGATATATAACTCACCAGCCTGCTGGGTTATTTCTCTACAGAACACAGGATATATAACTCACCAGCCTGCTGGGTTATTTCTCTACACTACACGGGATATATAACTCACCAGCCTGTTGGGTTATTTCTCTACAGTACACGGGATATATAACTCACCAGCCTGCTGGGTTATTTCTCTACAGAACACAGGATATATAACTCACCAGCCTGCTGGGTTATTTCTCTACACTACACAGGGATATATAACTCACCAGCCTGTTGGGTTATTTCTCTACAGTACACGGGATATATAACTCACCAGCCTGCTGGGTTATTTCTCTACAGTACACGGGATATATAACGCACCAGCCTGCTGGGTTATTTCTCTACAGTACACGGGATATATAACGCACCAGCCTGCTGGGTATTTCTCTATAGTACACGGGATATATAACTCACCAGCCTGCTGGGTTATTTCTCTACAGTACACGGGATATATAACTCACCAGCCTGCTGGGTTATTTCTCTATAGTACACGGGATATATAACTCACCAGCCTGCTGGGTTATTTCTCTACAGTACACGGGATATATAACTCACCAGCCTGCTGGGTTATTTCTCTACAGTACACGGGATATATAACTCACCAGCTTGCTGGGTTATTTCTCTACACTACACGGGATATATAACTCACCAGCCTGTTGGGTTATTTCTCTACAGTACACGGGATATATAACTCACCAGCCTGCTGGGTTATTTCTCTACAGAACACAGGATATATAACGCACCAGCCTGCTGGGTATTTCTCTATAGTACACGGGATATATAACTCACCAGCCTACTGGGTTATTTCTCTACAGTACACGGGATATATAACTCACCAGCCTGCTGGGTTATTTCTCTACAGTACACGGGATATATAACTCACCAGCTTGCTGGGTTATTTCTCTACAGTACACTGGATATCTAACTCACCAGCCTGCTGGGTTATTTCTCTACAGTACACGGGATATATAACTCACCAGCCTGCTCGTCAGGGATTGTGTGCAGAGATGTAGCGGAGTCAAGCGCAGGACACAGGTGTTGAGCAAAACAACGGCGTTTACTCAAAATACAAGCAAAAATTCCTCATAGGGAATATAACAAACACACATGCACCAACAACAACCACTAACGAAACAAACAATCACGGACAGAACAGAAATGTATGCCAGAGGGTTAAATAGGGAACATGATAGGGGAATTGAAACCAGGTGTGTGTAATACAGACAAAACAAAACGAAACTGAAACATGGATCGGTGGTGATTAGAAAGTCGGTGACGTCGACCGCCGAACACCACCCGAACAAGGAGAAGGGCCGACTTCGGCGGGAAGTCGTGACACTGCTGGGTTATTTCTCTACAGTACACTGGATATCTAACTCACCAGCCTGCTGGGTTACTTCTCTACAGTACACGGGATATATAACTCACCAGCCTGCTGGGTTATTTCTCTACACTACACAGGGATATATAACTCACCAGCCTGCTGGGTTATTTCTCTACAGTACACGGGATATATAACTCACCAGCCTGCTGGGTTATTTCTCTACACTACACGGGATATATAACTCACCAGCCTGCTGGGTTATTTCTCTACAGAACACAGGATATATAACTCACCAGCCTGCTGGGTTATTTCTCTATAGTACACGGGATATATAACTCACCAGCCTGCTGGGTTATTTCTCTACAGTACACGGGATATATAACTCACCAGCCTGCTGGGTTATTTCTCTACAGTACACGGGATATATAACTCAACAGCCTGCTGGGTTATTTCTCTATAGTACACGGGATATATAACTCACCAGCCTGCTGGGTTATTTCTCTACAGTACACAGGATATATAACTCACCAGCCTGCTGGGTTATTTCTCTACACTACACGGGATATATAACTCACCAGCCTGCTGGGTTATTTCTTTACAGAACACAGGATATATAACTCACCAGCCTGCTGGGTTATTTCTCTATAGTACACGGGATATACAACTCACCAGCCTGCTGGGTTATTTCTCTACAGTACACGGGATATATAACTCACCAGCCTGCTGGGTTATTTCTCTACAGTACACGGGATATATAACTCACCAGCCTGCTGGGTTATTTCTCTACAGTACACTGGATATCTAACTCACCAGCCTGCTGGGTTACTTCTCTACAGTACACGGGATATATAACTCACCAGCCTGCTGGGTTATTTCTCTACAGTACACGGGATATATAACTCGCCAGCCTGTTGGGTTGTTTCTCTACAGTACACGGGATATCTAACTCACCAGCCTGCTGGGTTATTTCTCTACAGTACACGGGATATATAACTCACCAGCCTGCTGGGTTATTTCTCTACACTACACAGGGATATATAACTCACCAGCCTGTTGGGTTGTTTCTCTACAGTACACGGGATATCTAACTCACCAGCCTGCTGGGTTATTTCTCTACAGTACACGGGATATATAACTCACCAGCCTGCTGGGTTATTTCTCTACACTACACAGGGATATATAACTCACCAGCCTGCTGGGTTATTTCTCTACAGTACACGGGATATATAACTCACCAGCCTGCTGGGTTATTTCTCTACAGTACACGGGATATATAACTCACCAGCCTGCTCGTCAGGGATTGTGTGCAGAGATGTAGCGGAGTCAAGCGCAGGACACAGGTGTTGAGCAAAACAACGGCGTTTACTCAAAATACAAGCAAAAATTCCTCATAGGGAATATAACAAACACACATGCACCAACAACAACCACTAACGAAACAAACAATCACGGACAGAACAGAAATGTATGCCAGAGGGTTAAATAGGGAACATGATAGGGGAATTGAAACCAGGTGTGTGTAATACAGACAAAACAAAACGAAACTGAAACATGGATCGGTGGTGATTAGAAAGTCGGTGACGTCGACCGCCGAACACCACCCGAACAAGGAGAAGGGCCGACTTCGGCGGGAAGTCGTGACACTGCTGGGTTATTTCTCTACAGTACACTGGATATCTAACTCACCAGCCTGCTGGGTTACTTCTCTACAGTACACGGGATATATAACTCACCAGCCTGCTGGGTTATTTCTCTACAGTACACGGGATATATAACTCACCAGCCTGCTGGGTTATTTCTCTACACTACACAGGGATATATAACTCACCAGCCTGCTGGGTTATTTCTCTATAGTACACGGGATATATAACTCACCAGCCTGCTAGGTATTTCTCTACAGTACACGGGATATATAACTCACCAGCCGGCTGGGTTATTTCTCTACACTACACAGGGATATATAACTCACCAGCCTGTTGGGTTATTTCTCTACAGTACACGGGATATATAACTCACCAGCCTGCTGGGTTATTTCTCTACAGTACACGGGATATATAACTCACCAGCCTGCTGTGTATTTCTCTACACTACACGGGATATATAACTCACCAGCCTGCTGGGTTATTTCTCTACACTACACAGGATATATAAATCACCAGCCTGCTGGGTATTTCTCTACAGTACACGGGATATATAACTCACCAGCCTGCTGGGTTATTTCTCTACACTACACAGGGATATATAACTCACCAGCCTGTTGGGTTATTTCTCTACAGGACACGGGATATATAACTCACCAGCCTGCTGGGTTATTTCTCTACACTACACAGGGATATATAACTCGCCAGCCTGTTGGGTTGTTTAAGTTATAATCCTCTCGAAGCTAAGATAACGCTCTTATCCCTTGCTTGCTCGGTAGCCAACTACGACTTATCGTACAGTCACGTCAAGCAGTGCAACCAGAATAACAACAGTAGCTGCATTTGCATTTGCTTAAGCTGTTTTCTAGTGACATTTATTTGGATACATCCATGACAATGAGCTAATGAGGCATGATTTCACCTGGCATAGAAAATGTGCTCTCTCGTCAGGACACTGTTGTTCAGAGGAGCTAACCAACGACACAGCAAACTCAATCACTTCAAATTGAAGCTGGAAAGACTGCAAACTAGCTGCACTTTGTTTCATTTGACTTTTTTTCAATTTACATTTCTTACATCCATAAAAATTATGCCAGCGGATTCATGATTTCGACTGGCTAAGAAATGCTGCCTGCCTGTCTGTCTCGTCCCGACACGTTCATTACTATGGGACAGCTGGAGATTTGAATATTGAAACAATGTTGCAAATGTCAGAGAGACAGACAGCAAGGTTTATACAAATCTCTGCCTTTTATAACTAAATGTTGGTCTAAAAGAAATGTGAGATAATGTCTAGATGCTTTTTATTGTGGAGATCAAGTTCATAAATAACCTGGCTGGGCTAATGAGACAGTGGATTGCGCAGTCAGATGGATCAGAGTAAATAGGCATTTTAACGTCATAGATTTAGCCAGTGGTAATTTGTGGAATAGACACCAGCTGGAATGCAGTACACAGGGTTTCTCTACAGTACACAGGGATGTCATTGTGGCCATCATTCACTGGAGTTCACTGGCTTCCTCAGCTCCCACTATCCCCATGTCGATTTTAATTTTCTCTCTGAACCCTAGGACCACATGTGGGATTTTTCTTGTTGAAAACAACATTTGTCTTGTTTCTAATCTCTCTGCAATACACAGGAGAGGAGACCATAATACTTGTGTCAGTAGGTCTCTCCTTACAGTTAACATTGGACTGCCAGTGTAGAGACAGAGTAGCAGTACAGTTTGACTCTGTGATTTGGGACAACCTTTACCCTCTCACATATACCCTCCATACGTCTTAGTGTAAAACACAGTTATGTCATCTGCAGATAGCCAATTAGTTTTCTTCCAACTGGCAGCTTGACTCATGCACATCTCTCTCCCCAGTGTCGCACGCCAGGAAGATTAGCTGATGTTATGGCGTCAGCTAATAGGGATCCTAATAAAAATTCAAAAATTCTCCTCAGCGAGATCTTCAGTATTTGCAGTACAATCATGTTGCTCTCCTCTGCGGCTGATCTCAGAAGAGGGGAAATCTAAAAGGTAAGGCTCTGCGCCCAGTCTCATAACTGGTTGATGTATTTGCTCCCACCACGATAAGCACATTCCTACTGACACCTCATCCACCATATAGCAATAGGATTATTGTCTTCACAAAACAAGCCTCACCATGAATACTTGGATGACGAAAAAAGGACGTTTTGTGTCAACGTTATACATAGAGGAGGATATTTTGCCACACTTGAGAGCCAATCCAATTAACTGGCTTTTCACCGCCACCCTTTTAATCCCAATGTTTTCATGCCTACTGTGATCACACTCCTTACAGGGACACGTAACACCAACATTCTGATAGAAACCAAAACAATGCCTCTGCTTATTATCTCCCGCCATTACATCATTTAACTTAGATTTGATACATTAAATGTATTATTATTCTATAGTATTCAATTACCTGTGTCTTGATGCATGGATAACATTGATAGAAACTCAGACAGAATGACCCATTTTGATTAACTGAAGCTTTGTCTGCGGGTACAGCAGCACCCACTTCTGTCTCCAGCTAGTGCAATGACTAATGCATCTGTACATGAAATGATACCACAAGAGAATAAAGGTGCAGCCCACAGTTATAGCATATTCCTTAGTTCACTTCACATCTCTGATGACTAAGACATGGGCATGCATCAGACCTTAGAAATACTCTGACTCACACAAAAGCTTTGGCTCTTCAGCGCTGAATAAGACCATGTCTGCTGATCAAGGCCTGTGCCATCTATCTGTCTCTGGAGAAGGCTCACACCGTTTAACACTCTTAAGAGTGCCCATCCCACGATCCCATTCCCTGCTGAGGGGGTAATACATGTGCTTCTCACCGTGCCAGATCTCTCTCTCTCTCCTCCCCAACCTCTCTCTCTCCCGCTCTCTCTGTCTCCCTCTCATCCTTCTGTCTCTCTTTTTCTCTCCCTCTCCCCTTCTATTTCTCTCCCCCCCCCTCTCTCTCTCTCAATTCAATTAAATTAAAAGGGATTTATCGGCATGAGAAACATATGTTTACATTGCCAAAACAAGTGAAATAGATAATAAACAAAAGTGAACTAAACAATATAAAATGAACAGTAAACATTACACTCACAAAAGTTCCAAAAGAATAGAGACATTTCAAAGGTCAAATTATGTCTATATACAGTGTTGTAATGATGTGCAAATAGTTACATTTAAAATGGGAAAATAAATCAACTTAAATATGGTTTGTATTTACAATGGTGTTTGTTCTTCACTGGTTGCCCATTTCTTGTGGCAACAGGTCACACATCTTGCTGCTGTGATGGCACACTGTGGTATTTCACCCAATAGATGGGAGTTTATCAAAATTGGATTTGTTTTCAAATTCTTTGTGGGTCTGTGTAATCTGAGGGAAATATGTGTTTCTAATATGGTCATACATTTGGCAGGAGGTTAGGAAGTGCAGCTCAATTTCCACTTCATTTTGTGGGTAGTGTGCACATAGCCCGTTTTCTCTTGAGAGTCAGGTCTGCCTACGGCAGCCTCTCTCATTAGCAAGGCTATGCTCACTGAGTCTGTACATAGTCAAAGCTTTCCTTAATTACTGTTGTTTAGGACAACTACCTTATACACACAAGTGTAAAGTAATGAATAAGAATATGTACATATAAATAGACATTGACATTTTCCGTCAAGACAGAACTGCTAAAGGGGGCGGAATTGCAATCTACTGCTGAGTTCTGTCATACTATCCAGGTCTATGCCCAAACAGTTCGAGCATCTACTTTTAAAGATTATCTCTCCAGAAATAAGTCCCTCACTATTGCCGCTTGTTATAGACCCTCCTCAGATCCCAGCCGTGCCCTGGACACCATATGTGAATTGATTGCCCCCCATCTATCGTCAGAGTTTGTACTGTTAGGTGACCTAAATTGGGATATGCTGAACACCCCGGCCGTCCTACAATCTAAGCTAGATGCCCTCAATCTCACACAAATGATCAAATAACCTACCAGGTACAATCCCAAATCCGTAAACATGGGCACCCTCATAGATATCATCCTGGCCAACCTGACCTCTAAATACACCTCTGATGTTTTCAACCAGGATCTCAGCGATCAATGCCTCATTGTCTGCGTCCGTTATGGGTCCGCGGTCAAACGACCACCCCTCATCATTCTCAAACGCTCCCTAAAACACTTCAGCAAGCAGGCCTTTCTAATCGACCTGGTCTGGGTATCCTGGAAGGATATTGACCTCATCCCATCAATAGAGGATGCCTGGTTGATCATTAAAAGTGCTTTCCTCACCATCTTAAATAAACATGCCCATTTCATAAAAAAAAAACTGAGAACAGATATAGTAGCCCTCGGTTTACTCCAGACTTGACTGCCCTTGACCAGCAAAAAACACCTTGTGGCGTACTGCACTAGCATCGAATAGCACCCGCAATATGCAACTTTTCAGGGAAGTCAGAAACCAATACACACAGTCAGTTAGAAAAGGAAAGGCTAGCTTTTTCAAACAGAAATTTGCATCCTGCACCACCAATTCCAAAAAGTTTTGGGACACTGTAAAGTCCATGGAGAATAAGAGTACCTCTTCCCAGCTGCCCACTGCACTGAGACTAGGAAACACTGTCACCACTGATAAATCCACGATAATTGAGAATTTCAATAAGCAATTCTCTACGGCTAGCCATGCTTTCCACCTGGCTACCCCAACCCCGGCCAACAGCTCTGCACCCCCCACAGCAACTGGCGCAAGCCCCCCCCCCCCACTTCTCCTTCACCCAAATCCAGACAGCTGATGTTCTGAAAGAGCTGCAAAATCTGGATCCATACAAATCAGCTGGGCTAGACAATCTGGACCCTCTCTTCCTAAAACTATCCGCCGTCATTGTTGCAACCCCTATTACTAGTCTGTTCAACCTCACTTTTGTATCGTCTGAGATTCCTAAAGATTGGAAAGCGGCCACGGTCATCCCCCTCTTCAAAGGGGGAGACACTCTAGACACAAACTGCTACAGACTATATCCAGCCTGCCCTGCCTTTCTAAAGTCTTCGAAAGCCAAGTGAACAAACAGATCACCGACCATTTCGAATCCCACTGTATCTTCTCCGCTATGCAATTTGGTTTTCGAGCTGGTCACGGGTGCACCTCAGCCACGCTCAAGGTCCTAAACAATATCATAACCTCCATCGATAAAAGACACCACTGTGCAGCCGTCTTCATCGACCTGGCCAAGGCTTTCGACTCTGTCAATCACCGTATTCTTATTGGCAGACTCAATAGCCTTGGTTTCTCTAATGACTGCCTCGCCTGGTTCACTAACTTCTTCACAGATAGAGTTCAGTGTGTCAAATCGGAGGGCCTGTTGTCCGGACCTCTGGCAGTCTATGGGGGTGCCACAGGGTTCAATTCCCTGGCTGACTCTTTTCTCTGTATATATCAATGATGTTGCTCTTGCTGCGGGTGATTCTTTGATCCACCTCTACGCAGAAGACACCATTCTGTATACATCTGGCCCTTCTTTGAACACTGTGTTAACTAACTTCCAAACGAGCTTCAACGCCATACAACACTCCTTCCGTGGACTCCAACTGTTCTTAAATGCTAGTAAATGCTCTTCAACCGATTGCTGCCCGCCCTCCCGACTAGCATCACTACTCTGGATGTGTCACGCTCGCTATCCTCAAACTCCCTGTCATAAATCAACCAAGGCGCAGCGTGCATGTCGTTCCACATCTTTTAATTGGAGTGAAACCTAAACAAACAAAAACAAACAGGTAAACAGCAATGACCGTGACGCAACCGAGGTGCACACAAACACACACGGAAAATAATAATTACCCACACATTAGGTGGGAAAAAAGGCTGCCTAAGTATGATTCTCAATCAGAGACAACGATAGACAGCTGTCCCTGATTGAGAACCATACCCGGCCAAAACATAGAAATACAGAAACATAGAAAACAAAACATAGAATGCCCACCCCACATCACTCCCTGACCTAACCAAATAGAGAAATAAAACAGCTCTCTAAGGTCAGGGCGTGACAGGATGGTTCTGACTTAGAATATGTGGACAACTACAAATACCTAGGTGTCTGGCTAGACTGTAAACTCTCCTTCCAGGCTCACATTAAGCATCTCCAATCCAAAATTAAATCTAGAATCGGCTTCCTATTTCACAACAAAGCATCCTTCACTCATGCTGCCAAACATACCCTCGTAAAACTTACTATCCTACCGATCCCTGACTTCGGCGATGTCATTTACAAAATAGCCTCCAACACTCTACTCAGCAAATTGTATGCAGTCTATCACAGTGCCATCCGTTTTGTCACCAAAGGCCCATATACTACCCACCACTGTGACCTGTATGCTCTCGTTGGCTGGTCCTCCCTACATATTCATCGCCAAACCAACTGGCTCCAGGTCATCTATAAGTCTTTGCTACGTATATCTCCGCTTTATCTCAGCTCACCGGTCACCATAACAACACCCACCCGTAGCACGCGCTCCAGCAGGTACATTGCACTGGTCATCCTCAAAGCCAACACCTCCTTTGGATGCCTTTCCTTCCAGTTCTCTGGTGCCAATGACTGGAACGAATTGCTAAAAGCACTGAAGTTGGAGACTTATATCTCCCTCACTAACTTTGAGTGTCAGTTGTCAGAGCAGTTCACCGATAACTGCAGCTGTACACAGCCCATCTGTAAATAGCCCATCCAACCAACTACCTATCTCATCCCTATTTTTGTTTTTGTTTTTCAGCTCTTTAGCACCCCAGTATTTCTACTTGCACATCCTCATCTGCACATATATCACTCCAGTGTAAATTGCTAAATTATAATTACCACACCACTATTGGCCTATTTATTGCCTTACCTCCTTACTTCATTTGCACACACTGTATACAGATTTTTCTATTGTGTTATTGGCTGTACGTTTGTTTTTCCCATGTGTAACTTTGTCGCACTGCTTTGCTTTATCTTGGCCAGGTCGCGAACTTGTTCTCAACTGGCCTACCTGCTTAAATAAAGGTGAAATAAAAAATATATATAAAAATAATTGTGGGTCAGTCACAGTGGTCAGGTATTCTGTGTACTCTCTATTTAGGGTCAAATAGCTTTCTAGTTTGCAATTATTTTTGTGATTAATTACAATGTGACAAAGTAATTATCTTTTTGTTTTCTCATGATTTGGTTGGGTCTAATTGTGTTGCTCTCCTGGGGCTATGTGGAGTCTGTTTGTGAACAGAGCCCCAGGACCAGCTTGCTTAGGGGACTCTTCTCCAGGTTCATCTCTCTGTAGGTGATGGCGTTGATATGGAAGGTTTGGGAATCGCTTCCTTTTAGGTGGTTGTAGAATTTAATGGCTATTTTCTGGATTTGAATAATTAGCGGATATCGGGCTAATTCTGCTCTGCATGCATTATTTGGTGTTTTACATTGTGCACAGAATATATTTTTAGCAGAATTTTGCATGTGGAGTCTCAATTTAGTGTTTGTCCCATTTAGTGAATTCTTGGTTGGTGAGCAGACCCCAGACGTCACAACCATGAAGGGCAATGGGTTCTATAACTGATTCAAGTATTTTTTATGTCAAATTTTACATTCCTTTTGATTGCGTAGAAGGCCCTTTTGCCTTGTCTCTCAGATCGCTCACAGCTTTGTGTAAGTTACCTGTGGTGCTGATATTTAGATCGAGGTATGTATCGTTTTTTGTGTGCTCTACGGCAATGGACCTTTTTTGGAACACCATTATTTTGGTCTTACTGAGATTTACTGTCCCTCGCCAATTTGTTGATATACGTATATGTTGAAGAGGGTGGAGCTCAAACTACATCTCTGTCTCACCACACGGCCCTGTGGAAGAAATGTTTTTTTTTTCTTCAATTTTAACCTCACACTTTTTTTTTGTGTACATGGATTTTATAATGTTGCATGTTTTTCACCCCACATCGCATTCAATCAATTTGTATAGTAGACCCTCATGCCAAATTGAGTCAAAATATTTTTTTGAAATCAACAAAGCATGAGAAGACTTTGCCTTTGTTTTGGTCTGTTTGTCAATTCAGGTGTGCAGGGTGAATTCTCTCTCTCTCTCTCTCTCTCTCTCTCTCTCTCTCTCTCTCTCTCTCTCTCTCTCTCTCTCTCTCTCTCTCTCTCTCTCTCTCTCTCTCTCTCTCTCTCTCTCTCTCTCTCTCTCTCTCTCTCTCTCTCTCTCTCTCTCTCTCTCTCTCTCTCTCTCTCTCTCTCTCTCTCTCTCTCTCTCAGAATGTGGAAAAGCCCCTCCACATGCAAGCCAGATAGGCCTTAATCCACTCTGTACCGCCCATTCAGTGATTCATTTAGACAATAAAGCTGTCAAATGCTACTGTGATAAAATTGCTTCATGACCAATAAGGGAGGACCCTACACTCCCACAAGTTTTATTGGGCATGTTCCAAGAAGCGCTTGGCTAGGATAGCCTTTATTTCAGTGTTTGCTACAAGAAAATGTCCAACCTCAAAACAGTAGGCTACAACACAGCCAGTCAGTAAGATGTTATACTGGACTGGTCTTTGTTTCCTAATGTGGTAACTGGCTAACTTGTATGTTAGCCTGTACAAAGGTATGTTAGCCAATGAAAGAAATTAGTGTGCAACTTGCTATGAAGTTAAGCATCAACGTGAAATTCAGGCTGTATAGTCACATGACAGCTGACTGTACATATGGACACTTGCAGACTTTAAAGAGTTTGATGTTAGGAAAATGAAACATTTAAACTACCCATAACCAAGGCTATGGTAGGAGGATTTTCTCTCCACAGCTTGATGGATGTTTCTCATTTTAATAGCTCTCATCTCTGAAAAGCTCTTTTGGTGGGGAGGCAAACCTCCAGTGATTTCTACATTGACAACAGATGAAACATGAACAGATGAGCACTCAACAACAATAAAATGTATGTGATATTGCAGTGGTATATCTGGGGAGAGGATCCTGCATGTTTCCTCTGTAGTGTTGTAAATGTAAAAATAACCTGTGTTTATTGAGCATCTTTGATGCTGTACAATTGCCCAATCAAAGTAATTTTACCGCAACAAATGTGGGAATACTCTGAACAGGAATTGTTTACATATCACTCTGATTTGTATTTCTAACAGCATTGATGTTTATTTGAAATGTTTCATTCGTATTGCATCAAATATACATTTGAACCAGATACTTACATGACACCAGAAGAGAGCACATAATCAATTATTAATTACAAACAAATCACATACAAAATTAAATATTACACAATTTTGGCTCCACAGTATTCCCTCACCAGGTGACAAAAATGGTACCTGCCAAATTCACAGGCAACTTTATGGAAAGAAATGCCACTTCAACATTCCAATTGTCACCCTTTTATGACAGGGACTTAGTTGAGGGGTTGTGGAGTGCAGTGATCTAAAATGTCTTTCAGGAGAATGTGTCTCAAATGACCAGCCACTTTTATTACACAGCCGCCTTCTGAAAATATGACACAATCAATAAGGATTCACTACTCGGAGAGCCCATCAATCTACCAGCTAATTACAACGTGTCCAGATTTAACCACTAGCCCAATACTTAACTGTCTTAATATGCTAATTTACTATGAGGCCCTAGAGAATAAATCACGCCCAAGGACTTCTCAGCCTAGAGGTGTTTTACATTACAGTTCGTCTTCAAATTGGTTTAACCTGCAATTAGAATTCAGGAGTGTCTGCTGTAACGATTGTCTATTTCGTCCTCCTCATCGGACGAGGAGAGGCGAGAAGGATCGGACCAATATGCAGAGTGGTAAGTGCTCATGATGATTTATTAAAACCGAACTGAACACTGAAATACAAAAACAATAAACGATGTGCAGAAAACCGAAACAGTACCGTGTGGTGAAAAAACACTAACACGGCAACAAACACCCACAAACCACACGTGAAACCCCGGCTGCCTAAGTATGATTCTCAATCAGGGACAACGATTGACAGCTGCCTCTGATTGAGAATCATACCAGGCCGAACACAAAAAACCCAACATAGAAAACACACATAGACAACCCACCCCAACTCACGCCCTGACCATACTAAATACATACAAAATAAGGGAAAATAAGGTCAGGAACGTGACATCTGCGCTGTTTAAATTGCTACCTTGACACAAATGTCTTCATTTAGCAAAGTACATTGTAAAAGAGGACACACAATGTACACCAGAATACATGTGAAAGATATATGATTTCTGTACCTATGGGGAGAGATACAGAAAAAATAAGTATGGGATCAAGACATAAAAATAGATCTCATTGGCCACTTACACCATTGGTGGGTTTGGCATCGAAAGAATGCATATGCAAAAAAGTACCTCCCTCCTACTGTAAAATATGGATCTTTAATGGTATGTGGCTATTTTGCTTTCACTGGTCCTTGGGCCCTTATTAAAGGCCCAGTGCATTAAAAAAATAGATTTTCATGTGTTTTATATATAATTCCCCACTATGAGGTTGAAATAATATTGTGACATTTAAGAATTATGATAATGCCCTTTTAGTGTATCACCAGGTGGTAAATTAGTTAATAGACCAATAAGAAAGACAGTTCCAAACCTCTCTGCCAATAACAGCTAGTTTTTGGCAGAGCCACTCCCAAACAGTCCTAGCTAAATTCTTGCCTGAGAAATTGTTATTTGCTAAGAAGCTATTTTTGTGTATTTTTACAATTTTAATTCAAAATGATCACAGTAAGGTACTTAATTGTTACCCAGAAATTATTTGATATTCTGATAAAAACGTCTGCATTGGACCTTCAAGGTCAACAGCATCATGAACTTTACCAAATATTTTAGCCAAAAACCTGGTTGCCTCTTCTAGGAGGCTGGCACTTGTCCAGAAGTGAATCTTCCAGCAAGACAATAACCCCAAGCACCCATCAAAATCCACAAATAAATTGTTAATTGACCACAAAATCTACATAAATGCAATGGCCATCTCATTTCCAGACTTGAACCCTATAGAAAACCTGTGGTTTGAACTGAAGTGGGCAATATATAAGCGCAGACGAAGGTTGTCAAGGATCTGGAAAAATTCTGTATGGACGAATGTATAAGGCTACGTTTACACAGGCAGCCCAATTCTGATCTAATGTGATTGGTCAAAAGACCAATTAGTGGAAAAAATATCAGAATTTGGGTTGCCTTTGTAAACGCAGCTCTATAGCCCTCCCAATATGTTCTCCAATCTCATAAAACATTATAGAAAAAGGCTCAGTGCCCTTATCCTCGCAAGGGGAGGGTGTCGGAGTATTGAAAACAGGGGTAACAATAATTTTAACCCCTTTATTATTAGAGAGAAAAAAGATTACTTGCTAAACAAAATCTCTTTCTCTGAGCAAATGTATTATAAAATAATATAGTATTTAAAATTGCAAACAATATAGCTCAGTACTTGTGTTATTTATTTTATAATGTATTTTCTGCAAAACTTTATCAAGGGTGCCAATCATTTCAGAGGTGACTGAGCAGCAGGCGCTTCATTATATTGAAAGACACACTCAATTGAAGCCATTTTAGCTACTGTCCAAGTAATGATTTGAAACAGCTAAATAGTTTGGATAAAACAGAGCTACTTTGTTTCAGACTTTCTGTGGCCTCATTGGTAGAGTGCAGTTGGATTGAGCTGCCTCACTCCGTGGGTAGATACTGCTGGGTATTAAGGTGTGGGTGGATTCCCATCCTGTCTGTGGGGGCGGACAGAACCAGAGGGTACCTCACTACATCTGTATTCCTGCGGAGAGTTCCCCATCTCCCAAAACTCAGAGCTCTCTTACATGTTTTGTGTTTTTTTAAATGTCCTATTACTTAGAAAATCTGATAAATGAATGAATTTACAGGAAAGGGCAATCCAATTTTCCCCAGTGAACATCAAGGCATTTGCATGAGGTATACTATCATTGTCACAATGCATGTTGTGTAGCCTGATGACTCACACTAAATACTTCCGCTGCTCTGTCATTCTCTACATTCTTTAGTCTAATTTTGCCATCACTGAAGTCGTTTGTGGTGATGAGGGACATGAGGTGCGTTGTACAAAACAAAGTCATCATTGATTGGATCGTCTCTAACCAATCAAAGTATCAAAGCCAATTTTCAAACTGCCGCTTTACCCACGTGTGTCCTGGATCTGGCTCAATCCATCAGTTTCTGGACCAATCAGACGGCCCCGAATGTGTTCGCATTCGGTAAAGGGTCAGGGATGTACTCAGATCCTGACTCATAGTGGAGAAGAAACTAATGTCTGTGAGCATGGCGTAGTGTTTGGTTAGCGCACGGAGTCTGGGTAGCCAGGCAACATGTTGTGGTCAAATCAATTACTCTAAAAAGCCAATGAAAAAAACAATGGACAGCTTCAATGACAAAAGATTTAAAGCATTTTAAGAGGAAAGGTATACTATAGTCATTGGAGAAAATGACTCACTCTCCCTGAGTGTTCCAGGCTGAGATCCTGGTGGGTTAAAGTCAGATCTTCAAAGGTTTCTTCTTATCTCCAGTGGGAACAGGTTTAGAGGGTATAGGTTCACAACACAGAGGACCTGGCTAACATCCTCTCACAAGGGACACCTGCCCAGAGTGTGCTACTCTATAAACTTCCCCCCTCATACCATCATGGCCACCTACTCATTCCCAGCTTCCAATTGGCTCATTCATCCCCCCTCCTCTCGAGTGTAACTATTCCCCAGGTCGTTGCTGTAAATGAGAATGTGTTCTCAGTCAACTTACCTGGTAAAATTAGAAACATGCTCTGAGTGTGCTTCTCTCTAAACCTTCCCCCCTTAATCCCAGGGATACCTTTCCCTGACTGTACCACTCTAAACCTTCCCTCTCTGTGGCCTCCCATGACAGTCGATGTGGTTATTGACAAAAGGGTACGCGTGGACAAGGTTGTTCAAATTGAAAGATATGTTCAACAGAAATACAAGCTTCTAGTTTCATCAGGGAATAAATTGCAATTATCTACGAGGTTCAATGATCGACATTAAGTACAATAAAATGTTAGACGTATTTCCCTGGAGTAAGTCGTTTTGGAGAAATCTAGCTAAAAATAGGTTATATTCCCTTAAAGGTTCAAGCTCCAATTGAAAGAATATTAGGGTAAAAAAAAATGTAAATTAGCTAAGCGATACAGTCAAACTCCCTTAATGTATTGGTCTGAACCTTCAGAAATAAATACATTTCCGCCAATAATAAAGACAGTTATTAAGGGCTAGTTATCTTTCCTTTGAGAAAGACATTGATAGCCCTCATATTGTAAATACACTGAGCTGTAAAGACTTTCAATTCACTGGATGACTGCCAGTGAATACCAAATATGCACTCTGATCATATAGGATGAACTGTCAAGGACGGCCAACTCTTTGGCCTTGGTTTGCAAGCGATATTCAAGCTGTATTCATCATCATGACTTCACATACAGTCAGGTCCAGAATTATTGGCACCCTTGATTCACTGATTTCTGCTCTCGTAAAAGCCTGGGTTTTCTGCACGTTAACACTAGAAGCTTATTACCTAAACTGTACCAATTTAAAGTGTGGGTTTACGGCTCCAATCCAGATATGTTGGTCATTACTGAGACGTGGTTAAGGAAGAGTGTTTTGAATACTGATGTTAAATGAACCTTTCTGGTTATAACCTTTTTCGGCAAGACAAATCTTCCAAAGGAGGGGGAGTGGCAATCTTTACCAAGGATCACCTTCAGTGCTCGGTTGTCTCCACCAAGACTGTCCCCAAACAATTTGACTTGCTGATTTTAAGTATTACACTTTCAAATAGCTCTTTTTGACTGTTGCTGGGTGCTGTCGTCCTGGCTCCTTACACCAAGTCTGAATTTGTCCTGCTAGGTGGCCTAGACTGGGACATGCTTAAACCACCTGACCAAGTTCTAAAGCAATGGGACTCCCTAAATCTTTCTCAGATTATTACCAATCCCACAACGTATGACTCCAAACACCCAGAAAAGGCTACTCTTCTTGATGTTATCCTCACAAATAATCCTGATAGCCATCAGTCTGGTGTTTTCTGTAATGACCTTAGTGATCACTGTTTTACAACCTGTGTTCATAATGGTTGCTCAGTAAAACGGCCTGTCCTGATTTGTCATAGGCGCTTGCTAAAAAACTTTAATGAGCAAGCCTTCCTTTATGAACTGTCCTCTGTAAAATGGTATAAAATGGAATCAGCTTGATCCCCTCTGTCAAAGACGCTTGGACCTTAGTTTTTTATATTTTTTGTGGTATTGTTAGCTAACACAGCTAACACAGCTGTGAGGAGGAGAATAAACCCTCCTCCTCACAGCTGCCCATGTCCTGTAAAGTTGATGATGTGGTTGTTACTGAGAAGAAGCAGAGGGCTGAGCTCTTTAATCACCACTTCATTAAGTCAGGATTCCTATTTGACTCAGCCATGCCTCCTTGCCCGTCCAACATTTCCTCATCTCCCACCCCTTCTAATGTTACTATCCCTGATGCTTCTCCCTCTTTCTCCCCTGCCCCACAACAACGTTTCTCCCTGCAGGCAGTCACTGAGTCCGAGGTGCTAAAGGAGCTCCTGAAACTTGACCCAAGAAAACCATCTGGGTCAGATGGTTTAGACCCTTTCTTCTTTAAGGTTGCTGCCCCTATCATCGCCAAGCCTATCTCTGACCTTTTTAACCTCTCTCCTTTCTGGGGCGGTTCACATTGCTTAGAAGGCAGCCACGGTTCGTCCTTTATTTAAAGGGGAGATCAACCTGATCCTAACTGTTATAGGCCTATTTCTATTTTTGCCTGTTTATCAAAAGTGTTGGGAAAACTTGTCAATAATCAGCTGACTGGCTTTCTTGATGTCTTTATAGTATTCTCTCTGGTATGCAATCTGGTTTCCGCTCAGGTTATGGATGTGTCACTGCAACCGTAAAGGTCCTCAAGGATGTCACCATTGCCCTTGATTCTAAGCAATGTTGTGCTGCTATTTTTATTGACTTGGCCAAAGCTTTTGATACGGTAGACCATTCCATTCTTGTGGGCCGGCTAAGGAGTATTGGTGTCTCTGAAGGGTCTTTGGCCTGGTTTGCTAACTACCTCTCTCAAAGAGTGCAGTGTATAAAGTCAGAAAATCTGCTGTCTCATCCACTGCCTGTCACCAAGGGAGTACCCCAAGGCTCAATCCTAGGCCCCACGCTCTATTCAATTTACATCAACAACATAGCTCATGCAGCAGGAAGCTCTCTCATCCATTTATATGTAGATGATACAGTCTTATACTCAGCTGGCCCCTCCCAGGATTTTGTGTTAAATGCTCTACAGCAAAGCATTCTTAGTGTCCAACAAGCTTTCTCTACCTTTAACCTTGTTCTGTACACCTAAAAAAAAAAGGTAATGTGCTTTGGTAAGAAGAATGCCTCTCCCCCTACAGGTTTGATTACTACCTCTGAGGGTTTAGAGCTTGAGGTAGTCACCTCATACAAGTACTTGGGAGTATGGCTAGACGGTACACTGTCCTTCTCTCAGCACATATCAAAGCTACAGGCTGAAGTTAAATCTAGACTTGGTTTCCTCTATCGTAATCGCTCCTCTTTCACCACAGCTGCCAAACTAACCCTGATTCAGATGGCCATCCTACCCATGCTAGATTACGGAGACTTAATTTATAGATTGGCAGGTAAGGGTGCTCTCGAGCGGCTAGATGTTCTTTACCATTCGGCCATCAGATTTGCCACCAATGTTCTTTATAGGATACATCGTACTCTATACTCCTCTGTAAACTGGTCATCTCTGTATACCGTCGCAAGAACAACTATTTATAAAAACCTCTTAGGCCTCACTCCCCCTATCTGAGATATCTACTGCAGCCCTCATCCTCCACATACAACACCCATTCTGCCAGTCACATTCTGTTGAAGGACCCCAAAACACACACATCCCTGGGTCGCTCGTCTTTTCAGTTCGCTGCAGCTAGCGACTGGAAGGAGCGGCAACAATCAATCACGGACACTCTTACTGACAGTTGTGGCTGCTTTGAATGATGTATTGTTGTCTATACCTTCTTGCCCTTTGTGCTGTTGTCTGTGCCCAATAATGTTTGTACCCTTTTTTGTGCTGCTACCATGTTGTGGTCATGTTGTCTTGCTGCCATGCTGTGTTGGCATGTGTTACTGCCTTGCTATGTTGTTGTCTTTAGGTCTCTCTTTATGTAGTGTTGTCTTCTCTTGTCGTGATTTGTGTTTTGTCCTATATTAATATTGTATTTATTTATTTTTGTAATCCCAGCCCCAGTCCCCGCAGGAGGCCTTTTGCCTTTTGGTAGGCCGTCATTGTAAATAAGAATTTGTTCTTAACTGACTTGCATAGTTAAATAAATGCTAAATTTAAAAAAATAAAAAATAAAGATGAGTAAAAATGACTATAAAATAAATAATACAAATACTGAGCTATATTGTATGCTCCAAAAAAAATTGAAATTATATTATTTTATATTACTACAATTGCTCAGAGAAATACATTTAGTTTAACAAGTAATCAAAAATACATTTAAAAAAGGTATGGGTCAAAATGATTGGCACTCCTGTTTTCAGTACTCCAGCACCCTCCACATTGCGAGGAAAACAACACTGAGCCTTTTTTTAAATTGCTTGACGAACACATTGGGAGGGATCTTAGACCATTCCTCCATACAGAATCTTTCCAGATTCTTCATATCCGTTGTCTGCTCTTATGGACTGTCCTATTCAAATGAAACCACAGGTTGTCAAGGGGGTTCAAGTCCGGAGATGGTCATTGCAATACGTAGATTTTGTGGTCAATCAACAATTTCTTTGTGGAATTTGATTAGTGCTTGGTGTTATTGTCTTGCTGGAAGATATACAATACCAGTCAAAAGTTTGGACACACCTACTCATTCAAGAGTTTTTCTGTATTTTTACTATTTTCTACATTGTGGAGTAATAATAGTGAAGACATCAAAACTATGAAATAACACATACGGAATCATGTAGTAAGCAAAAAAGTGTTAAACAAATCAAAATATATGTTATATTTGAGATTCTTCAAAGTAGCCTTGATAGCCGCTTTGCCAAAGTAGCCGCTTTGCCCACTCTTGGCATTCTCTCAGCCAGCTTCATGAGATAGTCACCTCAATTAACAGGTGTGCCTTATTAAAAGTTAATTTGTCGATTTCTTTCCTTCTTAATAAGCTTCAGCCAATCAGTTGTGTTGTGACAAGGTAGGGGTTGTATACAGAAGATAGTCCTATTTGGTAAAAGACCAAGTCCATATTATGGCAACAACAGTTGAAATAAGCAAAGAGAAACGACAGTCCATCATTACTTTAAGACATGAAGGTCAGTCAATACATTTAATTTCAAAAACTTTGAAAGTGTTTTCATGTGCAGTTGCAAAACCCAACCTCATGAGGACCGCCACAGGAAAGGAAGACCCAGAGTTACCTCTGCTGCAGAGGATAAGTTCACTAGAATAACTGCACCTCAGATTGTGGCCCAAATAAATGCTTCACAGAGTTCAAGTAACAGACATCTCAACACCAACTGTTCAGAGGAGACTGCGTGAATCAGGCCTTCATGATTGAATTGCTGCAAAGAAACCACTACTAAAGGACTCCAATAATAAGAAGAGACTTGCTTGGGCCAAGAAACACGAACAATGGACATTAGACCAGTGGAAAACTGTCCTTCGGACTGATGAATCCAAATGTGAGATTTTTGGTTCCCACCGCCATGTTTTTGCAGACGCAGAGTAGGTGAACTGATGATCTCTGCATGTGTTGTTCCCACCGTGAAGCATGGAGAAGGAGGTGTGATGGTGCTTTGCTGGTGACACTGTCAGTGATTTATTTAGAATTCAAGGCACACTTAACCAGCATGGCTACCACAGCATTCTGCAGCGATACGCCATCCCATCTGGTTTGTGCTTGTTTGTTTTTCAACAGGACAATGACCCAACACATCTCCAGGCTGTGTAAGAGCTATTTGACCAAGAAGGAGAGTGATGGAGTGCTGCTTCAGATGACCTGCCCTACACAATCACCCGACCTCAACCCAGTTGAGATGATTTGGGATGAGTTGGACCTCAGAGTGAAGGAAAAGCAGCCAACAAGTTCTCAGCATATGTGGGAACTCCTTCAAGGCTTTTGGAAAAGCATTCCTCATGAAGCTGGTTGAGAGAATGCCAAGAGTGTGCAAAGCTGTCATCAAGTCAAAGGGTGGCTACTTTGAAGAAACTAAAAACGTTTTGGTTACTACATGATTCCATATGTGTTATTTCATAGTTTTGATGTCTTCACTATTATTTTACAATGTAGAAAATACAAAAAATAAAGAAAAACCTTTGGATGAGTAGGTGTATCCAAACTTTTGACTGGTACTGTACCTGGCAGAGGCAACCAGGTTTTTGGCTGAAATGTCCATGTACTTGGTAAAGTTCATGATGCCATTGACCTTAACAAAGGCTCCAGGACCAGTGGAAGCAAAATAGCCCCATAATATCAAAGATCCACCACCATATATTACAGTAGGTATGAGGTACTTTCTGCATATGCTTTTGTTTTTCTTTACCAAATCCACGTCTGGTGTGCGTGGCCAAAGAGCTCTATTTTCACATCCTCTGATCATTTGAGCAATTGTATTAGTATGAAATAATATACTTTTTTTAGCATACAATATACCTCAGTATTTGTATTATTTATTTTATACAGTATTTTTGCTCATCTTTATCAATTGTGCCAATAATTATGGACCTGACTGTCTAAGCAGAGCTACAATTTTTATTAGGGATATTAACATTGACTCAATAATCTTGTCATGCTATTCTACCTCATTATATACCACTATGATATAATGAAATTGTTAAATAAAAAAAAACATCAAGATTGTTAAATCAAAGGAAAACATCAAGATTGAACAATGCTCCACTGTGGGTGGTCAAGTCTGGAAAAACAAATGATAAATGTAATATGAATATCTCATAATTATTGAGGTTTGAGTTATTTCAAACTTGAGTTGGACACGTTTTCCCATTATCGTTGAGGATATGTTCGGCCTACTGTACTTCCAATGAAGGGAAGTTAGGGGGAGTGATGAGCTCTACAGCAGAGTCTCACTGTAACGAACGTCGTCGGGAGAAGGAGAAGAGGACCAAGGTGCAGCGTGGTAAGTATTCATAATACGTTATTTTAATAAATATGAACACTCTATCAAAACAACAACACGACAAACGAACAGTTCTGTAAGGTGACGAAAAACACTCAACAGAAAATAATCACCCACAACTCAAAGTGGGAAAACAGGCTACCTAAATATGGTTCTCAATCAGAGACAACGATAGACAGCTGCCTCTGATTGAGAACCACACACGGCCAAACACAAAGAAATAGACAACATAGAACACCAGACATAGAATGCCCACCCCAACTCACGCCCTGACCAACCAAAATAGAGACATAAAAAGGATCTCTACGGTCAGGGCGTGACACTCACAACTCAATCGCTGGTTGAAAACTGTTTTCTGCCCCTCCCAAAAGATAGAATTTGTAGATAATTGGCCCTCTTTCTGGGACTCACCCACAAACAGGACCAAGCCTGGCCTGCTGAGGAGTGACGGACTCCATCCTAGCTGGAGGGGTGCTCTCATCTTTTCTACCAACATAGACAGGGCTCTAACTCCTCTAGCTCCACAATGAAATAGGGTGCAGGCCAGGCAGCAGGCTGTTAGCCAGCCTGCCAGCTTAGTGGAGTCTGCCACTAGCACAGTCAGTGTAGTCAGCTCAGCTATCCCCATTGAGACCGTGTCTGTGCCTCGACCTAGGTTGGGTAAAACTAAACATGGCGGTGTTCGCCTTAGCAATCTCACTAGGATAAAGACCTCCTCCATTCCTGACATTATTGAAAGAGATCGTGATACCTCACATCTCAAAATAGGGCTACTTAATGTTAGATCCCTCACTTCAAAGGCAGTTATAGTCAATGAACTAATCACTGATCATAATCTTGATGTGATTGGCCTGACTGAAACATGGCTTAAGCCTGATGAATTTACTGTGTTAAATTAGGCCTCACCTCCTGGTGTCACGTTCCTGACCTGTTTTCTGTTAGTTTTTGTATGTGTTAGTTGGTCAGGACGTGAGTTTGGGTGGGCAGTCTATGTTTTCTGTTTCTATGTTGGTTAATGGGTACCTAATATGGTTCTCAATTAGAGGCAGGTGGTTTTCATCTCCTCTGATTGAGAATCATATTAAGGTAGGTGTTTTCACATTGTTTGTCGTAGGTGGTTGTCTTCCGTGTCTGTGTTTGTTTGCACCATACGGGACTGTTTCGTTCGTTCATCGTTTTATGTAGTCATTTTTCCTGTTCGTGCGTTCTTCGTGTTATATGTAAGTTCGTATGTTCAGGTTTGTCTACATTCGTTTTGTTGTTTTGTAAGTATTCAAGTGTAGTTCGTGTTTTTTGTCTACACTTAAATAAATTCATTATGTCTAAATACAACGCTGCAGTTTGGTTCAATCCCTGCTCCTCCTCTTCGGATGAAGAGGAGGAGGAACGCCGTTACACCTGGTTACACTAGTGACCATATCCCCCGTGCATCCCGCAAAGGCGGAGGTGTTGCTAACATTTACGATAGCAAATTTCAATTTACAAAAAAAAAAAATGACGTTTTCGTCTTTTGAGCTTCTAGTCATGAAATCTATGCAGCCTACTCAATCACTTTTTATAGCTACTGTTTACAGGCCTCCTGTGCCATATACAGCGTTCCTCACTGAGTTCCCTGAATTCCTATCGGACCTTGTAGTCATAGCAGATAATATTCAAATTTTTGTTGATTTTAATATTCACATGGAAAAGTCCACAGACCTACTCCAAAAGGCTTTCGGAGCCATCATCGACTCAGTGGGTTTTGTCCAACATGTCTTTGGACCTACTCACTGTCACAGTCATACTCTGGACCTAGTTTTGTCCCAATAAATGTTGTAGATTTTAATGTTTTTCCTCATAATCCTGGACTATCGGACCACCATTTTATTACGTTTGCAATCGCAACAAATAATCTGCTCAGACCCCAACCAAGGAGCATCAAAAGTCGTGCTATAAATTCTCAGACAACACAAAGATTCCTTGATGCCCTTCCAGACTCCCTCTGCCTAACCTAAAAATCAGTTAACCACCTAACTGGGGAACTCAATTTAACCTTGCGCAATAGCCTAGATGCAGTTGCACCCCTAAAAACTAAAAACATTTGTCATAAGAAACTAGCTCCCTGGTATACAGAAAATACCCGAGCTCTGAAGCAAGCTTCCAGAAAATTGGAACGGAAATGGCGCCACACCAAACTGGAAGTCTTCCGACTAGCTTGGAAAGACAGTACCGTGCAGTATCGAAGAGCCCTCACTGCTGCTCGATCATCCTATTTTTCTGACTTAATTGAGGAAAATAAGAACAATCCAAAATGTATTTTTGATACTGTCGCAAAGCTAACTAAAAAGCAGCATTCCCCAAGTGAGGATGGCTTTCACTTCAGCAGTAATAAATTCATGAACTTCTTTGAGGAAAAGATCATGATCATTAGAAAGCAAATTATGGACTCCTCTTTAAATCTGCGTATTCCTCCAAAGCTCAGCTGTCCTGAGTCTGCACAACTCTGCCAGGACCTAGGATCAAGAGAGACACTTAAGTGTTTTAGTACTATATCTCTTGACGCAATGATGAAAATAATCATGGCCTCTAAACCTTCAAGCTGCATACTGGACCCTATTCCAACTAAACTACTGAAAGAGCTGCTTCCTGTGCTCGGCACTCCTATGTTGAACATAATTAACGGCTCTCTATCCACCGGATGTGTACCAAACTCACTAAAAGTGGCAGTAATAAAGCCTCTCTTGAAAAAGTCAAACCTTGACCCAGAAAATATAATATCAATATCGAATCGGCCAATATCGAATCTTCCATTCCTCTCAATTATTTGGGAAAAAGCTGTTGCGCAGCAACTCACTGCCTTCCTGAAGACAAACAATGTATACGAAATGCTTCAATCTGGTTTTAGACCCCATCATAGCACTGAGACTGCACTTGTGAAGGTGGTAAATGGCCTTTTAATGGCGTCAGACCGAGGCTCTGCATCTGTCCTCGTGCTCCTACACCTTCATGCTGCCTTTGATACCATCGATCACCACATTCTTTTGGAGAGATTATAAACCCAAATTGGTCTACACGGACAAGTTCTGGCCTGGTTTAGATCTTATCTGTCGGAAAGATATCAGTTTGTCTCTGTGAATGGTTTGTCCTCTGACAAATCAACTGTACATTTCGGTGTTCCTCAAGGTTCCGTTTTGGGACCACTATTGTTTTCACTATATATTTTACCTCTTGGGGATGTCATTCGAAAACATAATGTTAACTTTCACTGCTATGCGGATGAAACACAGCTGTACATTTCAATGAAACATGGTGGAGCCCCAAAATGTCCCTCGCTAGAAGCCTGTGTTTCAGACATAAAGAAGTGGATGGATGCTAACGTTCTACTTTTAACCTTGGACAAAACAGAGATGCTTGTTCTAGGTCCCAAGAAACAAAGAGATCTTCTGTTGAATCTGACAATTAATCTTGATGGTTGTAAAGTCGTCTCAAATAAAACTGTGAAGGACCTCGGCGTTACTCTGGACCCTGATCTCTCTTTTGACGAACATATCAAGACTGTTTCAAGGACAGCTTTTTTCCATCCAGGTAACATAGCAAAAATCAGAAACTTTCTGTCCAAAAATGATGCAGAAAAATGAATCCATGCTTTTGTTACTTCTAGGTTAGACTACTGCAATGCTCTACTTTCCGGCTACCCGGATAAAGCACTAAATAAACTTCAGTTAGTGCTAAATACGGCTGCTAGAATCCTGACTAGAACCAAAAAATTGGATCATATTACTCCAGTGCTAGCCTCCCTACACTGGCTTCCTGTTAAGGCAAGGGCTGCTTTCAAGGTTTTACTGCTAACCTACAAAGCATTACATGGGCTTGCTCCTACCTATCTTTCCAATTTGGTCCTGCCGTACATACCTACACGTACGCTACGGTCACAAGACGCAGGCCTCCTAATTGTTCCTAGAATTTCTAAGCAAACAGTTGGAGGCAGGCCTTTCTCCTATAGAGCTCAATTTTTATGGAATGGCCGTCCTACCCATGTGAGAGACGCAGACTCGGTCTCAACCTTTAAGTCTTTACTGAAGACTCATCTCTTCAGTGGGTCATATGATTGAGTGTAGTCTGGCCCAGGAGTGTGAAGGTGAACGGAAAGGCTCTGGAGCAACGAACCGCCCTTGCTGTCTCTGCCTGGCCGGTTCCCCTCTCTCCACTGGGATTCTCTGCCTCTAACCCTATTACAGGGGCTGAGTCACTGGCTTACTGGTGCTCTTTCATGCCGTCCCTAGGAGGGGTGCGTCACTTGAGTGGGTTGAGTCACTGACGTGATCTTCCTGTCTGGGTTGGCGTCCCCCCTTGGGTTGTGCCGTGGCGGAGATCTTTGTGGGCTATACTCGGCCTTGTCTCAGGATGGTAAGTTGGTGGTTGAAGATATCCCTCTAGTGGTGTGGGGGCTGTGCTTTGGCAAAGTGGGTGGGGTTATATACTTCCTGTTTGGCCCTGTCCGGGGGTATCATCGGATGGGGCCACAGTTTCTCCTGACCCCTCCTGTCCCAGCCTCCAGTATTTATGCTGCAGTAGTTTATGTGTCGGGGGGCTAGGGTCAGTTTGTTATATCTGGAGTACTTCTCCTGTCTTATCCGGTGTCCTGTGTGAATTTAAGTATGCTCTCTCTAATTCTCTCTTTCTCTCTTTCTTTCTCTCTCTCGGAGGACCTGAGCCCTAGGACCATGCCTCAGGACTACCTGGCATGATGACTCCTTGCTGTCCCCAGTCCACCTGGCCGTGCTGCTGCTCCAGTTTCAACTGTTCTGCCTGCGGCTATGGAACCCTGACCTGTTCACCGGACGTGCTACCTGTCCCAGACCTGCTGTTTTCAACTCTCTAGAGACAGCAGGAGCGGTAGAGATACTCTTAATGATCAGCTATGAAAAGCCAACTGACATTTACTCCTGAGGTGCTGACTTGCTGCACCCTCAACAACTACTGTGATTATTATTATTTGACCATGCTGGTCATTTATGAACATTTGAACATCTTGGCCATGTTCTGTTATAATCTCCACCCGGCACAGCCAGAAGAGGACTGGCCAGCCCTCATAGCCTGGTTCCTCTCTAGGTTTCTTCCTAGGTTTTGGCCTTTCTAGGGAGTTTTTCCTAGCCACCGTGCTTCTACACCTGCATTGCTTGCTGTTTGGGATTTTAGGCTGGGTTTCTGTACAGCACTTTGAGATATCAGCTGATGTAAGAAGGGCTATATAAATAAATTTGATTTGAAGGGCCATTCATGTTTTCATGTTCGTCCTGAGGGTTTTCCTTAATAAATGCTAAACGACAGGAAGGAAAACTCTCACTGAAATGTTTAATTGAATACCTTGTGGGTGATGAATACCCTGTGGGTGATGAATATCTGTTGTTGATGAATACCCTGTGGGTGATGAATATCTGTTGGAGATGAATACCCTGTGGGTGATGAATACCCTGTGGGTGATGAATATATTTTGGTGATGAATACCCTGTGGGTGATGAATATCTGTTGGTGATGAATACCCTGTGGGTGATGAATACCCTGTGGGTGATGAATATCTGTTGGTGATGAATCTGCAGTAAACATGTTTATATATGGTCATTTAAATACTAATTTACCATGTGTTCATTACCTATTCCTGTACCATGACCGAATTATGCTTAGAGGTAAAGCTTAGCCATATTGTTTGCAGGTTTAGCATAACATTCCTTACATTCTCCTTGAGAAATTATACCATGCATTTACCTTTAAATGTCTTTTTTTGGAGAGACAGTCCTTGTTTATCTTAGAACCATGCTGAGGTTGTACAAAAACATACAAAATGGATGAACTTGCAAATTGACCATCTAAAACAGCAAGTCACCACTGGACAGCTGAGCAAGTAGAACCGGGTGGAAATCTAAAGATGCTGACTAACTTAGAAACAAATCTTGACAGGCATTGAATTTCTACTCAACTATTCAGGAGAAAGAGGTCTTAGATAACAGAGTTTCATAATCATCGCTTTCTACCATAGAGCCACCTGCAAAAGCATGCCGAAAATAGTTGCTAGTCATTCATGACTCAGTAAACACACCTCTCCATTGACCTAAATGATCTATGGGGAGAGCATATTGTTTTTCACATGAAATAGCAAGATTGTCCTTTTTGGCAGCGCACCCAAAAAGCAGAAGCATGTCAAGTTGGTCTGACCAGGTCTGTTATGATACGCTCTGATCCATGGCCCAATGGCATTGAACTGGCTGGGCCTAACTCAGTTCTGTTATCACAGAATAGAAATCAACAGCTACAGTATGTCCCCAGTCCTCAGGCTCCATTTAAACCTTATGGCCTAAACAAACACATTACAGGCAATGAACACAAAGAGCCCTGGCCCAGATGATAGTATTAATACTAGGATCATGCAGTCGGTGGCGTTGGTCTCCTTACAGGAAAAGGGAACCCCTCTCAGAAATGTCAGATATGAGATTCTGATCAGAGTATAGCTGCTCCTCTCAACCCTTTAATCTATTTTATGAATGAACTGACACCAGACTAAGGATATATACTGTAGCTACTGAGTATGTTACGATTTTATATGGTGTTATCATGAAATGTCAGTGGTCTGTGGACCGGTGTATTGCTTTTGACCATGCTATTCTCCACAGCTATTCTCCACAGACATTTCCCATGATACTCACACCAACAGTCATGAGGAGTGAGTAGGGCAGTGCTTCTGTCACAATTTGATTGATAACCTAAAGGTCATAGGTCATGTATATTTACGTGTCTGTACATTAAGTGGGTCACATGTGTCTGGGCATGGTCAGGCGGATTTTATTCACTCAGGAATGTGTGTGATGATTGATGCTGTACTGTATGTGTACGTAGGCTAACATGAGCATGGTGTTCCTATGCGGTGAACTTTGTGACACAAAGTGTGGGGCTAAGACAATGTGTGTGTGTGTGTGTGTGTGTGTGTGTGTGTGTGTGTGTGTGTGTGTGTGTGTGTGTGTGTGTGTGTGTGTGTGTGTGTGTGTGTGTGTGTGTGTGTGTGTGTGTGTGTGTGTGCGTGCGTGTGCGTGTGTGTGTGTGTGTGTGTGTGTGTGTGTGTGTGACTAAAACACTGTGTGTGTGTGTGTGTGTGTGTGTGTGTGTGTGTGTGTGTGTGTGTGTGTGTGTGTGTGTGTGTGTGTGTGTGTGTGTGTGTGTGTGTGTGTGTGTGTGTGTGTGTGTGTGAGATGGGGGTGAGAAAGAGTTTAAATATGAATTAGGTTGTGTACTACGTACATGTTGTATACTAATGAATGTACAGTATGTGAGTGAAACGTGGGGGCAGGTGTGTGTGTAAAAGTGTGTTTGAGGGTGTGTGAGTGTGTGAGAGGGAGTCCGCTGGAGGAGGAGCCGGGGTGGGGAGAGCAGAGGGGCTGCAGCGAAAGGTCACGCAGGCCAATTGGGCCAAACAGGGCCCTGGAGGGAGAGCGTATGAGACGAGGTGAGGGAGAGGGAGGGAGAGAGTTTATTAAGAGAAAAGTATTACGGCCTACAATTAGACATGTGGTGTTTTCTCTGACTTCACACCCCTATCCATAAACAGTGTTGCTGTCACCAGCAATTAGTGTTTGTCAGAAAAACCTAGAGATTAGATTGGTCTTGGTGTCGCCCCAACACCGTCCAAAACACCAGTCTGAAACCTAGTATCTACAATGTCTTCAGAAAGTATTCACACTCTGTCACGTTCCTGACCTATTTCTGTTAGTTTGTTTTATGTGTTAGTTGGTCAGGACGTGAGTTTGGGTGGGCATTCTATGTTTTCTGTTTCTATGTTGGTTTAGGGTTGCCTGGTATGGCTCTCAATTAGAGGCAGGTGTTTGGCGTTTCCTCTAATTGAGAGTCATATTTAGGTAGGTTGTTTCACAGTGTTCGTTGTGGGTGGTTGTCTCCTGTGTCAGTGTTTGTCGCACCATACGGGACTGTTCGGTTTGTGTTGTACATCGTCATTTTTATGTGTAGGCTATTTTCCCTGTTCGTGCGTTCTCGTGTTTAATGTAAGTTCGTCGTTCAGGTCTGTCTACTCCGTTTGTTGTTTTGTTAGTTTATAGTGAAGTTCGTGTTTTCGTCTTGTCTTTAATAAATATTATGTGTTCACAACCCGCTGCGCCTTGGTTCCCTCAATACTCCTCCTTTTCGGTTGAAGAGGAGGAGGACCACCGTTACAGAACCACCCACCAATCCAGAACCAAGCAGCGTAATTTCGAGCAACGGGAAAGTATACAGGACTTGTGGAGTTGGGAGCAAATATTTAACGGAGAAGGACCATGGGCTAAAGTGAATCACCGTCCATGGGAACAGCTGGAGGCAGTTCGGAGAGCGGAGGAAAAGAGAGAGAGGAACCGGCGTTATGAGGGGACGCGTCTTGCACGGAAGCCCGAAAAGCCCGTGAGTAACACCCAAAAATTTCTTGGGGGGGGGCTAAGAGGTAGTGGGCCAAGGGCAGGTAGGAAACCTGCGCCCACTTCCCAGGCTAACCGTGGAGAGCGGGAGTACGGGCAGACACCGGTGTCTCCTGTACGTGTGCATAGCCCGGTGCGGGTTATTCCACCTCCCAGCACTGGTAGGGCTAGATTGGGCATTGAGCCAGGTGTCATGAGGCCGGCTCAACGCGTCTGGTCTCCAGTGCGTCTCCTCGGGCCGGCATACATGGCACCTGCCTTACGCATGGTTTCCCCGGTTCGCCTACATAGCCCGGTGCGGGTTATTCCACCTCCCCGCACTGGTCGGGCGACCGGGAGCATTCAACCAGGTAAGGTTGGGCAGGGTCAATGCTCAAGAGAGCCAGTACGCTTGCACGGTCCGGTATTTCCGGCGCTACCTCCCCGCCCCAGCCCAGTACCACCAGTGCCTACACTACGCACCAGGTTTCCAGTGCGTCTCCAGAGCCCTGTTCCTCCTCCACGCACTTTTCCTATGGTGCTTGTATCCAGTTCGGTGCCTCCAGTTCCGACAACACGCACTAAGCCTCCTGTGCGTCTCCAGAGCCCTGTACGCACTGTTCCTTCTCCCCGTACTCGTCCTGAGGTGCGTGCACTCAGCCCAGTACCACCAGTGCCGGTACCACGCACCAGGCCTATAGTGCGCTTTGAGAGGTCAGTGTGCCCTGTCCCTGCTCCCCGCACTAGGCTTGAAGTGCGTGTCTCCAGTCCGGTGCCTCCAGTTCCGGCACCACGTACCAGGCCTACAGTGCGTCTCAGCCGGCCAGAGTCTGCCGTCTGCCCAACGGCGCCTGAACTGTCCGTCTGCCAAGCGCCGCATGAACTGCCCGTCTGTATTGAGCCTGCAAAGCCGCCCGTCTGCCATGAGCCTGCAAAGCCGCCCGTCTGCCATGAGCCTACAGAGCCTTCCGCCAGACAGGAGCCGCTAGAGCCTTCCGCCAGACAGGAGCAGCCAAAGCCTTCCGCTAGACAGGATCAGTCTGAGCCATCCGTCTCCGCAGCGCCGTCTGAGCCATCCGTCTCCTCAGCGCCGTCTGAGCCATCCGTCTCCCCAGCGCCGTCTGAGCCATCCGTCTGTCCCGAGCCATTAGAGCCGCCCGTCTGTCCCGAGCCGTCAGAGCCGTTAGTCAGTCAGGAGCCGCTAGAGCCATTCGTCAGTCAGGATCTGCCAGAGCCGCCAACCAGACAGGATCTGCCAGAGCCGCCAACCAGACAGGATCTGCCAGAGCCGCCAACCAGACAGGATCTGCCAGAGCCGCCAACCAGACAGGATCTGCCAGAGCCGCCAACCAGACAGGATCTGCCAGAGCCGCCAACCAGACAGGATCTGCCAGAGCCGTCCAGCCAGGACCAGCCAGAGCCGTCCAGCCATGACCGTCCAGAGCCGTCAGCGAGCCATGACCGTCCAGAGCCGTCAGCGAGCCATGACCGTCCAGAGCCGTCAGCGAGCCATGACCGTCCAGAGCCGTCAGCGAGCCATGACCGTCCAGAGCCGTCAGCGAGCCATGACCGTCCAGAGCCGTCAGCGAGCCATGACCGTCCAGAGCCGTCAGCGAGCCATGACCGTCCAGAGCCGTCAGCGAGCCATGACCGTCCAGAGCCGTCAGCGAGCCATGACCGTCCAGAGCCGTCAGCCAGCCATGACCGTCCAGAGCCGTCAGCCAGCCATGACCGTCCAGAGCCGTCAGCCAGCCAAGAGCGTCCAGAGCCAGCCAGCCAGGATCCGCCAGTCATTCTGGTGTTGCCCCTCATTCTGGTGTTGCCCCTCATTCTGGTGTTGCCCCTCATTCTGGTGTTGTCCCTCATTCCGGTGTTGCCCCTCATTCCGGTGCTGCTCCTTATCCTGATGATGCCCCTTAATTTAGGTGGGGTTATTTGGAGGGTGGGCATTGTGAGGGGGATAAAGAAGCGGGGATTGATTATGGTGGGGTGGGGACCTCGCCCTCAGCCTGAGCCACCACCGTGGTCAGATGCCCACCCAGACCCTCCCCTAAACTTTGTGCTGGTGCGCCCGGAGTTCGCACCTTAGGGGGGGGGGTTATGTCACGTTCCTGACCTATTTCTGTTAGTTTGTTTTATGTGTTAGTTGGTCAGGACGTGAGTTTGGGTGGGCATTCTATGTTTTCTGTTTCTATGTTGGTTTAGGGTTGCCTGGTATGGCTCTCAATTAGAGGCAGGTGTTTGGCGTTTCCTCTAATTGAGAGTCATATTTAGGTAGGTTGTTTCACAGTGTTCGTTGTGGGTGGTTGTCTCCTGTGTCTGTGTATATGTTTGCACCATACGGGACTGTTTGCGGTTTGTTCATTTTATGTAGTCTGTTCCTGTTCGTTTCGTTCTTCACGTTATATGTAAGTTCGTCGTTCAGGTCTGTCTGCATCGTTTATTTGTTTTGTTAGTTTATTCAAGTTTAGTTTGTTTTTTCGTCGTGTTCAATAAATTCATCATGTCATTTCACTACGCTGCGCCTTGGTTTAATCCCTGCTCCTCCTCTTCGGATGAAGAGGAGGAGGAACGCCGTTACACACTCATAGATTTTTTTACACATTTTGTTGTGTTACACCCTGAATTTAAAATGTATTCAATTTAGATTTTGTGTCACTGGTCTACACACAATACCCCATAATATTAAAGTGAAATTATGTTTTTTTTCTAAATGTTTAGAAATGAATTACACATGAAAAGCTGAAATGTCTTGTGTCAGTAAGTATTCAACCCTTTTGTTATGGCAAGCCTAAATAATTTCAGGCGTAAAAATATGCTTAACAAGTCATATAATAAGTGTTTAACATGATCTTTTAAAGACTACCTAATCTCTGTACCCCATTTATACAATTATTTGTAAGGTCCCTCAGTCGAGCAATAAATTTCAAACACAGATTCAACAACAAAGACCAGGGAGGTTTTCCAATGCTTCGTAAAGAAGGTCACCTATTGGTAGATGGGTAAAAAAATGAATATCCCTTTGAGCATGGTGAAGATATTATTGACACTTTGGATGGTGTATGAATACACCCAGTCACTACAACGATACAGGCGTCCTTCGTAACACAGTTGTTGGAGAGGAAGGAAACCACTCAAGGATTTCACCATGAGGCCAATGGTGACTTTAAAACAGCTACAGAGTTTAATGGCTGTGATAGGAGAAAACTGAGGATGGCTCAACAATATTGTAGTTACTCTTCAATACTAACCTAATTGATAGAGTGAAATTAAGGAAGCCTGTACAGAATAAAAATATTACAAAACATCAGTGGTGTAAAGTACTTAAAACTTCTGAAGGCTAGGGGGCACTATTTTCACATCCGTATGAAAAGTGTGCCCAAAGTAAACTGCCTGCTACTCAAGCCCAGAAGCTAGGATATGCATATGATTTGTGATTTGGATAGAAAACACTCTAAAGTTTCTAAAACTGTTATAATTATGTCTGTGAGTATAACAGAACTTATTTGGCAGGCGAAACCCCGAGGACAAACCATCCAGGATTTTTTTGGGGAGGTCACTCTCTTTTCAATGGGTTTTCTATGTGGATCTAGATTTCTAAGGCACTTGCTTGCAGTTCCCATCGCTTCCACTAGATGTCAACAGTCTTTAGAAATTGGTTCATGTTTTTCCTTTGAGAAATGAAGAAGTAGCCATTTCCTATCTGGGTGGATAGCCAAGTGTACTGTTGTGGTTGGGGCGCACGACCTGAAAGCTCGCTCCACTTTGTTTTCGTCCGGTATTGAACACAGTTTATTCCGTCTTAAATTTTATTGATTATTTACGTTTAAAAATACCTAAAGTTGGATTAGGAAAGTTGTTTGAAATGTTTGGATCAAGTTTACAGGTAACTTATTAGATACTTTGTAGTCATGTTGCGCGAGTTGGAACCGGTGTATTTTCTGAATCAATGAATTTTCTGACATTTTGGGGATATAACGATGAAATTTATCGAACAAAAGGATCATTTGTGATGTTTAATGGACAGAAGAAGATCTTCAAAGGTAAGGCATGAATTATATTGTTATTTCTGACTTTTGTGTCGCGCCTGGTGGGTTAAAATATGATTTTCATGTGTTTGTCCTCAGATAATAGCATGGTTTGCTTTCGCCGTAAAGTCTTTTTGAAATCTGACACTGTGGCTGGATTAACAAGAAGTTAATCTTTAAACCGATGTCTAACACTTGTATGATTTATGAATTATTATTATGAGTATTTCTGTTTTTAAATTTGGCGCGCTGCTATTTCACTGGGTGTTGTCAAATCAATCCCGGCGCGAAGGAATCACTAAGAAGTTAAGTAAAAACACTTTAAAGTACTTCTTAAGTAGGTTGTTGGGGTATCTGTACATTACTATTTATATTTTTGCCAGCTTTTACTTTTACTTCACTACATTCCGAAAGAAAATAATGTACTTTTTACATTTTCCCTGACACCCAAAAGTACTCGTTACATTTTGACAGGAAAATGGTCCAATTCACACACTTATCAAGAGAACATCCCTGGTCATCCCTACTGCCTCTGATTTGGTGGACTCACTAAACACAAATGCTTCGTTTGTAAATTATGTCTGACTGCTGGAGTGTGCTCCTGAATATCCGCCAACAAAATATTTTTTTTTTTAAAGTGCCGTCTGGTTTGCTTAAAATAAGGAATATGAAATTATTTGTACTTTTACTTTTGATACTTAAGTACATTTGAGCAATTCCATTTACTGTTGATACTTAAGTATATTTAAAACCAAATACTTTTAGACTTTTACTCAAGTAGTATTTTACTGGGTGACTTTCACTTTTACTTGAGTCATTTTCTATTAAGGTATCTTTACTTTTACTCAAGTATGACATTGAGTACTTTTTCCACCATGACAAAACATACATCCTGTTTACAACAAGGCACATAAAAAATACTGCTAAACATTTAGCAAAGCAATTCATTTGTTGTACTAAATACGAAGTGTTATGTTTGGGGAAAATCCAATACATCACATTACTGAGTACCACTCTCCATATTTTCAAGCATAGTTTTTTAAATTTTTTAATTTCACTTTTATTAAACCAGGTAGGCTAGATGAGAACAAGTTCTCATTTACAACTGCGACCTGGCCAAGATAAAGCAAAGCAGTTCGACACAAACAACAACACAGAGTTACACATGGAATGAACAAACATACAGTCAATAACACAATAGAAAAAGTCGATGTACAATGTGTGCAAATGAGGTAGGATAAGGGAGGTAAGGCAATAAATAGGCCATAGTGACGAGATAATTCCAAAATAGCAATTAAACACTGGAGTGATAGATGTGCAGAAGATGAATGTGCAAGTAGAGATACTGGGGTGCAAAGGAGCAAGATAAATAAATAAATACAGTATGGGGATGAGGTAGATTGGATGGGCTATTTACAGATGAGCTATGAACAGGTGCAGTCATCTGTGAGCTGCTCTGACAGCTGGTGCTTAAAGCTAGTGAGAGAGATATGAGTCTCCAGCTTCAGTGAATTTTGCAATTCGTTCCAATCATTGGCAGCAGGGAACTGGAAGGAAAGGCGGCCAAAGGAGGAATTGGCTTTGGGGGTGACCAGTGAGATATACCTGCTGGAGCGCGTGCTACGGGTGGGTGCTGCTATGGTGACCAGTGAGCTGAGATAAGGCGGGGCATTACCTAGCATAGACTTATAGATGACCTGGAGCCAGTGGGTTTGGCGACGAGTATGAAGCGAGGGCCAGCCAACGAGAGTGTACAGGTCGCAGTGGTGGGTAGTATATGACTGCATCCAATTTGCTGAGTAGAGTGTTGGAGGCTATTTTGTAAATGACATCGCCGAAGTCAAGGATCGGTAGGATAGTCAGTTTTACGAAGGGTATGTTTGGCAGCATGAGTGAAGGATGCTTTGTTGTGAAATAGGAAGCCCGATTCTAGATTTAATTTTGAGTTTACAGTCTAACCAGACACCTAGGTATTTGTAGTTGTCCACATATTCTAAGTCAGAACCATCCAGAGTAGTGATGCTGGACGGGCGGGCAGGTGTGGGCAGCGATCGGGTGAAGAGCATGCATTTAGTTTTACTTGTATTTAAGAGCAGTTGGAGGCCACGGAAGGAGAGTTGTATGGCATTGAAGCTCGTCTGGAGGTTAGTTAACACAGTGTCCAAAGAAGGACCAGAAGTATGCAGAATGGTGTCGTCTGCGTAGAGGTGGATCAGAGAATCACCAACAGCAAGAGTGACATCATTGATTTATACAGAGAAAAGAGTCGGCCCGAGAATTGAACCCTGTGTGTCAGGACCCGGTGTGAGAAACAGTCACTAATAGTCGGCAGAACCCAGAAGATGAGGCAGACACAGCAGTACTAGAGACGGTGGTTTAATCAAGGTAAAAGATCTTCAGGCAAAAATATAAATCCACAACGTCAAAAGTAAAGCCAAGAGAAAAAAATGGATATCCTCCAAAATACAAAGAAAATCCACAAAGTGGTAAGAACAGCAGGGGAAAAACAAACCTCAAAAGACTAATCATAAACAAGAACAAAACCAGAGAACCTCTGGAAAATCCAACAAGAGAAATATATGTTCACAGCATGGCTGGGGCTGGGTGCTAACATACAAACACAGCGCAAAGAACTGAGGAACACAAAGGGATTAAATACCTACAAGGAAATGACACACAGGTGCAAATAATAATTAGAACAAGGGAAAAACAAAAGGTTCAAAAAAGGCGCAATGGGGGCATCTAGTGACCAAAAACCTGAACAATCCTGGCCAAATCCTGACACTGTGGCTCTCCCATAGAGACTGCCAGAGGTCAGGACAACAGGCCCTCCGATTTGACACACTGAACTCTGTCGGAGAAGTAGATGGTGAACCAGACGAGGCAGTCATTAGAGAAACCAAGGCTGTTGAGTCTGCCGATAAGAATGTGGTGATTGACAGAGTCGAAAGCCTTGGCCAGTTATGATAACGTTTAGGACCTTGAGCGTGGCTGAGGTGCACCCATGACCAGCTCGGAAACCAGATTGCATAGCGGAGAAGGTACGGTGGGATTCGAAATGGTCGGTGATCTGTTTGTTAACTTGGCTTTCGAAGACCTTAGAAAGGCAGCGTAGGATAGATATAGGTCTGTAGCAGTTTGGGTCTAGAGTGTCTCCCCCTTCGAAGAGGGGGATGACCCCGGCAGCTTTCCAATCTTTGGGGATCTCAGACGATACAAAAGAGATGTTGAACCGGCTATTAATAGGGGTTGCAACAATTTCGGCGGATAATTTTAGAAAGAGAGGGTCCAGATTGTCTAGCCCGGCTGATTTGTATGGATCCAGATTTCGCAGTTCTTTCAGAACATCAGCTATCTGGATTTGGGTGAAGGAGAAATGGGGGAGGCTTGGGCAAGTTGCTGTGGGGGGTGCAGGGCTGTTGACCAGGGTAGGGGTAGCCAGGTTAAAAGCATGGCCAGCCGTAGAAAAATGCTTATTGAAATTCTCAATTATCGTGGATTTATCTGTGGTGACAGTGTTTCCTAGCCTCAGTGCAGTGGGCAGCTGGGAGGAGGTGCTCTTATTCTCCATGGACTTTACAGTGTCCCAGAACTTTTATGAGTTTGTGCTCCAGGATGCAAATTAATGTTTGAAAAAGCTAGCCTTTGCTTTCCTTTCTGTGTATACTGGTTCCTGACTTCCCTGAAAAGTTGCATATCGCGGGGGCTATTCGATGCTAATGCAGTACGCCATAGGATGTTTTTGTGCTGGTCAAGTGGTAGTGGTGGCTGCATAGTGATGGCTGCATCATGTTATGGGTATGCTAGTAATCATTAATGACTGCGGGAGTTTTTCAGGATAATAGAAATGGTATGAATTCCCCTTTCAGCAGGACAATAACCTAAAACACAAGGACAAATCTACACTGGAATGGCTTACCAAGAAGACAGTGAATGTTCCTGATTAGCCAAGTTACAGGTTAGTGATGGCTGCATCATGTTATGGGTATGCTAGTAATCATTAATGACTGCGGGAGTTTTTCAGGATAATAGAAATGGTATGAATTTAAGCGCATGCTAAATCCTAGAGATAAACCTGCTTCAGGCTTCTTTCCAACAGACACTGGGATATGAATTCCCCTTTCAGCAGGACAATAACCTAAAACACAAGGACAAATCTACACTGGAATGGCTTACCAAGAAGACAGTGAATGTTCCTGATTAGCCAAGTTACAGTTTTGACTTAGATCTACTTGAAAATATGTGGCAAGACCTAGAAATGGTTGCCTAGCAATGATCAACAACCAATTTGAAAGAGCTTGAAGAATTTTGAAAAGGCCAATGGGCAAATGTTGCACAATCCAAGTGTGAAAAGCTCTTAGAGACTTACCCAGAAAGACTCAGCCTTAATCGCTGCCAAAGATACTTCTACAACGTTTTGGCTAATGAGATGAGATATTTCTGTATTTTCACTTTGTCATTATGGGGAATTGTTGGTAGATGGGTGAGAGAAAAAAACGATATTTTGAATTCAAACTGTAACACAAAAAAATGTGGAATATGTCAAGGGGTATGACTTTGAAGTAAAAAAGACTTATAAAAACAAGTTACCCCACACTTGATCAAAAACCTCTGGCAGATAGCGGTAGACCTACGGATGACGTGAGTCATTGATTTCAATTTGCAATGTGTTTTCCTGGAAAATTGAACATTTGTTGAACATTTGTTAAACATTTGTTTTTCATGAATCAATTTTTTTTTAAATGAATTAGTGTTTAAAGTTTTTAACCAGATTCTCTTCTCTTGAATTACTAACCCCGTGGTGAGAAAAATTATGGATCAGCGATAGCCACAAGAGGAGCAAGAGCCTCCGTCACAAGACGAGCAAGAGCCTTCACAAGCTGTTCAGTATCAGCTATTGATGTGCTTCTACAAAACCTAACAGAGGAATTTTTACAAAACTCAGCTGACCACGCCAACAATCTCGACCCCATAGTCCATCTTGTCCCCGTGGAAGAAGCGGTTGTAGAAGAGCAGGCGGCAGATTCTTAGCAACTGGCTCCTATTACAGCAGCAAATGGTTCCTATTACGCAGTGAATGGTTCTTATTATGCAGCAAATGGCTCCTATTACGGCAGCAAATGGCTCCTATTACAATAGCAAACGGTTCCTTTTACGGCAGCAAATGGTTCCTATTACGCAACAAATGGCACTTATTCACAAGGTCCTTTGCTGTTGTTCTGGGATTGATTTGCACTTTTCGCACCAAAGTACGTTCATCTCTAGGAGACAGAACGGTCTCCTTCCTGAGTGGTATGACCACTTCCTGAGTGGTCCCATGGTGTTTATACTTACGTACTATTGTTTGTTCAATTGAACTTGGTACCTTCAGGCATTTGGAAATTGCTCCCAAGGATGAACCAGACTTGTGGATGTCTACAATTTATTTTCTGAGGTCTTGGCTGATTTCTTTTGATTTTCCCATGATGTCAAGCAAAGAGGCACTGTGCTTGAAGGTAGGCCTTGAAATACATCCACAGGTACACCTCCAATTGACTCAAATTATGTCAATTAGCCTATCAGAAACTTGTAAAGCCATGACATTTTCTGGAATTTTCCAAGCTGTTTAAAGGCAGAGTCAACTTAGTGTATGTAAACTTCTGACCCAATGGAATTGTGGTACAGTGAATTATAAGTGAAATAATCTGTCTGTAAACAATTGTTGGAAAAATTACTTGTGTCAAGTCAAATTACTTGTGTCATAACCGACTTACCAAAAGTATAGTTTGTTAACAAGAAATTTGTGTAGTGGTTGAAAAACGAGTTTTAATGACTCCAACCTGAGTGTATGTAAACTTCCGACTTCAACTGAGCTTCAGGACATCAGAAAAGCGATTACTCATCTCGAACTGGTCGAAGATTTTTTTCTTTAATGAGTCTGACTGCTTCCTCGAGACCAGGCCCAAATCCATGTCATTCGCGTGAAGAAAAGACTGAGAAAATGGGGGCGGAGATCAGGTGCCTTGTGAGAATTCGGAGGTGAGTGTGTAAACCAACACTACCATCAGTACTATTGGCCAATGTGCAATCATTGGAAAATAAACTTGATGATTAAGACTATCCTACCAACGGGACATTAAAAACTATAATATCTTATGTATAGAGCTGGCTGGGTTTTCCATGCACCAGCAGGGCAGAGCAGCTATGTCTGGTAAGAGAAGGGGTGTGTGTGTGTGTCTATTTGTCGATAACAGCTTGTGAGCAATGTCTAATATTAAAGAAGTCTCGAGGTATTGTTCGCCTGAGGTACCTCATGATAAGCTGTAGACCACACTATCTATCAAGAGAGTTCTCATCTATATTATTCGTAGCCATCTACCACCACAAACCGATGCTGGCACTAAGACCGCACTCAACGAGCTGTAGGCAAACAAGAAAATGCTCATCCAGAAGCGGTGCTTCTAGTGGCCGGGGATTTTAAAGCAGGGAAACTTATATCTGTCATTTCTACCAACATGTCGCATGTGCAACCAGAGGAAAATAAAACTCTAGACCACCTTTACTCCACACACAGAGATGCATACAAAGCTCTCCCTCGCCCTCCATTTAGCAAATCTGACCATAATTATATCCTCCTGATTCCTGCTTACAAGCAAAAACTAAAGCAGGAATTACCAGTGACTCGCTCAATACGGAAGTGGTCAGATGACGGGGATGCAACGCTACAGGACTGTTTTGCTAGCACACTGGAATATGTTCCAGGATTCATCCAATGGCATTAAGGAGTATATCACCTCAGTCACGGGCTTCATCAATAAGTGCATCAACGATGTTGTCCCCACAGTGACCGTACATACATATCCCAACCAGAAGCCATGGATTACAGGCAACATCCGCCCCGAGCTAAAGGCTAGAGCTGCCATTTTCAAGGAGCGGGACACTAATCCTGATGCTATGCCCTCAGACAAACCATCAAACAGGAAAAGCTTCAATACAGGACTAAGATTGAATCCTACTACACCGGCTCTGACGCTCGTCGGATGTGGCAGGATTTGCAAACTATTACGGACTACAAAGGGAAACCCAGCCGCTCTCCGCAGCCGATATGAGCATGACCTTTAAACAGGTTAACATTCACAAAGCCGCGGGCCAGACGGATTACCAGGACGTGTACTCAGAGCATGCGCGGACCAACTGACAAGTGTCTTTCCTGACATTTTCAACCTCTTCCTGACTGAGTCTGTAATACCTACATGTTTCAAGCAGACCACCATAGTCCTTGTGAACAAGAAAGCGAAGGTGACCTGCCTAACTGATTACCACACCGTAGCACTCACGTCGGTAGCCAGGAAGTGCTTTGAAAGGCTGGTCATTGCTCAAATCAACACCATCATCCCGGAAACCCTAGACCCACTCCAACTCACATATCACCCCAACAGATCCACAGATGATGCAATCTCAATCACACTCCACACTTCCCTTTCCCACCTGGACGAAAGGAATGCAGTTCATTGAATACAGCTCAGCATTCAACACCATAGTGCCCACAAAGCTCATCACTAAGCTAAGGACCCTGGGACTAAACACTTTCCTCTGCAACTGGATCCTGGTGTCATGGTTCCACCTGTCACCAGATTGCGGCAGAGACCGTCCTAGAGACATTAATGAGACTCAGGCGTGTCCTATTACTCATTATGATTTCCCTTTTAAAAGAGGTGTGTTTTCTGGTGTTCTTTGCAGAAGCTTGAATTGTTTACATTTACATTTACATTTAAGTCATTTAGCAGACGCTCTTATCCAGAGCGACTTACAAGTTGGAGTTTACTGTGTTTACGTTTGTTTCCTAAGTGAGTTTTTGAGACGTAGTGTTTCCTGTTTTTTCCAGTGTACTGTTATCCTGTGGCTACTGTTTATCAGTCAAGTATTTATGTTAATCCTTAACCAGTGATTCCTCATCTGGTCTCTTCTCTGCACCTGGGTCCAACCTCAACTCGTCACAGCAAGCTTCTGCCAAAACTAGGACCCAGCAGAGATCCCCCTGATCAAGAATGTTGCAACCCACCAAGGAGCACTGCTGGGACGGTAGTAAGAACAACTCTTCCAAATATCAGAGACCCTCCGGGCACTTACCGACTCCCTCTAACCACAGTCCAACCTCAACCCAGGAGGAGCCAATGCCCAAGTCTCATCGCCCAGTGCTACAGGTGTCGACATAGTTTCTCCAGGGAACCTGCACCGGGAACCCAAGATCCTAGCCCCCGAGCGGTATGACGGCCACCCGGGAGGATGCAAGGGGTTCCTCACTCAGTGTTCTCTGGTGTTCGAGCTACAGTCCTCCTTGTTCCACACCGATCAGGCCATGATCGCCTACATCATCTCTATACTCTCGGGCAAGGCCCTGGCGTGGGCAACGGCAGTGTGGGAACAGCAGCCACCATCCTGCAGCTCCATATTAGCCTTCACTGCCAAGCTGCGACAAGGCTTCGGCCACCCAGTCGGAATGAGGAGGACAAGAAACTGCACCCATGCACCTTTCTCTCCAAGCGGTTCTCGCCAGCGGAACGCAACTACGATGTAGGCAACAGGGAGCTCTTGGCAGTTAAGTGGGCCCTTGAGGGGTGGAGACACTGTTTGGAGGAGGCACCTCATCCTTTCATGATCTGGAGGGACCATAAGAACTCGGTCTCCATTCAAGAAGCCATGAGGTTGAACGCTCACCAGGCTAGGTGGGCTCTGTTTCACAGTTTCGATTTCACACTAGCCTATCGCCTGGGATCCAAGAATCAGAAAGCGGACGCCCTGTCCCGCCAACACGGTGTCTCTAACGAGGAGAGGGACTCCGAGCCCATAATCCCCAGCTCCCGCATTGTGGCCCTTGTGATATGGAGTATTGAGACCACGGTACGACAAGCCCAGACTCGAGAACCTGATCCCAGCGAGAATCCCACTAACAGACTTTATGTTCCGCCATCAGCCCGTACTCGAGTGCCACAATGGGGACACTCCTCGAAATTACCTGGGCATCCAGGGATTAATCGGACACTGGAAGACACAGAGGGCAGTGCGTACGGCCCAGTATATCACTGGGGCCAAGCTTCCTGCCATCCCAGACTAGGAGGTGTCTGAGGAAAGCCCCAAAAATTGTCAAAGTCTCCCAAGTCATAGACTGTTCTCTCCGCTACCGCACGGCAAGCTGTACCGGAGCGCCAAGTCTAGGACCAAAAGGCTCCTTAACAGCTTCTACCCCCAAGCATAAGACTGCCGAACAATTAATCAAATTGCTACCCGGACTATTTGTTTTTACACGGCTGCTACTTGCTGTTTATTATCTATGCACAGTTACTTTACATAAACAAATTACCTCGACTAACCTGTTTTCCTGCACATTGACTCGGAAAAATAAAATGTGATTTGATTTGATGTGGGCAGGATAACTGAATGCCTCATTCTTCCCCTTCAGATTGGAATGTATGTAGACAGAATCTGACATCTCAGGAAAGTGTCACACTTCGTAGGTTCACAGCAGATTGTAGCCCAGTTCCAGCACTTTACTGATTTCTACAGTAGCACACATGCCTGTGGTGGGGGACTGTACTAATTGCTTGTGGATGTTAAGCGCATGTGGCCTCCACCACTGCCGGTGGGGGCCTGCGCTAATTGCATGTGGATGTGAAGATAGGAGTCTGCTATGAGGTGGGTCTGACTTTTCTTAAAATATTCAGCAGCGTTAAATTCCTCAGAGTTCAGTAGAAAGGTGAAAGGAGAAAACATTTCTGAGGAGATTTTAATTATAATCAGTAGATTGATCCTCCTACCACAAGAAGTGCCAGAAGATCTAGAAGGTTCCAGTCCACAAAATATTTCAAAATGTTTCAATCTGTCTCTCAGATGGAGTGCCTAATGGAGGGACTAATCTCCCGACTGCATGAATGTTATTCAACGTCTATCTGTAGTTATGAATGACAGCCCCAGCTTTGATCATGCAGCCACACTGCATGGTTTACATCGTCATTCATTAGTGGAGCCTTTTATGATGACAAACTTACACCCCCAAGGGCTGCCAGGCACTCCACAAGAATTTGCCTCAGCAACTCCAGGCCTTAGACACGGTTCCCTCTGAACAGAAATATGTCCTGGAGGAGATAGTATTGACCAGTTTCCTTCTGTGTTGGTGGAGGCCAGCACCTCTAAGTGCTCGTTAATAGGAGGAAAACACAGGACTGCTGGAATCAAAGCAAATCAAATCAAATTTTATTAATCACATGCACCGAATACAACAGGTGTATTCCTTACAGTGAAAAGCTTACTTACGAGCCCCTAACCAACAGTGGAGTTTCAAAAAATACGGATAAGAATAAGAGATAAAAGTAACAAGTAATTGAGCAGCAGTAAAAAATAAAATAAGAATATATACAGGGGGGTGCCGGTACAGAGTCAATGTGCGGGGGCACCGGTTAGTTAAGGTAGTATTGATATGTATGTAGAGTTAATTAAAGTGACTATGCATAGATGACAACAGAGAGTGGCAGTGGTGTGGAGAGGGGACGTGGGCAATGCGAATAGCCTGTCTAGCCATTTGACTAGATGTTCAGGAGTCTTATGGCTTGGGGGTAGAAGCTGTTTAGAAGCCTCTTGGAAGAGAGCAATTAATCCACCGATTACATCCACAGCACTGACCAGCATTTCCTGGAGGTTCTCTCTCTCTCTCTCTCTCTCTCTCTCTCTACTAATTGAAGAGACATCACTGGAAAGCAAATTATGTTGTTTGAAATTCAACAAGAGATATTCAGTAGTTTGTCTGGGAGGAAGTTGAGATTGTTGTCTGTATAAGTTTACTAACAGATGCATCTAGGCCCAGGCACAGATCCTCTCTAGCTGCCAGTCAGCATCATCTAGGTCCAGGCACAGATCCTCTCTAGCTGCCAGTCAGCATCATCTAGGCCCAGGCACAGATCCTCTCTAGCTGCCAGTCAGCATCATCTAGGCCCAGGCACAGATCCTCTCTAGCTGCCAGTCAGCTTCAGTATCCTGTGGCTCTCTCTGGCCCCCAGAGTAGCAGGGTCAGAGCTATAGGCTAACCCTACATACAGTATCTCCTCTAACTCAACACGTCTCCTCTTACTCTACACATCTCCTCTAACTCTACACATCTCCTCTAACTCTACACATCTCCTCTAACTCTAAAAACTAAAGGCTAAAAACAGACCTCCGTCTTCTGCTAGCTTGCTACCCATGGCTCGGCTAACTGTCTGAATTGCCGTGACCCCAACCAACCTCACTACTCACTGGACCCTTATGATCACTCGGCTAAGCATGTCTCTCCTTAATGTCAATATGCTTTGTCCATTGCTGTTCTGGTTAGTGTTCATTGGCTTATTTCACTGTAGAGCCTCTAGCCCTGCTCATTATACCTTATCCAACCCTTCAGTTCCACCACCCACACATGCGATGACATCACCTGGTTTCAATTATGTTTCTAGAGACAATATCTCTTTCATCATCACTCAATGCCCAGGTTTACCTCCAGTGTATTCACATCCTACCATACCTTTGTCTGTACACTATACCTTGAATCTATTCTTCAGCGCCCCCAGAAACCTGCTCCTTTTACTCTCTGTTCCGGACGTCCTAGACGTCCAATTCTCATGGCTTTTAGCCGTACCCTTATCCTACTCCTCCTTTGTTCCTCTAGCGATGTAGAGGTGAATCCAGGCCCTGCAGTGCCTAGCTCCACTCCTATTCCCCAGGCGCTCTCTTTTGATGACTTCTGTAACCGTAAAAGCCTTGGTTTCATGCATGTTAACATTAGAAGCCTCCTCCCTAAGTTTGTTGTGCTAAAGCAGTGAGTTAAAGGTCGCAGTACACATCTCCTCTAACTCTACACATCTCCTCTAACTCCACACATCTCCTCTAACTCTACACATCTCCTCTAACTCTACACATCTCCTCTAACTCTACACATCTCCTCTAACTCCACACATCTCCTCTAACTCCACACATCTCCTCTAACTCTACACATCTCCTCTAACTCCACACATCTCCTCTAACTCTACACATCTCCTCTAACTCCACACATCTCCTCTAACTCTACACATCTCCTCTAACTCTACACATCTCCTCTAACTCTACACATCTCCTATAACTACACATCTCCTCTAATTACACATCTCCTCTAACTCTACACATCTCCTCTAACTCCACACATCTCCATGGCCAATTACAAGTCATCAAGAGTCAGCTGGGTTACGCTTCGCTCTGACACCAGATAATTACTATTGATTGCTCCCACATATTCAAACACACATAGGAGGTGGTGGAGACAAATCATCCCTTTGATGAATTAAACCTCACCAAGCATTTCGTGTGATTTTATCAATGTCTTTTGGTCTTTGCTGGCTCACCTCTGCTCCATGCTGAATCCAGGCCATGTGTGTGAGTCATGGCCAGCCAAGCGCCAGTGGTGTTGCTCTGGCTCTGGAGCTCTGGCTATAGACCTAGAGGCCAGTGACTCAGTGGTGTTGAATCACAAAGGCCAGGCTGTGGAAAGCCACAGGCCCCACAAAGACATGCATTCTCTCCTCAGCCCTTTGTGAACCAGGCCCAGTGCATACATCTGTCAGAGAGATCTGTCCTGTTCGTGAACAACGCCCCCCTTCACGATGCGGCGGCAGCGGCACAGGGCTCACAGGGAAGCTACCCTACAGGAGACTGAAAAACAACCTCAATTAGGCACAGCAAAGTCAGGCCCATTGACATGCAAACACTCAACACACATAAGAACATAGGCAATTAGAGGGTAGCTAGCTTCTATGTAGGGTTGTTGAGGAATGAACACTACACAGTGCATTCGGAAAGTATTCAGACCCATTGACTTTTTCCACATTTTGTTACATTACAGCCTTATTCTAAAATGCATTAAATAAAAAAATGGCCTCATCAATCTACACACAATACCCCATAATGATAAAGTGAAAACAGGTTTTTAGACATTTTTGCTAATTTATTACATATTAAAAACAAAAATGCCTTATTTACATTAATATTCAGACACTTTGCTATAAGACTCAAAATTGAGTTCAGGTGCATCCTGTTTCCATTTATCATCCTTGAGATGTATCTACAACTTGATTGGAGTCCACCTGTGGTAAATTCAATCGATTGGACATGATTTGGAAAGGCACACACCTGTCTATATAAAGTCCCACAGTTGACAGTGTATGTCAGCACAAAAACCAAGCCATGAGGTCGAAGGAATTGTCCGTAGAGCTCCGAGATAGGATTGTGTCGAGGCACAAGTTTGGAACCACCAAGACTCTTCCTAAAGCTGGCCGCCCAGCCAAACTGAGCAATCGGGGGAGAAGGGCCTTGGTCAGGGAGGTGACCAAGAACCCAATGGTCCCTCTGGCAGAGCTCCAGAGTTCCTCTGTAGGGATGGGAGAACGTTCCAGAAGGACAACCATCTCTGTAGCACTCCACCAAGCAGGCCTTTATGGTAGTGGCCAGACGGAAGCAACTCTCTCAGTAAAAGGCCATGAGAGCACGCTTGGGGGTTGGCTAAAAGGCACATTAAGGGCTCTCAGACCAAGAGAAACAAGATTCTCTAGTCTGATGAAACCAATATTCAACTCTTTGGCCTGAATGTCAAGCGTCACGTCTGGAGGAAACCTGGGACCATCCCTACGGTGAAGCATGGTGGTGGCAGCATCATGCTGTGGGGATGTTTTTCAGCGACAGGGACTGGGAGACTAGTCAGGATCGAGGGAAAGATGAACATGGACCTCAAACTGGAGTGAAGGTTCACCTTCCAACAGAAAAATGACCCTAAGCACACAGTTACGACAATGTAGGAGTGGCTTCGGGACAAGTCTCTGAATGTCCTTGAGTGGCCCAGCCAGAGCCCGGACTTGAACCTGATCGAACATCTCTGGAGAGATCTGAAAATAGCTGTGCCGTGACACTCCCCATCCAACCCGACAGAGCTTGTGAGGATCTGCAGAGAAGAATGGGAGAAACTCCCCAAATACAGGTGTGCCAAGTAGCGTCATACCCACAGGCTGTAATCGCTGCCAAAGGTACTTCAACAAAGTACTGAGTAAAGGGTTTACTTATGTAAATGTAATAATTCCGTTTTTATATTTATTTTTTATTAGTAAAACTTCTAACAACCTGTTTTTGCTTTGTCATTATGGGGTATTGTGTGTAGATTGATAAGGCAATTGTTATAGTTAATCAATTTTAGAATAAGGCTGAAACGTAACAAAATGTGGAAAAAGTCAAGGGGTCTGAATACTTTCCGAATGCACTGTATATATCTTTTTATGTTTTGTTATACCCTTATTTTACCAGGAAAGTTGACTGAGAACACATTCTCATTTACAACAACGACCTGGGGAATAGTTACAGGGGAGAGGAGGGGTGTGACTGAGCCAATTGTAAGCACACATAGAGCAGTGGTTCCCAAACTGCGTGTACCCCCCCCCCCCCCCAAACGTTTTTTTATATATACTCTATATACAGTACCAGTCAAAAGTTTGGACATACCTACTCATTCAAGGGTTTTTCTTAATTTTTACTATTTTCTACATTATATAATAATAGTGAAGACATCAAAACTATGGAATAACACACATGGAATCATGTAGTACCCAAAAAAGTGTTAAACAAATCAAAATATATTTTATATTCTTCAAAGTAGCCACCCTTTGCCTTGATGACAGCTTTGCACACTCTTGGCATTCTCTCAACCAGCTTCACCTGGAATGCTTTTCCAACAGTCTTGAATGAGTTCCCACCTATGCTGAGAACTTGTTGGCTGCTTTTCTTCCACTCTGCGGTCCAACTCATCCAAACCATCTCATTTGGGTCGAGGTCAGGTGATTGTGGAGGCCAGGTCATCTGATGCAGCATTCTATCTCCTTCTTGGTAAAATAGCCCTTACAGAACCTGGAGGTGTGTTGGGTCATTGTTCTGTTGAAAAACAAATAAGCGCAAACCAGATGGGATGCAGAATGCTGTGGTAGCCATGCTGGTTAAGTGTGCCTTGAATTCTAAATAAATCTCTGACAGTGTCACCAGCAAAGCACCCCCACACCATCACACCTCCTCCTCCATGCTTCACGGTGGGAACCACACATGTGGAGATCATCCACTCATCTACTCTGCGTCTGCAAAGACAGTGGTTGGAACCAAACATCTCAAATTTGGACTCATCAGACCAAAGGACAGATTTCCACTGGTCTAATGTCCATTGTTTGTGTTTCTTGGCCCAAGAAAGTCTCTTCTTCTTATTGGTGTCCTTTAGTAGTGGTTTCTTTGCAGCAATTCGACCAGGAAGGCCTGGAAGGCCTCTGAACAGTTGATGTTGAGATGTGTCTGTTACTTGAAGTCTGTGAAGCATTTATTTGGGCCACAATTTCTGAGGCTGGTAACTCTAATAAACTTATCTTCTGCAGCAGAGGTAACTCTGGGTCTTCCTTTCCTGTGGCGGTCCTCATGAGAGCCAGTTTCATCATAGCGCTTGGTGGTTTTTGCGAATACACTTGAAGAAACTTTAAAAGTTCTTGACATTTTTGGTATTGACTATCCTTCATGTCTTATATTAATGATGGACTATCGTTTCTTTTCTTATTTGAGTTTTTCATGCCATAATATAGACTTGGTCTTTACCAAATAGAGCTATCTTCTGTATACAGTGTTACTACATATGGTACTACATGATTCCATATGTGTGGATTGTTGAAATAGCAAAAATAAAGAAATACCCTTGAATGAGCAGGTGTCTAAACTTTTGACAGGTACTGTATATATTTTTTAAAGGAACTCAGACCAGCTTTAAACTTACTCTTGAAAGTTGTAATAGTAGAATGCACAAGGTGCAAATATGAAATTGGGTAGTGCATCATCAGTTCCTCTTGTCATGTCAGTCATTGCATACCTTAGAGAGCTATTTATAACTTCTAAGAAATGTCCAGATCAAGTAGCAGGATGATCCCCAATGCTGGAAGGGGGGCCCCCAAGTGAAAAAGTTTGGGAATCTACAAGACCTCTACTCAAATGTCTTGAAACAACCCTGAAGAAACCCCCTCAACATTAACTGCATGCGGGGGTAATTTAATAGCAAAGTGGTTACTCGTGGGTAGTCTACACAATCCATAAAATAATGGTCTCTTTGGCTTACGACACTCACTCCAGAGTCGTTACATACAGAAAAGCAATCAGATTAGATACTATTTTATTTTGTCAATGCTGAACCCAACATTGTGCTGTTGTAAGGGATTGGACGGAACTGCATGTAAGAAATACTATTTGAATAATGTATTATATTATTATTGATGAACTTAGTCTGCTTCAAATACTTTAAACCCCATGAAAATTGAATAAAATAAGAGATCAACATTTCTATGCAAATAGGAAAGAGGAATTTGTAGCACTTATTTTTAAAGAGCTTTACATACTCGAAAACATACATTAAGAAGTTCATTTAATTTCAAATAACTTTTTCACAAAAACTCTTCATATCAATTTCACCCAAACTGTGTATAGTGTCGTGGAAATATTTAGTCAATAATATAATACCGGATTCTGTGAGTTCAAACAGACTTTATTACAAAGTAATATAAGTCGTGCTGGTTCATGAAGCAACTGTCTTTCCAGCAATGGCACACACTTTTTATATGATTTTCATCCTTACGTCACACACATAGTAAATCCTCTTTATGTTAATGATTCATTCCCTCTGGCATTTAGTCACCATTATCTTTTTGCCTTGCACTAATTTTTGCTTGGTTTCACATTAGGGCATAAATTCCATTGGTGGCGTAACCATAGCAACAGTAAACATTAGGCCATAGCAATGGTACAAAAATAACCAGACATGCCCACTCCCAAGACAGGTGCATGTCTAATGGTGCCTAATGACCTAGACACACATATAGAGTGCACTTATCCTGCTGACTACTCTAAGATGTATAATGGGCACACATGTACTGGAAAATTCCCAATAATAGTTATATTATATCTTCTGTCTGTTCTGTCTGTTGATAATTGTACAGTGCCAACTTACTCTCTCATAGACTATCAATGTACAGTATATTATCTTCTACTGTCTGCTTCAGTGAAGAAAAACATTTAACAAAGCATTTACGAAAGTGATATTCTCACTGACCTCTACGTTACTGCAACACACAAAACATACAGAATGGGATATCATACGAACACTCTGACATTGCATGCCCCTCTCTCTAGAGGCAGCCTAGCACAGAGCTTGCATGCCCCTCTCTGTAGGCAGCCTAACACTTGGCGTGCATGCCCCTCTCTCTAGAGGCAGCCTAACACAGGGCTTGCATGCCCCTCTCTGTAGGCAGCCTAACACAGGGCTTGCATGCCCTTCTCTCTGTAGGCAGCCTAACACTTGGCGTGCATGCCCCTCTCTCTAGCGGCAGCCTAACACAGGGCTTGCATGCCCCTCTCTGTAGGCAGCCTAACACAGGGCTTGCATGCCCCTCTCTCTAGAGGCAGCCTAACACAGAGCTTGCATGCCCCTCTCTGTAGGCAGCCTAACACTTGGCTTGCATGCCCCTCTCTCTAGAGGCAGCCTAACACAGAGCTTGCATGCACCTCTCTGTAGGCAGCCTAACACTTGGCTTGCATGCCCCTCTCTCTAGAGGCAGCCTAACACGGAGCTTGCATGCCCATCTCTGTAGGCAGCCTAACACTTGGCTTGCATGCCCCTCTCTCTAGAGGCAGCCTAACACAGAGCTTGCATGCCCCTCTCTGTAGGCAGCCTAACACTTGCCTTGCATGCCCCTCTCTCTAGAGGCAGCCTAACACAGAGCTTGCATGCCCCTCTCTGTAGGCAGCCTAACACTTGGCTTGCATGCCCCTCTCTCTAGAGGCAGCCTAACACAGAGCTTGCATGCCCCTCTCTGTAGGCAGCCTAACACTTGTCTTGCATGCCCCTCTCTCTAGAGGCAGCCTAACACAGGGCTTGCATGCCCCTCTCTGTAGGCAGCCTAACACTTGGTTTGCGTGCCCCTCTCTCTGTAGTCAGCCTAACAAAGGGCTTGCATGCCCCTCTCTCTGTAGTCAGCCTAACACAGGGCTTGCATGCCCCTCTCTCTGTAGTCAGCCTAACACAGGGCTTGCATGCCCCTCTCTCTGTAGTCAGCCTAACACAGGGCTTGCATGCCCCTCTCTCTGTAGTCAGCCTAACACAGGGCTTTCATGCCCCTCTATCTGTAGTCAGCCTAACACAGGGCTTGCATGCCCCTCTCTCTGTAGGCAGCCTAACACTTGGCTTGTATGCCCCTCTCTCTATAGTCAGCCTAACACAGGGCTTGCATGCCCCTCTCTCTGTAGTCAGCCTAACACATGGCTTGCATGCCCCTCTCTCTGTAGTCAGCCTAACACAGGGCTTGCATGCCCCTCTCTCTGTAGTCAGCCTAACACAGGGCTTGCATGCCCTTCTCTCTGTAGGCAGCCTAACACTTGGCTTGCATGCCCCTCTCTCTATAGTCAGCCTAACACAGGGCTTGCATGCCCCTCTCTCTGTAGTCAGCCTAACACAGGGCTTGCATGCCCCTCTCTCTGTAGTCAGCCTAACACAGGGCTTGCATGCCCCTCTCTCTGTAGTCAGCCTAACACAGGGCTTGCATGCCCTTCTCTCTGTAGTCAGCCTAACACTTGGCTTGCATGCCCCTCTCTCTGTAGGCAGCCTAACACTTGGCTTGCATGCCCCTCTCTATAGAGGCAGCCTAACACAGGGCTTACATGCCCCTCTTTCTGTAGGCAGCCTAACACTTGGCTTGCGTGCCCCTCTCTCTGTAGGCAGCCTAACACTTGTGTCACGCCCTGACCTTGTTTTCTTTATTATTTTGGTTAGGTCAGGGTGTGACGAGGGTGGTATGTGTGTTTTTGTCTTGTCTAGGGTTTTGGGTATGTCTAGGTGTGTATGTGTAGTCTAGGCATTATGTAGGTCTATGGTGGCCTAGATTGGTTCCCAATCAGAGGCAGCTGTTTATCGTTGTCTCTGATTGGGGATTCTATTTAGGTTGCCATTTTCCAGTTTGGTTTGTGGGTGATTGTCTATGTGATGTTGCATGTCTGCAATCCTTCTATTTAGCTTCACGTTCGTTTTGTTATTTTGTATTAGTTTGGTTATTATTCTTCGTTATAATTAAAGAAGATGTATTCACATCATGCTGCGCTTTGGTCTCCTCACTACGACGATCGTGACAACTTGGCTTTGGGTGTGTCCAAAAATACATGGAGTCTAATCAAAGTGACAGTGGCAAGTTCCCTACAGTGTAATATGATTAGGGGTAAAACCTAATGATCCTGGGTGTTGTAAGGCATAAAAGGTAGATAGTGGATCTGACAGAAATTAAACTGAAATATCTGTTTGACACCACTCAGGGATGATCTGAAATGGGAGTAAACAGTGCTAGACAGACAAGGTTCACCACACTGTAATAGCAAGCTGGCTATTCCTTTTGTGTCAATCTTTAATATTGGTTTTTGACTGTTTCTTTAAAAAAATAAAGTCTGTTTGTTCTGTGAAATCCATTAGACTTTCGCTCATGACGTTCCTTGTTTGAGAATTGACCCCATTTCTTCTTGGTCAAAATGTTCTCCAGTCAAGAGACCGGCTGGCCAAAGGGTCATGCTCTGTGTGGATTATCTCATTTGAAGACAAGTATATCCACACAGAAAGAGGAAATGACAAGCCCTGCAATATATCAATAAGTCACACTCATAACACTGCAATTACCATTTTGCCCTGATGGGTATTGAAAGACAGCTAAGTTGACTGAAAAATAGAAGCCTTTCATTGCAATTCTTGTTGGAAAGCTCTTATTTTCATCCAAACCTGACCATAACCTTAGAGGTAGCACTAACTTGTCTAGATTCCATCACGTCATCATACCTGGTAAAATAACAGATAAATAAAAAAAATTAAAAAAAATAGCTGTTTGATTCCTATCAATGTTTTATGGACATCACAATGCCTGGCTGGCTAGTGAGTGCTGTGATGTTGAAACAGGCCCCGAATGCCTACTGTGGATGGAGGGGTATAGAGACTAACTGACAAAGGCAATGATTCACTCCCATAAGTCTGATCAATTAACCCACGGGAGAGAATGTGCTGTGTTCACACAGTAATCCTTATTCAAACACTATGTGCAATTAATTTCATGTCAGAATCAACATTTATTTGGCTATAGGCTGCTCCCAAACAAGTAAATAAATGGTTGTTTCTTACAACCATGGCATTTGCTGTAATCTATTTCCCAAGCAGTGTAATTATGCTTCGTGTCTGAGGGATGAATTCCTGTTTTTTTGACAATTGTTTCAACGTAATCTTAACTGAAGACAACAACAACAAATACATTACAAGCTGTAACATCCAACATCACAGCTCCCCAATGTCTCTTCATTATGTAGAATAATAGTCTTGGTGGAGTCCCTGTTTTCAGCACATTATCACATTCTCCTGATGTGATACAATCATCTGTGAAAAATAGGCTACATCTCAAGACTGTAATTATGTAACACCTTTGAAGAATTCACAGTGGGATTCACTGGAGCGCATGAAGTCATCCAGATAAAAATAATCCCGTGGTGGATGGTTAAATCTGAATGGCAGAGGGACATGCTGCTCACAAAGAGCCACAGGGTTTCCATTGTCTCAGGTGAGACCTAAACAACTATCTTGATCAATTATTACAATGTGAATATTTTAGCAAAACACGTCTAATTCTTGTAGTAGATTCACGCACAACCATAGAGATGAGATGAGACAACGTTCAAATACCTTTCATCTCCTCTATCTTTTCTGTCATTCCAACAAAGGCAGCTGTACAGCTCTTCAGTCGTTTCTCTACAACACAGATTAATAGTTGCTAGTTGTCCCTAGCCCCTTTAAGGAATAAATACAGTGAATAATAAATAACAATATCGATTAAAAATAACATGGCTATTTGTATTTATTAGGGATCCCCATTAGTTCCTGCCAAGGCAGCAGCTACTCTTCCTGGGGTTAATTAGGGATCCCCATTAGTTCCTTCCAAGGCAGCAGCTACTCTCCTTGGGGTTTATTATGGATCCCCATTAGCTCCTGCCAATGCAGCAGCTACTCTTCCTGGGGGTTTATTATGGATCCCCATTAGTTCCTGCCAAGGCAGCAGCAACTCTTCCTGGGGTTTATTAGGGATCCCCATTAGTTCCTGCCAAGGCAGCAGCTACTCTTCCTGGGGTTTATTATGGATCCCGATTAGTTCCTGCCAAGGCAGCAGCTAGTCTTCCTGGGGTTTATTAGGGATCCCCATTAGTTCCTGCCAAGGCAGCAGCTACTCTTCCTGGGGTTTATTAGGGATTCCGATTAGTTCCTGCCAAGCTAGCAGCTACTCTTCCTGGGGTTTATTAGGGATCCCCATTAGTTCCTGCCAAGGCAGCAGCTACTCTTCCTGGGGTTTATTAGGGATCCCCATTAGTTCCTGCCAAGGCAGCAGCTACTCTTCCTGGGGTCCAAACACATTAAGGCACTTAATTCACAAATAAAAAAGATAAAACAGTGCATGACATAATATTATTACACCACAACATATCTACAATATAAAATGTATAATACCACCATACAACAATATTAGAATGTGCATGTGTGTAGAATGTGTGTGCTAGCGTGTGTGTACATATGCGTGTGTCTGTATCTGTGTGTGTGTGTGTGTCACTTCACTGTCCCTACTGTTCCAAGTGTATTTGAATCTGTTATTTACATTTGATTCTACTGCTTGCATCAGTTAGCTAATGTGGAATATAGGCATGGCTCTATAGTATGCAGTACTGTGCGCCTCCCGCAGTCTGTTCTGGACTTTTGGATAGTGAAGAGACCTCTGGTGGCATGTCTTGTTGGGTATGCATGGGTGTCTGAGCTGTGTGATAGTAGTTTAAACAAACAGCTTGGTATATTCAGCTTGTCAACACTTCTTACAAAATCAACTAGCGATGAAGTCAATCTGTCCTTCACTTTGAGCCATGAGAGATTGACATGCATATCATTAATGTTAGCTCCCTGTGTACTTTTAAGGGCCAGCCATGCTGCCCTGTTCTGATGGTAATTGTAATTTGTCCTAATCCCTCTTTGTGGCACCTGACCACACGACTGAACAGCAGTCCAGGTGTAACAAAACTAGGGCATGTGGGACCTGCCTTGTTGATAGTGTTGTTAAGAAGGCAGAGTAGTGCTTTATTATGGACAGACTTTTCCTCTCCCCATTTTAGCTGCTGTTGTATCAACATGTTTTGACCATGAGAGTTTACAATCCAGGGTTACTCCAAGCAGTTTAGTCACCTCAACTTTCTCAGTATCCACATTATTCATTACAATATTTAGTTGAGATTTAGGGTTTAGAGAATGATTTGTCCAAAATACAATGCTTTCAGTTTTTTAAATATATAAGAATAACTTATTCCTTGCCACCCATTCTGAAACTAACTGCAGCTCTTTGTTAAGTGTTGCAGTCATTTCAGTCGCTGTAGCTGACGTGTAACTGATGTATAGTGTTGAGTCAGCTGTATTTATAGACACATACATACATAGACACTCTGGCTTTACTCAAAGCCAGTGGCATGTCATTAGTAAAGATTGAAAGAAGTTAGGGGCTTAGACAGCAGCCCTGGGGAATTACTGATTCTACCTGGATTATGTTGGAGAGGCTTCCATTAAAGAACACCATCTGTGTTCAGTTAGACAGGTAACTCTTTATCCACAATATAGCAAGGGGTGTAAAGCCATAACACATACATTTTTTCCAACAGCAAACTATGATCGATAATGTCAAAAGCCGCACTGAAGTCTAACAAAACAGTCCCCACAATCTTTTATCATCAATTTCTCTCAGCCAATCATAATTTGTGTAAGTGCTGTGCTTGTTGAATGTCCTTCCTTATAAGCGTGCTGAACGTCTGTTGTCAATATGTTTACTGTAAAATAGCATTGTATCTGGTCAAACACATTTTTCCCCAAAAAGTTTATTAAGGGTTGGTAAAAGGCTGATTGGTCGGATATTTGACAGTAAATGGGGCTTTACTATTCTTGGGTAGCTGAATGACTTTTGTTTCCCTCCAGTCCTGAGGGTACACACTTTCTAGTAGGTTTAGATTGAAGATATGGCAAATAGGAGTGGCAATATTATCCGCTATTATCCTCAGTAATTTTCAATCCAAGTTGTCAGACCCCAGTGGCTTGTCATTGATGATAGACAACAATAATTGTCTTTCAGAATTTGGTCAGTTGTACTTGGATGTGTAGAGTCGGCATTTTTTGCTAATTTTGCCAATGAAAAAAATTACTAAAATAGTTGACAATATCAGTGGATTTTGTGATGAATGAGCTATCTTATTCAATGAATGATGGAGCTGAGTTTGCCTTTCTGCCCAAAATGTCAATTCCTTATCAATCAATCAATTTTTTTGTCATTTTATTAATGGGTGCATGCTTATTAGCAACTGGAATAAGCAATTTCATAAATGTGTCAAGTGTAGTCTGGTTGCTCCTCATTTCACACCACAGACTAGCAAATATTATTTTCATTGGAATCACTACAAAACGTATTGTATGACTTTTTAAACAGTATATTAGGCCCAGCCTTTGGAACTTTGGTTTTCCTAGATATGGCTACATTATTGTGATCACTACCTTTGATGGATCTGGATACTGCTTTAAATCAACTTTTTGCAGCATTAGTAAAGATGTGATCAAAATGTATTGATGATTTCATTCCTGTGCTGTTTGTAACTACTCTGGTAGGTTGACAGATAACTTGAACCAGTTTTCAGGCACTGGTTACAGTTTGAAGCTTTTTCTTGAGTGGGCAGCTTGATGAAAGCCAGTCAAAATTGAAATCACCCAGAAAATATACCTCTCTGATGATATCACATACATTATCAAGCATGTCACACATATTATTCAGATACTGACTGTTAGCACTTGGTGGTCTATAGCAGCTTCCCACAAGAATGGGCTTTAGGTGAGGCAGATGAACCTGTAGACATATTACTTCAACAGTATTTAACATGAGATCCTCTCTAAGCTTTACAGGAATGTGGTTCTGAATATACAGTGCCTTTGGAAACTTTTCAGACCCCTTGACTTTTCCACATTTGTTACTTTACAGCCTGATTATAATTACCCCATAATTCCGAGCAAAAACCGAGCAATGAGGTCAGTTGAATTGAGCTCTGAGAGCTCTGAGACAGAATTGTGGCAATGTGGCCTCCCGAGTGACACAGTGGTCTAGAGATCCTGGTTCGAGTCCAGGCTCTGTCGCAGCCAGCCGCGACCGGGAGACCCATGGGGTGGCGCACAATTAGCCCAGCGTCGTCCAGGTTAACCTTTCTAGCCCAGGGGTTCCGCTAGCGGAACACCCACAACATTCCGCTGAAAAGGCAGCGCACGAAATTCAATTTTTTTTTTGTTGAAATATGTAACTTTCACACATTAACAAGTCCAATACAGGAAATGAAAGATAAACATCTTGTTAATCTACCCATCGTGTCCGATTTTTAAAATGTTTTACAGCGAAAACACAACATATATTTATGTTAGATCACCACCAAATCCAAAAAACACACAGCCATTTTTCCCAGCCAAAGATAGAGTCACAAAAGCAGAAATAGAGATAAAATGAATCACTAACCTTTGATAATCTTCATCAGATGACACTCATAGGACATCATGTGACACAATACATTTATGTTTTGTTCGATAATGTGCATATTTATATCCACAAATCTCGGTTTACATTGGCGCCATGTTCAGAAATGCCCCCAAAATATCCGGAGTAATTACAGAGAGCCACGTCAAATAACAGAAATACTCATCATAAACTTTGATGAAAGATACATGTTTTACATGTAATTAAAGATACACGTGTATCTTTAATGCAACCGCTGTGTCAGATTTTTTTTAAACTTTAGGAAAAAGCATACCATGCAATAATCTGAGACGGCGCTCAGAAATACACAACATTTCTCCGCCATGTTGGAGTCAACAGAAATACGAAATTACATCATAAATATTCCCTTACCTTTGATGATCTTTCATCAGAATGCAGTGCCAGGAATCCTAGTTCCACAATAAATCGTTGTTTTGTTCGATAATGTCCATTACTATTGTCCAATTAGCTACTTTTGCTAGCACGTTTAGTTCACATGTCCAAACGCTGGCACCGGTCCAGGCGAACTCAGACGAAAACTTCAAAAAGTTATATTCCAGGTCGAATAAACTGGTCAAATTAAGTAGAGAATCAATCTTCAGGATGTTGTTATCATATATATCCAATAACGTTCCAACCGGAGCATTCGTTTTTGTCTACAGAGTAATGGAACACATGGCAATATCATGACTAGCGCGCGTGACCAGGAACTAGCATTCTCCCAGACCACTGACTCAAATAGCTGCCATCTGGCCCCACATCACACTAGAGGCTTCATTCCACGTTCTACTGACTGTTGACATCTAGTGGAATGCGTAGGAAGTACGAACAGATCCATATCTTACTGGGATGTGAATACACAATGAGTTTAACATCAACCAGCCCCAGAATTTCCACTTCCTGTTTGGAAGTTTGCCTGCCATATGAGTTCTGTTATACTCACAGACATAATTCAAACAGTTTTAGAAACTTCAGAGTGTTTTCTATCCAATAGTAATAATAATAGCATCTGGGACAGAGTAGGAGGCAGTTCACTATGGGCACGCGATTCATCCAAAGTGAAAATGCTGCCCCCTATCCCTAAAAAGTTTTAAGGGAGGGTTTGGCCGGCAGGGATGTTCTTGTCCCATCGCACACAAGCGACTCCTGTGGTGGGCTGGGCGCAATGCACGCTAACACGGTCGCCAGGTGTACGGTGTTTCCTCTGGCTTCTGGGTTAAGCAGGCATTGTGTCAAGAAGCAGTGTGGCTTGGCTGGGTTGTGTTACAGAGGACGCAGGGCTCTCGACTTTCGCCTCTTCGCCGTACGGGAGTTGCAGCAATGGGACAAGATCATAACTACTACCAAGTGAATACCACGAAATTGGGGGAAAAAAGGGGTATAATTTAAAAAAGAAATTATAATAAAGAATTCTGTCAAGGCATAGACCTGAGGAAGGGTCTATGCCACATGGAAAATGGAAAATGTCAATGGAAAAAGTTTGGAACCATCAAGACTCTTCCTAGAGCTGGCCGCTCGGCCAAACTGAGCAATCGGGGAGGTGACCCGATGGTCCCTCTGACAGAGCTCCAAAGTTCCTCTGTGGAAATGGGAGAACCTTCCAGAAGAACAACCATCTCTGCAGCACTCCACCAATCAGGCCTTTATGGTACAGGGGCCAGAAGGAAGCCACTCCTCAGTAAAAGGCACATGACAGCCCGCTTGGAGTTTGCCAAAAGGTACCTAAAGACTCTCCGACCATGAGAAATAAGATTCTCTGGTCTGATGAAACCAAGATTGAACTATTTGGCCTGAATGCCAAGCGTCACATCTGGAGGAAACCTGGCACCATCCCTATGGTGAAGCATGGTGGTGGCAGCATCATGCTGGGGGGGATGTTTTTCAAAACAAAAAATATGTTTTTTTAAACAACCAAAGATTTCAATACTAAAAGCGCAATTACATCATGAACATTCTATTGCTGTCCAACATCAAACTTGTCGCTATGAAAAAGTATAAACACAAAAACTACAGGCTACATGACATCAGCAGCCTGGTGGTCCAAAAATAGCATAACTGGTGTATTTTAACACCAATAAATCCACCTGTGTAAAAAGGAATTTAGTATATGTCAGCAAACCAGGCAACTAAAAGCAACTTTCTCAACAATATGTTGGTTTGTTTCTAGCTTGTTAGCGAGCTAGCTAATGTTAAGTTAGCTGGTTAGCCAGTTCAGCTAATGAGCATATCATATAGCTGACAATGTCTTGACTTTAGCATATTTGTATTCATTATTACAGGAAAATAAACTCACAAACAGATCATTATTTACAAGTTAATGGCAAGCCAATTACAGATAATAGCTTGTGGTTGTGAGTGTGACTAATTAAAAGCAGGGAATTCTACCACAGAATTTTAGAACTTGGCCTAACGTTATATCCTAATTTGACTTTGGTGCTGGTCATATTGTTCTTCACATTACCGTTTCTGGTAAACATATACTATATCAAATAAAATCTAAGTTTATTTGTCACATGCACAGGATACAGAAGGTGTAAACATTATAGTGAAATGGTTACTTGAATAGTGGAGTCTTTTGTTAGCTAGCTAGCTCGGTAAACAATGAACCATAATCCCAACTCATAACGTTACTACCCTGCATGAATCTGCGAATCTATCTAACATTAGGCTATAACTAGCAATGCAAATGTCTCTGAGATACAAATAATATTACTACACAGATCATACACATAACGTTAGCTAGTGAGCCAGCCAGCTAACGTTAGCTAGCTAGCTAAGTATGCTTTAACTTGAAATGAAAATGACTTTCTGACAAAATTATTAACGTATAATATCTGAAAATGTAGCTAGCTAGACTCTCTTACCCGTATACATGGATGAACTCTTCTGCCTCTGTCACGGATGCCATGGTTTCCCTTAGTTTAAAGATGTAATCTGAAGACAGGTGTTTTACACAACAGCCTTCTGGGTGTTCTCTTTTTGACTCCCTCTGCATATTTGCAATCAAACGCCAGAATTGTATCCATCTCCTTAGTTATCATACTCTAATTCCACTGATTTCAAAACTTGGTCCTACAGAAAATGGAGAGCAACACTTATGCAGTTCTACTACGTGATATCATTCAAAAAAGCTGCGTTAGAGAGGATTACCTACACATACTGACCAGCTCATGTTATAGAGAGAAGCCTGCTACATGGCAGACCAATCCGAACTCATCTCTCGGCATGCCCAGCCCACACATTATCTCAGCCAATCATGGCTAGCGGGAAGGTTCCTGTCTTTTTCCGTGGCTAAACCAACTATGCTCGTAATTTAACAATTTTATTCGTATTTACAGATGGCATACAAGTTTGGCACATGAAAGTTCACATTTTACAGAAGGCATTTCTTCCAAAAAATGCATTTTGATTAAAAAAAAATAGTAGTGATGTGCAACATACGCCTAGTTTCCTGAAACGAGTCACATACTGTATCATACTAATTTGAGTGTCCCGGATTTACATTTACTATGTTACGTCTGTTCTATGAGACCAGCCTAATTCTCCAGGCTACCATTGAGAATCCCTAACTTCAAATGGTTGAATTTCATTTCATACTACACTCAGTCTGAAGGATTGGGAGAGTTGTTTATGTACTGTGTGTAGGTACACTGTATCTGAAGGGTTAGGGTTAGGGTTACTATAGTCAGTCTGAAGGAATGGGAGAGTTGTAATGTGTGTAGGTATACTGCATCTTAAGAACACTTTGACTTGAACTACCTGTAAATCGATATTCCAACAGAATAAAATTCCAAAAGGCTTTGATATGCAATCATTGACCTACCTTGCAGCATACTGGATGATGAGGACTGCATCCCAAATGGCACATATAGGTCCAGGTCAAAGGGAGTGCACTCTTTAGGGAATAGGGTGCCATTTGGGACGGACAGAAGGAGCCTTTTCGAATCCAGCAAGAGTTCACTTTCCTGCTGAACACTGGATTCTGTGTTAATAGAAGTCTTTCAGGGGTGGTGTCCTCTCTGACCTGTACACAGCATAATGAGATATACCTGGGAACATCTGCAGGGCATCCATCACTGACAGCCCAGCCAACTACCGCTAACTGCTCTTACAGCAGGTTGAATACTGGAAACCTCTGTACTCTGCTCAACTGTACAGTACAGGTTAAATAAGACAGCTCTCTCATGCTATTTACAGGTAATTCATATTTTTTCCACTTCCCCTACATTTCTATTGCTGCTGATCTACAGTTGCCGACAGCAGTGCTCTGGAATAGTAATGATTAATGCCAAGCATGTCCTATGACATTGTGCTGGTAGTTCAGGTAAAATCACGCACAAACAAATGTGCAATAATGATACGACATACTAAGGCACATACGTGGTTTCCCTTACACATATGCAGTGCATATGAATATTCAGACCCCTTGACTTTTTCCACATTTTGTTACGTTACAGCCTTTTTGTAAAATGGATCCAATAGTTTTTCCCCCTCATCAATCTACACACAAAACCCCATAATGAGAAAGCAAAAACTGGTTTTATACATTTTTGCAAATATATATATATAAAAAACTGAAATGTCACATTTACCTAAGTATCCAGACCCTTTACTCAGTACTTTGTTGAAGCACCTTTGGCAGCGATTACAGCTTTGAGTCTTCTAGGGTACAACGCTACAAGCTTGACACACCTGTATTTGGGGAGTTTCTCCCATTCTTCAGGGCAGATCCTCTCAAGCTCTGTCAGGTTGGATGGGGAGCTTGGCTGCATAGCTATATTCAGGTCTCTCCAGAGATGTTCAATCGGGTTCAAGTCCGGGCCACATCCCATGCTTCCCCTTAGGGATGGTGCCAGGTTTCCTCCAGACGTGACGCTTGGCATTCAGGCCAAAGACTTCAATCTTGGTTTCATCAGACCAGAGAATCTTCTTTCTCATGGTCAGAAAATCCTTTAGTTGCCTTTTGGCAAACTCCAAGCGGGCTGTCATGTGCCTTTTACGGAGGAGTGGCTTCCGTCTGGCCACTGTACCATAAAGGCCTGATTGGTGGAGTGCTGCAGAGTTGGTTGTCCTTCTGGAAGGTTCTCCAATTTCCACAGAGGAACTCTGGAGCTCTGGCAGAGTGACCATTGGGTTCTTTGTCACCTCCCTAACCAAGGCCCTTCTCCCCTGATTGCTCAGTTTGGCCAGGCTGCAATTTGTACAAACCTGTTGTCGCTTTGTCATTATGGGGTATTGTGTGTAGATTGATGAGGACATGTTTTTATTTAATCCATTTTAGAATAAGGCTGTAACGTAACAAAATGCGGAAAAAGGGAAGGGGTCTGAATACCCTCCGAATGCAATGTATAAGGCAGACTAAGTCACAGACATACATGCATGCAGAGTTCGCACACACATGCATGCTCACAAACATGCACACACATATGCACGCACACACGCATGCACATGCTCACATACGCTCACCCATGCATACAACAAATGTACTACTTAGAGACTTAAAGCAATGGATTATTTCTGACAATGGGGCCATTCAATGGATTATTTCTGACAATGGGGCCATCCAATGGATTATTTCTGACAATGGGGCCATCCAATGGATTATTTCTGACAATGGGGCCATTCAACGGATTTCTGTCCTCCAGGAAGATAGTTTGAGTTCATTGAGAGTGAGTTGTGATGCTGGAGTGACGACCATCCTAACTCACCCAGACATGCTGTTTCAAGTAGTGAAGGACCAGTTGGAGAGGTAGGGCAGAGTGAACTGACAGGTGCCACAACCAGCCATCCACAACTGAACCGCCGGCTAGATTCCGTGCCCATATCACATCCCCTCATGTCCCCCTCCACTCAGCTGTCAATGACAGGGATGTCTCCACAGTGTCTACCTGCAACAGACCCCTTGATCCAGGGTCCAGTTTGACAGTGATGCTGTTACAGAATCCTGACACAGTTCCACACCTCCTCAGTCCTCTGTGGGGTCAAGTATACATTCTACACCAGAGGCCAGGGAGGGTCACTATCTCCCTCCAGACCATCCTCCTGTATGGTTGCCACATACACAATGGATCCCATGGATCCCATCACCTCGCTTTACAAGCCACAGTAAACTGCCATCTTTGTGAGAACCTCAACCACCACTGACTTGGACTGCTAATCATACTGTACAAAAAAACTACAAGCAAAGAGACAATAATGTTGTCATGAAACCCCTGGATAACAATATCTCATTCCAAATCATGTTTATAAACTGTAAGCCTGACATTGTCTTCATAGCAGCTTCCAGAAAGATAGCAAGACAGTGAAAACAACACATCTTCTAGATTTCCCCCCAGACATAAGTAACAAAGTATTTGTACCATTGGTAGAGAACAGGAAGTACATAAATGTCCTGCCTTGCTGAAGAAGCTGGCTGTCCTTTTCCCAATGATTCACTCAGTATCAGTCTTAAGCCTAGTTAGTACGTGTTTTATTACACTATGAGTACAGTCACAGGGACTTGGATATTTCACTCACGGCACAGTGAGGCACAGAACGATTAAAACTCATCATTAGGAATAATTTAGGGTGATGCTTAAACTAATTGCCACAATCTCACAGCTCCTCCTTGTGGATAAGATTGCCAACATAACATCACAAATTTGCTCGTCATTCCACCGGGAGGAAATAATGTGAGCAGAGAGATGCTCTGCTAACTTATAGAGAAGCACTGTTGACGAAATAATTGGCATGATGTTCATAGTTATGACATGAGCCGCTCATAAAACTGTTGGAGATGGGGTCGTTACCCTCTAGTATGATATAAAACTGTTGGAGATGGGGTCGTTACCCTCTAGTTTGATATAAAACTGTTGGAGATGGGGTCGTTACCCTGTAGTATGATATAAAACTGTTGGAGATGGGGTCGTTACCCTCTAGTTTGATATAAAACTGTTGGAGATGGGGTCGTTACCCTCTAGTATGATATAAAACTGTTGGAGATGGGGTCGTTACCCTCTAGTTTGATATAAAACTGTTGGAGATGGGGTCGTTACCCTCTAGTATGATACAAAACTGTTGGAGATGGGGTCGTTACCCTCTAGTTTGATATAAAACTGTTGGAGATGGGGTCGTTACCCTGTAGTATGATATAAAACTGTTGGAGATGGGGTCGTTACCCTCTAGTATGATATAAAACTGTTGGAGATGGGGTCGTTACCCTTTAGTTTGATATAAAACTGTTGGAGATGGGGTCGTTACCCTGTAGTATGATATAAAACTGTTGGAGATGGGGTCGTTACCCTCTAGTATGATATAAAACTGTTGGAGATGGGGTCGTTACCCTCTAGTATGATACAAAACTGTTGGAGATGGGGTCGTTACCCTCTAGTATGATATAAAACTTTTGGAGATGGGGTCGTTACCCTCTAGTTTGATATAAAACTGTTGGAGATGGGGTCGTTACCCTCTAGTTTGATATAAAACTGTTGGAGATGGGGTCGTTACCCTCTAGTTTGATATAAAACTGTTGGAGATGGGGTCGTTACCCTTTAGTTTGATATAAAACTGTTGGAGATGGGTCGTTACCCTCTAGTCTAATGTAAAACTGTTGGAGATGGGGTCGTTACCCTCTAGTTTGATATAAAACTGTTGGAGATGGGGTCGTTACCCTCTAGTATGATATAAAACTGTTGGAGATGGGGTCATTACCCTGTAGTATGATATAAAACTGTTGGAGATGGGGTCGTTACCCTCTAGTTTGATATAAAACTGTTGGAGATGGGGTCGTTACCCTCTAGTTTGATATAAAACTGTTGGAGATGGGGTCGTTACCCTGTAGTATGATATAAAACTGTTGGAGATGGGGTCGTTACCCTCTAGTATGATATAAAACTGTTGGAGATGGGGTCGTTACCCTGTAGTATGATATAAAACTGTTGGAGATGGGGTCGTTACCCTGTAGTATGATATAAAACTGTTGGAGATGGGGTCGTTACCCTCTAGTATGATATAAAACTGTTGGAGATGGGGTCGTTACCCTGTAGTATGATATAAAACTGTTGGAGATGGGGTCGTTACCCTCTTGTATGATATAAAACTGTTGGAGATGGGGTCGTTACCCTGTAGTATGATATAAAACTGTTGGAGATGGGGTCGTTACCCTCTAGTATGATATAAAACTGTTGGAGATGGGGTCGTTACCCTGTAGTATGATATAAAACTGTTGGAGATGGGGTCGTTACCCTCTTGTATGATATAAAACTGTTGGAGATGGGGTCGTTACCCTCTAGTTTGATATAAAACTGTTGGAGATGGGGTCGTTACCCTTTAGTTTGATATAAAACTGTTGGAGATGGGGTCGTTACCCTCTAGTATGATATAAAACTGTTGGAGATGGGGTCGTTACCCTCTAGTTTGATATAAAACTGTTGGAGATGGGGTCGTTACCCTCTAGTTTGATATAAAACTGTTGGAGATGGGGTCGTTACCCTCTAGTTTGATATAAAACTGCTGGAGATGGGGTCGTTACCCTTTAGTTTGATATAAAACTGTTGGAGATGGGGTCGTTACCCTTTAGTTTGATATAAAACTGTTGGAGATGGGGCCGTTACCCTCTAGTTTGATAAAAATAGGGGGAATCTAAAAAGGGAATAGTGCATTATGGTTGCCTTTTAACTTTGAAACAACTTGGCTCTGCGGCAGAGGAGAGGACTGCTCAACTGAGGGCTCTTTTGGTTGGAAGTGTTTTAACATTCCCCTCTCCCATCCATCCACCCACCCACAGAGCAGAGGGTCTGCCACCACCTGTTCCCCACCAACACTGCAGCATCAGCCATACATCTTTAATGGGGACACAGTCACACACCCCACATGCCACATTTAGGCTACTGTAACATCAGAAGTATGTAACTACTGTAGATTACGTTAGACATTACACAAACTCCACTTATGAAACAATCAAATACAAAAAACCTAGCGCTCGATAGATAACGATGCAGCATGCAGTCAGCCCTTGATTATTCCACAGTGCATCCCCATAGTTATGAAGAGAATGATCCAGCTGGCCTCCTCCATCTGTTGAATAGAACCTGTCCAGTGTGTCACTACCATGTTACAGAGACATCACATCAAGTCAAGACAACCTTTAACCGGCACTGAAAAGACCCTGGCACAAACAAAAAGGCAAGGGTGACAAGTTCTGAAGTTCTGACTCGTCTTTAGTTGGCTTTGTTGGACTTGTTTAACTTTTTAGCAGAAGTGACATAGAGGGCTTATTCACTTGTTGGGCTGTCCTTATCCTTCAATCAGTGCCCTGGCTCACCCCAGTGCATCATTCCCCATTTGTGGAGCATGACTAACGGCTCCCTGTACCACTGTGCATTTTAGGATTTGGGACAAAGAAAATGTATGAAATTAGCATGTTATAGAAATCAACTTTCACCTTACTTGGTGTTTACACACTTTTTGGAATTAAACTTTAATTCAGTTGCTTCATCCTATGCAGGCAAAGACGCGTCCCCTATTCCCATCCTCAGCGGGGAAGCATCTTTTCTCTTTGTTCCAACAGGCTAGAGGAGGGACAGTGTATGTGGAGACTCTCTCAATTGTTGATTTGGAGAGAAATTTGGCCATCTGGACAAAATGCGTGGATAACTTTTAATGAGTACAGCGGACTTTCCCATTGATTCGATTACACATATAATTTCCCTGGAGCATTTCTCATTGACACAGCCAATGGTGGGAAAACCAACAACTCGTCTCTCTCTCTCTCTCTCTCTCTCTACTATAAGTCTCTCTGGATAATGTAGAGATACTGACCCGCTTGTTAGATGTGATCTAAAGGAACAAGTTTGAATCTCCAACCTGGCAGGAGAACCAGGGAAGCGGAGGAGCTTCAGATTACTGTCACGTCTCAGGAATGATTTCACTTTCAGGATTCCTTGTCTTTTTAAGAGCAAGAAACAAGTCTAGCTTCATGCTTCACAGTGAATTCGGAACCATAACCAAGAACCTCATGACAACAGGAGGAACACACATCTCATGCTCATAGGTGTCAAGGCTGCCCTGGCTTTATATGATTGAATTACCAGATCCAAAACCGAGATACGGGTTGATGTCAATTTGTTGCTAAAGCTCCCTTGAGTTGTCTCCCCCAAGCAGCCTGTCCCCATTGAAAATAACTTGAATAATTGAAAATATTTGGCAGCCTACATATGGAACACAGTGGCCATACATGCAGTAAAGAGGTCAATGGAACGCAGATCAAAGGGGGAAAGCACAATATTTGATCTAACAAAGTGGACATTCGCTAAATCCATCATTATTTATGCATTCTAACAGGTGCACAATTTGGTTACTAAAATCCGATTTGGATATATTTGTCTGTTTTTGTTGCATAATATTTAGATGTTGTCCTTGGTTTGGTTTATAAAAAAAGTTCTGCTAAATGATACTGTTTTGTATGAGCTGATAGCACGTGGTCTCCGGTTGTGAGGCCAGTTGGATGTACTGTCAAATTCTCTAAAACGACGTTGGAGGCGGCTTATGGTCGAGGAATTAACATTAAATTCTCTGGAAACAGCTCTGTTGGACATTCCTGCAGTCAGCATGCCAATTGCACACTCCCTCAAAACTTGAGACATCTGTGGCATTGTGTTGTGTGACAACTTCACATTTTAGAGTGGCCTTTTATTGTCCCCAGCACAAGGTGTACCTGTGTAATGATCATGCTGTTTAATAAGCTTCTTGATATGCCACATCTGTCAGGTGGATGGATTATCTTGGAGAAAAGGAGAAAGGCTCATTAACAGGAATGTAAACACATTTGAGCACAACATTTGAGAGAAATAAGCTTTTTGTGGGTATGGAACATTTCTGGGATCTTTTATTTCAGCTTATGAAACATGAGACCAACACTTTACATGTTGCAATTATATTTTTGTTCAGTATAGAAATTGGGGGTGGTAGTTGAAGCCATTTTTACATTTAATTCAGTTGATTGGGGATGATGACATGAACATACACTGAACAAAAATATAAACGCAACATGTAAAGTGTTGGTCCCATGTGTGAAATACACATATAAACAATACCCTAAATGTAAGCTAATTGAGATGAGATGAGGGGATTCTGAATCTTTGTGTATGTGGTGTTTCCATTGTTTTGGTCAAATTCCATTGATCTCTTTACTGCATTGATATTTGAAGGAATAAGACAATCAGTGGGTATTTTCTGTCTTTAAAAAAACGCTTACAAAATAGCCTTTAATCTTTCATCTTGTCTTTCCTAGATAAATGCTCTATTGTGTTGAGGGAGACAGAGAGAGAGAAAGAGAGAGAGAGGGAGAGGGAGAGAGAGAGAGAGAGAGAGAGAAAGAGAGCGAGAGAGAGAGAGAGAGGGAGACAGAGAGAGAGAGAGACAGAGAGAGAGAGAAAGAGAGAGAGAAAGAGAGAGAGAGAGAGAGAGAGAGAGAGAGAGAGAGAGAGAGAGAGAGAGAGAGAGAGAGGGAGAGGGCGACATAGAGAGAAAGGGAGAGAGAGAGAGAGAGGGGGGGGAGAGGGCGAGAGAGAGAGAGAGAGAGAGAGAGAGAGAGAGAGAGAGAGAGAGGGAGAGAGGGAGAGAAATAGAGAGAGGGAGAGAGAGAAAGAGAGAGAGAGAAAGAGAGAGAGGGCGACAGAGAGAGAGAGAAAGAGGGAGAGAGAGAGGGAGAGACAGAGGGTGACAGAGAGAGAGAGAAAGAGGGAGAGAGAGAGGGAGAGACAGAGGGTGACAGAGAGAGAGAGAGAAAGAGGGAGAGAGAGAGGGAGAGGGAGAGAGAGAAAGAGAGAGAGAGAGAGAGGGCGACAGAGAGAGAGAGAGAGAGGGAGAGAAAGAGAGAGAGAGAGGGAGAGGGAGAGAGAGAGAGGGCAACAGAGAGAGAGAGAGAGAGAGAGAGAGAGAGAGAGAGAGGGAGAGGGTGACAGAGAGATAGAGAGAGAGAGCGAGAGAGAGAGAGAGGGCGACAGAGAGATAGAGAGAGAAAGAGAAAGAGAGAGGGCGACAGAGAGATAGAGAGAGAAAGAGAAAGAGAGGGCGACAGAGAGATAGAGAGAGAAAGAAAAAAGAAAGATGGACAGAGAGAGAGAGCGAGAGAATGAGCGTGAGTGAGAGAAAGAAAGAGCATGTTTAATCAGAGTTCAGCTAGCTGCTCTGTGTGAGGACTGAGTTCTCAACCCGACAGTTAGAAGAAACCCTTAATGGTGTGTTCCTCCTGAAGGAGACAAGGGCAGATAAAACACAGCAGCCAGGATGACACACATCAATGGGCCCGACGCATTAACTTCAGCTCAACAAGCCCATCTGTTGTGCTTCTGGGAATTATTTACTAGTGTAAATAATGAAAGGGACAAAAAGTGACATTGTCTTTGAATGCTGACGAAATAACTGTGTGTTTGTGAGAAAATATGTGTTGGTGTTGACTGGTGTGCTTCAACTGTAAATACCTGAAATGTTTCTATAATTCTCACAACTTCCCTATAGGCTGTTACAACTATAGATAACAAGTGAAGCAAGGAGGAACCGTAGATCCTGGACAACTAAGAAAGGGCAATCGTATGTTCTGACCTGCAAAGTCCTCTACAGCTTCCTGTAGTCTGCAAGAAATCCAAATATCAAAACATCCATCAAAAATACTGTCACGACGTGCTCTTTTTGGGTGAGGATCATAGCCCTCTCTCTCTCCCCCACCACAGGTTTATGACGGTCATAAATTCCTAAAACTCTTTACCCCACTCGGCCAAAATGAAGGTTGAGAATCCCTTTGTTACCACAGAAAAAAACTTTGCAGTACGGTAACGTAAAAGGTTGAATAATTGAACAGTGTTTCTGTATTCCAAGCAGTTGGAGTGGTCTGTGGACACTTAAGGAACAGTCATGTTGAGTTTGTTTCATTTGGTGACATCATGAAGGACAGGAGACACACTACTGTTTCCTTGTTTGTATACACTTCTCAATTATGGGGTTTACATCTGAATGTTGTATAAAATAAATAGAGTATATGAATACTTTTGAAATTATGAAATGTGATGTTAGCCTTCTAAATGAGAGTATGGGTTTTCATATAAAGTTTTAACTAGTCAGTGACCACACCCCGTGAGCACAGACATTTACATCGGCGTCATGGAATGCCCCCTTTTCTACTAAAAGTATAAAACCTACTTTAGACAAAATTTACATTAGACCAAAACATGCCGGTGATGCTGGTGTGTGAAGTAGTTTAAACTACATAGGATAAGACCAGAGAACGTGGAGATCATCCCGACCCTGAAATGGTGAAGAAATCTATAAACTAAAGATCAATGACTCAGGCTGCAGCTGTTTAAATACTTTAGTCTGGTAAACGCATCCGATCAAAGAATATTTCCCGATTGGTACTCGGTGACGTATCCATTATATCAAACTACAACTACGACAGACTTTGATCTCTGGTGGACAAACCAGAGGCTTTCTGTTGACTAACTATCCAGCAGACGGACCGGCGATTGCAGAGGGACAACAAAAGCATGCACTCGTAAATATGTAAATCGCAATTTATTTTGTCTATTAAGCCGTCATATTGGTTTCGTCCACTAGGGACTTTTCATTGTGTCATGTTAGTACCCAATGTATAACTAATTGTGTGTGTGTTCATGTAATTCTGTGATTGATTAGTTAGTTAGTAAATAAATAATTAAGCCAATTTTTATATTACTGATTCATGATTTATGTTGGGTTCGTGCAGATATCCAAGGGTTTGCGACATTCAGGAATGAGACTGATGAGGTAACAATACATTAATACAAGACTGTAATCGATAAGATATGAAAATATCTGAAGAGTTAATTCGGGAAATAGAGACTCTATAAACATTTTCCTGTGGTGTCCCCGACTTCATAGTTAATTAAAGTTACATGATTAGTTTAATCACGTAAGGAATAATTACACAGAGAATTGATTTGATAATATAACAGTCTTCACATTTAATGATAGTCAATGCTACGACAATACTATCGTATATTGGATGGATACATAAAACAATACGGTGACACATAGATGTCAAATGAATTCCAGCCCTATAATATACAGTACTTTACATTTATCTGAGAAGCCTTTCTCCTCTGTCATGTGTCAATCAACCAGGATGGTCTTAGTATGCATCCACTGCCTCATCACTCCTGTCAGGATGACTTTTGCCTGATGAGACTAGTGTTGACTCGTGTTGACTGGCATGACCTACAATCAGAGGCTGGCTCTAGGCTCTAGGATTTGATCATCTCTGAGTTCAGGAACTTAAACCAGCTACTGGCAGCTAGAGGCTGGAAAAGAATCACATTCAATCAAAGCCTAAATTCCCTCCACCTGCAATTATAGTCACTGGGATTATTGCTTAATTTCACTAATAAGTGTACTTTCTCCCTGTCCTAAAGGTACAGTCAATATCAGAGGACAACATTTGAAATTGCTATGTGAGAGCAAGAGAATATTAAGATCCAAGCAATGCTATCATTTATTTAGATTTGATAATAATCCTCCCCAGTCTAGCCCCTGCTAAACACTAGCCTAACAATAATTTATACCTGTCTTTTGTGATTCTACACTGTAACTGAGGAACCAGTCGAGTGATGACTATCCTCAGAGTGTGATGCCATACATCAGCCAGCGTTGGGGACCACAGTGTGCCCATTAGGTGGCCTGCATCACACTGCAACTCCTATAATAAAGGAGAAAAGCAAACGCCACGTGTTTGAAGGAGCCCTCCTATTGTGCCCTCTTTGTTTCCATCCGAGTAATCAGACTCACAGGCTAATTAAGAGGAGCCTTCATGCCTCCACATTAAGTGACATTAGACCCATCTGCAGTGTCCCCTCCTCCGGTGACACCCTCCTGGGCAGGAAGCCGAGATGGTGAGGCCCACTCTGCTATCACTGGCAGCTCAGCCTGCCTGATGGATCAGTTAAGTGTGACAGGGTCTGTGCTGTTCTCAGAGACCTGCCTCCCTGTGTGATGGGCTCCGTAGGTGACTTTAGTGTTGGGTTTGGAGGGGGGGGATCAGTGTGTGTGTGTGTGTGTGTGTGTGTGTGTGTGTGTGTGTGTGTGTGTGTGTGTGTGTGTGTGTGTGTGTGTGTGTGTGTGTGTGTGTGTGTGTGTGTGTGTGTGTGTGTGTGTGTGTGTGAGAACAAGAGAGAGAAGGCTGTCATTAAGGTGTCTCTAGTTGATGTGCTGATGGTGATGACACCACATCGCCCAACACGCACGACAGCCTTGAACCACTGGCTCTTGATGCCATTAAACCTACATTACTTAGGCATGGAGCTCAAGAGGCTGGTTTTATACATACATTATAGTGTGATACATTCCTATATAGTATAATGATTTGAATGAAAAAGACAACAACATGAACCTACCACAACAGAAGTAAACAGTCTAGCTATGTTGTACACAGTGAGACCTGAAGAGGAACAGATCTGTTGCAGTGAGAGCAGAATGTGTTTGATGGTTGCAATTAGTGTCCAATTATCTGAAACACAGACAGAACCGGTGATCAAAGGTGGCTCATAAGGTCTAAAACTCTTCTCAAACACTGGTCCCTAAAGAGCATTCAGCTAGATGTACAGCCAGTGCAACACATTTTTTAACAGAAGCAATTGTATTTTCTTTCAGCAGACAGTGTGCTATACCCATCTTATTGCTAAAGCTAGGAATATCACTCCAATCAAAACATAGCCACGCTTGTCATAAACTTTATTAAGTACAACAAGTGGGAGAGAAGCCCAGACTACAGTAGTTGTCTGTAGCCTAAATTGCATTTCTCTTAGATGAACAAGGAAACAGAAAGCCAGTTGGTTCAACTGCTGTGCCACAGCTGGCTTCAGAGACTACAAATTACTGTCAACATTAAGAAACATATACAGAAAATGTAATTGAATGTCTAGTTCTTCGTATCTGGCCTGAGGCTAAATCCTGCTTCTGAATTCATTTTCACAGCCGTAAATATGACTATTGCTTTTTACCTTTCAATCATGTCAACTTTAGCCACATTTGGGGTGTGCTTGAAGAGGAAAACCTGATGTTCCTCCAGAGGGAAATCCAATGTTCCTCCAGAGGGAAATCCAATGTTCCTCCAGAGGGAAATCCAATGTTCCTCCAGAGGGAAATCCAATGTTCCTCCAGAGGGAAATCCAATGTTCCTCCAGAGGGAAATCCAATGTTCCTCCAGAGGGAAATCCAATGTTCCTCCAGAGGGAAATCCAATGTTCCTCCAGAGGGAAATCCATGTTCTTCCAGAGAAAACACATATTTTATGAGTGGAAAAGGGTACTTTCTGTTCATATATCTGATGTAGATTGATTATGTAGCCTACTTTCTCCTTCCCATAATTCCAATATCTTAAATATGCCATGAGAGCATATTGAGAAAGAAAAGATAGCCTTCATAGATTGACTCATCCTATCTGTTTCATGACAACTACGTATGTATAGATGCAACAGTCTACAGAGTATAATTCTCATGAAATTGAAGATAGTATTGTGAAAACTAGCATGGCCAATAGAACCCTAACTTAAACAACATACTGCAAAAAACACTATGCGCTCATTTCTGTACATTTATTACACAACATGGACAATATTGTATAGGACTATACAAGCTAACACACTGCAAACAACCCACACAGTAGATAGGTAATGTACAGTTAACAGGACTCTCCATGGGCTCTGGCTCTTACCCTGAGAGCATCTTTGGCCATTATTGCATATTAAAGACGTTGTAATGCACCATCAGGTTTATGGCCCACTAATTCTGACTCCCTGCTGCCCAGCAAATCAGCACTTTACAGCCCATAAAGGGCCAATAATCGGCCCTAAACGAGTGTTAGAAAAACTGTGTCAAACACATGGCTGCCTTCCTCTATCAGACAGTGTCCAATGAATTAGCGCTGTATCTAAATCAGTGTGAACCATCAAAAAGCTGCAAAATGAAACGATATTTCAACCTACCTAACAGTTAAGAGAGACAAAAATGGGTGCATAGCAAAATATAGAATGTAATTGAACCAAGATTGCCTTGGGGCTAATCCTGTGGAAGGCCAATAATTGACAGTGGTGTTTTGAGGTCATTATTAAAGCAAACACTTGACATATGAGAGAGGGTTGTAATTGAGAAATGTGCCAGAGTGGGATTAACACCTGGGACTCATTCACATGCAAGACAACATGTTCCCACGATAAACAATGATTCTTGTTAACCATTTCATATAGAAAACTGTCATGTAGAGACATAAAACTATCTAATTCACACCAAGTTTAAAATGTTAATTCCGACAGCAAATTGGTGAATGACCCGGCAGTATTTTGAGGAGGAAGTCTCCTCTCTCTCTCTCTCTCTCTCTCTCTCTTTTCCCTTTTTCTCTCTCTCTTCCTGCCTCGGGTTCCTCAACCAGACTGCCTTGGATGGAGGGATGGAGGAGGATGGCACCCAGTCTGGCGTAGGATGACAGGAAAGGATGAGGAGACTCTACAGGTCAGTCCTCTAATGAGGTCTCTGCAGGTCAGTCCTTACAGGACTCCAATGAGGTATCTGCAGGTCAGTCCTCACAGGACTCTAATGAGGTCTCTTCAGGTCAGTCCTCACAGGACTCTAATGAGGTCTCTGCAGGTCAGTCCTCACAGGACTCTAATGAGGACTCTACAGGTCAGTCCTCACAGGACTCTAATGAGGTCTCTTCAGGTCAGTCCTCACAGGACTCTAATGAGGTCTCTTCAGGTCAGTCCTCACAGGACTCTAATGAGGACTCTACAGGTCAGTCCTCACAGGACTCTAATGAGGTCTCTGCAGGTCAGTCCTCACAGAACTCTAATGAGGTCTCTTCAGGTCAGTCCTCACAGGACTCTAATGAGGGAATGGTGTATGCTGATATAGGGCAATATGCTGATCTGGACACAAACCCAAGCTGTGAAAATAGAAGAATAGCTAAAGCAAAAATAAATGTGATGAACGATTATCATCAAATGATTCCATGCTGGCCTGTAAGATTGAATTTTGAAAGATAATGAATTTGGCATTACAAAAGACATGTCAGACATTACAGGGAAGAGAAGATATTACTTGTTAGATATTACTACACTGTCAGAGCTAGACACACAAGCATTTCGCTACACCCGCAATAACATCTGCTAAACACGTGTATGTGACCAATAACATTTTATTTTATTTTGAAGACTGAACAGTGGTAGAGTGGTGGTCAGTAGACTGAATGGGACCACAGTTTTAAAAATCTTTTGAATTGTACATCAACAGAAAATAACTTGTTTTCCACAGTCTCCGAGCAAGATGTCAGAATATCTTCTCTTCCACCCGAGAAACCAAAGAGTCACCCCTTCTCTTCCTATTCTCTCGATACACATGTACACTTCTCCGCTTAACTTCTTCTGAAAAGTGAACAATTCAGGGCTGAGCACATTCTGTTGTTGTTTGTCACAAAGACCCAGATCCCAGAGGTGTTTCATTGACTGCCACATGGGCAGAGCACCGCTATGGTTCTGAGCAACGATCCAACAATCGATCCAACTTTACCTGGAAGCATTCTTCTTTGGCCAAGTATCAACGTAAAGCAACGTGGTTTGCTATTACACAAGAGAAGAGAAATCTAATGATGTAAACCCTTATGACCAGACCCATTTTTTAAATATTCATGTTTTCACTGTGTGCTCAAGTCTTAAACATAGGGTTCATTCGTGTGGATTAAATATGATTTCCTAAATCTTACAAATATAGATTTAGAATGTACCTTAGATAGTATTCCACATGGTGTACTACTGCCATCCAGTGGAATAAACCACTCTATCCGTTATGAGGCTTCTTTTTCTCCCTGAGAGGAACATCATAGGACAAATTAATTACATAATCTGATAGAAAATGGTTCAGACTGGTTAGTTTGGAACATGTTGATTTGAAAATCAAACACACACACACACACACACACACACACACACACACACACACACACACACACACACACACACACACACACACACACACACACACACACACACACACACACACACACACATATATATATATTTAACATTATTCTCACTGATTCATGTCAAATATCCCCTCCAGTGGCATGTTATTTCAAAAATATGATTTGCATAAGTGAAGCCATGCTGGTGCACATTCCCAGAGCATTGCCCAGATTAAAAGAATAGGACCTGGGCATCATCAAAAAGACTGCTTGGTCAATTAGTCAGTTAGTCTGCATGCTGCTATTTTCTAAGTTACAGCTAAAAGCTGTGCAGCAGGGAGCAGGCTATAGCTGGCTGACTGAAGGACAGGCTGGCTGGGATTCCAAATCGATGTGCGTGGCAATATTGACACCCTGTGTTTGCGTAAGAAAGTGAGAAATGGAGGTTTGGAGTTTCAAATAGGATCCTTTCCTGGCACTTCCCTACTAATACGTACTATCATAAATCATGAAGCGACTGATCTCCTGTACATTTATCAGAGCCCCCTCCATGCTTCAATTAAACCACATTAACACCAACTTTTGGGCTGGCTTCCATATGCCTGCCTCCTCATTGATGAAATTAAATGAGCTGATTTTCATAGTCCTGATATTAAATAGCCCCAGGAGAGTTTGGAATGTATCTATCAATGTGGGTTTTGAATAATTAATGACATTTTTCTGGGCAAGTGCTACTATTGCTTGGACTGATTGGTGCTGTATGGACAACAATCAGTCACAACATTTTGAATTCTGCACCAAAGAGCAAGTAAGCCTGAGCTTATGAGCCTATGTGAGAATCCTGACTCTCCAAAAGCTCTCTGCAGCACAGCAGCACTGTAGATGTTGATGGAGAATGCTGCAATGATGGAAACCTCTGTCCTGCCACTACCAGCATGACATAGCATGCTAAGGTTAATCCAAAATATTTTCGAATAAGGCTGTAACGTAACAAAATTTGGAAAAAGTAATGGGGTCTGAATACTTTCCAAAGGCACTGTATGTGGTGATGAAGGCGCAACACATTTAAACAGCGTCTCTTCAACCTCAGGAGGATGAAGAAATTCACCTTGGCCCCTAAGACCATCACCAACTTCTACAGATGCACCTTCAAGAGCATTCTGTCAGGCTGTATCCGCCTGGTACGAAAACTGCACCGCCTGCAACCACAGGGCTCTACTGAGGGTGGTGCGATCAGCCCAATGCATCACCGGGGGCACACTGCCAGCCCTTCAGGACATCTACAGCACCTGGTCTTACACGAAGGCCAAGGAGATCATCAAGGACTGTTTCACCCACTTCACTCACCCATACTGTTTCACCCACTTCATATGTATATACTGTATTCTAGTCAAGGCTCATGCTATATAACTACTGCTGTACACACCTTTTCTATTCATACTATCCATACAGTCTATACACACACCATATATATGTATATATATGTATATATAAATATATATACATATATATACAGTGGGGAGAACAAGTATTTGATACACTGCCGATTTTGCAGGTTTTCCTACTTACAAAGCATGTGGAGGTCTGTAATTTTTATCATAGGTACACTTCAACTGTGAGAGACGGAATCTAAAACAAAAATCCAGAAAATCACATTGTATGATTTTTAAGTAATTAATTTGCATTTTATTGCATGACATAAGTATTTGATACATCAGAAAAGCAGACCTTAATATTTGGTACAGAAACCTTTGTTTGCAATTACAGAGATCATACGTTTCCTGTAGTTCTTGACCAGGTTTGCACACACTGCAGCAGGGATTTTGGCCCACTCCTCCATACAGACCTTCTCCAGATCCTTCAGGTTTCGGGGCTGTCGCTGGGCAATACGGACTTTCAGCTCCCTCCAAAGATTTTCTATTGGGTTCAGGTCTGGAGACTGGCTAGGCCACTCCAGGACCTTGAGATGCTTCTTACGGAGCCACTCCTTAGTTGCCCTGGCTGTGTGTTTCGGGTTGTTGTCATGCTGGAAGACCCAGCCACGACCCATCTTCAATGCTCTTACTGAGGGAAGGAGGTTGTTGGCCAAGATCTCGCGATACATGGCCCCATCCATCCTCCCCTCAATACGGTGAAGTCGCCCTGTCCCCTTTGCAGAAAAGCATCCCCAAAGAATGATGTTTCCACCTCCATGCTTCACGGTTGGGATGGTGTTCTTGGGGTTGTCCTCATCCTTCTTCTTCCTCCAAACACGGCGAGTGGAGTTTAGACCAAAAAGCTCTATTTTTGTCTCATCAGACCACATGACCTTCTCCCATTCCTCCTCTGGATCATCCAGATGGTCATTGGCAAACTTCAGACAGGCCTGGACATGCGCTGGCTTGAGCAGGGGGACCTTGCGTGCGCTGCAGGATTTTAATCGTAGTGTGTTACTAATGGTTTTCTTTGAGACTGTGGTCCCAGCTCTCTTCAGGTCATTGACCAGGTCCTGCAGTGTAGTTCTGGGCTGATCCCTCACCTTCCTCATGATCATTGATGCCCCACGAGGTGAGATCTTGCATGGAGCCCCAGACCGAGGGTGATTGACCGTCATCTTGAACTTCTACCATTTTCTAATAATTGCGCCAACAGTTGTTGCCTTCTCACCAAGCTGCTTGCCTATTGTCCTGTAGCCCATCCCAGCCTTGTGCAGGTCTACAATTTTATCCCTTATGTCCTTACACAGCTCTCTGGTCTTGGCCATTGTGGAGAGGTTGGAGTTTGTTTGATTGAGTGTGTGGACAGGTGTCTTTTATACAGGTAACGAGTTCAAACAGGTGAAGTTAATACAGGTAATGAGAGGAGAACAGGAGGGCTTCTTAAAGAAAAACTAACAGGTCTGTGAGAGCCGGAATTCTTACTGGTTGGTAGGTGATCAAATACTTATGTCATGCAATAAAATGCAAATTAATTACTTAAAAATCATACAATGTGATTTTCTGGATTTTTGTTTTAGATTCCGTCTCTCACAGTTGAAGTGTACCTATGATAAAAATTACAGACCTCTACATGCTTTGTAAGTAGGAAAACCTGCAAAATCGGCAGTGTATCAAATACTTGTTCTCCCCACTGTATATATATATACACACACATATATACATACACCAACACACACACACATATATATATATATATATTACAGTTGAAGTTGGAAGTTTACATACACCTTAGCCAACTACATTTAAACTCAGTTTTTCACTTTTCCTGACATTTAATCACAGTAAAAATTCCCTGTTTTTGGTCAGTTAGGATCACCAATTTATTTTAAGAATTTGAAATGTCAGAATAATAGTAGAGAGAATTATTTATTTCAGCTTTTGTTTCTTTCATCACATTCCCAGTGGGTCAGAAGTTTACATACACTCAATAAGAATTTAGTAGCATTGCCTTTAAATTGTTTAACTTGGGTCGAACGTTTCGGGTAGCCTTCCACAAGCTTCCCACAATAAGTTGGGTGAAATTTGGCCCATTCCTCCTGACAGAGCTGGTGTAACTGAGTCAGGTTTGTAGGCCTCCTTGCTCGCACACGCCTTTTCAGTTCTGCCCACAAATGTTTTATAGGATTGAGGTCAGGGCTTTGTGATGGCCACTCCAATACCTTGACTTTGTTGTCCTTCAGCCATTTTGACACAACTTTGGAAGTATGCTTGGGGCCATTGTCCATTTGGAAGACCCATTTGCGACCAAGCTTTAACTTCCTGACTGATGTCTTGAGATGTTGCTTCAATATATCCACATAACTTTCCTCCTCATGGTGTCATCTATTTTGTGAAGTGCACCAGTCCCTCCTGCAGCAAAGCACCCCTACAACATGATGCTGCCACCCCCTTGCTTCACGGTCGGGATGGTGTTCTTCGGGCTTGCAAGCCTCCCTCTTTTTCCTCCAAACATAACGACAGTCATTATGGCCAAACAGTTCTATTTTTGTTTCATCAGACCAGTGGGCATTTCTCCAAAAAGTACAATCTTTGTACCCATGTGCAGTTGCAAACCGTAGTCTGGCTTTTATGGCGGTTTTGGAGCAGTGGCTTCTTCCTTGCTTAGCGGCCTTTCAGGTTATGTCGATATAGGACTTGTTTTACTGTGGATATAGATACTTTTGTACCTGTTTCCTCCAGCATCTTCACAAGGTTCTTTGCTGTTGTTCTGGGATTGATTTGCACTTTTCGCACCAAAGTACGCTCATCTCTAGGAGACAGAACGCGTCTCCTTCCTGAGCGGTGTGACGGCTGTGTGGTCCCATGGTGTTAATACTTGCGTACTATTGTTTGTACAGATGAACGTGGTACCTTCAGGTGTTTGGAAATTGCTCCCAAGGATGAACCAGACTTGTGGAGGTCAAAAAAAAGAAAACTGAGGTCTTGGCTGATTTCTTTTGATTTTCCCATGATGTCAAGCAAAGAGGCACTGAGTTTGAAGGTAGGCCTTGAAACACATCCACAGGTACACCTCCAATTGACTGAAATTATGTCAAGAAGCTTCTAAAGCCATGACATAATTTTATGGAATTTTCCAAGCTGTTTAAAGGCACAGTCAACTTAGTGTATGTAAACTTCTGACACACTGGAATTGTGATACAGTGAATTATAATTGAAATAATCTGTCTGTAAACAATTGTTGGAAAAATTACTTGTGTCATGCACAGTTCATGTCCTAACCGACATGCCAAAACTATAGTTTGTTAACAAGAAATTTGTGGAGTGGTTGAAAATGAGTTTTAATGACTTGTATTGCTAGATATTACTGACTGTTGGAGATAGAAAACATAAGTATTTTGTTGCACCTGCGATAACATCTGCAAATCTGTGTAGGCAACCAATAAACTTTGATTTTATTTGATAAAAAATGCTGTTCAGACAAAGACAGTACAGTATGACGATGGGCTAAAACTGCTTCTCTAATAGACTTCATCACACTTTTAGGTGATGTCATGGTTACGTTGACTAACTAAGCTCATGCGTAAAAAAAGTCATAGGGTCCAACGGTAGTCTCACGGAAAACTGCGCATGTGCAGGCCGTCAAATCAAAGGCACTCGTTCGATATAAAGTTATATATGTGTGGGTTTGTCACTTTTACGAGGTCGGAGTAACAACATGCTCAACTACTTAAGACATTGGCTCGAATCTTGGTTGTGCCTTTAGATTTAGAGAAAATTAACAACTAAGGAAAGATTTTAACATTCTGTCTTTGATTCTCCAACCCCAAACCCCTGCATGGTCTGTTTCGCAAGCGTACCCGGAAGTCTCTCAATGTTGCGCCTCTGGGTTTACAAACTGTGGTTCAGATCTCTTTTTCTTTCCACATTGATTTCCACAGGTGGCCAATAGAGTGCACTCATCTCCCACCATCATTGAATGTCATTTAGTGGTATAAAAATTCAAATTATGTGCAATGACTTTATAGTAAATTGAAGTCCTTCATAATAAAATAATGCAGGACCAATAAACAGTTATATAACCTATCAACCCCCATTACAAGGATACAGCTACAGTTATCTGTTACAGCTACTGTTATATTGCTAGAGTTTACTAGAGCTGATACTAACACAACTTATATTAGTATTGCTAGTAGTATTACTTATTTTTGCTCATTCATGGTAAAGTAGGGCTATCAATCTACAAATTCACAAACAACTGGACATAAAGTCTTCATCCTGCATGTTCCCTGTCCTGGCAGATGGAAAAGTAAAGATGCTAATGACATTGACAACCCTACAGTGTTGAACCAATAGAGAGCAGCACAGCTTCCACTATTTGAGAGCCAATGCTTTGTTCACATCTAACTTCTGTCAGAGAACCTCAGAGATCTCATCTGTAGTGGACAGAAATGAGTGAGAGGGCTGTAAGGTGTTCTCCTAAATCACAGGATTGGGAAAAGAAGAACCATCCTACAAACCAGAAGTCATCACATGGGCTACAGACATTTACATTTTCATCGTCTTATTTGATTGATTCCATTCTGGGCAAAGATGCAACCAAAGACACTGGGATCAACAGAGGAGGTACTGTACCTAAACTAAATTTAGGGAAAATTGTCAATTAACTTTTGTAAGTGCCGCAGGGGAAATTGTTTGTGAATGATGACATTTGTAAAAAGGTGAAAATAATTATGTTACACGATAGATGACTAACTGTGCACATTTTCCAAACAGTGGATACCATGGGTCCTACATCTCTCAAAGGGACTGAGAGTCAATCCAACAAGTCCAAGGAGATATCAACAACACGTCGTATTGCTCCTGAGGAGAACAAACAAGCTACTTCACAGCTACAAGAAGATACCAGGATGGAGCTCCCAGTAAATACTAGTAGAGAGACAGAGGTGGGCTCCAGCAGAGACCAAACAGGGAAGCTGACAGCAGAAAGTCTAGGTGGACACAACATCAACTCAAGGAAGCAACGACTTTATCGAACCACCTTTACTCATTTCCAGCTGGACCAACTGGAGAGGGCTTTCCACAACTCTCATTATCCAGACATTTTTGCCAGGTAATAACATTATGCTATCATTACTACTGGATATTGACATTAGTAGTGGGGGTCGTGTTGCTATGTAGTATACTACATACCTCACCTTTCAATCATGTTTATTCTAAAAGACAATTCAAACTGTTCATAGATCAATGGCTCTTTATTTCCCTAGAGAAGAACTGGCGACACGTCTAACTTTGACGGAGGCAAGGGTCCAGGTACACAACTCAATCATTAGTTTTTTCCCTTTATACTGTAAATGTTGGTCTTGGAGCTGATTCTTATTTAGTGTGAGGCTGCAACACATAGTAGTCAGTCATGGATCCATCAATAGGCTCCTGACATTTCTCCACTTGCTACACCTGTGTGTCCAGGTGTGGTTCCAAAACCACAGAGCCAAGTGGCGTAAGCTTGAGAAGGCTGGCGTTTTGAGCTCGGTCCCTGGGCTACCTCTAACCAACCCCCTGAGCCTGTACTTGGATGTCCCCCTGCACCAGGTCTCTGTGGTGGAGCCATCCTGGGGGGGAACCCCACATACAGTCTCTCTATATGGGCCCGACTCTGTGGGAACCCTGGATATTGGCACTCTGGCCTGGGTCTCACTGTGTGGACATCCTCTTATCCATCCATACTTCAGCAGGTAGGGTATATCGCTCTTCTGTTGAGCCGGACATATGTTACGTAATGTGTAGCGATTAGAATTTGGATTTACTCAGTGGCTGATCTGAAAAAAACTTGCATAGCTACACATCTTGGTAATGGTCAAGACAGACTAAGCCCAACCCTAACGCCATGTGGGAGACGGGACTATGCATATGGGGTTTTCATTTGTCCATATACTACACTCTTAGAAAAAAGGGTTCCAAAAGGGTTATTCGGCCGTCTCCATAAGGTTCTACATGGAACTCAAAAGAGTTATCCAAATGGTTCTCCAATAGGGACAGCCGAATAACCCTTTTTCGGTTCTAGATAGCACCTTTTTTTCTAAGAGTATAGGAACCTGAAGTTATTTTTATCTCCTAAGGTTTTTAATCGTGATGAATCCTTGGGGTGACACTCCAACCCTGATGACCAAAGCTACCAGACCATCCCAGACCAGACCAGCTGCCATACTGGGTAATGACAGGAGGCTACTGCGCACACCAAGCAGCACTCTGTCCACAGACAGTAGTCCAACAGATTAAGGGACATTACCCAGTCCATCTTGTCCATGCTTGGTTTATATTGGTGCAGTGTTTTGTTAGCTGAATGTCAGCATCATCAGATTTAGTTCAAATGTGTGTAGTGTGTCCTGTATGATTTATTGATTTAGTGTTTGTAGTGTGTCCTGTATGATTTATTGATTTAGTGTTTGTAGTGTGTCCTGTATGATTTATTGATTTAGTGTTTGTAGTGTGTCCTGTACGATTTATTGATTTAGTGTTTGTAGTGTGTCCTGTACGATTTATTGATTTAGTGTTTGTAGTGTGTCCTGTATGATTTATTGATTTAGTGTTTGTAGTGTGTCCTGTACGATTTATTGATTTAGTGTTTGTAGTGTGTCCTGTATGATTTATTGATTGAATGTTTGTAGTGTCCTGTATGATTTATTGATTGAATGTTTGTAGTGTGTCCTGTACGATTTATTGATTGAATGTTTGTAGTGTGTCCTGTATGATTTATTGATTGGATGTTTGTAGTGTGTCCTGTACGATTTATTGATTGAATGGTTGTAGTGTGTCCTGTACGATTTACTGATTTAGTGTTTGTAGTGTGTCCTGTACGATTTATTGATTGAATGTTTGTAGAGTGTCCTGTTTGATTTATTGATTTAGTGTTTGTAGAGTGTCCTGTTTGATTTATTGATTGAATGTTTGTAGTGTGTCCTGTACGATTTATTGATTTAGTGTTTGTAGTGTGTCCTGTAAGATGTATTGATTGAATGTTTGTAGTGTGTCCTGTACGATTTATTGATTTAGTGTTTGTAGTGTGTCCTGTACGATTTATTGATTTAGTGTTTGTAGTGTGTCCTGTACGATTTATTGATTGATTGTTTGTAGTGTCCTGTATGATTTATTTATTTAGTGTTTGTAGTGTGTCCTGTACGATTTATTGATTGATTGTTTGTAGAGTGTCCTGTATGATCTATTGATTTAGTGTTTGTAGAGTGTCCTGTACGATGTATTGATTTAGTGTTTGTAGTGTCCTGTTTGATTTATTGATTGAATGGTTGTAGTGTGTCCTGTATGATTTATTGATTTAGTGTTTGTAGTGTGTCCTGTACGATTTATTGATTGAATGTTTGTAGTGTGTCCTGTATGATTTATTGATTTAGTGTTTGTAGTGTGTCCTGTATGATTTATTGATTTAGTGTTTGTAGTGTGTCCTGTACGATTTATTGATTGAATGTTTGTAGTGTGTCCTGTACGATTTATTGATTTAGTGTTTGTAGTGTGTCCTGTACGATTTATTGATTGAATGTTTGTAGTGTGTCCTGTACGATTTACTGATTTAGTGTTTGTAGTGTGTCCTGTACGATTTATTGATTGATTGTTTGTAGTGTCCTGTATGATTTATTTATTTAGTGTTTGTAGTGTGTCCTGTACGATTTATTGATTTAGTGTTTGTAGTGTGTCCTGTACGATTTATTGATTGAATGTTTGTAGTGTGTCCTGTACGATTTATTGATTTAGTGTTTGTAGTGTGTCCTGTACGATTTATTGATTGAATGTTTGTAGTGTGTCCTGTACGATTTATTGATTTAGTGTTTGTAGTGTGTCCTGTAAGATGTATTGATTGAATGTTTGTAGTGTCCTGTACGATGTATTGATTTAGTGTTTGTAGTGTGTCCTGTATGATTTATTGATTTAGTGTTTGTTGTAGTGTGTCCTGTAAGATGTATTGATTGAATGTTTGTAGTGTGTCCTGTACGATTTATTGATTTAGTGTTTGTAGTGTGTCCTGTAAGATGTATTGATTGAATGTTTGTAGTGTCCTGTACGATTTATTGATGTAGTGTTTGTAGTGTGTCCTGTATAATTTATTGATTTAGTGTTTGTAGTGTGTCCTGTACGATTTATTGATTGATTGTTTGTAGTGTCCTGTATGATTTATTTATTTAGTGTTTGTAGTGTGTCCTGTACGATTTATTGATTTAGTGTTTGTAGTGTGTCCTGTACGATTTATTGATTTAGTGTTTGTAGTGTGTCCTGTAAGATGTATTGATTGAATGTTTGTAGTGTGTCCTGTACGATTTATTGATTTAGTGTTTGTAGTGTGTCCTGTACGATTTATTGATTGATTGTTTGTAGTGTCCTGTACGATTTATTGATTTAGTGTTTGTAGTGTGTCCTGTACGATTTATTGATTTAGTGTTTGTAGTGTGTCCTGTACGATTTATTGATTGAATGGTTGTAGTGTGTCCTGTACGATTTATTGATTTAGTGTTTGTAGTGTGTCCTGTACGATTTATTGATTTAGTGTTTGTAGTGTGTCCTGTACGATTTATTGATTGATTGTTTGTAGAGTGTCCTGTACGATTTATTTATTTAGTGTTTGTAGTGTGTCCTGTACGATTTATTGATTTCGTGTTTGTAGTGTGTCCTGTACGATTTATTGATTGATTGTTTGTAGTGTCCTGTATGATTTATTTATTTAGTGTTTGTAGTGTGTCCTGTACGATTTATTGATTGATTGTTTGTAGAGTGTCCTGTATGATCTATTGATTTACTGTTTGTAGAGTGTCCTGTACGATGTATTGATTTAGTGTTTGTAGAGTGTCCTGTTTGATTTATTGATTGAATGGTTGTAGTGTGTCCTGTATGATTTATTGATTTAGTGTTTGTAGTGTGTCCTGTATGATTTATTGATTGAATGTTTGTAGTGTGTCCTGTACGATTTATTGATTGAATGTTTGTAGTGTGTCCTGTACGATTTGATTGAATGTTTGTAGTGTGTCCTGTATGATTTATTGATTGAATATTTGTAGTGTGTCCTGTACGATTTATTGATTGGATGTTTGTAGTGTGTCCTGTACGATTTATTGATTGAATGGTTGTAGTGTGTCCTGTACGATTTACTGATTTAGTGTTTGTAGTGTGTCCTGTACGATTTATTGATTGATTGTTTGTAGTGTCCTGTATGATTTATTTATTTAGTGTTTGTAGTGTGTCCTGTACGATTTATTGATTTAGTGTTTGTAGTGTGTCCTGTACGATTTATTGATTGAATGTTTGTAGTGTGTCCTGTACGATTTATTGATTTAGTGTTTGTAGTGTGTCCTGTACGATTTATTGATTTAGTGTTTGTAGTGTGTCCTGTAAGATGTATTGATTGAATGTTTGTAGTGTCCTGTACGATTTATTGATTTAGTGTTTGTAGTGTGTCCTGTATGATTTATTGATTTAGTGTTTGTAGTGTGTCCTGTAAGATGTATTGATTGAATGTTTGTAGTGTGTCCTGTATGATTTATTGATTTAGTGTTTGTAGTGTGTCCTGTACGATTTATTGATTGATGTTTGTAGTGTCCTGTATGATTTATTTATTTAGTGTTTGTAGTGTGTCCTGTACGATTTATTGATTTAGTGTTTGTAGTGTGTCCTGTACGATTTATTGATTGATTGTTTGTAGAGTGTCCTGTACGATTTATTTATTTAGTGTTTGTAGTGTGTCCTGTACGATTTATTGATTTCGTGTTTGTAGTGTGTCCTGTACGATTTATTGATTGATTGTTTGTAGAGTGTCCTGTATGATTTATTGATTTAGTGTTTGTAGAGTGTCCTGTACGATTTATTGATTTAGTGTTTGTAGAGTGTCCTGTTTGATTTATTGATTGAATGGTTGTAGTGTGTCCTGTGTGGTTTATTGATTTAGTGTTTGTAGTGTGTCCTGTATGGTTTATTGATTGAATGTAAAGATGTTGGACATCTTACAAAATACCTTTACTATATATTTTTGGTAAATACGGTAACTATATATAGACAAAAACATATATTTTGTAAAAATCTGTGTACCACTTAAACATGATCTTTTCAATATGCGCCTGACATTCCTAGTGGCAAATACAGTACAGTGCATATGGATACGTATGTCTTTACTCAGGTTATGTTCATCTACAAATGATATTGACCAAGCTTTCAGATAAAATTAATGACTTTGTTAAAAGGGATCGAGACATAACAATCACTCTATTTGATGGTCAATCAAAACGTTCTTCAAATGCCTTGCACACAAAAAACACAATTTCAAAAGCAATAGACCAGCTAACGATGGGACACCATGATTTGACAGACGAGTCCGTTAGGCTCCTCTAAACAATAGTCAGCTTGGATTTCAGGAGCAGCCTACCTGTCAATGGGAAACACGTAAGGCAATGACTGACTGCAAAGCTTCAAATGCCCGCTGAAATCAGATGGGAATGACTTAGGTCCTGCCTTAACTTAACAGACAAATAACACACATATTGTTGACCATTACTGTTCAACTAGCCATGCAGACCGGGGCCACTCAAATGTTTCATGGGTGATGAGACTGACGTTCACGACCGCATCTTGACCCAGAGTATTTTCAAAATAAACTTTACTCACCCTATCAGCTCTAACTGATATCATCAGCACTAGTGTTCCTACACTATGTTCTCTTAAAATAAATACATGAATGGAAGTCTATTGCTTCCGATAAGGGTTGTAAACATTGCTGGTGTGCTTAGTATTCAGTAAGAAGCACAGGGACCAATTTGTGGCTCTGATTCACCTATTCTCTTGGATGGGGACAAATACAACCATCAGAAAGGCAATGGTGCATGACCAAATACTTATTTCTGCAACACAGTCTGTCTGTGTAAATACACTACAGAAAACAAAAGGTAGCGGCTGCATTGGCAGTAGATATCCCAAAAAGTCTGTTTAGTTGGCGCCATCGATTTGTTCTCATACAGATACTTTTTTCAAGTTATGCAGACTTCGCCTCCCTCAGCGCAATTCAGAGAAATAGTGGGTTCATCAGTAATGTATCTGATGCTTTTCTTGGAAAAGAGGATGTGGTGATTTGAAAAGGGACTATCCTTTCTCAGTAAGATTTCTATGTTTCTTTGTAAGTATAAATAACCACAAGAAGCTTATGCTCTGGCATCCTCTGTTTCCTGCCACTGAGTTGCCCTATTATTTACATCTGTTCTTCAGCACTTCTTGCTCCATAAATTGTATACTATTCAATTGTTTGGGCCAACAGAGAATTGATTAAAAAAGACATTACATTGTTCATGATATAAGGCTTGATGCATTGGTGAAGCAGTAGTATTGTCGATGGCTCAACTGTGTAACGGTCCCATTCCCTGTGGCAGCCATTCTCAGACCGTTTTTGCTAGGTAGTTAACGTTAGCTAACGCTATTTGGCTGTACCTGCGCCAAAACTTTAGTATTTCTCCACCCATAGTTTGGACTCAATCTTCTTTTTTAAATGTCCAGCCAACCTTTTCAGCAATTTTATTTTCATGACTGATCAAAAAGCTCTCTCTTGTCCCTCTGAGGCAGAACAATACATTTCCATAAAAATCGCAGTATCGAAACACAACACATATATAGAATTTTGATAAATCGTGATACATATAGAATCGCAATACATTTCCTATCGGTGCCTAAGTATCGTGATAATATCGTATCGTGAAGTCCCTGGCAATTCCCAGCCCTCCTACTCACCAGTATGCCTGTTAGTTAATTACAGTGAAAAGCACCTCTATTGAAATCTGCACCTGCTTCCAATTAACTTCATGGTTAATTTAAAACCTCCCATCAAAAACTATGGCAGTGGAATAATGGGATATACCAAAGATAACCTATTATATTGACAAGATAGCCAAGTAGCTGCTCTAACAATGGAAATACATGTACTCAAAGATAGAAGGCAGGGGAGATCAGGTGGGACCATTCTAGCCAATTGGCTGCCACAGGGAATGGGACCGTTACACAGTTGAGCCATCGACAGTACTACTGCTTCACCAATGCATCAAGCCTTATATCATGAACAATGTAATGTATTTTTTAATCAATTCTCTGTTGGCCCAAACAATTGAACAACAGGCACATCTAACTTACAGTAGTCGTTTTTCTCAAAGTGCCTGGAATGCCACATGCGTCCACTTATATCAGCACATTTGTAACAGCCTAAACATTACAAAACGTCTATTCCATCAGATAGGACTGATGTAAATCGACACTCCCTCATAGACCTCCGTACAAAAAGGGCTTATCTCACAAAAGCTAAGTTTAATCAGATCATTTAGCATCCACTCTTTTTAGGTAGTGGTTGGAATAGCCATTTTTTTAGGATCCAATCAATATGATATGGCACCTCCATCACCATTATAGTCTAGCTGAGTATGTGCTTGTATCTCTTCCAGATAACGCTAATGGAGCTAAGCAAACACATTTCTAATGTACCCTGGACAGTGAGGAGTCACTAACACACTGATTAATCACCGATCAATTTCATTGCTTTCATTCACACACTATCTTCCCCTTTAGAACGGTTGTCTCGGTTTAAACCTATAATGTATTTCTTCTAATGCACTACCTATTGACCTTCAGTCTACGACAGAGGAAACTGATCTGCAATGAAGCTCAAATGATGAACTCAGCCATTGTATGCTGTTACACAATGAAATACAGTATATTAGTCTTAAGAAATGTCAGCCCCAGAAGAAACCAGTTTATGTAATAAGTATAGGCTAGTAAAATGATATGTGCAATAAAGTCATTTATAAACTGGGTGATTCGAGCCCAGAATTCTGATTGGCTGACAGCCACAGACCGTATACCACAGGTATGACAAAACATTTATTTTTACTGTTGTAATTACGTTGGTAACCAGTTTATAATGGCAATAAGGCACCTCGGGGGTTTGTAGTGTATGGCCGATATACCACGGCTAAGGGCTGTATCCCGGCACCCCGCGTTGCGCATAAGAACAGTCCTTAACCGTGGTATATTGGCCATATACCACACCTCCTGGTGCCTTATTGCTTAAATTTAGCATGTCTTTTGTGAATACATTTACATTGAGGTGTAATTCTAATTTGTCTCAGAGATTTTGTATATTGTCCTTGTAACAAATACTGGAGGACATTACCACTTGCATTGCAAAAGCCAATCAAGAAGTACAGTTTATCCATTGATATATTTCACTCTAATGAAAATTAAAAGAAACACCAGGAAAACATGATGCATCGATGGCAATTTATTTCTCATTATGCGTTACATTACTATTGAGTACATCACACAGAAACTGAGTTCTGGTTTGCGTCTGTTCTGCAACACTATATTTCCAACACCGCAGTCAGGTCAGTAATACATGGTTGTGGTATATACAATTTCTAATTGGACCTCCAAGAAAGCACCAACGAATACGTCCCATCTTGGTCCGTTGAACTTTCCTCCCCAGAATGAATGGTACAATACACACAGAAATAGTTGTTTTATGGCTATTCATCTCTTTCAGTCAAAATAAAGATCTACTCACAATATCTAGTTGTCCTATATTGTTTTCAGAGTTACTTAAAAGCGTAACTTTATACAGGAAAAAGACAAAGCGAAGTAAAGCTTCAAGGTAAATACATGTTCTAATGTACAGCAGTTAGTGTTAACTGTTGAAGTGGAAAGAGTACTGAGTTCTACAGGACAGGATCAGTCAGTAACCAAGGAGAGTAAGCCAAGACATCATGAAACACCTTCCCATTCAAAGACAATGCAGTCATACTAAAGTTTCATGTCATTCAGCAACATAAAAATATCTCCTGTGTGCAATGCAATGGATATCTGCATTATTTTTTACATGTCATGCTCAACCCTAGACCCCATGCACAAAACACAAGGAAAATAAGAAAAAAAACAAAAGGAGATTTTTTTTTAGAGGCGAACATTGTGTTACCATGTTGCATTTATGAATGTGTAAGCCTTCATATTTTAACTTAAAGGGGACACTTGATGCAAAAACTTATTTATGATTAACCGCATTTATAAATAAATGTTTTTTAAAAGCTGTTTTGAAGCACTTGTAACTCAATGCCAACAGTGATGACTTCCCATGCAGTGACTCAGTGTTCCATCTATGCCTTCAAGATTAAATGAACCACAGAATTAGGAAGTTAACCTCATCTTATGATACATTTGGTAGTTTTACTTGAATACTCATTCAATATTAGTGCTCAGTGCTTTGCCTCAGCAGGATCATACTACCAATGTTTATAGATTAAGACAAATAAAACTGAGAAGAAAAGAGAGCTAGATTCTTCAAAAAAAGGTGTTTCATTTTTTAAAAAAAATATTCTGTGCAGGTGTCCAATTCTAAGGATTTAACTCAAGAATGGTCCCAATAGGGCAGCTTTGCTTCAATGTGAATGGGGCTCTAGGATGTGGGACCAGCTGTGATGTTAGTGGAGGATGTTATTGTGAGGCTTAGAGGGAACACTGACTCATTCATTCTTGTCACATGAAGACGTCCACTACATCTTCTCCATGGTCCTCCTCCTCGGTGACTTTGAGTGACAGCACCTCTTCGTTGAGGAACAGGCCACTCAGCCTCTCCTTGCGGGCCTGTCTCTGTTCCTTCAGCTGTCTCTTACGCAGGGCTTTCTGCTGCAGCTTCCTCTGCTTAGAGCGTTTCTTCCAACACAAATAGGACAAGATGATAAGCAATGTATGGCAGTGGCACACTAAGCACACACACAAGAGAACAGACAGCACACCAAGCAGTGCAAAACAAAGGCTCAGACTACCGTTCCATGACTCAAATGTAGGGTCATGAATTTTTACTTGAGGCAGGAGATCCATTTTCCATTATATCTGGTCACTTCATCCTACAGTAGGTCACCTACATATTAAGAATATTTCCCTGTTATCACTGTGAAAAACTACTAAACTGTAGGAGTGTGTACATATCAAATAGAAACCCATTTGAATACCTCATGTAGAGTAACGCGCACCACATTGACACCACATGGAAGTGATTGCAATAATTATGCAAGGAGGAATACATACATTGATGTCCCAAAGTATTTGGACAGTGACACATTTGTTTGATTTGGCTTTGTACTCAGCACCTTGGATTTTAAATGACACAATGACTATGAGGTTAAAGTGTAAACAGTGTCCGCTTTAATTTGAGGATCTTTTCAGAATATGCTTCTAAACACTTCTACATTAATGTAACCTCAGTCATTGTATCATTTCAAAGCCAAAGTGCTGGAGTACAGAGCTAAAACAAACTGTCCAAATACTTTTGAATCTCACTGTAGCCTCCCAAGTGAACGTTCGTTCCTTGTGTTTTTTCACAATGCAGGTCTCCCTCTGCCTTGTCAACATCCTCCGTTTCAGTGTTGGTTTATTTTTCCACTTGTCTATGCCTTCCATCCGTGGGTTAGTAGCTAGTATGCTAACACAGTTTTTTAGCATTTTTAAGCTAACTACTCGACCAGGCAATAAATTACAGGAAGAGGGAAGGAAGATTTCTTCATCTAAATACTCTTTATCTCTTTATTTAAAATCTATTCTAGGGAGATTAAGCTAGCAAAACATAAAATACTGCGTAATACTAGATAAGATTTGTTTTTGAATTACGCAAGATGCTGTTGGCGCTGGTAGATACTTTCCTCTCCTCTGAGCTTCCATGTCGAGGGAGATACCTACTTCTATCTGTTTTTATTTAAAGCTCAGGTGCATCCTGTTTCCAAAGATCATCCTTCAAGGCACTGTATGTTGTTGATTTCAGTCAAATTGCAATTTTAGTAGCCGTTTAATCTGTAGGTATGGAAAACTTGAGGAGCTATTCAAAAGCCATAGTGAACTTCAACAGTCAGAGTGAAGCCCTGCCTTACCTTGGAGTCCCGGATGCGCTCAGCTGCACTGGACAGGTTCCCGTCGCTGTGGGCACGGCTGATGTTAGCTGTGCTGCAGTTGGACGTGGAGTTGCCGGTGGAGCCTGTGGATCCGGTGGAGCTGCTGGCACTGCTGACCAAGCTAGCATTACTGCTGCTCACCCCACTAGTGCTAGCACTGCTGTGGCCACTCCTCTTCCAGCTGTCTCGGGTGCTGCTGGGGCGCTGCCGCGGACTGTGCTCCCGGATGTAGTTCCTCACCTGGAGGATACGAATGTTAAAGCTTCAGGTTCAACAAACATCTGAAAAGTTGTACTATTTCTTTAGATGCGAGTACACTGCACAGCAGTGTTTATTTTTATTTTTAAAGTGTGTACCACGTGTGCTATTCACTCGCCTGTTTCAGTTTCTCATCCGTCAGGCAGTTGAGCTCAATGATGAACTCGCTGTCTGTGGGGGATATCTGTGCACACGGGTCAATGATCTTGATGATGTCCAACTGCTCTCGTAGCCCCATCTCTGTGCTGACCTTTCTGCTTAGATATTCAATATATTCCACCTGACAGAGAGACAAAGCCTATAACATCTGCAACCACTGCTTTACAATTCCTGACATTGTGAATTTGAGAGCTGGTCTCCATACCTGTTCATCATTGGTCATAGCACTCCAAGGGAGCTCATCCAGATTTCTATGTGGTTTGGTCTTTCTCTTGGAGGAGAGGCATGGGGAGCTGGGAACACTGGGTATGATGTCAGAGAATACATCACTTCCACTGGTTATGTCACTTCCAGGCAACTGTGGATAAACAAAAAACATTAACCCAAATGGAACAACTACCAACATAACTTGACAAAAATATTTATGTTATCACATTGGGGGGCACCTACCTGCCACTCAAATTCGCTGTCCGACCAGTCCCAGTAAGTGCTGATAGAGGAAGACACGTCGCTGCAGACGCTCCCCTCCGGGAACAGGTCAAAGGAGGTGAACTCCTGGTCATCCAAAAGGGAGTAGCAGTCCTCCTGGTCTCCCACAGAAACTGAGGAGAACAGCTCCTCACTGCATTCGGAGCTGGCCACACTGGTTCCACAAGAAGTCAGGTTCCATCTGAAAACAGTCAACAAAAGCAACATTTTGGTGTGGTTAGTTTAGCCTGTTCCACTACAGTCTTGCATTAAAAAGTGGAATGCAAGTCAAAAACAGGTAGCTAGCCATCAGCCTTACCTGTTACTATGTAAGCGGCGCAGTTGGTCTGTCCGGTGACAAGAGGATAACTGACAGCCAAAGTCACTGACATCCAATGTGCCCGTCTCACTGATGTTCCCTCGCTGAGACAGCAGCCGTGGAAAGGGCTCCTCTGGAGAGAGGAACTTTTCATAAAGAGCTTCAGACATTTTGGTTTTCTCCACCTGAGAAAAACAGTGGGAAATAAGTATAATTAGAAAATATTTTATAGGTAGCTAGCTAGCCAGCCAAATGTTAAACAAGGCTCTTCCCACTTGGATAATTAAGCAGATTAGCTACCTACCTACACTACATGACCAAAACTATGTGGACACCTGCTGTTGAAACATAGCAATCCAAAATCACGGACCTTGATATGGAGTGGGTCCCCCCCTTGCTGTTATAACAGCTTTCACTCTTTTGGGAAGGCTTTCCACTAGATGTTGGAACATTGCTGTGGAGACTTGCTTCCCCAAGCTGTAGTATGCTGTAGCATTAAGATTTCCCTTCAAAGGAACAAAAGGGCCAAGCCCAAAGCATGAAAAACAGCCCAAGACTCATCATTCCTCCTCCACAAAACTTTACAGTTGGCACTATGCATTGGGGCAGGTAGCGTTCTCCTGGCATTCGACCAAACCCAGATCCGTCGTACTGCCAGATAGTGAAGCGTGATTCATCATTCCAGAGAACACGTTTCCACTGCTCCAGAGTCCATTAGCGGTGAGTTTACACCACTCCAGCCGACACCTGCCATTGCTCATGGTGATCTTAGCCTTGTGTGCTGGTGCTCGGCCATGGAAACCCATTTCATGAAGCTCCCAATGAACTGTTATTGTGCTGACGTTGCTTCCAAAGGCCATTTGGAAATCAGCTAGTTTTACTCGCTACAAGCTTCAGCGGTCCCGTTCTGTGAGCTTGTGTGACCTACCACTTCTCTGATGAGCCGTTGTTGCTCCTAGAGGTTGCCACTTCACAATAACAGCACTTACAGTTGAAGGGGCAGCAATTTGACAAACTGACTTGTTGGAAACGTGTCACGTTCTTCTACATTTTACTGCCAATGTTTGTCTATAGAGATTGCATGCCTCGACTTTATACACCTGTCAGCAACCGGTGTGGCTGAAATTGCCGAATCCACTCATTTGAAGCGGTAGCCACATTCTTTTGTACATAGTGTATCTGAAATTGGCTGGCAAGACAAATTAACTGGCAGCGTAGCGACTAGCAGTCTGTTAACAAAACATTGCTAACACCGGCTAACTACCTAGTTAGCTAGCGTCCCCAGCAAGCTTCCGAGTTGGTTAGTCAGTTAACTAACAAGGTACAGTAGATGGCAAACTTGTCCATTTCAAATGTTAACATGTTACATGCTAATGATCTAGCTAGCTAGTTATTTTGGGACAAAAATACATTATTTTGAAGGCAAACGAGGCCTCGTTAGCTAAATCCTCCGCGAAATCGAGAAGGCAGAGAGTTAACGTTAGCTGTCTTGTTCGAGATAATAATCCACTCGCTAATAATATGCCCAACATTATTTGCCACGGAAGACCTTGCCTGTTCGAAAGAAGTTGACCAAACAACAAACCTGCAGTTCAGAGAAAAACAGTTATTTCCTCCTCCATTTGCAAACACTACGCAACTCCGCAATCACACACGTCAATTCGACGCTTTGAAAACGACTGCGCCCCCTTGCAAGTGAAAATAGGAAGTAGATGGCATGTCATGGAAAAGACTAACGTTACTATAAGCACAGATAGAACACCGAACGTATAAATCTGAAGCATCCACTTAGCGTTTCCAGAGGAAGCAGAGACGTCGACAGTGGGAGAAGATGAAACGACATTCTGAAAATGTTCTCATCGATTAAACATTTGATCTCAATACAATTTTCTGTTCTCCAAACTGGAAAACTATTACGAACAGAGTGGACTAAGTTTTGTAGACTTTACCCTTTGCCAAAATACGTTGTTTAGGAGTGCAAAGGCCAATTGCGTTATTTCGCACTATACAGAGTAGGCGTGTCCTAACGGAAATATGCAATTAAATGCTGATCCATACTTAATGAGAGACTGAGTTGGACCCCTTTGACTAATACAAATACAAGGCAGTTAACCCACTGTTCCTAGGCTGTCATTGAAAATAAGAATTTGTTCTAAACTGACTTGCCTAGTTAAATAAAGGTAAAATAAAAATATATATTTGCTATAAATCTGGCTATGTGGAGAAGCGCAGCTATAGTGAGTGACAATTTACCGGTTTGGTCAGGGCCATCATGGGAGATGTTTATCCTGTCGATGTAGCTCTTAAATTAAGTTTGAGTATATTAGCAATAAAATGTGTTCTATATAGCTGTGAACATTCTACAAGGAAGACCCACTTAATCAATTAAACTGAACAAAAATATAAACGCAACATTTTCAAAGATTTTACTAAGTTACAGAATTGAAATAAATAAATTAGGCCCTAATCTATGGATTTCTCATGACTGTGAATAAAGATATGCATCTTTTGGTCACAGATACCTCTAAAAAAAAAAGGTAGGAGCTTGGATCAGAAAACCAGTCACTCAGTATCTGGTGTGACCTCAATTTATCTCATTCAGCGCAAAACATCTCCTTCGCAGAGTTGATCATGCTGTTGATTGTGGCCTGTGGAATGTTGTCCTACTGTTCTTCAATGGCTGTGCAAAGTTTCTGGATATTGGCGGGAACTGGAACACGTTGTTGATCCAGAGCATCGCCAATATGATCAATGGGTGATATGTCTTGTGAGTATGCAGGCCATGGAAGAACTGGGACATTTTCAGCTTCCAGGAATTGTGTACAGATCCTTGCGACATGGGACCATATGGGAATTCTGCAAGCTCCAGCGATGCCTCATGCTTACAGATGTCGGAAAAGGATAAAATGCACGTGTGCTTATCCGAGTAGTGATTGACAAATCCGGTACATAGCACAGAACCATCCTTGCTTCTGATCAACGGAGAGACTTATGGTTAGCTAGTTAGCTTCAAAGGCCAGGGTAATTAGAACATTTTGAGAATTTAAAAAATAACGGAGCTAACGTTAGCTAAGTAATTTTCAAAATGCTAAACAAGAATACACACGAGAAAAACACTATCAATTATTTACACAAGAAACTAAAAAGGCTATAATTTCTACTTGCTAGGTTACTTGTTACTTGTCAATGAGAGTTTGCCTGGAGAAATGTGGAGTTTTTTCCCACCCTGCACATTGAGTGATTACTTCAAAGCTAGCGAAAGGATGTGTAGTTCTGTATGATAGCCACATTAGCTGCTAATTAGCATTTAATTTGAGGAGGGGGGGGGGGGTGATTACAGGTGAATATATTGATAAAATTGACATTGTCTGAGAGAGATTTGGGTAGTTATCAAAACGTCACACCAGGGTAAGCCTACATGGAGCACTGACCTTATATGAAGTAGTTCTAAAATCCCCTATGGAAAAATGAATGGTCGAAAAACAATTGGAACCATTTACTGGTTTTATTTGGTATTATGACTCATACTGTGGTACTCAACAGTATCCAGCTGCAGCCCCGCAGCTGCAGTATTGTGCAGTTGTCACAGCGGCGGCAAAAGTCTTCCACATCCCTCTTGTGCTGCCCCCAGTAAAAGCCCTGACGGAGGTTTTTGTGACCCCAAAGTGTCCAGTCCCCACCCCCCCATGAGTATTCTGGAGCACAGCCTCCCGCAATGCTTTTGGGACCACCACCTGCCACCTCTCCTCTCCCGTAGCTGACTCCTTCCATGCCCGCTGTAGCACGCCATCAGCCAGCCGCAGTCGCTCAAACTTTGACCACAACCCTTTGGTTGCGAGTGAGAGCGCTGTCACCTCTTCCCATGGTGGCCTCACCTGCGCCTCTACCCACTGTAGCACTGGCTGTAGGTCTGTGTCCCGTCCCTGCTGCTGCCCCCATTCAGCCACGTCTGCAGCTCACAGCAGACAGGCCCACTCGCCCGACACACTGTGGTACAGACCCCCCCCTCTGCACACAGCTCTCTCTCCCGTCCCTCTCTCCGCTCACAGTGGCGGCAGCCGTCTGGAGTACAGGGCCGACGGAACATGGCGTTGGAGTGGCGTGCCCCTGCCCTGTGCACCACTGTGAAGTCATACGGCTGAAGCTCCTCCAACCAGCGTGCCACCTGCCCCTCTGGCTCTCTGAAAGACATGAGCCACTGGAGAGCAGAGTGGTCAGTCCTTACAGTAAAGGGCAGGCCACCCAGGTAGTACTTGAAGTGTTTGACGGAAGCCACAACAGCCAAGAGCTCCCGCCGGGTGACACAGTAGCGGCGCTCATGTTTGTCAAATGTTTTGCTGAAGTACGCCACCACTCTCTCCCCCTCTGGCCCCACCTGGACCAGCACCCCACCTATGCCCACGTCTGTGTCCAGGATAAAGGGCAAGGTGAGGTCAGGGGGGGCGAGCACGGGGGCCTCGATCAGTGCACGTTTGAGGGTGTTGAATGCCTCCTCACACTCCACTGTCCAAATGAAAGCCTTGTCCTTCGGCAGCAGGTGGTTCAGGGGAGCAGCGACGCTTGATCCTGGTTACCTCATTCAGCCGCCTGTAGTCTGCACAGAATCTCAGCTTGCCCCCCTTCTTCGGAACCATGATGACTGGCGCCGCCCAGGGGCTGTCTGAGGGCTCGATGAAGTCTGCCTGCTGCATCTCCAACACAGCCTTGTCTGCCGCCTCCTGGCGTGCCAGCGGGATACGGCGGGGACGCATCTTGATGAGTCGAGCATCACCTGTGTCGATCTCATGCTGCACCAGATGAGTCTGACCCACCTCTTCCTCACTCAGCAGAAAGCTGTCTCTGACTTCAAACAGCAACTGCCACAACCGTTCCTGCTGCTCGGGGTCAAGACCAACACAGTTCCTCCCCCATATCTCCCTCACTGCAGACAGTGTCCTCTCCTCTCCCATCTGGGGTAGCTGGGCTGGGGGGGTGCGGCCCGGGCTCACAGAGGGCTGTGTCGTGGAGGTAGCTGGGGGAATGTAACACACAGCCGTAGGTGACAGGGGGTCTGGGGAAAAGTCACACACAGATGTGGGGGAGGGGGGGCAGGCATGAGTCTCTGCTGCTTTAACTGTTGGAGTAAAGGGTTTGTTGGGTTGAGTGAATGTGACATTAGGGGGGGCCATGGTGACTGCCGGCCCACCCTGGAAGCTCAGTGTGCCCTCATTTAGGTCTAACTGGCAGCCTGTGCTCCTAAGAAAGTCCAACCCCAGTATACAAGGGTCCTGCACAGCCGCCACCCACACAGGATGACGCACAGACCTGCCCCCTACTGTCAGAGTCATTATTCCCTTCCCTTTCATGGGTGCCAGATCACCTGTGACTGTGCGGAGCTGCACAGTTGTGGGCTTACACTGAGTCCAACCTGGCACAATATCTGGGGTACCAGGGTTACTGTGGACCCAGTGTCCACCAGGGCAGAGCAGGGCACCCCTTCCACAGTGACAGGGACATGACAAAAGTCCCCAACACAGGTCCGGCCCACCACAACAACAGGCTCCATCCGCTTGCCCTCGTCTGCTTCTGGGGGAAGTGGAGCCTTGCTTCCCCGTCTGTGCTGGTGGGCTCCTCCTGAAGAAGATGGTGGTTGGGATAGAAAGCCAGGGGTCCGCACTACCCGGTCTATGCAGACCCCGAGCCGTTTCCCTGAGCTCTGGGGGACATGGGGCAATATCGGCGCAGATGGCCTGGCTGGCCACAACCTCAGCAGACCCTGGGACCAGGGCGTGTGTTTCGTGCCGCCTGTAGCGACACAGCACGAATGAGTTCTGTCATTTCAGCCACCCATGCAGGCTTTTCCGGCTCCGGGCTGCTCTGCCCCCCAGCTCGCACAGAGGGTCTGTCTCCCTGCACCCCCACCAAAGCCCCAGCTGAAGCCCCAGCCCACACCAGCTCCCTCTCCAAAGCCATCTACAAGGCTATCTGCAATGACTCAGGATGAGCCAGCTGGGTCTGTATGCGCAGCTCCGTAGGAGAGAGCGCCTGTATGAACTGGTCCCGTGCTAGCTCGCTCTGCGCGGAGGGGGGCATGTGAGCATATGCCCGCCGAGAGAGGCTCTCAATGTCATTAGTTAGCACCCGTAGAGGCTCTCCAGGATGCCTGCGTCTATTACTCAGTTCGGAGCGCAGTAGCCCGGGCTGTACACACTGTCCATAGCGCCTCCTCAGTGCTCCCACTAAAGCACTATAATCACGTCTGTCCTCGGGGCTAATCAATATCAAACAGGCCAGAGCTTCATCCGTGAGGCATAAAGCCAACTGCAGTGCCCTATCTTCATTCGACCACACCCTAAAATGAGCTAACAGTTCAAACTGAGCATGAAAAGCTTCCCAATCCGCCTTACCGGAATACTTCGGGGTCTTAACAGATACGGACGCAGCTGGGAACTGGGCGCCGCCATGTTTGTTTACATCCTGAGCCCCAGATTCCTCGTCCCACCGCATCGACGAAACCCCTTCGGTCCGCCCACCAGAATCCGCGCGAAGCAGTCGACGAAGGACTCATGCCCGCTTCAGCCACCATCACTCTAACGTCCTCCCTCAAGCGGCCTCTGGGCTCCGACGCCCTGGCGACCTCCTCAGCCAGATCCTCCGACGTCCATGCACACGCACCTCCTTGGCCATAATTGTCCCCTACCTCCACCTTCACTTTCGGATTTCCTCGAAGCATGTTCAACCCCTGTTCTCACCTACGGTAGCTAACCACAGAAGTCAGCTAGCTAGCTGGCTAACTTTTATCAATGTTTTTACTTCTGACACCAATGTAAAGACCTGACTAGATCATAAAGGAACAATTGTCCAGACAGAGGGTTGAGTTTACGAATTGACGGTTTATTAACCCAACTTTACACAGGCTACTGTTTGGCCGTAGCCCACGCCAAATAAATGAAAGATACCCCACAAGCCAACCGTGACCTTCTCTTGTGAAACGCAGACTTAAGAGAGAGAACAATGGCTAAACTTGGTCTTAACTTCCAATGCTCCATCCCCCTGCCCAACCCCCCTCCACGCCACTCCGCTAACCACCAGGATGCCCGGCATCAGAACATTCCAGGCATCCCCGTGATTGGCAGATAGCAGGTTGATTGGCATGTCGGACCCCGCGAACACTGGTAAGTACAACACAACCCACTAATAGCCTACCACATAACACACCGCTGTCTGTGTGGGTCGCTGAATTATATTGGCGAACGCAGAATTTAATGTGCATCTCGCCACCCACTGTGCAGGATGGAAACAGGATTCCCAAAAAACGGAACAAACTACAACAAAAATACTAAAATCAAACTACTTTTCTGTAAAAAAAATAAAACAGAGCTAGCCTGTTACTAAAACCCGCCTGTCACTAAAACCAATAAGCTTTTCGCTACACCCGCAATAACATCTGTTAATTAACAAGTGTATGTGACAAATACAATTTGGTTTGATTTAAATATGTGAACGTGACCAATATTTGTATTTTTTTTTTAAATTACTGTCACCATCTACTGACCATGATTAACCCCTACCACATACACGTGAACTCCTTTTATTTAGTACATTCCTTTCCTCTCACCCTTTCCTCCTTTCCTACCTTCCTTTCTATTTATATTTTCCTACCTTCCTTTAATCCTTTCCCCTATCTCCCTTTCTTTCACTTTTTTCCTAACTAGGAAAGGAGGAAAATCAAGCGAGTTAGGGAAAGAGAAAAGGAAGCTAGGAAAGGAAGCTAGACAGGAGGAAAATAAAGGGAACTAGGAAAGGAGTGCAGGTATCTAGGGAATAAAACGGAGGAAAGGAAAGGAAGCTAGGAAAGGAAGTCGGGAAGGATTTTTTTTTATAAAGATGTTTTATTGTCACATACACCATAAATGTGCAGGGAAATGTGTGTTTTTTTACAGCGTCAGCCATAGTAGCAAATTAGGGTTAAATGCCTTGCTCACTTCGGGTATTCGAACCAGCTGGCCCAATGCTGTAACGCTAGGTTACCTGCTGCCACAGGAAGCTAAGAAAGGAGGAAAGGAAACTAGGAAAGGGAGAGAGGAAAGAAGGAAAGTCATCTATGAAAGAAAAGGAGGAGTTCACGTGTACAGTATGTGTAAGGGATTAACCACGACCAGTAGATGGCGATAGATAGTATTGGTTTTAGTGACAGGCTAGTGTTAGTCAGAGGCAGGGCTGTAGATGGATGCATCTCGGTTGGGGAAGGTTGGAAGGGATTCTGGAGATACAGGAGGGTTTTATTTTGTTAAAAGTTAGTAGGGCTCTTTTTTTCTTTACTTAGTAGTACATGATCAGATAGGAGGGTTTAATTCTTGTTTGTATGTTTGTTTGTTTTATTTTATTCTAAAGTCTGTAAACTATGCTTGACCACACCCTCCAGTACAGTAGGTGGCGGCAGAGGCACCTCTAATGGTTGTTTGCAGACCGCCATTAGAAGAAGAAGGCATGTCATGTGATCTACCATTACAGAAATCGTCTGGGATAAATAAACCGACAAGCTAGTCAGCTCAAACACATCATCATTTGAAAATAAGTTACGCTAATTTAGGTTTGTTCAAGAAGTTTAGTTATATATGAAGTATAATGTCAAGCCATGCCAAAGTCGCGGTTGGTGCATCCAAAGACTCAAGTTTTTTGGGAGGAAGGATACCATCAGAAATTGAAATCATGGCTAAACAGCTGAAGGATTTAGACCAAGAAATGTTTAGAAAAATACTGAAAGGTTTGTTATTAAATTGCATGCCATTAACTTTGGTATATTGTAAAATGTATCCGTTTCCTTTTCCATTTCTTGGTATATTGTTAAATTAATTCGTTTCCATTTCTCTCTCTTCTTTTTGTCCACGCACACACACACACACACACACACACACACACGTAAACCATTTTGACATCACTTTTCTTGTGTCTATTCCCAGCGGTGGTGAGTGCTATTGAGGGCAAGGACTGCAGAGAAGCAATGAAGGCTATCGCGGAAAATGCTGCCCTCCCTGAAGAACGGTTGAGTTATGTTGTGGCTGGAATGTACAGACTCCTAAAAGAGGCATTACGTATCCCCACATCATCTTTAAAACAAGAGGTAAAGAACTGGTTATTATGTTGTATTGAAACCATACTCTCATAGACCATGGTCAGGTTGGATTTCTAGATGACGTCTGATTTCATGACTCCTACATAACATCTACAATAAAATATATTTTTTACGTCTTCTAGGTCTTCAAAGAAGATCTAAGGGAACTAAGGTAGGCGTCTTCCATGTGTCACCTTCATCACCTCATCTCAAAGCTGTGAAGCATCAGTTTATCTTGCATGTATCAAGGAATTGAACAACTGATTACAATAGGCCAGAGATCATCAACTAGATTCAGCCAAGGATGGTCGGGGGCCTAATTACAAATCATTTGTAGACCGCAAATTGTCCGCGTGAAGCCCAAATAGATTTGACCAAAACATAATTTCAAACCTTGCTTGTATTTGTATATGATCAATTCTCTCCCTATGTGTTGGAGTACCTGGAAACATATTTCCTAAATTAAAATCACTTGAAGCTGAGTTCCTGGTGTTTTTACAGTCTATTATTTGCTCAGAGAACTTAGGGGGCCAAATAAAACCACCTGCGGGCCAAATTCGTCCCACAGGCCGCCAGTTGGGGAACCCTGCAATAGGCAATCCAAGATCTCCATAATTTGTTTATCACAGAAGGAGCTGGCGGTATATTAGATCACACACATTATTACAAAATATCATTGTGTAAGTTAACCCCAAAGGTTTTTGTTGTTGTTGTTGTTGCATTTATTGTAATATGAAACACTGACTCTACACTTGGCAGTCTACATTATTCAAAGCAATGATTCATACTGTGCCATCAAAATATTATCTGGAAATGTTTTGAATTGTTTTCAGCTGACATTCCATTCTTTCATTGTAGGATACCTGAGGAATTCATCACAGACTTTGCAAGTGTGGTGTTTGGCAATCGGTATGTTGATTGTTATGGATTAACATTAGCCTATATTCCCAAAATTCATTTTGTTGTTATACAGTGCATTCGGTAAGTATTCAGACCCCTTCCCTTTTTCCACATTTTGTTACGTTACAGCCTTATTCTAAAATGGACCAAGTAAAACATTTTGCACATCAATCTAAACACAATACCCCATAATGACAATGCGAAAACAGGTTTATGGACATTTTTGCACATGTATTACAAAAAACCCAGAAGTACCTTATTTACATACAGTACCAGTCAAAAGTTTGGACACACCTACTCATTCCAAGGTTTCTTATTTTCACTATTTTCTACATTGTAGAATAATAGTAAAGACATCAAAACGATGAAATAACACATGGAATCATGTAGTAACCAAGAAAGTTTAAACAAATATAAATATATTTTATATTTGAGATTCTTCAAAGTAGCCATGCTTTGCCTTGACAGCTTTGCACACTCTTGGCATTCTGTCAACCAGCTTCATGAGGTAGTCACCTGGAATGCATTTCAATTAACAGGCGTGCCTTGTTAAGTTAATTTGTGCAATTTCTTTCCTTAATGTGTTTGAGCCGATCAGTTGTGTTGTGACAAGGTAGGGGTAATATACAGAAGATATCCCTATATGGCAAGAACGGCTCAAATAACCAAAAATAAACGACAGTCCATTACTTTAAGACGTGAAGGTCAGTCAATCTGGAAAATTTCAAGAACTTTGAAAGTTTCGTCAAGTGCAGTCGTAAAAACCATCAAGCACTATGATGAAACTGGCTCTCATGAGGACCGCAACAGGAAAGGAAGACCCAGAGTTACCTCTGCTGCAGATAATAAGTTCATTAGAATTAACTGCACCTCAGACTGTATCCCAAATAAATGCTTCAGAGTTCAAGTAACAGACACTTCTCACATCAACTGTTCAGAGGAGACTGTGTGAATCAGGCCTTCATGGTCGAATTGCTGCAGAGGAACCACTACAAAAGGACAATAATAATAATAAGAAGAAGAAGAGACTTGCTTGGGCCAAGGAGCACGAGCAATGGACATGGAGGAGGAGGTGTGGGGCTGCTTTGCTGGTGACACTGTTTGTGATTTATTTTGAATTCAAGGCACAGTTAACCAGCATGGCTACCACAGCATTCTGCAGCGAAATGCCATCCCATCTGGTTTGCGCTTAGTGAGACTATAATTTTGTTTTTGAACAGGACAATGACCCAAAACACACCTCCAGACTGTGTAAGGGCTATTTTACCAAGAAGGAGAGTGATGGAGTGCTACCTCAGATGACCTGGCCTCCACAATCACCCAACCTCAACCCAATTGAGATGGTTTGGGATGAGTTAGACTGCAGAGTGAAGGAAAAGCAGCCAACAAGTGCTCAGCATATGTGGGAACTCCTTCAAGACTGTTGGAAAAGCATTCCTCGTGAAGCTGGTTGACAGAATGCCAAGAGTGTGCAAAGCTGTTATCAAGGCAAAGGCGTGGCTACTTTGAATTTAAAAAAAATGGTTACTACATGATATTATTTATATTTCATAGTTTTGATGTCTTCACTATTTTACAATGTAGAAAATAGTAAGAATAAAGAAAAACCCTTGAATGAGTAGGTGTGTCAATTTTTGACTGATACTGTAGGTTTTCAGACCCTTTGCTATGAGACTTGAAGTTAAGCTCAGGTGCATCATGTTTCCATTGATCATCCTTGAAATGTTTCCACAACTTAATTGGAGTCCAACTATATTTAAATTCAATTGATTGGACATGATTTGGAAAGGCACACACCTGTCTATATAAGGTCCCTCAGTTGACAGTGCATGTCAGAGCAAAAACTAAGCCACGAGGTCGAAGGAATTGTCCGTAGCGGTCCGAGACAGGATTGTGTCAAGGCAGAGATCTGGGGAAGGGTACCAAAACATTTCTGCAGCATTGGAGGTTCCAAAGAACACAGTGGCCTCCATCGTTCTTAAATGGAAGGAGTTTGGAACCACCAAGACCCTTCCTAGAGCTGGCCACCCGGCCAAACTGAGCAATTGTGGGGGAAGGGCCTTGTTCGGGGAGGTGACCAAGAACCCGATGGTCCCTCTGACAGAGCTCCAGAGTCCCTCTGTGGAGATGGGAGAAACTTCCAGAAGGTCAACCATCTCTGCAGCACTCCACCAATCAGGCCTTTTATGGTAGAGTGGCCAGACGGAAGCTACTCCTCAGTAAAAGGCACATGTCAGCCCGCTTGGAGTTTTCCAAAAGGCACCTAAAGACTCAGATCATGAGAAACAAGATTCTCTGGTCTGATGAAACCAAGATTGAACTATTTGGCCTGAATGCCAAGTGTCACGTCTGGAAGAAAGCAGGCACCATCTCTACAGTGAAGCACTGTGTGGCAGCATCATGCTGTGGGGATGTTTTTCAGCGGCAAGGACTGGGAGACTAGTCAGGATCGTGGGAAGATGAACGGAGCAAAGTGCAGTGGTCCAGCCAGAGCCCGGACTTGAACCTGATCGAACATCTCTGGAGAGACCTGAAAATAGCTGTGCAGTGACGCTCCCCATCCAACCAGACAGAGCTTGAGAGGATCTGCAGAGAAGAATGGGAGAAACTCCCCAAATACAGGTGTGCCAATCTTGTAGTGTCATACCCAAGAAGACTCTGCTGTAATAGCTGCCAAAGGTGCTTTTACAAAATACTGAGTAAAGGGTCTTTTTAGACTTATGTAAATGTAATATTTAAGTTTAGTGTTTTTTTTTTTTATACATTTGCAAAAATGTCTAAACCTGTTTTTGCGTTGTCATTATGGGGTATTGTCAGTGGTGTAAAGTACTTAGGTAAAAATACTTGAAAGTACTACTTAAGTAGTTTTTTGGGGGTATAGGTACTTTACTTTACTATTTATTTATCTATTTTTTTGACTACTTTTACTTCACTAAATTCAACAATGTACTTTTTACTCCTTACATTCTCCCTAAGACCCAAAAGTACTTATATTTTTTTTATGCTTAGCAGGACAGGAAAATTGTAAAATTCACGCACTTATTAAGAGAACATCCCTGGCCATCCCTACTGCCTCTGGTCTGGTGGACTCACTAAACACAAATGCTTAATTTGTAAATTATGTAATATATGGATTTCTTTAGATTTTTTTTTAGCAATTACATTTACTTTTGAGACATAAGTATATTTAAAACCAAATACTTTTAGACTTTTACTCAAGTTGTATTTTAGTGGGTGACTTTTACTTGAGTAATTTTCTATTAATACAGGATCGGTGGGTCCCCCGCGGGAGGGTTGAGCTAACGTAGGCTAATGTGATTAGCATGAGGTTGTGAGTAACAAGAACATTTCCCAGGACATAGACATATCTGATATTGGCAGAAAGCTTAAATTCTTGTTATTCTAACTGCACTGTCCAATTTACAGTAGCTATTGCAGTGAAAGAATACCATGCTATTGTTTGAGTGTGCACAGTTGTGAACTTGGAAATGTATTAATTAACCAATTAGGCACATTTGGGCAGTCTTGATACAACATTTTGAACAGAAATGCAATGGTTAATTGGATCGATCTCAAACTTTGCACATGCACTGCTGCCATCTAGTGGTCAAAATCTAAATTGCGCCTGGGCTGGCATAATACATTATGGCATTTCTCTTGCATTTCAAAGATGATGGTACAAAAAAAACATGTTTTTTTTTATTTGTATTATCTTTCACCAGATCTAATGTGGTGTTCTCCTACATTTAATTTAACATTTTCACAAACTTCAAAGTGTTTCTTTTCAAATGGTATCAAGAATATGCATATCCTTGCTTCAGGTCCTGAGCTACAGGCAGTTAGATTTGGGTGTGTCATTTTAGGAGAAAATTGAAAAAAAGGGGGCGGATCCTTAAGAGGTATCTTTACTTTTACTCAAGTATGACTATTGGGTAGTTTTTCCACCACTGGGTATTGTGTGTAGATTGTTAAGGGGGGAAAAAACAATCAAATTCATTTCTTAATAAGGCTGTAATGTAACAAAGTTTGGAAAAAAATCAAGGGGTCTGTTTACTTTCCGAACTCACAAAATGGCAAACTTAATGAAAAGGTTTGTCTTTCTTAAACTAAAATCCAGTTTTCCAGCACTTAAGTGGTGGGTTCATTGTGCACAGAGACCCCTGTGGTGCTCACTCTGTGATTGTGGATCAGCTTTCTCTGTTTTTTCCCCCCAGACGAACAGCACTGGCGGCAGTGGCTACACAGCAGGGGCCTCGATTACCCTCCCTGAAGGATTTTAGATGGAGAGTGGATGTGGCCATATCAACAAGGTACACTATACTTTGTTCACTATCACATAAGAGGGTCAACTTTTTGAAGGAGAAATAGAACAGAGAATTAAACTGAGATAATATTGTGAGAACTGAAAATGTGCATGAAATGCATGCAGTGTTGTCGTTATATAGTAGTACAATAAATGTTTTGATAAATAGTAAACACATTTCATTGTGTAGTGAGAATCTAAAAAGCAAACAGAATTGCTTAGAAGGCTCTGATTAATAATACATGCATCATATTGTCTGTTATTTTCTTGGAAGCTCCCTAGCTCGTGCCTTGCAGCCCTCCATTTTAATGCAGATGAAGCTCTCAGATGGAAAGGCCCATCGCTTTGAGGTAAAAACACTAACAACTTGCTGGTTATGGCTTTGATATGCACGTCTCCTCACTGGCTTACTAGGGTGAGGGTTGATTTAAGTTTGTCTAATACATGTAAAGATATGCGTAATTATTCAGCCTGTAAATATGTTGGCCTATCACAGTTGCAAGTAGTTTACTATGTAACAGTGTGTCCCTGCTTTATACAACTGTGTACAACATGGTTTAGACTAGAATATGGGCTACATCTGTTTTAGACTATCAACATCTTATGGTGAAGGATTATGGGAACTGTCTGGCATGTCCAACACTTCCCTCAAACATAAATATTGTACTGTGTTCAAACAAGTAATCAGACATTGCATTTATTCCATAGTCCATTTGTATGACAGAGCTTGATATCAGCATTCATAGTGTTAATAATAGTGTTATTTCCTTCAATACAATTGGGTAATTTTAAAGGTAGACTCAGCAATATGACCTAGATGCAGAAAGAGAACAGCATAGTGGGTCAATTTCCGCAACAACTAAAGACGTTGAAGCACGAGGCTCATCTTCTCCGCTGTTTTGGTTCCGTGGCTCCCACGTTGTAAATGAGTGAAGCGAACCCGGTATGCTGCTCATGGCAATGTCATTCTACCAGTCTACATTTTTATTTTTTTCTCTCTCTAGGTGCCTGTTTCCAAGTTTCAAGAACTCCGATACAACGTTGCGCTTATTCTTAAAGAGATGAACGATCTGGAGAAGAGAAGCGTTTTGAAGATTCAAGATTAACCGTCCATGTCAGTAAGGTTATTAGAAGACCAGTAAGTGGTTTCATCAGGCAGGGTTTTTGCCATAAAATGGATTTATATCATTTTGGCATGTCATACTGTAGATATTAAATATTATCAATTGTACTAAAATGGGTGTTGTGTTTTAAATATCAGATATTTTTATTAGCGCTTGACTTAATAACGGTGTTAACAGTAAATGTATTGTTTGTGTTTATAACCATGTGGTTATTTAAAGTACAATTCAAAGTAAAGTTGACCTAGAATTGCTAAGGTGACATGGGGCAAAGATATGGGTCAGCCACAGGATTTAGGCTCAACCTCATCCAGGTCTAGACTGACTGGGTTACACTGATGGCCCACTTTCAGAGTCACTGTAAAAGAAGTTTGAACTGTCCCTGGCTGTCTGAAAATGGGATTGAGTTCATTTGCAAGCTCAGACGACCTACCTGTGTGGAGGAATTTGGGTAACCGTGTAACCCACGAACTGTCTTTAGTCCTTGAATGAATAAAAACACACTTTCCATGTAATACTGCCTCTAGCACAGTGCCTAATTAATGTGTCACATTAGTAAAACAAGCTTAAGAATTTGTAATTATAATAGACTATCTATTATGCCACTGTAACATACTCTCTCAGAAAGAGTGCTATGTAGAAACTTTTGTCCCTGTAGGAGAACCCTCTGAAAATAAGGTTCCAGATAGAACCCTTTTCAGTTCACATAAAACCTTATTTGGTAGCACATAGAACATCTGCTTTCAAATATCACCCTTGAGGTGGTTCTATGTGGAACCAAAAAGGGTTCTCAGAATCCTATTTTAGAGGGTCCTAGGAACAGTGGGTTAACTGCCTTGTTATGGGGCAGAACGACAGATTTTTACCATGTCAGCTCAGGGGATTAGATCTAGCAACCTTTCGGGTAACTGGCCCAACGTTAACCAGTAGGCAACCTGCCGCGCCATATGCTCTACTGTCCAAGAGACCAGTTATGGAATGCCTTCAGCCTACGTACATCTATACAAGTATTACGCATTAGACCCATTTCAGCACATTGACCGACTTCTATCCTCAGTCCAGACGCTCTCTGTTACAACTGAATTGTTATTAGGTAACCGCGTTAGAAACCTGTCCAATAGAAACAGCTGGCTGTGGTCACATGACAGTTTATGTAACATTTATAAAAAAAAGTGAGAATATTATTTATGGTGCGCTATCATATCGCCTGAGTAGTGAGCTGAACAGGCGCAAAGACCTCAGAAAATAAGATGGAGAAGGACCTGTTACTTCCAAAAATGAAATATTAATTTCGCGAGACTACTACACAACAGCAGTCATCATGGGAACGGATAGTACAGATTGTATGCTGCTTCTTGCGGTAGAAGCGTTTACATCTAAAAACTTCGGGCTCGCAGCAGACATATACGAATGTCAAATGCTGCACCTCCGTGACCCTGGTAAGCAGCAAGATTTGTTGGTGAAACGAGCCGATGCCCTGGCATTTGCTGGCAAATTGAACGAAGCTTTCGAAATCTACCGAAAAGCGGCTGAAATCGAGAGACTCCGACCAGTCCATCTGGAGAATCTTATTAAATATCTCTCTAACAGTATTAAAAGAAATGATGGGACAGACAGTCAAAGCAATAGGCAGGAGACGAACTCCTATTGCGTTGGATATGATGCATTTACCTGCAGAATATGTTATAGATTTCTATACGAGCCAGTTACCTTGCCTTGTGGACACTGCTTTTGCAAAAAGTGCCTGGACAGAGAAAAAATGCCTGTCTGCTGCAAAGAGTGCAATGACATGACCAAATTCAATGATGTGGACAATTATAGAGTAAATGTTGTTCTTAGTAACTTGTTATCAAAGTGGTTTCCAGTTCAATTACTTGCTGTTCATCTGAGACGTGAGGGGAATGGACTATATTCAGAGAAAATGGATTCTGCTTTGGAAAAATACAACGAAGCAATACAAATAGGTATGGTATTTTACCTTTTCATTTCAATCAATATTCAAAATGGAATCAAACTCATTCTAAATGGAATTAAATTAAATCAGTGGCCTATATCCTATGCAATGTTGCAACAGTATGTAGGGTACTGTTTTCAGTGCCCATGGGCTGGTTTAATTGACAGCTGAATCACTGTTTTACTAGGCTATAACCCCTTAATTCGGAGAGAGTCGTGCTTATGTCAGACATGGTCGTGTGAAGGTTAAATAAAATGTTATGTAGGCTAGGCCATGGTTACCAACACTGGGCTAGGCGACCAAACATTGAGTAACATGTGAGCCATGACATTTTGTTGTGATTGTGTAACAAACAGTAAAATAAATGTGGGTCAAGGGTAATTAATGTTCAACAGTAGACACAGGAGTATTGGTTCCACTGTCATTATTGATTAAACATATACTTCTTCAAATGTTGAACAACAATCTCTCTCAACAATAATCCAAAATCCCCACATTTTCACTGTGATCTAAAGAACACTGGTCTTGTGTGACATTCAATGATAGAATGATGGAATAATTAATAGATTATCATTTTCAGTATGTTGTATTTATTTTCCAGCTCCTAGGGACCATGTTCTGTACAGCAACCGATCACAGATCAATTCCAGTCTGAAGAATTACCAGGATGCCCTTCATGATGCAGAGATGGCATGCAAACTCATGCCTCTTTGGTCCATGGTGAGGGTTGGATGTTTTGCCATGTTTAATTTAGATCTATCATCAGAACTTCACAATGCAAAGACATTGTAGGATTGTACTGATTAGTAAACATTATTTTTCTTCCAGGGACATATTAGAAAAGCACAAGCTCTTGTCACTCTGGGGAAATGTGAAGAAGCGTTAAGAGAGTACCTGATCGTCATTGCATTAGACCCTGAGAGTAAACTGGCAAAAACAGAGGCGCAAAAGATTCTGAGTGATCTCCTGGCCCCTGTCACTGATCAAGTACACAACAGAATCCTGGACTGCACAAGTCTACTATCTTCCAGAAGTAGATTTAAAGGTGGCGCCCTGAACACCTCAAGCTGCATCCTCACCACATCTTACAAGGTAAGAGAAGTCATCTATCTTCTGAGTTTTTCTATATAATACAGTACTATCATATAGTGCCTGAAGTTGAGCTCATGAACTTATGAACTTACTAAAATGTCCTATCATCACCCTTTCTCACAGGAATACAAGAATATCATCGCCTCTGACGAGAAGTTGACGTTGTCGCCCGCGATGAGTGAATCTAAGACAGATGGCTCATTTGAGACATGCAGCGGAAAGAAAAGAGAAAATCAGGTGAATGTCTGCCATCCCAGCGTCACCAACAGGAGCGTCTTCCTCAAACGTAGCTCATCCGAGGACAGCCAAGTGGACAGTAGTGACATCTGCAAGCGTTCAAGATATGGTAAGTTTAAATACCTCTTGTCTCACCCCTTAAATGCTCTTTAATTCAATGGAGCTTTATTGGCATGATGTCTACTGTAAGTGAAGTAGTCGTTGAGATTCACTATCTAACTCAAATGGTTCTCCTTTACAGAAGTGACCCAGAATGAACAGGCAACTTCCTGGAGTACAGTGCTTGCTGGCCTCATAGACCCGACTGACCTGGAGTGTTCTCTGTGTATGAGGTGAGTACTACCATCCATGACAATACTTGTAGCTGAATTGTAGTATTTGCCACTTAAGGCTAAATGGATAGTAATATAGTGTTCTGCTTTTGATTCTGATATTCTAGGATTAAAAGTTATTTTCTCAGCCTGACACAAGATATCAATCTTGCTTTCTGATAGTATTAAGCAATAAAGATGAATAGGTAAACATCTAGCCTTATCACCGTTATAGCTTACATTTCATTATCAAACATTCTAATTGAAATGCTATAGGCTATAAAAAAGAACCTGAAAGTAATCAACAATAGAGTAGTGTGAGATGTTCTGAGCATCCTTTCTCTACATGGTATACCCTAGGCTCTTTTATGAACCAGTCACCACTCCTTGTGGACACACCTTCTGTCTGAAATGCCTCGAGCGATGTCTGGACTACAATCCCAAGTGTCCTCTCTGCAAGATGGATCTGAAAGAGTATCTGTCAGAAAGTAAATACAACAAGACTGTCTTGGTGGAGAACCTCATCTGCAAGTATCTGCCATCCGAGCTCATGGACAGGCAGAAAGTCAACGCAGAGGAGATTGCAGACTTATCGAAGTAAGAATCACGTCAGCATACAGACACTACCCCATTGATCCAGTACTGTGTAACAGAGACACGTAACATGGCATTTATGTTTCTTCACCTGTAACTTTGGATATATTATTTCCTCAAACTAATCATTTTCTCTACTTTGATTTCTTCTTTTGCAGTCTAAACAAGAACGTGCCTATATTTGTTTGCACCATGGCCTTCCCCACCGTTCCATGCCCTCTTCACGTCTTTGAGCCCTGCTACCGGCTGATGATCCGCAGGTGTATGGAGATGGGTACCAAGCAGTTTGGAATGTGCCTCGATGATAACCTCAAAGGGTGAGTAAAGCCTGTACAAAGCAGAGAGACATTGTGTTGCATGTTCCTCAGTCAGACAGGGGATATCGGCATCATCTGGCAGTTCATGTTAACAACTCAGAAGCCCCATTGGGTCAACTCTCTTGTTTGTCCCCATTGGGTCAACTCTCTTTTTTGGCTCTATTGGGTCAACTGTCTTGTTTGACCCAACTCTCTTGTTTGTCCCCATTGGGTCAACTCTCTTGTTTGGCCTTAGGCTATTATCAGAACTGAGCAGGTCTTGCATGTCATTTTGTATAATCAACTTCAGATAGTTGATATAGCCTACTTTATTGTTTGGTCCCCCTGTGAATGCCTTAAGCACATTTTTGGTGTTATTTGCTTACCATATCTACTTTTTTTCCTTCCCCATAGATTTGCAGATTACGGTTGCCTCCTGGAGATCCGAAACGTGGAATTCTTTGCAGATGGCCGCTCCGTTGTTGACACCATCGGGAAAAGAAGGTTTAAAGTCATTGAGCACCACCAGAGAGATGGGTACAACACAGCAGACATTGAATACCTGGAAGACATTAAGGTCATTGTTATTCACATAAACTCAAGCATTTGCGTGAATGTTCTCTGAACTTGTTTGAACATGTTTAAAGTGTATCTCGTTGTGCTAATAAAGGCTGTTCTTGTTCTGTATAGGTGGAGGGTGTGACAGAGAAGGAGCTGCAGAGTCTCCATGATGCAGTGTACGACCAGGCCTTAATCTGGGTCAACTCCCTCAAAGCAGAACAGATGGAGAGGATCGTGGGTCACTTTGGGCCCATGCCGGAGAAAAACTCTGAACCACAGGTAAATATGTGAACCCTGGATACAGATCGTATATGTGTTAACTCTATTTTGATACGACACAGTTTGTATTGAACAGGTTATGGATGGATTCTTCTCGTTGTCCCCTGTAGGCCAGTCCCAATGGGCCATCCTGGTGCTGGTGGCTGCTGGCAGTCCTTCCTCTGCAGGGTCGAGCCCAGCTGCCCTTCCTTGCCCTGACCTCCCTGAAGGACAGACTCAGTGGCATCCGCAGAGTACTCCTCTTCATGACCCGCAACCGCTCCTCTCGGTGACTCCAACCCTCACACAACCATCCATCTCCTCCATGTGGATGTCTGTTTTGTCAGAAAGACCAAATGTTAACGAAAGCCTTCTGCGTAAATAGGTTATTGGCAAGTGGGCTTTGATTAGATTACCAAAATGTGATGCTGATTATTTCTTCCTTCCAAGGATTAGAAGAGGCTACTTATGGACTGAATCTTTTAATCAGTGTGCTTTAAAGACAATAATGATTGATTTAGTTTTTGTTATTATTTATAAACACAGCGTGTGCATGCAACATGTTTACATCCCTGGGAGGGATGACAAACTCTAAACTATTACATAAATAACTTTTTATTTCCATAGGGTTTATTAACCACCACAAATGACATATCAAAACCAAAACCCCTGAAAATGTAGAAAGTTAGTTAACAAAATGACGATACAGAACAGTACAGGTTCTGCTGCTGCTTTAACTATATCATTCAGATAATGTTTTGGTGTAGAGGAGTGTGATACACCTCCAGTTGAAAGGCGCTATCTCCTACTTACGATGGAATATGTATTGTTATTTATATTACCTACTTTGCAGCAGCAGCATAAGTGATACTCACATGGTGAGCAAAGATGGGTCGTGAGATTTGCCTTTAAGAAAGGAAAACATTTTATTGTTTTGTTGGATGTTACATGATTCGTTGTCTGACTTTTTAAAAATAGTTTTCTACTGTTATTTTTTATGTTATGATGATCACCTTTTTATACAGACAATGTTGAACCAGGATGGTTATGTTGTTCAATCTTGTGGAAATGTGTTAATGAACAACAATTATGTTTTGTATTCCAAGGGCCAATTGGAAGTTATTGTATTTATATAGGGCTGCCTTGTCTCTTATTTGCAACATATATGGTCATAAAGTAGAGATGTGACACAAGTGACCAACAAACTCAGAGTGATTGCAATAACGGTTATCACTTGTGCAGCGTGATTCCTGGCTTGTATACAAAAGACAACAACATGAATGTGAACATGCAAATAACTGTAGAGATGGGAAATATCAACTTGTAGAGCGTGCAGGATTTATCAGCCTTGCCACTTTTACCACTTTCCAATATTCTCAGTTTGGTTTTAGAAAAACATTTTGCATTTGGTTGTCCTGACCTAAGCCCAAAACACTCTGAAATTATTCTCCTAACACACATTACAGTCAGATGAAACAGGCAGCAGTCTAACCATTCTAAAAGCTCATGAAGGAGTTGGAATACTTATTTCTGACATTTGAACTGTCATCTTGTCATTCCAGTTATTGTCCACTGGAATCATAAACGGTAGCATCAAGCACTCAGTGATTTCTAATCTTTTTCAACATTTAGTGCCTTAAGTTGGATTTCCTCCATGATGCCAGTACCATAAAGCTTAAACTATGTAGTAGAATTCAGGGTTCAAGGTAGAGTTCCATTGAGGAAGACTAAAGTCCAAACTATTGCTGAGGAGACAAACAGTAATTTTAAACAATTCCAGTCCTGGTTCATTGTGAGTATTGCTGTTACAAATATTGGTATTATATTGTGTATTTTATCCCAACTAAATTGTGTATTTTATCCCAACTAAAAATGAAAATCATCTCAATGAAAGAACACAATTTGAGTATTTTCAGCTGGACTTTCATATACAACAACAACATTGAACCTTGGTTGAGTGGTTGAATTAAAAAATGTCAGGATAAAAGTTAATTGATTGGCATGTCAATCAATTATTATTTTTTCTCTCCAACATCACATATTTGCATGTATATACATTTGATATGGCTGTTGCATGTAAGCCAAATTCTATGCAAAGATGCATTTTTCTCATTTACATCAGAAAATGCCAAAACAATAGAAATTCAACGGTAGTATCTTCCTGCCTTTTTTTAATTCCACATTGAACCTTGCTCTAATGATTGAAACCTTCTACCTCTGACACACTGAACTGTAGCTCTTCCACCACAGAACATGCTAATTAAAATTGACATGTCATTTGTTTCTATGGAGATGAGGTGACCATGGATGGAGTCTTTTTTTGGGTGATTGTATAACACAGGTATAATTGCCTCTAACTGTATGTGTTTACAAAAAAAAATTAATGTATGTTGTAGGCATCTTATCTGACGTTATATTTCTGTTTTGATGGAAATGTAGTCATTACAATGTTATACAATGTACAGAAAACACACTTCTGAATAAAAAAGGCTCTTAATTAGTGGAATAAGAGCTAAACCGATGGTCGTTCATTTGTCTCGTCCTGTGTTCAACATTTTCCTCTTTTGGTTATGTGTTAGTCTAAAGTAGTATCAATATAGGTCTTTAGAAACATCTAGAATGTTGAGACATAACAGAAAGCTTATGTAAGGCTGCATTGACTTTACACAACAGTGTGAATGTAGGTCACGGTTTAGGAGGAAGGAAACACTATTCCACTCCCCTTGCCCCACTGCCCCACATTCTGCATCTCTGCCTTTTTGCTGGAGGAGATGACCTTACCCATACCGAACCGCACCTCTCTGACTGGGAGGGATAATGGACTCCGAGGAAGAGGGGACAAGTAGCACCAATGTAATTAGCAGGCTGTCTGTCTGGTGGGAGTGAGGGAGGGAGAAGCCATGGGGATATATTTAATAGGGCTTACATAACGGGGCAGTCAGACGTTACGTAAACTTTGAAATGGGGTTAGCATCTGCAGAGGATCAGGGTATCTTGTTCTGCCTTTGAGAGAGGGCATTTTTCAGCAGTCGGTCCAGGAATAGTGCCAAAATGGCAAGGGACTCTTTTTTTCCCTCATCTTTGTTATTTTGAATAAGGTGTCATGCTTTGTTTGTTCAGGACAGACAAATGCAGAAACAAACTTTAGTGAGTGACAAATGGGATCTCAAAGGTGTGATGCGACTAAGCCAGATATTATTCAACTGTACTGAGAGCCCCACTGGAACTAGAGAGTATAAAGATACTCTTTCTCAGCATATGCCTTAAAACAGATCCCTCATCAGCATGCCCTAGCCAGACTGGCCACATAACACTAGTCCTATGTTACACGCCAAGTAAGGTTATGTAACTGAAATGATAAGGTCACTAGAGGGGTTGCTATTGGAACTTGGCTGATACACCTTCCCCCAATTTTATAAAACATGTAGCACACTGACAGAAGTAGGGCAAAGCAGTGCATTGTGGGAAAACTGGTTACCTAACTTACCCAGAAAAGGCATCTGGGAGGTTAAGTGCCTGTCTGTGTACTGATTTGATGACAGAACTCACACTTAGTGCTAGATCGTCCATTGTAAACAGTGTGAGAAACTGCGTGAGAGAGAGGGCAGTGTGTCAAAGGGCTAGAGTGTGCCCATGTGAGAAGTGTGTGACTGTGTGTGCCACAAGCTCATATGATACAGTGTTAGGTGCTCAATGTATAGCCCTGAGATGCTGCTGCCTGTGGCTGATAGCTCTGAGATGCTGCCAGTGGATGGATGGCACAGAGGGTGGGCTCTGGCTTCGATACTGTCTCCTATCACTTCAATGCTGCCAACACTTCCATGCTGTCACACTGTGCTGGCTGTGCTTGTAATGTGCAGACAGCCTGCCCTCAGCCTTAAGCTGCTGAGAATAAATGCATGCTATTTTAATGTGGCTAATCAAAGTGTTGTATAATGGTTATCATATTGCAGCGGATATTGCAGGGTTTGTCTTTGTATTCCTCAACGCTTTGTCTGTGATGAGGAAGAGTCAAACTAAAGAGTACACATCCTAGTTTACAACACGTGACAACAGTTGTGATACAACAGAGAGTTTGTCCACGAAAACATTTTTACACAGGCAATGTGGAGACACCACCCAATGATTGTGTAATGATTTTTGTGCAGGCAGACTGTTGTATCACAACCATTGTGTCAAATGCATTTTACATCAGTTGTACAAGTTGTATTGTGTATGTGGCCATAGTCTTATCTTGCATTACACTTGTCTACTCTAATTAAATTAAATAAATACATATTCTTTAAACACCAGATGAGGGGGCCATTAGATTGCAAAGGCTTTTCAAAAGCAACGTTTGAGAGGGCTATCAACACGAGCTGAAACACAGGAAACATCTCTGCCACTGAAACATTCCTGACTCTTGGGAATGTGTGGTCTGTGCCTCCAACAAAACACCTCATGCACACGAGCTTAACCCATGGGCTGAAATGGAAGGTTGTGGAACACAAGAGATTTCATGAGTCAGTGCCTCGGTTATCTCCCCTCTCCGAAACACTTTTGTCATCTGGAAGTATAATGCCATGAAAAAGTATTTGCCATGTCTGATTTTCTCTGTCTTGGCATATTTTTTATACTGAATGTTATCAGATCTTCAACCAAAACTTAAGATTAGATAAAGGGAACTTGAGTTTACAAATAACAAAAATATATACTTATTTTATTTATTTAATTAACAAAGTTATGCAACACCCAATGCCCCTGTGTGAAAAAGTAATTGCCCCATTACATTCAATAACCGGTTGTGCCACCTTTAGCTGCAATCAAATCAAACTTTATTTGTCACATGCGCCGAATACAACATGTGTAGTTGTTGATCAGTCTCTCACATCGCTGTGGAGGAATTTTTGCCCGCTCTTACATGCAGAACTGCTTTAACTCAGTGATATTTGTGGGGTTTTAAGCATGAATTGCTCGTTTCAAGTCCTGCCACAACATCTCAATTGGGATTAGATCTGCACTTTGAGTAGGCCATTCCAAAACTTCACATTTAGTTTTCGCCAGACATAATGGTGGCGGTAGTGTGATGGTTTGGGGATGCTTTGCTGCCTCAAGACCCGGACGACTTGCCTTAATAGAAGGAATCATGAATTCTGCTCTGTACCAGAGAGTTCTACAGGAGAATGTCAGGCCATCCATCTGTGAGCTGAAGCGCAGCTGGGTCATGCAGCAAGACAATGATCCAAAACACACACTCAAGTCTACATGAAAATGGCTAAAAAGCAACAAATGTGAAGTTTTGAAATGGCCTGGTCAAAGTCCAGACCTAATCACAATTGAGATGTTGTGGCAGGACTTGAAATGAGCAATTCATGATTGAAAACCCACAAATGTCCCTGAGTTACAGCAGTTCTGCATGGAAGAGTGGGCCAAAATTCCTCCACAGCGACGTGAGAGACTGATCAACAACTACAGGAAGTGTTTGGTTGTGGTCATTGCAGCTTAAGATGGCACAACCAGTTATTGAGTGTAAGGGGGCAATTACTTTTTCACACAGGGGCATTGGGTGTTGCATAACTTTGTTTATGAAATAAGTAAGTCATTGTTGTGTTATTTGTTAACTCAGGTTTCCTTTATCTAATATTAGGTTTTGGTTGAAGATCTGATAACATTCAGTATCAAAAATATACTAAAGTAGAGAAAATTAGAAGGGGGAAAATGCTTTTATGTGCATGATGTAACAAATACCCCCTCTCCAGCCAGGTCACTGTCAGTGGGGTCCAGTAGTCAAAAAGTGGACACTATGAACATCAGGAAAACTGTAGAATCACACTTCTTTAGTGAGGTGAAGCTCAATTCACTAAGTTGTCAAAAGTAAATAATACCTAGCATTTAATAAGTTTTGTAACCTTTTAACATTCTGACCATAGAAGCAAATGTCTGGGCTGACATATCTGCACTTCGACAGCTGCAGCTGAACAGCCTTTATATAACAGTACCTGGCCCAGGCCATCCACTGGGTGTGTAGGTGCCTTATTCACTAGACATAATAAAGCCCTTGATGTGAGTAATGTGCTTGTGTAACACAGCAGAAAATGGCACAGAGGTTTGCAATGGCAGCGCAGCCCAAGAAGGTCAAGCGAGCCAAGCCGTTCCAAGTGTGGTTGTATAACATGTAATTAGGTACAGTAGGCTACTTAGTTATAAATACTAGTCCACAGGAAGGAAGATAGTGTGCCTGCTTAGTCATATCATGTACAATTAAGTTCCATCTAAGTCATTACAAACTAAAGGGTATTTTCAGGTAGTATGTGGAATGTGTACTGTGCAATGCAGGAATGGCTTAATAGCCACAGGCAGTGTTAATACTCCCTCTGACTTCGTTTCCATGCTACTGCAGTTCTAATGAATCAACACGCTATGCTTTGAGTTTTATATACAGTACCAGTCAAAATATTGGACACACCTACTCATTCAAGGCTTTTAAAAATATTTTTATTATTTTCTACATTGTAGAATAATAGTGAAGACATCAAACTATGAAATAACACATATGGAAACATGTAGTAACCAAAAAAGTGTTAAACAAATCAAAACATATTTTATATTTGAGATTCTTCAAAGTAGCCACCCCTTGCCTTGATGACAGCTTTGCACACTCTTGGCATTCTCTCAACCAGCTTCATGAGGTAGTCACCTGGAATGCATTTCAATTAACAGGTGTGCCTTGTTAAAAGTTAATTTGTGGAATTGATTTCCTTCTTAATGCGTTTGAGCCAATCAGTTGTGTTGTGACAAGGTAGGGGTCATATACAGAAGATAGCCCTATTTGATGAAAGACCAAATCCATATTATGGCAACAACAACTCAAATAATCAAAGAGAAACAACATTCCATCATTACTTTAAGACATGAAGGTCAGTCAATACGGAACATTTCAAGAACTCTGAAAGTTTCTTTAAGTGCAGTCACAAAAACCATCAAGCGGGCTCTCAAGAGGACCGCCACAGGAAAGGAAGACCGAGAGTTACCTCTCCTGCAAGTTCATTAGAGTTAACTGCACCTCAGATTGCAGCCCAAATAAATGTTTCACAGAGTTCAAGTAACAGACATCTCAACATCAACTGTTCAGAGACTGCGTGAATCAGGCCTTCATGGTCGAATTGCTGCAAAGAAACAGCTACTAAAGGACACCAATAAGAAGAGACTTGCTTTGGCCAAGAAACACGAGCAATGAACATTAGACTGGTGGAAATCTGTCCTTTGGTCTGATGACTCCAAATTTGAGATTTTTGGTACCAATCGCCGTGTCTTTGTGAGACGCAGAGTAGGTGAACGGATGATCTCCGCATGTGTCGCTCCCACCATGAAGCATGGAGGAGGTGTGATGGTGCTTTGCTGGTGACACTGTGTGATTTATTTAGAATTCGAGCCACACTTAACCAGCATGGCTACCACAGCATTCTGCAGCGATACACCATCCCATCTGGTTTGCTCTTAGTGGGAATATCATTTGTTTTTCAACAGAACAATGACCCAACATACACTACTCCAGGCTGTTGAAGGGTTATATGACCAAGGAGAGTGATGTAGTGCTGCATCAGATGACCTGGCCTCCACAATCACCTGACCTCAACCCAATTGAGATGGTTTTGGATTAGTTGGACTACAGAGTGAAAGAAAAGCAGTCAACACCTGCTCAGCATATGTGGGAGCGCAGACTGTTGGAAAAGCATTCCACATGAAGCTGGTTGAGAGAATGCCAAGAGTGTGCAAAGCTGTCCTCAAGGCAAAGGGTGGCTACTTTGAGGAATCTGAAATATATTTTGATTTAACACTTTTTTTGGTTGCCAAATGATTCCATGTGTGTTATTTCATGGTTTTGATGTCGTCACTATTATTCTACAATGTAGAAAATAGTAAAATAAAGAAAAACCCTTGAATGAGTAGGTGTATCCAAACTTTGACTGGTACTGTAGGTGAGTCCAGCTGATCACAGACTCTGCTTTAAATTGAGGTAATAGTATTTAATTAACATTTCTTGGTAAATCAGAAGAATTTTTGTAGTTACATGAAATAATTGTGGGTTGCAAAAAATGAATCAAAGCAAGAGTTCGTCAATCTGTGCCTTGAATAGACATTTTCTCAAAACAAAGATTTGTGTATTTTTATTGCAATGCTCAAGCATGTTTTATTGGGTTTTCCCCTTTACTATTTTTGTATTATGTTTACGTTGCAACCTTGGCTGCATCCACATCAAATAGCAAACCTTGCCAGTGACCGTAGATACTGGAGAACACTTGGCAGTAGCTCTGCTGTGTGTGCTAGTGGTCATCCTGCGATGGGATGGGAAGGAGAGAGAAGAGTCGCAGTTGCACTAATCTCGATGCTCTGCTGGACCGATATGGATCTAGCAGCAAGTCCTCCCATGCTCTGAGCTGAAACAGTTATTTGGCATTTGTTGATGCTCAGATTCCATCCTTCACCTGGCAGCTCTGTCTCTCTGTCAACCTCTGTATTTTTATCAGCCTGGTGGCCCACATCAGGAGCTGGGTGGGTTCTTAGGTAGGTGTTCAGTCAGTGTTCCATGTCACTGTCTCTTCAATTCTCCCTCAGCACCTGCAATACGTCCCAGCGCCTTCAGTCTGGACTCCACTGGTGGGCAGAGTGATATCACTATAAGTTCCGCTGCCACTGAATCTAGATGGTATCTGAGTCCCAATGATCTGTTCCCTTGTTTCTGAAAAAAGAACAATAATTGATTGCTTAGATTCTCCCTCAACGTCAATGTTTGACAAAGATTTGATGACTACAAAATGCATGGGTACATCAACTCTCAAGACACCCTATAATGGAGTCACATCATTTGTGTAAATTATTATTATTTTTTACCTAGAAAGTTAGTGCAAATATATAGATGAAGATGGTGGTAAAGGTAATGGTTGTTGTGGGTACGGTTGTCATGAAGGACAGCTCTCGATAATGAAGTGTCAAACTTACAGGGCTATAAATACTCCCAGAGCACTGAAGCATGTGTTGCAGATGCAAAGTGTCCACTGAAGTGTGTGCTGCCAATGCAAAGTGTCCACTCCATGCAAACATCCTTTCTTGGTCCCACAAGGACACAGAAGAGATCGATATGGGAGAGCAGCAGCATTTTAAATGTCTCCAGACCTGAACTTCAATGAAAACCTGTGGTTTGAAATGAAGAGCTCTCGATAAGAACAGACGGATATCAAGGATCTGGAAAGATTCTGTATGGAGGAACGGTCTAAGATCCCTCCCAATGTGTTCTCCAAATTCATAAAACGTTTTTCTAAAAGGCTCAGGTTGCTAGAACACTGAAAACAGGGGAGCCAATCATTCCAACAACCCCTATCTTTGAGATTGTTTTTCATTACCTAAAAAAAATATCATTTAATTTAGGAATCACTACCTATGATTTGATCCAACACGATTTAACCGAATCCGAACTACCACACAAAAGCGAAGTGAATCTTTCGATTCGTCAAAAAGAATAGTTGAAAATAAATCGGTTTTTCTATTTTGGGGGAGGAGGGGGGGGGTTAAAATGTGAAGTGGGGCATCAGTTAAACAGTAAAAAAAAAAGAAGATCTATCTGTGATGCACTATATTTGTCAGCTCGATTGTCAGTAGGTACAAAGAGGAGCAACTGTCAGATGTAACTTTCTTGTATTTTACTGTTCTTGAGTTCAGATGACAAAGAGAAACAGCCTTTGTTCATTACCGCACATTTTATGTACAAGTCATGTACACACGTTTAAAGGTAATACAAAAAATAAAATACATCAAACATGAGAGATTTAATAAATAAAAAGAAGAAACCTTCATCTCTTTCTTTCCATCCATGCTTATTCATCCCCAAATCAAAGATCAAGGCTAGGTTTAAGGTTTTGACACACCTGAACCTCACCTCATACAGACTGACATTGTCAGTTAAGAAATTAAAACAAATAACTAATTTAGTCATTGGTCTGTCTTACTTAAAGACATATCATGTCAACTGAATCCAATTGTATGCCGTATCAATCAATAATTCAAAACCTTTACTCATTTGGCCCAATTCCCAACTCACTCCTTTCACTGCAGCGTGTGATTTGAGGGTTTCAGTGTCTGACCAATCAGAAGCTTGAAGGTATTAGAACAGCAGAAGAAGTAGAAAACAAAAGTTATACTCTGGGTGTGCAAATGCATTCTGATCCATCAGCGGACGGATGGTCTGGCCCATCTTCACTGCACTATCTGGGGCATCTCGCTCCAGGCTTTGGCCTTCTTCTTAGCAAGGGCCAACCACGGGGGCTCATCCTGAGCCAGGGCTGTAGGGGCTGGGTGAGCCAGGGCTCTCTTCCCTTCCTTCTCAACCACGACAGGCTTGGAGATCTCCAGGGAACACAACACTATGGACAACGAGCAGAGAACATCTTTAAAGATACAATCACTTTTAGCATTGTCCCCAAAAAAGTAGTCCCACCACAAAGTACATTTTTATCAAAATTGCCTATAATATTTTTGTTGTTGTCTTATTTCAGGCATGTACTTGAAGATTAGTAGTAGTCATTATAAATGGGAACATTCTATTTGCAGGTGTGGTCCACAAGGGGGCAGCAGTAGATCAATCACACTTGTGAGAACAATGAAAACACTTAAATTAGAAAGCGATGCATGTGTGGTAGAGTGGGATACTGATGAGCCTAACCTTTAACAGGAGATCCTGGAGGCTTGGCTTGGTCTTTGTTGACAGGCCTTGTCAATGTACGAATGTTTTTTTTTCTGTTAAGCTCCTCCTGGAAATATAGGTTTTGTGAAGAGATTGAATTATGTGCTTATTCATTCCAATATAACAAAGTAAATTGAACCTATACAACTTTATAGCCAGTCATAAAACATCTAGTCATTGCGTCAAAATAAATGATAAAGAGCTGCCCAGTGTGCACAAGATCAAAAATACGTATTTTGCTCAAGTGTGAGGACTGGATGAATAAATTAATGGATGGATTGATTGACGCATCAACTGTTTTCCTCTCTCAAACAGTAGGCTTCTCGGTAAACGAAAGAACACATAAAACAATATGCACCATCCCCACCATCTCTGCAGGGACTTTGTTATCCGTGGTTTCCTCCAATGAGTTCTCTTTTAAGATCCTCTGCTTTTGTCTGGCCACTGAGATCCAGCTTGGCGATTGAGATCCCCCACCAGGTCCCCCACTAGGCTCTCGACCCCCAGACAGATCTGAAACGAAAGAACACAGGAGAAATGTCTTCAACTGGTGTGGAATATATAGGAGCGGCCTGGTAACTTCATTTGGCATAATGAGTGGAAGTGGAAGATAGAGGTGCGAATGAATGAAAGGCAAAATGTAGAAAAGCAATAGAATTCCAGCTAATTTGTTGCTCTAAATAGTCATATGGAGGAATTTCTCCTTGGTGTTAATGAGTCTATGTTTAGATAGCTCTCAATAAGTCGGCTCTCAACAGCACTCATGGACCTGTTTCAGTATGAATTGTTAGTCCAAAGTTAGAACAGCAGGAGTCCATATTCCTATAACATATACAGGCTAAATGTTTTGTCATCTGAAGTCTTAAGTTCAACATTGTAAAATAGATATAAACAAAGATGACCTAGCAAGTGAAGGATATGCCAACTAGCACACATGTCTGTAAACACTGACTGGTGTGATGGTGACTAAGATGGTTTTAGTACCTGGTATTCTCTTTGGCTTGACCATACCATCCAGCTCTGAGGGCTTTCTAGGCAGGGCAGGTTTGCTGTTTGGCTGTGGTTCAGTGAACGAGCCCCTCTGTGGCTCTATGGGAAGTGAGTGTGCTGGGGATGCAGGGGGAGTTTCACTCTCTGAGCCTAAGCGAAGCATACCCACAGAGGTCTTCCTCAGCCTGACACCAAACAGATTCTCAGGGGTCTCTTCCTCCTGGGCTGCAGGGGGAGTGTCTTCAGGTGACATGATGGGTGCTGTGGTGCTCTGTGTTGGGATGGGACTAGCAAGGACATCAGGGCTAAGTGGCTCCACTCCACTTGGGGGGTCTCTTTTTGCTTCCACAGCCCCAGGCACAGTGACCGAGGGAGATGGAGAAGGGGAGGTTAGCTCTTTGGTAGCCAACCTTTGCCAGGCAGGGGCAATGGTGTACCTGGGTCTATTATGTTCAGAACCACCAGATGGTTTCCCAGGATCCTCGGTGGCAGTTGGTCCCCTGCAGTGCTCCTGGGGGCTCTGCTCTGGGCCGGCGGCTGCACTGGGACTGGTTATACAGGGCTGGTCAGTTGTTACACTGGGCTCTTCCTGGTCCTGTGTGGTGTGTGCAGGGGCCTCAGGCTTGTCCAGGGACTCTGGAGGAGGTGTACTGCTGTTTGGCAGCTGGGGGGGACAGGCTTGGTCTGTGACTGTTTGGTCAGACAGTTCAGTGGTGCACTCAGGGCTCTCACAAGCTCTCTCAGGGTCTCTGTCTGGAACCTGCTGGAAATCATTCTCCACAGAGGTTGGCGTTACATCATTTTCCTCCCCTGGCTCCAATAAGGCTGTCTGCACTGGCACATCTGAGACTGGCTCCATTTTGTCCTCCTCTTCCCTCCTCTCATCTTCCACAACCTCCTCTGTTTCCTTCTCCTCTACCTCTGCCCCCTCCTCCCTCTCCTCTTCCTCCTTTTCCACTGAAGGCATGTCCTGATCTTCTTTGGTTAAGTACTCAGGGTTGATTTCCTCTGCATCTTCCTCTTCCTCCTTTGGATGGAAATGTTCCACCACTAACTCCTCCTCAGATTCATAAGGCTCACCCTCCACCTCCTCTCGGGGCTCTGCTGGGCAGTCCGGTCCATCACTGGGGAGACACGCTTCTTCCTGTGGGTTCAATGCCAGCTCATCCACCCCACTCTCAGCCTCTGACCCCTCCATATTCACCTCCACCTCCAGGAGCACAGCCTCTGTCTCCAGCCCCAGGACAGATGTCAGTGGACCCTTGAGGGAGCTCAACACCTCCTGGAGTAGAGAGCCTCCCTCCACAGCCACCTCACACCCAGGAGGGGCCAGGAGGAAGTCATCTCCAGCAGGGGGCTCTAGAGACTTCAGGGAGCCAAGCAGTGGGGCGGTCTGGAGCCGGGGAGCTGGAACCTCAGCCTGGCCTGAAAGACATTCCTCAGAGTCAGAGTCATTCTGTATGGAGAGGGAGGGGGCATCCTGAGCATGAGACACTTCCTGTTGGACACTCTGCTTATCCTCTTCATCTGGGGCTGACCGCTCGGCCTGCTGGGACACCACGACCCCATCTGTCTGCTCCTTCTCCTCCTCCTCCGCAACACCAGCCTGCTCACGTTTCACATCTGGAGCATACATAACTACGTCAGAGCAGAGCCCAACTAAGTTCCTATATCATTATCCTGTCATCAGTCATTGTATTGGGTAAGAATTATCATCTTTCTGATATTTTACTAATATTTACGCTTTTGTATATCTGTGTAATGTTACTGTGATAAGGATAATTTATATTACCTTCCTCCTCATCCTCCTCCACAGATTCTGGAATGATACAATTCTGTCTTTCCTCCTGGAATGATTCTCCCTCAGCCCTGCCATCAACCCTCTGAACAGAGAAGAGTAATTTCATCTTAACAACAATACAGTTCATTTAAAGATCATTAAGCTTTCCAGCTTCAGTCATATGGACATGTTTTACACAGATCTCGTAGACCCATGAGCCACGCACACTGATGGCAGGCTGGTGCGTTGTGTTTGGGCTACATGGGCTGGACTCTCTTGGCTCATAGGATAGATTTTTTGAGGGGTTCTGCTCTAGTGATCAGAGTTAGGCTCGGCGTGGAACAGGGGGTGGTGGGGGTGTGTTGGCTAGGGAAGTGGAGCGAATGGTTGTGTTGGAAGGGGATGGGTATATCTTACAGTGGTGGGTTTCCTCGTCTTGGCACAGGCCTTGTGTCGGACAGCCAGGCGGTGGCGAGCGGCAGTGTTGTCCAGGCAGCCCATGGGACTGGCAGGCTGGCTGAAGTCTACAGGCAGGAAGACCAGGGGACTGACCGATCTGGAGCCCGTCTCACAGGACATCTACACATGATACATGATACAGTAAATAAAATTATTACAACCTCAATGTCTTCAGACATCTCTGTCTACACACATCACAACTTTCTGCTGATGCCAGATACCAGCTAAACAGATTCAAGAATGCTGTATTGTGGTTCTCCTGATACAGATGAACCCTATCCTGAGACATGGCTCAGTCTCCTACTCAAGACGAAGGAAAAGCATTCAGACAAACAGAGGGAGGACTGACTTTCTAAACAGCTGGAGAAACAATGTCAAAGAGAGGGTGACTGACTGTCTAAACAGCTGGAGAAACAATGTCAAACAGTGGGTGACTGACTGTCTAAACAGCTGGAGAAACAATGTCAAACAGAGGGAGGACTGACTGTCTAAACAGCTGGAGAAACAATGTCAAACAGAGGGTGACTGACTGTCTAAACAGCTGGAGAAACAATGTCAAACAGAGGGTGACTGACTGTCTAAACAGCTGGAGAAACAATGTCAAACAGAGGGTGACTGACTGTCTAAACAGCTGGAGAAACAATGTCAAACAGAGGGTGACTGACTGTCTAAACAGCTGGAGAAACAATGTCAAACAGAGGGTGACTGACTGTCTAAACAGCTGGAGAAACAATGTCAAACAGAGGGTGACTGACTGTCTAAACAGCTGGAGAAACAATGTCAAACAGAGGGTGACTGACTGTCTAAACAGCTGGAGAAACAATGTCAAACAGAGGGTGACTGACTGTCTAAACAGCTGGAGAAACAATGTCAAACAGAGGGTGACTGACTGTCTAAACAGCTGGAGAAACAATGTCAAACAGAGGGAGGACTGACTGTCTAAACAGCTGGAGAAACAATGTCAAACAGAGGGAGGACTGACTGTCTAAACAGCTGGAGAAACAATGTCAAACAGAGGGTGACTGACTGTCTAAACAGCTGGAGAAACAATGTCAAACAGAGGGTGACTGACTGTCTAAACAGCTGGAGAAACAATGTCAAACAGAGGGTGACTGTTTCTCCAGCTGTTTAGACAGTCAGTCCTCCCTCTGTTTGACATTGTTTCTCCAGCTGTTTAGACAGTCAATGTCAAACAGAGGGTGACTGACTGTCTAAACAGCTGGAGAAACAATGTCAAACAGAGGGTGACTGACTGTCTAAACAGCTGGAGAAACAATGTCAAACAGAGGGTGACTGACTGTCTAAACAGCTGGAGAAACAATGTCAAACAGAGGGTGACTGACTGTCTAAACAGCTGGAGAAACAATGTCAAACAGAGGGTGACTGACTGTCTAAACAGCTGGAGAAACAATGTCAAACAGAGGGTGACTGACTGTCTAAACAGCTGGAGAAACAATGTCAAACAGAGGGTGACTGACTGTCTAAACAGCTGGAGAAACAATGTCAAACAGAGGGTGACTGACTGTCTAAACAGCTGGAGAAACAATGTCAAACAGAGGGTGACTGACTGTCTAAACAGCTGGAGAAACAATGTCAAACAGAGGGTGACTGACTGTCTAAACAGCTGGAGAAACAATGTCAAACAGAGGGAGGACTGACTTTCTAAACAGCTGGAGAAACAATGTCAAACAGAGGGAGGACTGACTTTCTAAACAGCTGGAGAAACAATGTCAAACAGAGGGAGGACTGACTTTCTAAACAGCTGGAGAAACAATGTCAAACAGAGGGTGACTGACTGTCTAAACAGCTGGAGAAACAATGTCAAACAGAGGGAGGACTGACTGTCTAAACAGCTGGAGAAACAATGTCAAACAGAGGGAGGACTGACTTTCTAAACAGCTGGAGAAACAATGTCAAACAGAGGGTGACTGTTTCTCCAGCTGTTTAGACAGTCAGTCACCCTCTGTTTGACATTGTTTCTCCAGCTGTTTAGACAGTCAATGTCAAACAGAGGGTGACTGACTGTCTAAACAGCTGGAGAAACAATGTCAAACAGAGGGAGGACTGACTTTCTAAACAGCGGGAGAAACAATGTCAAACAGAGGGAGGACTGACTGTCTAAACAGCTGGAGAAAATGTCAAACAGAGGGAGGACTGACTGTCTAAACAGCTGGAGAAAATGTCAAACAGAGGGAGGACTGACTGTCTAAACAGCTGGAGAAACAATGTCAAACAGAGGGAGGACTGACTTTCTAAACAGCTGGAGAAACAATGTCAAACAGAGGGAGGACTGACTTTCTAAACAGCTGGAGAAACAATGTCAAACAGAGGGTGACTGACTGTCTAAACAGCTGGAGAAACAATGTCAAACAGAGGGTGACTGACTGTCTAAACAGCTGGAGAAACAATGTCAAACAGAGGGAGGACTGACTTTCTAAACAGCTGGAGAAACAATGTCAAACAGAGGGAGGACTGACTGTCTAAACAGCTGGAGAAACAATGTCAAACAGAGGGTGACTGACTGTCTAAACAGCTGGAGAAACAATGTCAAACAGAGGGTGACTGACTGTCTAAACAGCTGGAGAAACAATGTCAAACAGGAGGGAGGACTGACTTTCTAAACAGCTGGAGAAACAATGTCAAACATAGGGTGACTGACTGTCTAAACAGCTGGAGAAACAATGTCAAACAGGAGGGAGGACTGACTTTCTAAACAGCTGGATAAACAATGTCAAACATAGGGTGACTGACTGTCTAAACAGCTGGAGAAACAATGTCAAACAGGAGGGAGGACTGACTGTCTAAACAGCTGGAGAAACAATGTCAAACAGGAGGGAGGACTGACTTTCCAAACAGCTGGATAAACAATGTCAGGGACGCCATTATCAAGACCACTCAGCAGCTAAAAATACCCAGCCACTGAAGTCCCAGGCAGACCTACATCCTGGCATTTTTCTGCATGGCTCCCCCATACATTAGCTGAACAAATACAGGCCTCTGCTCTCAGACCACTGGAATGTAGGTCTAATCTACTGTTTCTGACAGCAATTCACCCTAAAAGGTAAAGAGATGGACGGGAGACAGGAGGGTGAATGACCCTTCAGTGACACCCTGACTTACTTTAAGTGATCTGATATGACAACCTGTCAATCCGAAAGTGAGGAATAGTGAGCTCAAAAGAAGACGCCAATGGGCCACCTCTGATCTTGCTTTCATACTAAAAATGGATGCTTAGGATAAATAGCTATCTGGTATATACTATACAGATTTAACACAAACATGAACATATTACCAAACAGGATTGCTCCCATTATGGGCATAACAGTGTATTTGCCCTGTGTAACCAGCAGAGTGGGTTAGATCATTAGATATATAGTAAATTCATGTATTGTGTTTGTTATTGTAACCAGCAGAGTGGGTTAGATCATTAGATATATAGTAAATTAAATGTATCGTGTTTGTTATTGTAACCAGCAGAGTGGGTTAGATCATTAGATATATAGTAAATTCATGTTGTGTTTGTTATTTTATCCAGCAGAGTGGATTCGATCATTAGATATATAGTAAATTAAATGCATTGTGTTGGGTATTGTATCCAGCAGAGTGGGTTAGATCATTAGATATATAGTACATTAATGTATCGTGTTTGTTATTGTAACCAGCAGAGTGGGTTAGATCATTAGATATATAGTAAATTAAATGTATTGTGTTTGTTATTGTAACCAGCAGAGTGGGTTAGATCATTAGATATATAGTAAATGAAATGCATTGTGTTGGGTATTGTATCCAGCAGAGTGGGTTAGATCATTAGATATATAGTACATTAATGTATCGTGTTTGTTATTGTAACCAGCAGAGTGGGTTAGATCATTAGATATATAGTAAATTAAATGTATTGTGTTTGTTATTGTAACCAGCAGAGTGGGTTAGATCATTAGATATACAGTAAATTAAATGCATTGTGTTGGGTATTGAATCCAGCAGAGTGGGTTAGATCATTAGATATATAGTAAATTAATGTTGTGTTTGTTATTGTAACCAGCAGAGTGGGTTAGATCATTAGATATATAGTAAATTAATGTTGTGTTTGTTCTATAGCCAGACTATAACCAGAGCTCAACTTGGCAGGGCCTCCTGTGAGAGTTGTGTTATGTCCTCATTTGTAGCAGACAGTCTGAATGCAAGATAAAACCATTGGAATGAATTCAGACCACACAGGAGACACAAAATCACTCCCCCCCCCACCTTCCTCTCTCCTAGTTAAACAATACATCCTGCAGAAACAGAGCAGTAGAATGACATGCAGCATTATTACTGTCAGGTCAACATCTTCAACTAAAGATTTGTGCTGGGCTTCTCAGTGGTGCTCACTGCACACAGAGGAGGTAAAACCAACAGCACGCTCCCTCTTATGGCTTGAAAAACCATCTTCTAGCTTGTTACAGCTCTGGGTCAAGCTGAAACATCTCAAACAAGGCAAAACACAAGCACATGACAACTATTTGGAGGTTCAGGCACAAACTACTGCATCTGTGTGTGTGTGTGTGTGTGTGTGTGTGTGTGTGTGTGTGTGTGTGTGTGTGTGTGTGTGTGTGTGTGTGTGTGTGTGTCTGAAAATCACACATAGTAAGATAGTAGTCCAGTTTTATGTGCCTATGGGACTATCCCCGATCTTTCTGACATCCCACAAGGCAGCAGTTAAGACTTTATCCCTACCTATATGTCCATAGCTATCTCAACTACCTGATATCCCTGTACATCCATTGGTACTGGTACCATGTGTATATAGCCAATCGTTACTCATTGTGGATTTATTCCTTGTGTTATTATTTTTATATTATTTCTCTCTGCATTGTTGGGAAGGATCTGTTAGCATTTTATTGTTAGTCTACACCGGTTGTTTACAAAGCATGTGACAAACAAAATTTGATTTTAAAATGCTGAATGGAGTCGGGTACTCTCTGGAGGTTTTCCACTCCCTTCTGACCTCCTGTTAAACTCATGGCTATGTGGAAAAGACAGCTGAAGAGAAAAATGGTCTACCATCATTGATAGAAAAATAATAGAAGCTGTGCAATTCTACACATTTTGCCATAGTGTGGAGGCAAAGATTTGCCGTTTTAATATGATAACTGATGATCAATGGGCCCCTGCCCGGTCGGTAATTTGACCATGCTTACTACAACTTTAGATAGCTGGCCGCTAGACTAACGTACCAATCTGATTTTTTTTTGCTGACATGGGCTAATTGAGTGACTGGTGATGCACAACCAAACTTCGAAATTGCACCCCGGACCATCAGTTGCCCATCCCTGGTCTACATATTGTGGATGTATGAAGCTCAACAATGTCTCCATCCTGATTCACTCCTATTGCTCAACACCGCATCTGACATGAAAGCTTTCATACCTCATCAAAAGACACACAGCTTTCATACTTTATCAAAAGAAAGATGTGCTCTGAGACATCAACTCATGTAATTCGTCTGGAGGACATTAATTTATTATTCTTAAAATCAAATGACAAAATAACCCACTCATCTTCTGATTGGTCATGGTGATCAAATGATCAGGAGGATTGTTCACCGTGTCCACTGAACAGGAAGCGCATAACAAAGTAATAAACTAGAGACATGGATAACTGGTTATTACCTGGTCTTCATCACTGTCGGTCCCTTCCAGACTCAGGGAGCTGTTCCTCTGCACCGGTTTGGAAGACTGGAATTAGAGACAGATGGGATGAGAGACAACGCAGTTAGAAAAAGGGTGATTGGCAGTAATAGATCTGTAGACCACATGTGGCTGGGGGCACCTTACCTTAATTGGGGAGGACGGGCTCATTGTAATGGCTGGAACGGAATTCCTGGAATGGTATCAAACACATGGTTTCCATATGTTTTAATACCATTCACTGCATTCCAGGCATTATTATGAGCCATCCTCCCCTCACCAGCCTCCTGTGCTGTATAAGTAAGCATGACTGCATGGCGTCATCCTCTTGGTAGCTTTCATGAAGCATGAATGTGTGGTATGTATTGTATATCTATTGTATGTGCCAGGAATTGTGTGACTGCAGTCACGTAGTACATACCACACAATTATAATAGGGACTGAAGACAGGAATTAGCTACGTAGCTAATCTGGTGCAATGATCGCTAACATGAAGTTGACCCCACAGACCCCATGAATACTATGCCAGTCCTGACTGCATAATGATGCGTACCCTGTGGGACACCCCAGCCAGGACAGTGTGCAGGGTGGAGTACTCTGGTGGGCTGCAGGGCAGGCCGTCATCCTCTGAAAGAGTCCCTGCGTCATCCATCTTCTTCACACACAGAGACGGAGGAGAGCCTAGCCTGATGACCTGTTTCAACAGAGAAGGAGGAGACCCTCGCCTGATGACCTGTTTCAACAGAGACGGAGGAGAACCTCGCCTGACGACCTGTTTCAACAGAGACGGAGGAGAGCCTCGCCTGATGACCTGTTTCATCAGAGACGGAGGAGAGCCTAGCCTGATGACCTGTTTCAACAGAGACGGAGGAGAGCCTAGCCTGATGACCTGTTTCAACAGAGACGGAGGAGATCCTAGCCTGATGACCTGTTTCAACAGAGACGGAGGAGAGCCTAGCCTGATGACCTGTTTCAACAGAGACGGAGGAGAGCCTAGCCTGATGACCTGTTTCAACAGAGACGGAGGAGAGCCTAGCCTGATGACCTGTTTCAACAGAGACGGAGGAGATCCTAGCCTGATGACCTGTTTCAACAGAGACGGAGGAGAGCCTGATTGTTTCAGCTGGAGCTGCAGGGGAATAACATACTTATCAGCCCCTCCTATCAGCTATTTTCAAGTTTTTTCAGTATTTTTATGTGTTCATAGGGAGTGGCTATCATGATGTGTGTGCAGGATTAGTGTACTAAGCAGAGTGGCTTTTCCTGTCAGACCAAGTGTTCTCCAAGACCATGCTATCCAACCCAGTGGTAGAGAACTCTTCTCAAAGTGGAATGATAAGTGAAAGTGAGTTAAAGAAGTAATAGGTTCACTCTAGCTGAGAAATAGACTGTGTGTGGTGAAAGAAAGCGGTACCACAGACACACAAACTGAACAAAAACTCTATTAGTATGAGCTCAGCTGCTCCCTAGGACACAGTCTCAGGTCTGTTTCCTCCAAGGCTTTAGAATCCCTATCCTTCTCCAAAATGACTGAACAACACCAGCCAAGTCTCTCTCTCGATTATCTCCTCCTTGTTCTAGCATGTTGTTGTGCCTAGCCAACACTAGCTGTATTGTGCTTCTGTATGTACACTCTGACCTTCGGTGGGATGCTGTCTAGAACAGGTGACAACTAAGGATGAGCCTTGGCTAGCTAGCGCCCAATCTAACCGGCTTATGACCAGACGGGCTAATTTTATCCCCAGGTCCTACAGACGGAGTGGCAACGCTAATACCGATGAAGACACCTGAATGTCGGAGATAGTAAAGTATAGGACCATAGCTACAATAGGTCATATTGCAGCCAGTCCCAGTATGGAGGAATAGGACAGAGGCTCTACTACCCACCTGTAGAGACTTGACTTTCCCATGGATGCTGTCCTGAGAGACTCCCAGACCCTCAGTCACCTCTGACAAAGGAGATTCAGAGACAAAGACACTGTCATGTGACAGAGCCTTATTACCCATATTTATTTTTGACCTTTGAAGGAAAGAAATAGAAAAGATGACAGATCAGAACATTTGCGCCTCTAGGCAGTGGCAGTTAGGCAGTGGCTGGGTCATCTCCATTCAATCATGTAGGACTAAGTCTAATAAAGTTTGTAGAAAAACCTAAGGAGCAGAAATGACAAGTCCCTAGCCCTGCCGGTGTCCCAAATGGCACCCTACTCCCTGTATGGTGCACTACATTTGACCAGAACCCTATGGACCCTGGTCAAACGTAGTGTACCAAATAGAGAGCCATTTGGGACGCAGACCCTGGGGAAGAAATCTGCAGCAGGTAGCCTATAAGGCTGCATGCTTAATGAATAAAAATTCACTAAGATCTAGAATGAGCGGAGAAGACTGGGTTTATTATTCAGGTGACTAAGTTGTAGGCAGAACGTTAATTTCCAGCAGTCCACTCTAAATTAGGACAAATATGTACCTTTAAAGTTGTAAACGTATGTAGAGGAGACTTCACACTACTCGGTAGAAATTCAATGACGCATTTGTTCCTTGGGAATAAAATTAAATTGCCTGTATTGTGAAAAGAAAATCATCTTACCCAGAGCCCTCGTCTTTCTCAGAGAGGATGAGAAGTGCAGGTTCGGGGGCGTTGACATTGTCACTAGACTGGCTACACTTCAACCCACTGTCCCCCCCGGCAGGAGCAGCGGCCTCCTTTCGCTTCTTCTTAGAAAATAAGTTCTTGAAGGTCTGGAACTTGGACTTCTTCTTGCCTACATTGAAGATCACATCAAGAATAGAGCATGGCAGAGGTTATTCATCTCCAGTTAACAAATGGGACCTATTCCTTCACTACCAGTTTTCACCAGTTTTTAATCATATTCTTTTTCACCATTTTCCTTCACATCTTTCTACTACTGAACAAATAAGACCACCTAACTGAAAGCTTTGTAACGAACCTCAATCATTATTTGAAATGTAACTATTCCCTCATGTGAACTCAAGTGAGAGTAGTTACCCTGCTGGTCATAAACCCAGGTAGCATTAATGAGATAGTAAAAATACTCCCACTGTTCCATTGACATTAGCACCACAGTGGAAATTCTCAACACCTCTTTTTAACTACTTCAAGTGTTTTTTGTGTGAGTGTAAACTCCCTCTCCCTTTGTTGAGAATAATAGCAGGCCAAGATCTGAGACATTTGCTGGGTGATATGGGTGGTGCCTACAGCTCATGAATACAACACATCAAGCTATTTTAGAAACAATATGTCGATTACGCCAAAGTAGCAGCATAACCAGAAACAAAGCAGAATGGCCAATTCTTAAAAGAGAAGGTCAAGTTAGTTGGATCCATAGAACTGTAGCCAATATTTGGGAGGGGATGACTGCAACGTGAACAATCCTCGGATGGAGACCTTCAGCAGCCAGGAATGCAATCGTCTGATTAAAGAGTGAGTGCTGCTTGGAGGATTGAAGCTTGCTAGTGAGAGACTATTTATATATAAAGCCACACTATCCCGTGACTGGCTCACATGCTCTGGAAAACACTTGAGATCCAACTGTAGACAAGGCCTAGAGCTGGTATGATCACACACTTTAAAACTGGCCCATTCAGTATGGCTGGAAAAGTTCATGGAAAACTTCATCCCAATAGGAGAGGTACTAGATATTTTGGATGCATACTGTACATATAGCTGAAAATGTAAACATGAAGACATTTTGTCCAGAGAGGGTCTTTTTGTCAAACAGGCAACATGTAGGCCTAGATGGGACACATGAAGGAGATGCATGACCAGGAGATAAACAGTCAGAAACAGAAACTTTCTGACCCACTGAATTTCCTTGTTGATCTGGAGAGCAATGCCGTACCCAACCACAACTTACTCCCCTTGAGCTGATGTTAAACCTATTACAAACTGTTATCCCAGGTAAACGTGGTCCTTTGTAGCTCAGTTGGTATAGCATGGCGCTTGTAACGCCAGGGTAGGTGGTCTATTCCCGGGACCACCCATACGGAAAATGTATGCACACATGACTAAGTCACTTTGGATAAAGGCGTCTGCTAATTGACATATTACTATAATATACACTCACTACTCAGTTTATTGTTAGGTACACCACCCAGTTCATGAAAATGTATTGCTCCTACAGACAGTGAGTCACGTGGCCGTGGCTTGCTATATAAAGCAGGTAGACAGACATCGAGGCATTCAGTTACTGGTCGATTGAACGTTAGAATGGGAAAAACGAGTGACCTAAGCAACTGAGCGTGGTATGATCGTCGGTGCCTGGACTTTTCAAGCACGAAAGTGTCTAGTGTTTACCGAGCAGGTGCGACAAAAAAAAAGCTTGTTGATGAGAGAGGTGGAAGGAGAATGGAAAGAATCATGTAAGCTAACAGGCAGACCACAAACAAACAAATAATGATGCAGTACAACAGTGGTGTGTAGGAACGGCATCTCGGAACGCACAATTCGTCAGTCCTTGTCACGGATCGGCTATTACCCGAGGACGACCACACTAGGTTCCACTCCTATCAGCTAAAAACAAGAAGTGTCTCCAGTGGGTACGCAATCACCAACACTGGACAATTGAGGAGTGGAAAAACATTGCCTGGTTCGACAAAATTCCGGTTCCTGTTGCGTCATGCTGATGGCAGAGTCAGGATTTGGTGTAAGCAGCATGAGTCCATGGACCCATCCTGCCTCGTACAGGCTGGTGGCGGTGGTATACTGGTGTGGGGAATATTTTCCTGGGACACGTTAGGTCCCTTGATACCAATTCAGCAACTAACGTTTCCGACACCTTATAAAATGTATTCCCTGAAGAATTCAGCCTGTTCTGGAGGCAAAGTGGGGTCCGACGCGGAACTTTTATGAAGAAAATATTTTATTTATTGAACCTTTATTTAACTAGGCAAGTCAGTTAAACACCTCTCTAGGATAGCTGGGACGGTAGCGTCCCACTTGGCCAAAATCCAGAAAAAATGTAGCGCGCCAAATTCAAATATATTACTATAAAAATCAATCTTTCATGAAATCACACATGAAAGACACCAAATTAAAGCTACACATGTTGTGAATCCAGCCAACATGTCTGATTCCAAAAAGGATTTAAGGGGAAAGCACACCAAACAATTATGTTAGCTCAGTACATAGCCACAGAAAAACATAGCCATGTTCCCAGCAATAGATAGTAGTAACAAAAACCAGAAATAGAGATAAAATTAATCACTAATCTTTGAACATCTTCATCAGATGACACTCATATGACATCATGTTACACAATACATTTATGTTTTGTTCGATAATGTGCATATTTATATCCACAAATCTCGGTTTACATTGGCGCCATGTTCAGAAATGCCTCCAAAATATCCGGAGTAATTACAGAGAGCCACGTCAAATAACAGAAATACTCATCATAAACTTTGATGAAAGATACATGTTTTACATATGATTAAAGATACACTTGTTCCTAATGCAACCGCTGTGTCAGATTAAAAAAAAAAAATGTACGTAAAAAGCACACCATGCAATAATCTGAGACGGCGCTCAGACAGTAACAACATTTCTCCGCCATGTTGGAGTCAACAGAAATACGAAATTACATCATAGATATTCCCTTACCTTTGATTATCTTCATCAGAATGCAGTGCCAGGAATCCTAGTTCCACAATAAATCATTGTTTTGTTCGATAATGTCCATTACTTATGTCCAATTAGCTAATTTTACTAGCATGTGTAGTGCACATGTCCAAACGCTCGCGCAGATGCAGGCAAACGTCAGACAAAAACTTCAAAAAGTTATATTCCAGGTCGAATAAACTGGTCAAAGTAAGTAGAGAATTAATCTTCAGGATGTTGTTATCATTTATATCCAATAAGGTTCCAACTGGAGAATTCTTTTCGACTCTATAAGTAATGTAACGCAAGACGATATAATGAGGAAAGCGCGCGACCAAGAACTGGCAAATCTGCCAGACCACTGACTCATTCCCCTCCCATCCGGTCCCACAACACAGCATAAGCTTCATTCCACGTTCTACTGACTGTTGACATCTAGTGGAAGGCGTATGAAGTGCAAACAGATCCATATATTACAGGGAATTGAATAGGCGATGACTTTAACAACGAGCACTCTCAGATTTTTCACTTCCTGTTTGGATTTTTTCTCAGGTTTTTGCCTGCCATATGAGTTCTGTTATACTCACAGACATCATTCAAACAGTTTTAGAAACTGCAGAGTGTTTTCTATCCAATAGTAATAATACTATGCATATATTAGCATGTGGGACAGAGTAGGAGGCAGTTCCCTATGGGCACGAAATTCATCCAAAAGTGAAAATGCTGCCCCCTATACCAAATAATTTAAGAACAAATTCTTATTTACAATGACGGCCTACACCGGCCAAACCTGGACGACGCTGGGCCAATTGTGCGCCACCCTATGGGACTCCCAATCACAGCCGGTTGTGATACAGCCTGGATTTGAATCAGGGTGTCAGTAGTGACGACTCAAGCACTGAGAGGCAGTACCGTAGACCGCTGAGCCACTCGGGAGTATTAGATGGTTGTACCTAATAAACTGTGTATTATAAATCAAAAAATCTTGGGAAGAGTCATGACCAAGACCTAGTCTGTAGTACACAAAGAACTACTATCTTGATTGAAGATTAACTCCTTGGAATATTCCCCCCTGTCCCCCACTACCCTCCCAGGTCACCACGAGGATACTGCCATGGGGCAGCCACCCATCAGGGTATTCCAAATTATCCCCAGGCCCACCGCCAGCCAGCACACCACCAGCCATTGACAAATTATTTATTTTAATGGACTTCGCCCTCCGTGCTCCGCTTTAGAAATTCAATCTGATAGAGTAGATTATTCCACATGTCAGTGGGAGCTATTCCTGAAGAGACGGTTCCCAGCCTGACCTTGCAGATCCTGACTTCCTTGTTCCCAGAGCGCATCACAGCAGGGGGAAGGGTTGGCAGACAGAGAGTGGGAAAATATGTTCTTATGGGAGCTGATGAGATATATTTTCTGTACTTCATTTCCTGCCAATAAAACTGTAAGAAAATATCCTTCTTAAGCTTGACCTGATCCTCCCTGAAGCCCAGTGCTCTCTGCAATAAAGAGATAATAACACACTGGTCTAGAAGAAACACTGATACTTTACCATGAATCTTGTGGAGGGATTCTCATCATGATAAAATCATCTCACTTCAACTTGCAATGAACCACAAGGCTTCTCAGACACAAATCTTCAGGGGAGGCATAGATCCACAGATTAGATACTGTAAATCTGATCAGATAGGATCTGCTGTCACACATTGACCATAGCACTACCACAGACAGACAGAGTTCCATGACCAGAAAAAAGTGAAGAGCCCCTTTAAAGGGCTAGCAATCAGTTAAAGTATGGGTTTACCTGTGCACTCTTCGGTGGTGTCTGCTGGATCCTGGTTGGTCAACACATCTGATGGTCCAGAGGCCATGATACTGCAGTCACTGCTGGGAGGGAGAGAGTCATTGACTAAGGAGCAGAGGGAGAGAGTCATTTTTTAAAAACCTTTATTTAACTAGGCAAGGCAGTTGAGAACAAATTCTTATTTACAATGACGGCCTAGGAACAGTGGGGTAACTGCCTTGTTCAGGAGGAGAACGACGGATTTGTACCTTGTCAGTACCTTGTCAGCTCAGGGTACAAATCATAGCCATTGACTATGGAGCAGAGGGAGAGAGCCATTGACTATGGAGCAGAGGGAGAGAGCCATTGACTATGGAGCAGAGGGAGAGAGCCATTGACTATGGAGCAGAGGGAGAGAGCCATTGACTATGGAGCAGAGGGAGAGAGCCATTGACTATGGAGCAGAGGGAGAGAGCCATTGACTATGGAGCAGAGGGAGAGAGCCATTGACTATGGAGCAAAGGGAGAGATAATTAACTCTCTTATAGAGGGAAGCCTTGCAGGGATTTGGGCAACTAATAATGAGACCACAGTCAGTTTGGGCTGAGTACAATGTAGATTCAATCAGGGACTGTATTTCATTCATCCCTATTTACTGTAACTCAGCTGTGTGCGTCTCCACTGAGGGCAACAACCACATCCATAACCCCGCTCTCTATATAAGGAGAGATCAGGGATGGTCTCAGCCTACCAATCTCTCTCTACTACAATGCCCTCAGTGACACCGCCCTGTCATGTCACAGGATGAGGCTGAGATAAGCAGCCTGTGCCTGGGGCAGATTACTGGAGGGGGCTGCCTGGGGCTGGAGCTAGCGCTGGTCTGGAGCTCCCAGCAGGATAGCCTCAGACACGCCATGACGACCCAGCAGGAGGAAGCCATCAGCGGTCAGTGACAGCTAGTCTCAACCTCTGGCCCCACGGAATGGCTAAACAGGATGTGGAGGCAATTTGGATTTCGACCGCACATGCAAAACGAGTTACTCCGTTAATAAGGTAATTACCTCCTCTGCCTATATGGCTTCCTGCCAACTCTGTCAAGAACCTGATGTGCTCAGAGCGGCTATGTTTGTCAAAATCTATATCCATGTCTCGGGGGCGGTCATAATGAAGAATTCTCAAATATAATATCTTAGGATTGACTTGTTTATTTCCACATTATCTTAAGTCTGGATGTGATGATTATAAGAACAAGGAACACCCAACAGAAACAGTGAACGAAAGGATTAGAAGTTACAATACTAAAACGTGTAATCTTTACACCCAGCAGTGTAGTACAAATACCTGAGGGAGTCAGAGAATAAATATAAACCCAGCTGAGAAAATTCAAAGGCAGTACTGTCTCATGGGAATAAGCAGCTGCAGTGCGTACTGGACTCCGCTTCCTGGTGTGACATAAGCTGCTGGGAGCCTCCTGTGTCTGCTGTTACGTAACATCTACAGTTACATCCCTGCTGAAGTCCAAGGCCCTGTCCCAATATCTTGAAGCTATTCAACTCAGCCTGAGACTACCCCATCCACGTCATTGTTGTTCAATAAGAACAGAATGTTCCTTGTGTGAGAAAAAACATGTGCCTTCTGTATCTGAAATATTCTTCAATAATCAATAAACACATGGCAACTTCATTATTCCAGCTGTGAGAATATCATATGTTGAACTCCTAACTGCAGGTCTTTCTCAGTGCCACAAAAACATTTGATTACATTAGTTTAATTTGTTTATTTCAACCATTTACAAACCCTTGACAGTTATAAATAAACATACATTCCAACTGGCTTCCCTGTTCCCCTGACAACGCTTGTACCAAACAGTACAACAGACAGGCCCACTCCAGACTAGCTAAAGTTACTACTAGACAACACATTGTCTGAGAAACTGACGCTTCTCTCAGGTGTTTTCTGTTAGAATGGTTTTCATAACAGTTTTCATAACTACTCTAACAGAAAGCACCTGAGAAAAAGTTCAGTTTCTCAGACAATGTGTTGTCTAGTAGTAACTTTACTGACCTAAATATATTATATAAACATTGTAAGTATTATTTTAGTGAGTTGAAACATTCCACAATGTTTGTCAGCCCTTTGAATTGAGAGAGAAAGAGATCCAATCTGCCTCTTCATTTCCTCTGTATCTCTGAGTAAATGTTACCTGCTTCACAGAGAAATAACACTTCAGAGATACAGACTGAAAACCCCCACCACCAATACCAAGGGTGACAATGTGTGACTGAAACCCCCCACCACCAATACCAAGGGTGACAATGTGTGACTGAAACCCCCCACCACCAATACCAAGGGAGACAATGTGTGACTGAAACCCCCCACCACCAATACCAAGGGAGACAATGTGTGACTGAAACCCCCACCACCAATACCAAGGGAGACAATGTGTGACTGAAACCCCCACCACCAATACCAAGGGAGACAATGTGTGACTGAAACCCCCACCACCAATACCAAGGGAGACAATGTGTGACTGAAACCCCCCACCACCAATACCAAGGGAGACAATGTGTGACTGAAACCCCCACCACCAATACCAAGGGAGACAATGTGTGACTGAAACCCCCCACCACCAATACCAAGGGTGACAATGTGTGACTGAAACCCCCCACCACCAATACCAAGGGAGACAATGTGTGACTGAAACCCCCACCACCAATACCAAGGGAGACAATGTGTGACTGAAACCCCCCACCACCAATACCAAGGGAGACAATGTGTGACTGAAACCCCCACCACCAATACCAAGGGAGACAATGTGTGACTGAAACCCCCCACCACCAATACCAAGGGAGACAATGTGTGACTGAAACCCCCCACCACCAATACCAAGGGAGACAATGTGTGACTGAAACCCCCCACCACCAATACCAAGGGAGACAATGTGTGACTGAAACCCCCCACTACCAATACCAAGGGAGACAATGTGTGACTGAAACCCCCCACTACCAATACCAAGGGAGACAATGTGTGACTGAAAACCCCCACCCCCACCACCAATACAAAGACATCTACAACACAAACACACAGACACATCACACACAGTCGATTAAGACTAGGGGATAATAAGAGAGAGACTGGGGATCTGTATAGAGTAGACCATGGGAAGGAGTACTACTTGTTCTTGTGACCAACAGAGAGCATTCTGGGGAGAATGCAGCCTGGGGTTGTTGTCACAGCTAGCCTATGAACCATAACCTCCCAGGGTCTGACCATGTGACCAACCCCAGTCACACAGCTCTGCTTCCACAGAGGAACATCCTCTAGAAAAGGAGAGAACACAACTGAGTACGCACGACGCAGTGGGGCAACATGGTTCAGGGGCAGGAGGGTTCAGCTGGACTAATGGACTGACCTTGGACTGACTCCAATACTGACCAGCAGCGATGACGGCCTCTGTTTCATGTCTTAACTTTTCAGGGATTGAAAGGGAAGAGAGTTGGTGGGAAGGAACAGTATTACATTATGAGAACAAAAGAGCTTGTTAGATAAACAAAACCATTATTTAGAAGATGAGAAAGTATTTGATCACAGGGAGTTCAACAGTTGAGTCGGCCAGTTCCAAGACACAGGCAGGTTTGAGTATTGTTTTTGTACTGGGCGATCCCCTTTTTCAGTACTGGGCGATCCCCTATTTCAGTACTGGGCGATCCCCTATTTCAGTACTGGGCGATCCCCTTTTTCAGTACTGGGCGATCCCCTATTTCAGTACTGGGCGATCCCCTATTTCAGTACTGGGCGATCCCCTATTTCAGAGCCAGATGCGAGGAGTCACCTATGTTATGCAATCAAGCAACTAGCAAGGTGTACGAGACAGACAACACCTTGATTCTAATGTTCACACACTCTTCAGCAGTCAGTAGACTGCCTTCTGGTCTAAGTCTCCATAAATCCACCTATGCTGTGCAGAACATATAGTGTGATTGAAGCTTCACAGTGTCCTCGGAGACCGTATTCTTCTCAACATCCAGGATACTTCTAATATTTGTGGAAAAGGAAATAGGGATTTTGTAGGAGTTCACATTATTTTATATCAAACCATATCTAAAGTCAATCCAATATAGACTAATATGCCTATGTAACAGTGCAAACCATCAACTGGGTTAAATAAGCAATTACATTATCTTAAGTAGGGACGGTACACAACACATCCCACTCAGTTATGTTGAACACAAATATTCTCAGAAACGCCAAGGTTTTTATGCATGTTTTTTAAAGGCAAAAAATAAAACGCTCCATGTGAATATTGTTAGCAGTAGTGCCAAGCAATGATACTGGCCATTCTGTTTGGTAGTTTATACAGGCATGCCTTTAAATTTTAACTGGCGCAAGAGTCCTCTGGCAGTCTAAATTATACACATAGCCTGTGGAGCATGGAACACTGAGGACAGATATACAGTGCATTCAGAAAGTATTCAGACCCCTTGACTTTTTCCATATTTTCTTACGTTACAGCCTTCCTCATTAATCTACACACAATACCCAATAATGACAAAGCGAGCTGCCCGCCCGGCCAAACTGAGCAATCGTGGGAGAAGGGCCTTGGTCAGGGAGGTGACCAAGAACCCGATGTTCCTTTGTGGAGATGGGAGAAACTTCCAGAAGGACAACCATCTCTGCAGCACTCCACCAATCAAGCCTTTATGGTAGAGTGGCCAGACGGAAGCCACTCCTCCGTAAAAGGCACATGACAGCCCACTTGGAGTTTGCCAAAAGGCACCTAAAGACTCTCAGACCATGAGAAATAAGATTCTCTGGTCTGATGAAACCAAGATTGAACTCTTTGGCCTGCATATTTGGCATGTCTGGAGGAAACCTGGCACCATCCCTACGATGAAGCATGGTGGGGGCAGCATCATGCTCTGGGGATGTTTTTCAGCGGCAGAGACTGGGAGGCTAGTCAGGATCGAGGGGAAGATGAAAGGAGCAAAGAGAGATCCTTGATGAAAACCTGCTTCAGAGCGCTCAGAACCTCAGACTGGGGTGAAGGTTCACCTTCCAACAGGACAACGACCCTAAGCACACAGCCAAGACAACGCAGGAGTGGCTTCGGGACAAGTCTCTGAATGTCCTTGAGTGGCCCAGCCAGAGCCCGAACTTGAACCCAATCAAACATCTCTGGAGAGACCTGAAAATAGCTGCGCAGAGAAGCTCCCCATCCAACCTGACAAAGCTTGAGAGGATCTGCAGAGAAGAATGGGAGAAACTCCTCAAATACAGGTGTGCCAAGCTTGTAGTGTCATACCCAAGAAGACTTGAGGCTGTAATCACTGCCAAAGGTGCTTCAAAGTATTTAGTAAAGGGTCAGAATACTTATGTAAATGTGAGTTTTCAGGGTTTAATAATGTTTTTGCTTTGTCATTATGGGGTATTGTGTATAGATTGATGAGTGAATAAAAAAATATATATTTTAGAATAAGGCTGTAACGTAACAAAATGTGGACAAAGTCAAGGGGTCTGAATACTTTCCGAAGGCACCGTAGATGATGTGCAGTGTAGTTCGTTAGTAGTGGGTGTAGTAGGCCAGTAGCCCTACATAAAGATGAATGCAATCTGGGTAAACCATCGATTCCCCAGAACATACGAGATGATCACAGCAACCAAACAGGAGCTCCAATGAAACTTAACAGGAGAAGCACAGTACCCAGGACAAAGCTACTGCAGCGCACAGCTGCCTGGAAGGAAGGACTCCTAGAGTAGTTACAATGGGCGGACTTTCAGGATATCAAGGAAGGATGTGCTGTCTTTTTTATTGGAGGTTCAACCCACCATTCTCTGCTATGCCGAGTTAACACTTTTCATTGGGTGGAGCCCCCATATATGAGGCTGCATATCCAAAGTGGATGGTCTGCTCATCTCATCACAGCACAGTTTTTAGTTTTCAACGTTTTTTTCAGCTGTTGAGTAAAACCTCACATACCTTAATGTTTGTGTTGAACCAGAGCCACAAACCCATGGAATTTCCTCTCCTCACTCCTTCTAAATGAGAGGAGTGACTAAGTCTGACTTTGAAAAAAAGCTTATTGAATTTACAAGTTGTATCAAGGGTGCATTCAGTACGGAAGGGTTAGGCTACACATCTGTCCCAAATACGAGTTGTGTGTAGCAAGAAAGACATTCTGTGTGTTGCGCTCACATGATGTTGTGTGCAACGGGGCTTAACATGCGTGAATGCATTAATCTAGCTTGAACATATTAATCCAACAAGAGGAAAAATAAACATTTTGGTGTTAGTAGTATAGCATAGCTCAACGCAGCCTTCCTTACCCCTGTTCTGTAGGACAAGAAGGATTAAACCAGATCAGACAAGTTCCATCTGGAAAAAGTGAGGCTTTACGGTCCAATATCAAGGAAGGATGAGTGTTTAAATGAGAACCATGTGAAACGGTGCAGGTGTTCCACACATCTGAGCCAAGCTGTTTACACTAGCATGTTATGTTTTGTACTCATCCATACTGCATATCATACGTTCTCCATTTCTAACTCAGTCTGTGTACAAGATGTCACATGAAAGCCATTACTTAGCCAGACTGCTGCTAAGAGGAACTTAGTTGGGACAGCTGACAGACACAAACCATGAAATGGATGTTTGGGATGTGGATGGATGTGAATAAACCGTGGCAGTCAGTTACTCACTCTGGGGGAGAAGAGCTGATCCCTTTCAGGCTGACTTAATGTTAAGTGGGTCAGTTCACAGTTAAAAAAAAAGGCTGCCTGCCTCTCTTTCTCACATTTTATCAATGAACTGAGTGAGGGGTCAATAAAGCTTTTATTGTCTTTTTAATGTCTTGAGACGGAGGGATAAAGGGGGAGATGGTTCTTTAACACTGCGAATTAACAGCCCCTATACAGTGCATTTACAATCTAGTCCACGAGGCTACAACAGTGGTCTTAGTTACAAATTAACTATTTATTAATATATTATGACTTGCAAAATCAATGCGGGCCTACTGTGTCCTAATATTATGGTTCAGAATCAGAACATAACTATTGCCCTTCTCTAAAGACAGACATGTACACGCCATGTACATTAAGAAGACTGCCAGGGACAAATAACATACATGACTATGTTTACATTTACATTTACATTTAAGTCATTTAGCAGACGCTCTTATTCAGATAAATGCTCTGGCGATACATGTATTTCCTCTGTCTTCATACCTTGCCAGGATATCAAACAAGTCGAACCAGAAAAGCAGAGAGAACAGACTTACTTCTTTCCCTGCAAGCAGCCGTAAAATCCAGCCATGGTTTCTAGTTGGGAATGTTCAAGAGATACAGCAGGCTGTACATCCTTTCCCAGCTTGTCTGAGTGATGGCGACAAGTGGAAGAGTCCCTGTGCAAGCCCCTACTGCAACGTTAAAGGCCACCAGTCCACTACACACAAACACCCCTCTTCTTCATGTACATGAATTAAGACAGAACGGCAGAAAGACAACAATAAAGACACAGAGCTAACTTTGAGGCTACCTGCCCGCCCTCCCTCCCAGTGACCTGCCTACAGATGGAGGACGCTAGTGTGAACTAACAGCCCGCCCCAAGCTACTTTTCCCACCCATCTCCACCTCCCTCCTCCCACTCCCTCCCCCGTCATTAGCCTAATCCCGAGCGGCAGCCTGCAGCTATTGTCTCAACCAGGCAACTTACTTCCGGCCGATCTGACCCGTGTCTCTGTGATAATTAGATAGGGGGTGTCGTGAGGAGACGTGAGGATTGTCCTGGCTAGGAACTCTATCCTATCCCCATCAGAAAAACAAAACAGCCCAACCAAGAGTACCACCCTGCCATATAGTCTGAGTCAACACAGACAACAGATGTCTAAATCTTAACCTCTAACTATGGCTACCTATGGTTCAACCTTTGTGTCATTCATGTTGGGATGTCAATTCATATGGACGACTAAGTAGAAAATCAATATGGGCTACTGATCCACAGGTTGGATAATAAGGCCTAATTATCAGATAAACAGCACAAACCATCATTCTGTTACCAAACTTTGCATCTGCACTGTTCAAGTAAAATGTGTTTTTGTAACCTTTTCTGTGGGAATTGTTAACAGTTGTCCTTGTGCATAGAGTTGTATGGTTTGTTTAACTTTCCAATCAGTGGTTTTTGTTTGACATTTTAAAGTGAAAAATCTAAGTCTCAGCATCATTCTGTCACCATGGAATTGCCCAGAAGTATGTTATGGCAGAATGCTAACTTGTGCAAAACAATAAACCTTTTACTACAACAATATTCAAATGAAACTAATGCAACATTTTACTCATGAATAACTCAAGTCAGTCTGAAAGTTTTTAACTGAACATCTCTATGTGAGATCAGGGTCTGTGAAGGATTTGGTAAAGCTGGATCAGAATACAACCAAAATGGCCAGATCTGCTTGGAATCTATCCAAGTGGAGACATTTTTCTGGGAATAAAGAATGTGTTCACGTAAACAATCCACTCAAACTCTATTAGCTCCAGACCTCTGAGACTCCATTTCAAAATGAAATATTTCCCTCATCCTGAAAGTGTAAACACATTAGAAGCCTGTGTCACAGAGAGTAACCACAGCGTTTACAGTACCATAGCGTTTACTCTACTTATTGGCATTCCAAAGGAATATGACTTGAGTGATAACAAATAATTGATCAAATACATCATTACAATCAATAGACTTAGCTTAGACTCAACTCAATGTATACAATCTGGTGTCTTCTATACACCGACAGCAATCACAAGCAGCCATCATCTTAGTATTGAAACATCCAGGCAGACTACCAAACACAGAGTAGATTATCACACATGGGAAATCTCAATTCATACAAACTATATGTGGACTAATTTCAAAAACACATATATCCCTCTGTTTTAAAACTAAGAGCAATGTCTGTCAGTTTTACTCCTTGATTTTTTTGTGGTATTTCCTGAACCATTTTAAACTGCCCCCTCAGAAACCCACGTTTGCTCAGAACGGAGAAAGTAAAGCAGCTAACGATGGTGAGAAGGACAGTATGTAAATTGGAGTTAGTTCAAGAGATCATTTCTCAGTGCAAATGCAAATATCAAGCATTGTGATTGTCCTCAATTTTGTGGTTTACCAAGATACTGTAGTTTAAATTCAGAGTAAAATAACATACTGTTTTCAACTATAGTTACTTATATAAAGTTGAATTCTGAAGAATTAAATATTTGCCCATGATTGAGCAGGAGGCCCTTTTCCCCCTGTTCTCCTGAATCCCTCAACAGTTTGCTCTGACTCAGGTTTCTTTAGTTAACCCCTGCAGAGTACTGTTTCTTTTCTTTACAAAGCACTCGGAATTCCTGCTCACATCTGGAACACATCTTCAACGAGCAGCGATCTCTCTGGCTCTAATCAACTCTAATTAAGGCCATGTATGCAGCAGAACTGTAAATAACAAAAACATACTGTAGAACTGAGCTGGGGAGCTAGCTATGCTGGGTGGGAGGCTGAGGCTGAATGTGTCACGGACAGACAGGGATGTCTATACAGCAGCAGCAACAACACACAGTTCTCCTCTCTGTCTGGCCTGGTTATCTTCTCATGGTGCTGGAAACCTTTTAGAGCTGACCCTTGAAGCGACCCACTCTGCTCTCCCACTCTCCACATGAAAAGGGATCCTGCTGGGTTTTACTGCTAAAGGCCCTCTAGTCTGCCTTTAACCTACAGTTGTTACTGTTTTCACAAGGCATTCCTTCCATTCCAAATCATTTGCTGCACAGCATGTGTGGGCCTTAAGGGCACATGAGAAGGTATTTATCTGAAGGGTTTAATTGCATGGTGATAATCAACTAATTGTGCTTTTAAAAAAATGTTTTAAGTGTTGTGCTCTTAGCGATATCCTCTATTGAAAACATGGAATTAGTGCCATGGCTCAATCTGGTTGGTCCTACTGGTCGAATGGGTGTGGTTGAGAACTGACCCCTATTAAAAACGTTGTGGGTCAGCTGCCAAAGCCAATAGGCTTTCTTCATGCCATTATGGTCAGAAATAATGCCATATATCATTGTTAGAAAAACTAATGGTAATCAAAACGTCACGCCAGGGTAAGCCTACATGAGACACAGACCTTATTTTAAGTGTTTCTAAAATCCCCTATCGGAAAAATGAATGGTGGAAAAACGATTGGAACCATTTATTTTTCTTGCTGAGTCGGGGGTTGTGTTTGATTAAGGTTTTATTCAAAAGTATGGATTTCAGCAAACAAAGGCATGCAACAACAGAGGTCAAACATAGGTACATGGTAAGGGTTTAAAATGTACATTTAAGTATCATGTAAAGGGACTCAGTCAGAGGTTCATTAAAAAAAACTTTAAAAAAAAAACTCTAGTAGCCTATGCGCTCAACTCTGTGGAGGAGTTGAGGTACTTGGCAATAGTGAACAGCATTTTATATCCCTTAAATGATGGGGCGTTATTATTTGTATTCTAATAAGGAATATAAAGTTATTACTGGACAGATCATACCAGATAGCTATTGGCAATAAGCAACTGGACTAAATTGTATTGACCACAGCCTATTGAAACAGCAAAAACACTCATCACCATTATCCTTCTGTGTTGCAATAATAAGATATTGTAAAAAAAAAAAAAAAAAAAAAGATTGTTTAAAATCAATTTAAGAGGATAATGAGTCGCAAACTAAAGATAACATCGAATTATGTCCCAGGAGATTATTCAAATGAGGTATAATTCAATAACAACGCTTCGGTAAAGTTGAAGAACCATCAACTAAATTCAACAGGCTTTTTGCGAATCTAACACAAAGCAAAATAGAAAACTGGAGCGAACCATATGGAAGCTTCGCCTATCAATCAAACAATTGTCTCTAAGTTCGTCTTGAAAGAAAATGGTACTTACAAACTGAGTTATATATTTCAGAGTACGCAGTCATCCATCAAAGTCAAGAAGACATCGGTGATTTGTGATGATTAGATCTGGCCCATTGAGGTCTCGTGTCTTCAACTAGCCTGCAGAAGCACTGGAGTACCGCCCATGCCGTCTGCGAGAAAGTCGACAAATTGTATGCAGCAGATGACTTACTGGGAATTTTCTTTAGATAAATATCAACTGTAAAATTAACCAAACAATTTACCCCAAACAATAATTTAACATTTTAGGCCTACAGTATCAGTCAAAGATGCTACATTTTCAAGTGTACTGTCCCCTAGCGTCCCTAGCTATTGCTTTTTCTATGACTTGTGTCTCAATAACATCTGTATAAAAAAAAAAAAATCTTTACGGATTTTCTGGTCAAATAATTGTATGTCCATAGATAATCAGTGTTTACTTCGGACTGAAATAGTTGCGGGTACTCAATTTGGGTGCTGGTACTGTTTCTATAGGTGCAGGAGCTCGACAATACTTTTGAGCTAATATTCAAAAATGGTACAGCTACTCAGCTCCAGTGAGCTCCTGCCCAAATCAAACACAAACACTGTGTATAATCTGTGCTGGGGAACTAGGAGAATTGATGGGAAAATATATGGCCAGCAATGCTCTCTAGTGGTAGTTTTTTGTATAGACCTTAAAGGATTCTGGCTGAAAATTTGACAAATCTATGCATTATACAAGTTGACCACACACCATTTCCATTATGATTTTATTCGGAAACTAGATAGAATACCTGTATTCTACATTTAGATGTTAGCAATTTGGCATAGTATTTTATCCAAAGAGACTAACATGCAGTTAAACTAAGTCCAACTAAACAACCACACATCAGTCATTACAGTCAAAAACTCAGCAGTGCTAGAAAGAGATGGAGATATTTTCACCATAGGCAGACTCAAAGACAGGTGGTAAAGGGCTACAGTAGGGAGAAAAGTACTAGGAAGTGGTAGGAAGTAGGATTTGGCAACATCATTGGAATAGTCACCCCCAGACTGTTCAATAACCCTGGCTTTTGAACAATTGAGATCTGGCAACAACTCATTGGAATAGTCACCCCCAGTGGTGCCCATGTCCATTATCTCATAGGTGCAAACATTTTTGTCCCTGGCATTGTAGGCTGAAATCCCACCTGAAAAGACACAGACAATAGATTTTTGCCATGATATGCATGCCTTTGCATACATAACAAACATGCAACTCGTCACTTCTATCCAGTGGTGTAAAGTACTTAAGTAGTTTTTTGGGGGTATCTGTACATTATTATTTATATTTTTCCAACTTTTACTTCACTACATTCCCAAAGAAAATACAATTTTCCCTGACACCCAAAAGTACCTTTTACATGTTGTCAGGAAAATTGTCTAAATTCACACACGTATCAAGATAACATCCCTGGGATCCCTACTGCCTCTGATCTGGCGGACTCACTAAACACAAATGCTTCGTTTGTAAATTATGTCTGAGTGATGGAGTGTGCCCCTGGCTATCCGTCAATTAAAAATACAATTGTGCCGTGTGGCTTGCTAAATATAAGACATTTGAAATGGGTTATACTTTTACTTTTGATACTTAAATACATTTGAGCAATTCCATTTAGTTTTGATACTTAAGTAGGCCTATATTTAAAACCAAATACTTTTAGACTTTTACTTGAGTCACTTTCTATTAAGGTATCTTTACTTTTACTCAAGTATGACAACTGAGTACTTTTTCCAGCACTGCTTCTATCAAACTATAGAGTAGAGTTGTGGGTGAGACAATGGGGTCCTTTCAGCTGGTGCTCCTTGGGCCATGCTGGGAATTTCGCCTGGATCCTACGGAAAGAAAATATTTATAAATCAATCAAACCACTTTTTAATGCTTTCCTAAAATACAATTCAAGCCACTGATTATAGCATCACTGCTATTCAAAATCATGAAATGTTATTTTTATAGCTCCATGGAGCAATTATCAAATGCAATGTAATATGAATGAATAGCCTATCGAAAAGAAGAATAGGAAGATGCTATTAAAACCTGTCAGATTTAAACAGAAATCCCCTTGGTAAATTCTGCTTCCTCATTCTCACACAATCAACAACATATGCACACAAATCAACCTACATCAGCCCAAAGCCGTTCCCATTGTCTTCCCAGCCATGGTCCAAATTAATTATGTGGTAAATGGAGGTGAAAACGCCCTTCGCGCAAAAATTGACACAATAACCATCATATCGACGTTAAATTTGGAGTCTCGTGATGATATGGTGTGTGGTCCTCCCACTACAACCCGGGAAACCATGCAGTTTATTAGGCTACAGATAAAATCAATTATGATGAACTTCACAGGGTGGTGAAAGTGCACGATGATGCGCTTGATGCTACTTTCCAATAGCCTATCAATGGTCTTATTCTGGTGACATGATCATCGATGCGTGACTGCCGTTTGACAAATACAAAAATTATCCGCTTTATCAATAATAATCTCTTAATGTAGAAGAGCCTACATGAAGAACCTAGAAGAGCACTGCATCTGCGAGCTGTTGACACATTTGCTATGTGTTTTTGTGACAAAACTATCGGTAGAGTTGAAAATGCGATGGAAACACATTGAACTTTAGATTTTTATTCGGTACATGAAAATTTAAGCGATAAAGTACATTGCGTGCATTACGTCATCATTCACTGATTTGTAACTGCAACAAGTCCATTTTGTGGAAACATTTGCAACATTTGTTATGCGGATTCTAGAATATTGGCATGCAAATCTGTCGCCAATTGGATGGAAAGGTAGCTACTCACTGATTTCATTTGTATAGAATAAGTTTGTGCATATTGAAAATTATAGGATTACCTGTCAACTACATAAATAAAGGCGGGGCGTCTAGGTTTCAGAGCATGACGTGGACTTTCCAACGACCAATGGAAATAGAGAGAGGGAAGGTCCTTTCAGCCAGGAAGGTATTTCAGTACACACGACGCGATCAATGTTTTGACACAGTCATTAGTAGTCCCGTGTGTGTATATGTCCATGCAATACCCTTATAGACCATGCACGAGCTTCATTAGCTTAACATTTTCTTAGCTTTGAGAAGCTGCGTTGCCTCACGATGTCTCTGTCTGTCCAGAAATGGGTTTGCGTCCTGATTCTGTGTATGTTCTCTCATGACGTTGTTGCAAAAACAGGTAACTCACTTTTCAAAAACATTTATAGTAAATCGCTTCTTGTTGATGTTGAGTTTTGAAAGGCGTCTGTGAGAACGTATTATTGATCAGTAACATTGTTACAACTTTAGTCATGTTGGCCAATGTATGGTGTTCGTTCAAAGCTTGCTACGTTGTAGCTGATTTTTAATGCGGGGAAATGATGGCTGCCAAATTCTGATCTTTTGCGAAATACATGATCTGATTGGTCAAAAGACCAATTTTAGTAGCGAGGGAATCAGAATTGGGCTGCCTGTGTGAACGCAGCCATTGTAACCTTGACTAATTTGTCTTTCTTTAGTTAGGCGCAACGTTCTCTTCATCATTGCTGACGATTTGAGACCAACATTAGGATGCTACGGGGATCCTATTGTAAAGTCCCCAAACATTGATCAACTTGCCTCTAAAAGTAACGTCTTTCTCAACGCATATGCCCAGGTAGTCCTACAACAAAGTGATTTAACGCTGTAGCGCAAGCCTACTTTAGTTGGTAATTCATTTTCTACCAGTGATTGTAACTATATAAATTAATGTCCCATTTTGTCTCTCTCATTCAATTTGTAGCAAGCAGTGTGTGGACCAAGTCGAACCTCCTTGCTAACAAGTCGTAGACCTGACACAACCCGGTTATATGACTTTAACTCCTACTGGAGAGTGCATGCGGGGAACTACACCACTCTCCCTCAGTACTTCAAGTCAAAGGGCTACACCACCATGTCGGTTGGAAAGGTTTTTCACCCAGGTAAAAGGATCCTAGACATTTTGTTTTTCAGGTTGACATTTTATTGGGATGAATCTATTCCTGAAGGCTGAGTGGTTTCTGCTAGATGGGTCAGCCGCAAAGTCAAAATTGGTTATAATAGTAAAAAATGCATAAACAAATGTTTGTTTTGGCCCTAATTGAAAGTTGGGTGTAAGGTTAGCAGTGTGTTTAGGTTTCAAATCTGACTTTGTGTCTAGTGACCAACCAGCAGAGCTGCCGCCAGGACAAGATTCATCCCAATAAATGCCAACCTGCCATTTGTCTTAGACCTACTTAAAATGTTAGTGGTTGGTGATTTCTTATAAGTCTACATTGAAAAATTTGTAACAATTATCTTGTGTGCTCCTCAGTGTTCAATGTTGTAAAACCCCTTATTGCACAAAATAACCAAGATCTCTTGTCATGTGACGTGAATCTATCAAATTGCCAGAGGCTGTTTCCCATGTCGTCTTAATACTAATATCGCTGTGTTTTGTGCTGAAGGCATAGCCTCTAATCACTCGGATGATTACCCGTACAGCTGGTCTGTACCTCCTTATCATCCTCCCTCTTTCAAGTATGAAAATATGAAGGTCAGTGTTTGTCTTGACTGCTGCCATAACTCCCTCGTCTACAGATGCTTTAGCCATATATGGCTAAAATGATGTCGGTATACTGAATAGTCTATTTACTTTAGTGAATGGATTCCATTCTGTATACAGACATTCATTTTAAGATAAATGGCTACAGATGCTTATGCATGTCTGATTTGAGCCCTCTGTGTATTATGTCTAGTTTAATTGCCTAATATAAGATGTTTCTCATGCATTTTAACAAATTCCGACAGGTTTAATGTTTAGCATGAATGAAATGTACTGCTTTGTTTAGGTTTGCAAGGGCAGTGATGGCAAACTGCATGCCAACCTGCTGTGCTCAGTTAATGTGTCTGAAACCCCTCTTGGGACACTGCCAGACATGGAGAGCACAGAGGAGGCCATCAGGCTGCTCAAGTCCACAAGGGATTCTGGCAAGAACTTCTTTCTGGCTGTTGGATTCCACAAACCTCACATTCCCTTCAGAATCCCACAGGTACTGCAGCTGCCTGGCTTACTTCATCATAACACCAGGAGCAGTTAAACCAGAGTTTCCCGTACTCGGTCCTCAGGTTCCAAAGGGTGCACGTTTTGATTTTTGCTCTACACCGCTGACTCAAATATCAACTAATCAAGCTTTGATCATTTGGATCTGCTGTGTAGTGTTAAGGTAAAAAAACTAAACGTTCACTCCTTGGATTCCCGAGGACCGAGTTTGGAATACGCTGGGTTAAACCATGACTTAGATGAGCAATAAATACAAATCTCTCAATAAATGTAGATGGTATGATTTGTAACCTACTGATGAAACTGCCTTTGCTCTTGTAAACTGTAATTTCGTTCTTAAATTGCGTAACTCTGTATTAGGACTTCTTGACACTCTATCCCCTGGATAAGATGAGCCTGGCTCCAGACCCTGACGTTCCTAAAGGCCTCCCCAGCGTGGCCTACAATCCCTGGACTGACATCAGGAAAAGGGAAGATGTCCAAGCTCTAAACATCAGCTTCCCATACGGGCCAATCCCAAAGGATTTCCAGGTTGGTTAGGTGTACTTTCATTATTTGCAGGAACAAAGTATCTTTTCTAATTAGTTTTTAATGTGGCTATAGATGGTTGAAGCACAACTGGTGGGGTTCTTTACTTCCAATCTGTTACATGAGGTGATATGATGCAGATAAATGTTGAACTATTTAAACATTTTTACAAAAATCTACAGGTAGAAGCAGCATATTATACTACAGCAGGTTGCATACTGTTATGTATTATTGATATACCATAAATGTTGGATTCAGCTCCAGATTCAACAGCACTATTATGCGTCTGTGTCATACATGGACTCCCAAGTGGGTCGGTTGTTGAATACTCTGGATTATCTTGGCCTGGCTGAAGACACTGTTGTGGTCTTTACATCTGACCATGGTAAGTCGACTCTTCCTTCTGTTTCAATACATTATGTACTGTAGAGATGGGAAATCTGCTGCATACATCAAACTGCTGTCTAGCCTATAATAGATTGTCAACAGGTAAATTGCTTGTGTAGTTTGTCCACTAGATGGGGCTGTGACAACACAAATTCTGCCTTTACGCTTCTGAGTTGACAGACTTCACCAGCCTCAAGCTTGGATCCCTTCAAACCTTATGTTGACTTGACTAGGAACTGTTTATGCATGTTGTATAGCGATAATTAAATGTTAGTCTTGTTTAAATACGTTGGTGTTTAGGTATGTATTTGTAATATTAGTCATTTCTCTTACAGGCTGGTCACTTGGGGAGCATGGAGAATGGGCCAAATACAGCAACTTTGACGTGGCCACTCGCGTTCCACTAATGTTCTACGTAGCAGGTATGACTGCAGTCCGTCCTTGGCCAGAGGACGAGACCTTCCCCTACATGGATGTGTTTGGCCCAACACCGCATCGCTTCACACAAGGTATACTATACACTCCTATAGTCAATAACTAGTTTTCATTCCTCGTGCACTTTTTATCACTGATCTGGCAAGACGTGATGGAGGCAGTATGGTGGAAACCGATCCAGTTTATTCTTCCCATCAGTGGTAGTGAAGGAGAGGAAGCCATTAGGAAGATTGAATTGCATACTCCTCGCGTCTTCTCCTCTCGTCTTCTCAACCCATTGGCAGAGGGGAGGGACCTCTGGCCTTCTCATGCAATGGGTTCTGAGAAGGATAGGACGTGAGGCTTACGCAATTGAGTAAATGTGCTGCGTCTAGACGGGTATCTCAATTCTGCTTTTTTCAGGTATTTGTATTTTGGCTTATCAGATCAGCTCTGGAAAAAGAACTCATGTGAAAAGACCTATTGTGATTGGTCAGAAGACCTATTAGTGAAAACGATATCAGAATTGGGCTGGCTGTGTAAATGCTACCTTTGAGACACTATTCTGCTTTCTTCTAGTCATTCTCCCAGGACAGATTATTGCAGGAAGTTTGTGCTCCACTATGGCTGCGTTTACACAATATTGATATTTTTTCCACTAATTGGGCTTTTGATCAATCACTACTTTTTCAGAGCTGATCTCATTGGTCAAAATGGTAATTGGTGAAAATATCAGCATTAGGCTGCATTTAGACAGGTAGCCTATGTAACATTGTTATTCCCCATATAATGTCGTAGACTATCGGTTGTGGGGCTGTGACTCACACTACCTCTTCTCCACAGGAGGAACAGTGAGCAACGTGAACGAGCTGCTAGACGTCTTCCCCACTGTGTCTGTCCTGGCTGGGCTGAAGCCCCTGCTCCCCTGTCCCGACAACTCCTTCGACGTGGAGCTCTGCACCGAGGGACACGACTTGACCAACACCTTCAACAATGACAACAACAGAAAGAAGTCTGATGGCATTGCCTTCAGCCAGTACCCCCGGCCCGCCGACACCCCCCAGGAGAACTCAGACCTGCCCGACCTGAAGGACATCCGGATAATGGGCTATTCTCTGCGCTCCTGGGACTATCGCTTCACCGTGTGGGCGGGCTTCGACCCAGCTAGCTTCCATGCTAATCTGTCAGACGTGCACGGTGGGGAGCTGTACCTCCTGGAGGAAGACCCAGGCCAGGACCACAACCTGTACAACAGCTCTGAGTACAGCCTGCTGCTCTGCAAGCTGGGCCTGGGCCAACAGCAGCCCTGGGCACAGACCCTCAAACAACACCTCCTATACCTCACTGCAGGGACTAAATCTAAAGGGATGGCATGATGCTTTGTGTAATGAACTATTTAGGAGGGAAGATCTTTATTTTTGCTGTGTTCATAAGGGATGTTTCCATTCTAGGCAAGTGCCTATTACTAGATTGTTTCAGCTTCTATTGGCACTTTAGGTAGTTGACCATTAGCGTATGGTTAACCTACAATACAGGGTTTTTAGGTGTAGTCATTCTCTTAGCAGTTCAGGTTTCTGAATGTCGATGGTGAATTTCAATGGCAAGAATTTGACACCAGCTCTAAATCGAACATAACCAGTGAACAGGGATCTATTGGAGTTATCAGTAGGCTAGGTTTGACATCAGTAGACTTATTTTTCAAGCATAAGGTATGTTTTCCTAATGTACTGTAACAAACTGTGATGGTGAAATGTGTATAATATAGGGAAAGATCATTCGGGTCAACATGGAGGTGTTGGTGAACATGCTGTACTGTAAAACTATCCACGTTCATACTTTGCACACAGATACTTTTTTGAAACATGTACAAGTATGAATTTCTAAAATGTATTCAATCCAAATAATCATGTCTCTTTTTTGGGGGGTGATATTCTTGTCAATGTACAGTAGAAGGAAAATACTGGGGTGCATCCTTGGGGAGAACCCATGTGTTCAGCACCAGCAGACAGGCTTCATTGTGAGCTGGGCTGGAAAATTCCAGTCTTGATTTTTGCAGTCTGAAAGTGAGGTCAGGCCAGTTGGAGATGGATCCATGGGCTGATTGAAGCTTATTTTAATTGCTCGCGCCAAAGGGGAATTTCATTTGTGCTCCAACTTTATCTGTGATTTTAATTCTCTTTCAACTCCTGTTTCCAAGTTCTGCTAGAGAATGTTCCACAGTTAGGTTTCTTCCCCTGTGAATGAGGCAGTGTCTTTCAGCTCCCAGACAGTGCTATCTGGAGAGAATGTGCAAATCCTCAAACATATTGTCCAAAAGTAATTATTCTTCCTACTCAACTAGTCCTATATATAAATGTGTAATCTTCACTACTTATTTCGTAGGAGTGGATCTACTGAAGTAATTTAAGGTAGCGCATACACTAAAATAGGTTTATTTGACTTTAATCTGTCAGGCACTGACACTCAACCTTGAGTTGCACCACCATCCCGATGTGAAATGACAGGGGAGAGCTTCACTCACACAGGAATGTTATTACCCTTAAGTAGACAATGTGACCTAACACTGACAATGGGCATTAACCATGCAAACCTGTTAATATGATTAAACAAGGAATCAATGTGGACGTGGTAATGGATCACTGCTTAAGATAATTATTACTTTGCTACAACCAAGTGATGTGTGTGTGGTGAATATCTGTTACATCCAGGGTTGGTTTTGAAAGTCACATGCAGATCGGTTGGTTGTGTTTAGGAATCAAGCCCCATTTGTTGGTATTTAACAAATCCATATCAAATTAGTGTCACTTTGTCTTGTTGATTCAGATGCACCTTATTAGGGTAGCAGGTAATGGCAATTTATTCATGAAAAACATGCTTGATGACGATTAATGAATTGAGAGAAAGTTGCTGAAAACCAAATCTTTGTTTTGGAAACGACTCCCAAGTTGCAACAGCTGGAGGAGGGAGAGTAAAGATTTATTTTTCAGCCTAATGTCAAACCCACAAAAGACAGCTAGACTGTTAGGAACTAGTCTGACAACTATTACACTGGCAATCAGAGCGACTTGGCGATCATGAGCAAGCTTTCTCTCATGAAGTGCTCATTCTTTTGAACGCTGTCTGTCTCCATAGTCTGATATTGAGATTGGTTATGGCTCACAGCAACTATTCAAAACAACTGGCATACACCAGTAATTCAATATGAACTCAGATTTGCAAAAATGCCCAATGTTATGTTTTATCATTGATTTAGTGTATCTTTTTTGTCTGCCCTTGCCTGCAGAATATGGTAATTAGAAACTATATTATTCTTCAAACTCAAAACTGCATTATATGTACAGTATGTATGTTTGCATGAAATGCACTATGTCTCGAGGGCAAATGTGCCTAGTCCTTGTAGCTTGGCTGAGAGGAGCAGCTGGTAGACAGTGTTTCTCTCCAGAGGGTGTTGTACTGTAGGATATGGCTGGTAGACAGTGTTTCTCTCCAGAGGGTGTTGTACTGTAGGATATGGCTGGTAGACAGTGTTTCTCTCCAGAGGGTGTTGTACTGTAGGATATGGCTGGTAGACAGTGTTTCTCTCCAGAGGGTGTTGTACTGTAGGATATGGCTGGTAGACAGCAGTGCTCCAGTGAATGGTGTAGCAGATATTACAGCCCAGGATCTGATGCCCTCCATCTGGCCTAGTGAGGCAGAGCGCCAGCCAGGCCAGCAGAGAGTCTTTGCCCCCCTCCTCCCCTCCCTTTTCTATCACCCCCTCTCTTCTGGCACAGTGAAACTGAGATGTAGCCCACAGCCAGAGCAGAGGACTATCTCAGTAGTGAACATGTTGACAGCTGTGTTTAACAGAGCCATCTGGGATAGGAGACAAGTGGTCACTACTATGCTCTCAACATACAGTAGCAATAAGGGGATATTTCAGTGTTGATAATGGATAGCCCTTATACGTCTCAAAGAATACAATGCTTGTGTTTGTAAGATTATATTTATTTATATATATATATAAATCCTGAACAAAAATATAAAGGCAACATGCTACAATTTCAAAGGTTTATGGCGTTATAGTTCATATAAGGAAATCAGTCAATTGAAATAAATTCATTAGGCCCTAATCTATGGATTTCACATGACTGGGCAGGGGCGCAGCATAGGGAGCCAGGCCCAGCCAATCAGAATGAGTTTTTCCCTAAAAAAGGGCTTTATTACAGACAGAAATACTCCTTAACACCCAACCCCTCCCCCAATTCTCTAAAACAATGTTGGAGGCGGCTTATGGTAGAGAAATCAACATTACATTCTCTGGCAACCGCTCTGGTGGACATTCCTGCAGTCAGCATGCCAATTGCACAGTCCCTCAACTTGAGACATCTGTGGCATTGTGTTGTGTGACAAAAAAACTCCACTTACACTATTGTACTGGTCAGTCCTTTAAATAGACCTACTATCTTTGACTCTTGTTTACCCGACTGTCTGTGTATTTAATGAGAGTAACTTCAAAGATGCATAATTCATCATTTTTTTACCTCCTTTTCTACTGACAGCTGCCATATGTTTCATTTCAGTCATAATCATTTCCATGGAGATGCATTACAAAGTTAAACAGATCCAGAGTTGACGCTCCATGTGAAAACATTCCATATCAGACAATTACGTGAAGTTACTAATAAAACCCACTAAGATTTTCAGATAAACATAATATTGCTGTCTGAAATTGTTATTCAAATGTGTATGCCAATATCAATTAATATGCAAATGTTTTTTGTGGTGAATTTGCTATAGGTTTTATGAATAAAGATGACCCAATTTCCAAAACCTGTCGATCTACTTAAATTAATCGATTAATTGTAGAGTTTCTACTAGGGTGCTATGTGAAAGCATCTCACTGGACCTTAGGGACACTGGGAGGAAAAGGACTTGAGGTGTAAGATCATTACCCCAAGGTTCAGTCCCTCCTCTCCTCCCTCTATCCTCAGCATGATGATGTTGGGGTCTGTGCCCTTCAGACTGCCATCTGCTGTGATGTGCTGTTATCTCCGATGGTACAGGGCCATCTGTTTACACTTTACCAAGTCAGAGAAGGAGGTGCTGGTGCAGGCAGGGTGCTAAAACAGGAATCATAACGACCTGAGTTAGAATGAGGACACTACTTGTGAAAAAACACTGTGGCTAATCATAATAATAATAATACTATGAGATTGTGGAATTAGAGAGAGATGCATCCCAGGGGCATTGCTAGATTGCTTAAATCACTCCAGCACATTAAGTGTAACGAAATAGTTGTATATCACACTGCTTTAAAGGACAGCTAGTCGCTTCTGTCTTAAACATGCAATTAAAAGAGCTTTTGTGGTGGTGGAACTGAAATTACAGCACAGCATTACAGCACATAGTCGTGATGTAATTGGTGGAAATGCATCATTTATCTTTGCAGCAGCAGCTCAAGCACTTATCATCAAGGGAAGACTATCCAATATATTATTGAAAGAATGAAAGTATGGCTACAAAATATTATTTATACCATACACAGTTATTGTTCAGGAAAATAACATCCTAATGGGAGTAGAGAAATGTTTATATCAATTTGCAGCCTGTGATAAATGTCATCCCCTAAAGCTAAACTGAGGAGACTGATTTGCTCTTGTTAATTGGCCCAAACTCATTTGCATTATTCAGCTGAACATAAATACGTATTTTCTAATTCAAGAAGAACATTTCACTGCATGGTTTGGTGTTACTCATCTGTACAGTATATAGTCACAATGTGACAGATAAGAGATGCTTCCTTCTTCTCTGCCTGGTAGATGAGATAATACAGACATGAATGATGGGAGATTTCATCTTCAATAAACAGGGATCGAGGGTGAAAGGTTGATTGTGACTCATTAGTGACAGTAAGAGAAGTGTCTACACTGTGACAGGAACATAACTACTATCACTGGGACACCACTCTGAGAATAACATAGGGGACCTGAAGGGACTGGTGTTCATTATCTGTTCCTCTGAGTGGATGCTGTTTGATCTGGTGGGAGCTGGTTCTATCTCATATATAATTGCCATTGGTGCAACATGACCTTGTGCTCATCCATTTAGGCCCATTCCCCTTTTAATATTTTAGGAATCCTTTAAAAACATATTATCCATGGTGGTGAATACCAGAGTTCATCCTCTAAGCAGGCTTGCCCAGAGGGGACAATTATCAAGCAGACACTTTACATTTTCTCTGCTTCTGTGCTGGAGGTGTCTCCCTTTTGCAACTTAAACCAGACAGATTTTTGATTAACTTTACCTACGACTGCTCTTCTTTTTGTTCAACTGGAAATTCCTATTACACACTTATCCTGCATAGGAGACCTGGAGTCCCTTTATAACATGTTATCCTGTATAGGAGACCTGGAGTCCCTTTATAACATGTTATCCTGTATAGGAGACCTGGAGTCCCTTTATAACATGTTATCCTGCATAGGAGACCTGGAGTCCCTTTATAACATATTATCCTGTATAGGAGACCTGGAGTCCCTTTATAACATGTTATCCTGCATAGGAGACCTGGAGTCCCTTTATAACATGTTATCCTGCGTAGGAGACCTGGAGTCCCTTTATAACATGTTATCCTGCGTAGGAGACCTGGAGTCCCTTTATAACATGTTATCCTGCATATGAGTCCTAGAGTCCCATTATAACATGTTATCCTGTATAGGAGACCTGTAGTCCCTTTATAACATGTTATCCTGCATAGGAGACCTGGAGTCCCTTTATAACATGTTATCCTGCGTAGGAGTCCTGGAGTCGCTTTATAACATGTTATCCTGCGTAGGAGACCTGGAGTCCCTTTATAACATGTTATCCTGCGTAGGAGACCTGGAGTCCCTTTATAACATGTTATCCTGCATATGAGTCCTAGAGTCCCTTTATAACATGTTATCCTGCATAGGAGTCCTGGAGTAGCTTTATAACATGTTATCCTGCGTAGGAGACCTGGAGTCCCTTTATAACATGTTATCATGCGTAGGAGACCTGGAGTCCCTTTATAACATGTTATCCTGTATAGGAGACCTGGAGTCCCTTTATAACATGTTATCCTGCATAGGAGACCTGGATTCCCTTTATAACATGTTATCCTGCGTAGGAGACCTGGAGTCCCTTTATAACATGTTATCCTGCGTAGGAGACCTGGAGTCCCTTTATAACATGTTATCCTGCATAGGAGACCTGGAGTCCCTTTATAACATATTATCCTGCGTAGGAGACCTGGAGTCCCTTTATAACATATTATCCTGTATAGGAGACCTGGAGTCCCTTTATAACATGTTATCCTGCATATGAGTCCTAGAGTCCCTTTATAACATGTTATCCTGCATAGGAGTCCTGGAGTCGCTTTATAACATGTTATCCTGCGTAGGAGACCTGGAGTCCCTTTATAACATGTTATCCTGCGTAGGAGACCTGGAGTCCCTTTATAACATGTTATCCTGCATAGGAGACCTGGAGTCCCTTTATAACATGTTATCCTGCATAGGAGACCTGGATTCGCTTTATAACATGTTATCCTGCGTAGGAGACCTGGAGTCCCTTTATAACATGTTATCCTGCGTAGGAGTCCTGGAGTCCCTTTATAACATGTTATCCTATATGATGCTGGAGTATAACGCGTCCATCCTTTAAAAGCTCACCCAGACGTGTCTGAAAGAAGGAAAATGGCAGAAACACATGTATTCTTCCTCAGGAAAAGGATACATTGTATACATTGAAAATTACCCCTCTACTACTTCATGATCAGTGGAACGGTTCATAAGAAAATGTACAGTAATTTTAGGAATTTATTCATCTCAGATCCCTATACATGACACAATAGGCAATATGTTTAGTAAGGACCCCCTGAATCAATACATGTTAGAATCACCTTTGACAGCGATTACAACGGAGTCTTTCTGGGTAAGTCTCTAATGCCTTGTTCACATTGCATGCTTTCATTTTCAAATCAGTTGTGTTTTTCAAATCCGTTTTGGACCACTGACTGTCCAAACAGCAAGTTACAAGTGACCAAATCGGATTTGTGTGTGTTCAGACAGTAGTCATTTGCTGACAAGGCTATGCTAGTTGTCATAGTAACGACAAGTGTGTGTTCAGTGGTGTAGGCTGATTGGTGGTGGTGCTCCTGCGTCCTATCACTTAGAAGTTATGTAGCAAGCTAAGGTGAGAACAATGCCTGCCATGAACGTTACCCGGTTGCTTTGAATGTTAAGAATCATACTGTAAGAAACACTTTTAAAGCCTCATAAAATAATCCAACTTTCAAAACAAGTCCTTTTTGACTAGCCACGGCAGTCAACTAGCTATCTTGGTGGCTGTTTAGCTTTCTAGCACATTCACTCATTTCTTTGTAAACAATTAACAAGCTAGTTAGCTACCACATGTTCTTAACAAACTGTCAACAGAGTGAGTAGCTTGCAAGGAACATAATGTGCCGAATAACAGTCTAAAAACCACTTGAGGGCAAATAAATCAGATTTGACCCTTCAGACACAAGTCACATGGCCAGAAATCGGATTTTAATCTGACTTCGAAACCACCAACGAAGGTGGTTGGAAATGTGGCTTCAAATATCCGATTCCATATGTTTGTTGGCTGTTCAGACTACAAGAACAAGAACAGATTCGAGACAGATATGCAAAAAAAATGGATTTGAGTCACTTCGAACTGCGAATGTGAACAAGGCTAAAGCTCCTTCCACAACATTTGCCCATTAGCCTTTTCAAAATTCTATAAGCTCTGTCATAATCATTGATAATTATTGCTAGACAACCATTTTTAGGTCTTGCCATTCAAGTAGATAAAAGTCAAAACTGTAACTCTTCCACTCAGGAACATTTACTGTCTTCTTGGTAACAACTCCAGTGCAGATTTGGCCTTGTGTTTTAGGTTATTGTCCTGCTGAAAAGTGAATTAATCTCCCAGTGTTTAGTGAAAAGCAAACTGAAGCAGGTTTTCCACTAGGATTTTGCCTGTGCTTAGCTCCATAATAAGCATACCCATAACATGATGCAGCCACCACTATGCTTGAAAATATGGAGAGTGATACACAGTATTGTGTTGTATTGGATTTGCCCCATACATAACACTTTGTATTCAGGACAAAACATTTTTTTTTTTTGCAGTATTACTTTAGAGCCTTGTTGCAAACAGGATGCATGTTTTGGAATATTTGTTTACTGTACAGGCTTCCTTCTTTTCACTCTGTCAATTAGGTTATTATTGATTAGTAACTACAATATTGTTGATCCTATCACAGCCATTAAACTCTGTAACTGTTTTAAAGTTACATTTGGCCTCATGGTGAAATCCCTGAGCTGTTTCCTTCCTCTCCGGCAACTGAGTTAGGAAGGATGCCTGTACCTTTGTAGTGACTGGGTGTATTGATACACATTCAAAAATGTAAGTAATAACTTCACCATGCTCAAAGAGATATTCAATGTCTGCTTTTCTTTATTTTTACCCTTCTACCAATAGGAGCCTTTCTTTGTGAGCTATTTGAAAACCTCCCTGGTATTTGTGGTTGAATCTCTGTTTGAAATTCACTGCTCGACTGAGGGACCTTACAGATAATTGTGTGTGAGGTACAGAGATGAGGTAGTCATTCAAAAATCAGGATAAACACCATTATTGCACACAGAGTGAGTCCATGCAACTTATTATGTGACTTGGTAAACACATTTTTACTCCTGAACTTATTTAGACTTGCTATAACAAAGGGGATGAATACAGCTGAAGTCGGAATTTTACATAAACCTTAGCCAAATACATTTAAACTCAGTTTTTCACAATTCCTGACATTTAATCCTAGTAGAAATTCCCTGTCTTAGGTCAGTTAGGATCACCACTTTATTTTAAGAATGTGAAATGTCAGACAAATAGTAGAGAGAATGATTTATTTCAGCTTTTATTTCTTTCATCACATTCCCAGTGGGTCAGAAGTTTACAAACACTCAATTAGTATTTGGTAGCATTGCCTTTAAATTGTTTAACTTGGGTCAAACGTTTCGGGTAGCCTTCCACAAGCATCCCACAATAAGTTGGGTGAATTTTGGGCAATTCTTCCTGACAGAGCTGGTGTAACTGAGTTAGGATTGAGGTCAGGGCTTTGTGATGGTCACTAGAATACCTTGACTTTGTTGTCCTTAAGCCATTTTGCCACAACTCTGGAAATATGCTTGGGGTCAATGTCCATTTGGAAGACCCATTTGCAACCTAGCTTTAACTTCCTGACTGATGTCTTGAGATGTTGCTTCAATATATCCACATAATTTTCATTCCTCATGATGCCATGTATTTTGTGAAGTGCACCAGTCCCTCCTGCAGCAAATCATCCCCACAACATGATGCTGCCACCCCCGTGCTTCACGGTTGGGATGATGTTCTTCGGCTTGCAAGCCTCCCCATTTTTCCTCCAAACATAACGATGGTCATTATGGCCCAAAAAATAATATTTTTGTTTCATCAGACCAGAGGACATTTCTCCAAAAAGTACGATCTTTGTCCCCATGTGCAGTTGCAAACCGTAGTCTGGCATTTTTATGGTGGTTTTGGAGCAGTGGCTTCTTCGTTGCTGAGCGGCCTTACAGGTTATGTCGATATAGGACTCGTTTTACTGTGGATATAGATACTTTTGTACCGGTTTCCTACAGCATCTTCACAATATCCTTTGCTGTTGTTCTGGGATTGATTTGCACATTTCACACCAAAGTACGTTCATCTCTAGGAGACAGAACGCGTCTCCTTCCTGAGCGGTATGATGGCTGCGTGGTCCCATGGTGTTTATACTTGCGTACTGTTGTTTGTACAGATGAACGTGGTACCTTCAGGCGTTTGCTCCCAAGGATGAACCAGACTTGTGGAGGTCTACATTTTTTTCTGAGGTCTTGGCTGATATCTTTTGATTTTCCCATGATGTCAAGCAAAGAGGCACTGAGATTGAAGGTAGGCCTTGAAATACATCCATAGGTACACCTCCAATTGACTCAAATGATGTCCATTAGCCTATCAGAAGCTTCTAAAGCCATGACATAATTTTCTGGAATTTTCCAAGCTGGTTGAAAACGAGTTTTAATGACTCCAACCTAAGTGTATGTAAACTTCCAACTTCATGTGTACTTATTCACTCAAGACTTTTCAACTTTTCAACATAATTTCATTTTGACATTATGGGATATTGTGTGTAGACCAGTGACACAAAATCTCAATTTAATCAATTTTAAATGCAGGCTGTAAGCCTGTAACAAAACAAAATGTGGAAAAAGTCAAGAGTTTGAATACTTTCTGAAGGTACTTTATGTAACAGTGGCCATGCAGTTGACTTTTTGTTTTAAATGGATTTGAGGATAATGTAGTTGAGCTACAAACCAGCATCCAATTCTCATCACTCTCATGCCTGCCCACATGAATGATGTTCTCTCCTCACGCTAGCATAGCAGGACATGGCAAACGTGCTGTCTGTGGAATGATGTTCTGTCCTCACGCTAGCACAGCAGGACATGGCTAACATGCCGTCTGTGGAAGGATGTTCTGTCCTCACGCTAGCACAGAGTGACATTGCTAACATGCCGTCTGTGGAAGGATGTTTTCTCCTCACGCTAGCACAGCAGGACATGGCTAACATGCCGTCTGTGGAATGATGCTCTGTCCTCATGCTAGCACAGCAGGACATGGCTAACATGCCGTCTGTGGAAGGATGTTCTGTTTTCATGCTAGCACAGCAGGACATGGCTAACATGCCGTCTGTGGAAGGATGTTCTGTTTTCATGCTAGCACAGCAGGACATGGCTAACATGCCGTCTGTGGAAGTATGTTCTGTCCTCACGCTAGCACAGCAGGACATGGCTAACATGCCGTCTGTGGAAGGATGTTCTGTCCTCACGCTAGCACAGCAGGACATGGCTAACATGCCGTCTGTGGAAGGATGTTCTGTCCTCACGCTAGCACAGAGTGACATGGCTAGCATGCCGTCTGTGGTATAAATGAACCAGAGCCAAGATTAACAGGCTGGAAATGTGATTAAGATCACTTTAATGGTCCAACCAAAAATGTGTCTCCCGCTTTTAACCGAACCCCTCCGAAAGACATACAGTATAGATGTTTTGGAGAGGCGCAGTTCACACTGGGCACCCAGGGAGCTGTTGTGGGAGGTTAAGTGCCTTGCTGAAGGGCACAACAGCAGGCAATGGCAACTAGGATTTAATGCCAGCAACCATCTGGTTGCCAGCTCACTTCCCGTTAGATTTTTCTGATCAGACCAGGGATTTGAACTGGCAACCCTCCGGTTGCTGGCTCGGCTCGCCTCTAACTGCTGGACTACCAGCGTGAGTGTGACTGTGACAGAGGCCACCCTTTTTCTAATGGCACTTTAAACTGTTCCTGAACAGGATCACTCCTCTGGCAGAGCAGAGACAAGACAATGTGATTAGCAAGTCCCTGAATCTGATTATGTCCTTCGCTCATTATCAACCTCTTTCCCAGCGCCAAGTGTGATCATTACAACTGAAAGCAATAGAAATGCCAGTGAACCAAAAAACAATCACTTCAATGGCATTGGAGTATCTTTGGATATAATGAGACTGGAGGGGTCAGAGCTTTCCCCTTGGGCACGACCAGATATCAAAACAATTCAATAACTATTAGGAGTGTTTTGCAGTCACTCGAGGACTACACATTGCCATGCCTCCCAAGTAGATCGCATACTGCACGTACTACACACCCCAACTCCCTTCTTACCCTTCAAACAAATTGAAATTGAAATCGAATTCAGAATTTATTGGACCTTTATCTCTCAAAGGCGCCTCCTTGACGAGTGATGAAAGAAAACTCTGCTCTTGATAAATATTTAATTCCCACATCAAAGAGGGAAATTACACTATTTACTGTTCTCTTGATTTTGATAATTTGGAATCTTTTAGAACTATGAGCTAATTTGGTTTTTCATGGTTAACCTTTTATCTGGTTCCATCAGAACCATGTATCTAGAGAGTTGGGCCAATGTGGTTTCTGCATCATGATGCATTTACATGACACTACAACATTCTATGGCAGCCATGTTAGCTCTCCATTAACATTACATGGGGAATATTTAAACAATACTATGTAACTGAATGTCTAAAATTAGAACAATATTCAAAATGTAAACATTTGGCCCAACAATCTAAATACAGTTGAAGTCGGAAGTTTACATACACCTTAGCCAAATACATTTAAACTCAGTTTTTCACAATTCCTGACATTTAATCCTATTAAAAATTCCCTGTTTTAGGCCAGTTAGGATCACCACTTTATTTTAAGAATGTGAAATGTCAGAATGATAGTAGAGAGTGATTTATTTCAGCTTTCATTTCTTTCATCACATTCGCAGTGGGTCAGAATGTCACGATCGTCGTAACGTGATAGAGAGGAGGACCAAGACGCAGCGTGAAATGAATACATCTTCTTTATTAATGAAGACGAAAACGAAACAAACACTATACAAACTAGACAAAATAATAAACCGACGAACGTGAAGCTATATAAACAAAAGTGCAGACACAGACATAGACATAGACATAGACAATCACCCACGACATACCCAATGAATATGGCTGCCTAAATATGGTTCCCAATCAGAGACAACGATAGACAGCTGTCTCTAATTGAGAACCAATCTAGGCAACCATAGACCTACATAAACACCTAGACTGAACACTGCCCCATAAACATACAAAAAACCCTAGACAATACAAAACACATACATCCCCTATGTCACACCCTGACCTAACAAAAAATAATAAAGTAAACAAAGATAACTAAGGCCAGGGCGTGACACAGAAGTTTACATACACTCAATTAGTATTTGGTAGCATTGCCTTAAAATTGTTTAACTTGGGTCAAATGCTTTGGGTAGCCTTCTACAAGCTTCCCACAGTAAGTTGGGTGAATTTCGGGCAATTCCTCCTGCCAGAGCTGGTGTACCTAAGTCAGGTTTGTAGGCCTCCTTGCTCTCACACAGTTTTTCAGTTCTGCCCACAAATGTTCAATGCGATTGAGGTCAGAGCTTTGTGATGGCCATTCCAATACCTTGACTTTGTTGTCCTTAAGCCATTTTGCCACAACTTTGGAAGTATGCTTGGGGTCATTGTCCATTTGGAAGACCCATTTGCGACCAAGCTTTAACTTCCTGACTGATGTCTTGAGATGTTGCTTCACTATATCCACATCATTTTCCTCCTCATGATGCCATCTATTTTGTGAAGTGCACCAGTCCCTCCTGCAGCAAAGCACCCCCACAGCATGATGCTTCAACCCCCGTGCTTTACGGTTGGGATGGTGTTCTTCGGCTTGCAAGCCTCCCCATTTTTTTCTCCAAAAGTACGATCTTTGTCGCCATGTGCAAGTGCAAACCGTAGTCTGGCATTTTTATGGCGGTTTTGGAGCAGTGGCTTCTTCCTTGCTGAGCGGCCTTTCAGGTTATGTCGATATAGGACTTGTTTTACTGTGGATATAGATGCTTTTGTACCTGTTTTCTCTAGCATCTTCACAATATCCTTTGCTGTTGTTCTGGGATTGATTTGCACTTTTCGCACCTAAGTACATTCATCTTTAGGAGACAGAACACGTCTCCTTCATGAGCGGTATGATGGCTGCGTGGTCTCATGGTGTTTATACTTGTGTACTATTGTTTGTACAGATGAACGTGGTACCTTTAGGCGTTTGGAAATTGCTCCCAAGGATGAACCAGACTTGTGGAGGTCTGAATTCTGAAGTCTTGGCTGATTTCTTTGGATTTTTCTCGTGATGTCAAGCAAAGAGTCACTGAGTTTGAAGGTAGGCCTTGAAATACATCCACAGGTACACATCCAATTGACTCAAATTATGTCAATTAGCCTATCAGAAGCTTCTAAAGCCATGACATAATTTTCTGGAATTTTCCAAGCTGTTTAATGGCACAGTCAACTTAGTGTATTTAGACTTCTGACCCACTGGAATTGTGATACAGTGAATTATAAGTGAAATAATCTGTCTGTAAACAATTGTTGGAAAAATTACTTGTGTCATGCACATAGTAGATGTCCTAACCGACATGCCAAAACTATAGTTTGTTAACAAGAAATTTGTGGAGTGGTTAAAAAGCAAGTTTTAATGACTCCAACCTAAGTGTTTGTAAACTTACTACTTCAACTGTATACGTTATGTGGCTGACCTGAGTAATGTCTCTCCCTGCAGGAGATGACCCACTCCTGGCCTCCTCCCCTGACTGCCATCCACACTCCAGGCAAGGCTGAGCAAACCCGGTTCCCTATTCCCTCCAAGGTAAGTCCTAAAGCATATAGCCTACAACACTGTACTGTTCATTGACTTCAAAAGTATATGGCTCTGTTTCTCATCAAAGCAAGGTGATGGTGATAAAGCAGGATTAAACACATAGGCATTAATCATCGCTCTAACTGGACTAAACAAATAAGCAGGATTTAACAATCACTCTAACCTGATTAAACACACAGGCATTGACAATCACTCTAACTGGATTAAACACATAGGCATTAACAATCACTGTAACTGGATGAAACACATAGGCATTAACAATCACTCTAACTGGAGTCAACACATAGGCATCAACAATCACTCTAACTGGACTAAACACATAGACGTTGGACTAGGGTTCTTTATTTCTATGTTTTCTATTTCTTTGTGTTTGGCCGGGTGTGGTTCTCAATCAGAGGCAGCTGTCTATCGTTGTCTCTGATTGAGAACCATACTTAGGTAGCCCTTTTTCCCACCTGTCTTGTGGGAAGTTAACTTTGTTTGATGGCACATTGCCTTAAGCTTCACGGTTTGTTTTTGTAGTGTTTATTGTTTTGTTTGGCGTCATTTTTATAAATAAAAGAAAATGTACGCTCATCACGCTGCACCTTGATCCTCTTCTTTTCACAGCCGTGACATGGATTAAACACATAGGCAGGCATTAACAATCCCTCTAACTGGATTAAACACATAGGCATTAACATTCACTTTAACTGGATTTAACACATAGGCAGGCATTAACAATCCCTCAAACTGGAGTAAACATATAGGTAGGCATTAACAATCACTGTAACTGGATTAAACACATAACCTTAACAATCACTATAACTGGATTAAACAAATAGGCAGGCATTAACAATCACTCTAACTGGAGTAAACACATAGGCATCAACAATCACTGTAACTTGGTTAAACACATAGGCATTAACAATCACTCAAACTGGAGTAAACACATAGGCAGGCATTAACAATCTGTCTAACTGGATTAAACACATTGTAACGCTCGTCTTCCTCATCTTCTGAGGAGGAATAGTAGGAAGGATCGGAGGACCAATGTGCAGCATGGTGAGTATTCATTTTAATAAGAATACTTAAGTCGAAGACATTTGTAGCAGAGGTTTCCAGTGCTGCAATCGTTGTAGTGTGCAACGCCGTTGTTGTTTTGAGTGATGTGATTGCTGGCACCGTCTCGTTCCGCAGGATGGTTAGATCTGCTTTTAAAGTATCAGAAACCTCCTGTATTCGGGCCTCAATTGTAGCAACCACCTCCGTTTTCATTTCAACTATCTCAGAGCGTAGTAGTATGATGGCCTCGAGAATGTTCATTTCAGCGCCGCCAGGCCAAGCCACCCCCCCGGGTAAAGTGTGAGTCCCTGGGCCGTCAGGCTCAGGAGAGGGCGGTGATGAGAGTGGGTCTTGTAGGCCGGGTTTTCTCAAAGTCATGCTTTTGGCCTTATGTTTCGTCGACATGCTGACATTCGGAAGCAAAGTAGTCTTGGTTTTTACGGAAAGGGATCACCAAAATAATAAATGAAAATAAATACAGTTCTGCTGCAAAATTCACATAAACTTTAAAAATACCACGGGAGCAAACGGAAAACACGTCAGTCGCACATGGCGTCCCTCCAATCCCCCTCGTTAACAACATTCTAAAGATTGATTCAGTACATCGTTTGACATGTTTCTACTGACTGTTTCAGAACTTTTGGACATTTCGTCACGTTATAGTGGAGGCGCTTTCTGACTTTGGAATTTTTTTCGAAGGCGCGAACCAAAGTAGCTAATTGGACATAAATAACGGACATTATCGAACAAATCAAGCATTTATTGTGGACCTGGGATTCCTAGGACTGCATTCTGATGAAGTTCATCAAAGGTAAGGAAACATTTATCATGTAATTTCTGGTTTCTGTTGACTCCAACATGGCGGCTAATTTGGCTATTGTTCTGAGCTCCGTCTCAGATTATTGCCTGATTTGCTTTTTCCGTAAAGTTTTTTTGAAATCTGACACAGCGGTTGCATTAAGGAGAGGTATATCTATAATTCCATGTTTATAACTTGTATTATCATCTACATTTATGATGAGTATTTCTGTTGAAACGATGTGGCTATGCACTATCACTGGATGTTTTTGGAACTAGTGAATCTAACGCGCCAATGTAAACTCAGATTTTTTGTTATAAATATGAACTTTATCAAACAAAACATGCATGTATTGTGTAACATGAAGTCCTATGAGTGTCATCTGATGAAGATAATCAAAGGTTAGTGATTAATTTGATCTCTGTTTCTGCTTTTTCTGACTGCTATCTTTCGCTGGAAAAATGGCTGTGCTTATTGTGGTTTGATGGTGACCTAACATAATCGTTTGTAGTGCTTTCGTTGAAAAGCCTATTTGAAATCGGACACTTTGGTGGGATTAACAACAAGAATACCTTTAAAATGATTTAAGACATCTGTATGTTTGAGAAATTTTAATTATGAGATTTCTGTTTTTTGAGTTTGGCGCCCTGCACTTTATCTGGCTGCTGTCATATCGATCCCGGTAGCGGGATGCAGCCATAAGAAGTTAACTACATCCCTGGAGGCTAACGTGAAACGCCTAGCTGCGGATTTGAAAAAGGTGAAGGAGAGCTGTGTGAGTTTAGAGGGATTCTCTCGCAGCAACAACCTGAGACTTGTATCGGTCCCAGAGTCAGCGGAAATGCCTCGCGCCACGGATTTCGTTTCTGGGCTGCTGAAGGATGTTCTTGCCTTAGATGAAAAGCCCCTGATTGATCGTGCCCACCGGTCGCTGCGCCCAAAGCCCCGGGATGGGGAGAGGCCCCGTGACATAATTTTTAGAGTGCACTTTTTCCATGAGAAGATGGAGATTCTCCGACGAGCCCGCAATACCACTATGAGCTTTCAAGGACAGAGCTTCTCCATCTACCAGGACTACTCCCCCACTGTTTCCAGGCAGCGCGCAGCTTTCGGACAGGCCAAGCGACTACTTCGGGACCATCCAGGTGTGAAGTATGGACTGCGAATCCCGGCCCGTTTATGGCTATCTCATGTTGGTAAAGACTACACATTTTAGTCTCCGGATGAGGCTATCTCTCACATTCAACGTCACATCAAGAAGTCTTGAACTTGCTCACAGTTCAGCAACTGTTGCTTGCGAACTGTGGATAGTAAGTAACCCACCTGTGGTACAATTATGCTTAGTTATAACATGCTAGTCTTGTATAGTTGGGAGGTTGGCGAACCCATTCAGGCTTATTTGATGTGATCTAATGTTTTGATCATCTAGTGTGCTTGCCTTACAAGCATTGTCATTTTTATTTCATTGTATTGAGGTTTTACTTAACTCCTGTGTTTCTAGGCTGTCTCGCTCACCTATTCAGTTTGTTTACATAGTGTCTCAGTGACTCAAAATATTATTGGTTATTTGTTTACCGCATCCTTTTGCATTGACCCAGTAAACAGTAAATGTTTCCCGAGGCTACACGTTTTTTGGGGTCTTCACTTCAATTTTAAAGGTTTTGAGCGTCATTTATGCCAAGCAAGCGTTCAACGTTGCGCACACGTAGTTTTTGGTCTTGGTTGTAAGCTGTCTCAGTGTCAACTAGACAACTATTATAATAATAATAATTATTATTATTATTATTTTTGATTGTCTTACTACGATTTCCTTACTTCAAATTAGGTTTTTGGCTGAGAGCCTCTATACATTTTATTTATTTTCTCTCTCAATGCCTGTTATAAGACTGGGAATATAATTATATACATCTACAAGTGGTGCTTTTGTAATTTCGTTTGCACAAGGGATTCACTTTAATTTTTTTTATTTAAAAAATGATTATCTCTTTTTGCTGTTTGATCCACTAACAAAACGCGACTTTAAAGAGCGGGACTGTGGGTTTAGGTTTAAGACCGCACTCTCACAGACATGTTCTATTTAGGCTTGTACCTCGTTTAGGGAGGTATTTTCAATACTTTTTCCAAACATCTACCACCGTACATTATTACTCTGAGACAAGTTATTCTGGGGTTTTTGGGCGCTCATTGCTTTTCCATTCTATGCTCTAATGACAGGGTTGTATAACGGGAATGCCCAGAGGGGCCAAAACAATGCGATCAAGTACATTTCGTGGAACATCAAAGGGGTTAAAACTTCTTGTCAATAGGGGGCGCTGTTTTCACTTTGAAAAAAATCGTGCCCAAATTAAACTGCTTCGTACTCTATTCTAGATCGTACAATATGCATATTATTATTACTATTGGATAGAAAACACTCTCAAGTTTCTAAAACTGTTTGAATTATATCTGTGAGTAAAACAGAACTCATTTTGCAGCAAACTTCCATATAGGAAGTGAAAAATCTGAAAACGATGCTCTGTTCCAGGGCCTGCCTATTCAATTGTCTAATATTTATCGATATGCATGCACTTCATACGCCTTTCACTAGATGTCAACAGGCAGTGGAAGGTGGAAGGGGTGTCTAGCTTGATCTGAGGCCGAACAAGAGCTTTTGGAGTGGCAGGTCTGGAAATTTCTTTGTCTTCTCTGGCGCGCGAAGTACATCGACATTGGCTTCCTAAAAGCGTTCGGTATACACGGCGGATATCTCCGGCTCTGATTTTATTTGATACATGTGATAATAACATCATAAAGTAGTTTTTTTCAACCGAGTTGTATCAGTTTATTCAACGTTTATTGGGAGTTTTGGAATTTTTCGTTCTTTGCGTCGAGAGAAGATGGGCATGTTCGCGCCACATGGCTAGCTAAGGTTGCTAATTCGACAGGAGAAAAGGACATTCTAAAACCAAACAACGATTTATTCTGGACCTAGGACTCCTTGTACAAGATTCTGATGGAAGCTCAGCAAAAGTAAGAACAATTTATGATGTTATTTCGTATTTCTGTGGAAAATGTTGATTCCTATTCTCTGCCGTTTTGGCGGGCGCTGTCTCGCAATAATGCAAGCTGTTTGTTATGGTAAAGTTATTTTTAAAAATCTAACACGGCGGTTGCATTAAGAACCAGTGTATCTTTCATTTTCTGTACAACATGTATTTTTTAGTAAAGTTTATGATGAGTTCTTTGGTCAGATTAGGTGAGTGTCCAAAATAGCTCCGGACATTCTGGTGAATCGATGCTACAAATTCCCAATGTATAACCACGGTTTGCAGCTCTAAATATGCACATTTTCGAACAAAACATAAGTGTATTGTATAACCTGATGTTATAAGACTGTCATCTGATGAAGTTGGTCAAGGTTAGTGATTCATTTTATATCTTTTGCTGGTTTTTGCGAATGCTATCTATGCGGTGAATAAATGCGGTTGTGTGTTTGGCTATTGTGGTAAGCTAATATAATGCTATATTGTGTTTTCGCTGTAAAACACTTAAAAAAATCGGAAATATTGGCTGGATTCACAAGATGTTTATCTTTCATTTGCTGTACACCATGTATTTTTCATAAATGTTTTATGATGAGTATTTAGGTATTTCACGTTGCTCTCTGTAATTATTCTGGCTGCTTTGGTGATATTTTTGATGGTAGCTGCAATGTAAAACTATGATTTATACCTCAAATATGCACATTTTCGAACAAAACATAAATTTATTGTATAACATGTTATAAGACTGTCATCTGATGAAGTTGTTTCTTGGTTAGTGACTAATTATATCTCTATTTGGTCGGTTTTGTGATAGCTACCTATGCGGTAGAAAAATTGTGAAAATATGCGGTTGAGTCTTTGGCTATTGTGGTTAGCTAATAGAAATACATATTGTGTTTTCGCTGTAAAACATTTAAAAAATCGGAAATGATGGCTGGATTCACAAGATGTTTATCTTTCATTTGCTGTATTGGACTTGTGATTTCATGATATTTATATGCTGTTATTTACTTGTGGCGCTATGCTAGGCTATGCTAGTCAGCTTTTACTGATGAGGATGCTCCCGGATCTGGGATGGGTGTTAAGTAAAGGTTAATGAGGCTTGGGCTCCATTCCGGTCTTACTTTAAACAGTCCATCCTCTGATGGCATTCCTATTAAAACCAAAATAAGTCTGTATTTGACCCCCCTGTGACTTAGGGGTTGGATGAGCATTTCTTTGTGTTTTTTTCTGGGGTGGGGGGGGGCATTAAGGTTGATGTGCTTATTGATTGTGACCTGCGGATGCCTTGTTCATCTTGCCCGGGCAGAGACTAAGGTGTGAGCTTGTTTTTCCCAGATATTTTTATTTTTACATTTTGTTCACGCCCACATAAAATGATTATTATTCATTTTTTATTTTAAAGCATTGTAAACGTTTTATTTTTGGTCCAGTGGATGGTCGGTCTGTGGCCATGACTGTCTGTGAGTGGTTGCATTTCTCCACCCCTATCCCTTGACTGTTTACAGGAACAATGGTGAGGTGTTTGCTCTGTCCCTGTACTATAGATTGCCCTTTAACCTTTGTAGCCTTCTGCCTGGTGTGTTTAACTTGTCTAAAGTATGGTATCTTTAAAGCTATTTTTTTTAATGTATTATTTGTATTTTTTTCTAGTTGAGTATTTTATTTATATTGCTTTGTGTTGTCTTGTCTGTGTGTGTGTAAAACTTAATAAACAGAGTTTTCAAAGAATGTTGAATACATCTTGAATAACGTTCCAACCGGAAATTTAATTTATCAGAAGAGCGATGGAACGGACGTCCTACTCATGTGAAGGCGCATGGTGAATGCGTGATCAGCCCGTGGAAGTGATTACTCATTCCTGTCTCCTTCGGCCCCCCTTCACATTAGAGTCATCAGACAAAGTTCTGTTGACTATTGACATCTAGTGGAAGCCGTAGGAAGTGAAAACTCATCTATATCTCGCTGTCATTTCAATTGAGAGCATGGTTGAAAATCTGACACCTCAGAAACAATTGAAACAGGAAGTGGAACTTCTCAGGTTTTTGCCTGCCATATGAGTTCTGTTATACTCAAAGACATAATTCAAACAGTTTTAGAAACTTCAGAGTGTTTTCTATCCAATATGAATAATAATATGCATATATTAGCAACTGGGACTAAGGAGCAGGCCGTTTAATATGGGCACCTCTGTGCACGTTTCATCCAAGCTACTCAATACTGCCCATGCAGCCATAAGAAGTTAAACAACGAACAAAACAATAAAGTGAACGAACGAACGAAAACGTAACAGTCCCGTATAGTGAACACAAACGCAGGAACACAGGAACAGGAACAATAACCCACAACGAAAAACAGGCTACCTAAATATGGCTCCCAATCAGAGACAACGTCTAACACCTGCCTCTGATTGAGAACCATATCAGGCCAAACACATAGAAACAGACAAACTAGACATACAACATAGAATGCCCACTCATATCACACCCTGACCAAACAAAACATAGAAACATACAACGCAAACTATGGTCAGGGCGTGACAGTACCCCCCCCAGCCGCGGTGGCGGCTCTGGCGCGGGACGTGGACCCCACTCCACCATAGTCATTGCCCGCTTCAGTGGCCTCTTTAGAGCGGCGACCCTCGTCGCCGACCTTGGACTGGGAATCCTAATAAAGGACCCCACTGGACTGAGGAGCGCCTCCGGACTGAGGGGCAGTTCCGAACTGAGGGGAAGCTCCGGACTGAGGGGCAGCTCCGGACTGAGGGCGGGCTCCGGACTGAGGGCGGGCTCCGGACTGAAGGGCAGCTCCGGACTGAGGGGCAGCTCCGGACTGAAAGGCAGCTCCGGACTGAAGGGCAGCTCCGGACTGAAGTGCAGCTCCGGACTGAGGGGCAGCTCCGGACTGAGGGGCAGCTCCGGACTGAGGGGCAGCTCCGGACTGAGGGGCAGCTCCGGACTGAAGAGCAGCTCCGGACTGAAGGGCAGCTCCGGACTGAGGGGCAGCTCCGGACTGAGGGGCAGCTCCGGACTGAAGGGCAGCTCCGGACTGAAGGGCAGCTCCGGACTGACGGGCAGCTCCGGACTGACGGGCAGCTCAGGCGGCCCAGGCGCCTCTGGACTGAAGGGCGGCTCAGGCGCCTCTGGACTGAAGGGTGGCTCAGGCGCCTCTGGACTGAAGGGCGGCTCAGGCGCCTCTGGACTGAAGGGCGGCTCAGGCGGCTCCTGACTGAAGGGCGGCTCAGGCGGCCCAGGCGCCTCTGGACTGAAGGGCGACTCAGGCGCCTCTGTACTGAAGGGTGGCTCAGGCGCCTCTGGACTGAAGGGCGGCTCAGGCGCCTCTGGACTGAAGGGCGGCTCAGGCGGCTCCTGACTGAAGGGCGGCTCAGGCGGCTCCTGACTGAAGGGCGGCTCAGGCGGCTCCTGACTGAAGGCGACTCAGGCGGCTCCTGACTGAAGGGCGGCTCAGGCGGCTCCTGACTGAAGGGCGACTCAGGCGGCTCCTGACTGAAGGGCGGCTCAGGCGGCTCAGGACAGACAGGCGGCTGAGGACAGACGGGCGGCTCAGGCGGCTCAGGACAGATGGGCGGCTCAGGACAGACGGGCGGCTCAGGCGGCTCAGGACAGACGGGCGGCTCAGGCGGCTCAGGACAGACGGGCGGCTCAGGCAGCTCAGGACAGACGGGCGGCTCAGGCGGCTCAGGAAAGGAGGGCAGCTCAGGCGGCGCTGGACAGGAGGGCGGCTCAGGCCTGCTGAGGCGCACTGTAGGCCTGGTGCGTGGTGCCGGAACTGGTGGTACCGGGCTGGGGACACGCACCTCAGGGCGAGTGCGGGGAAGAGGAACAGGGCATACTGGACCCTGGAGGCGCACTGTAGGCCTGGTGTGTGGTGCCGGAACTGGTGGTACCGGGCTGGGAACACGCACCTCAGGGCGAGTGCGGGGAGGAGGAACAGGGCATACTGGACCCTGGAGGCGCACTGTAGGCCTGGTGCGTGGTGCCGGAACTGGTGGTACCGGGCTGGGAACACGCACCTCAGGGTGAGTGCGGGGAGGAGGAACAGGGCATACTGGACCCTGGAGGCCCACTGTAGGTCTCGTGCGTGGTGCTGGAACTGGAGGTCTGGTACGTGGAGGAGGCACCGGATAGACCGGACCGTGGAGGCGCACTGCAGGTCTCGAGCACCGACCCTGCCCAACCCTACCTGGCTGAATGCTCCCCGTAGCCATGCCAGTGCGGCGAGGTGGAATAGGCCGCACTGGGCTGTGCTGGCGAACCGGGGACACCATGCGTAGGGCTGATGCCATGTACCCCGGCCCGAGGAGATGCACTGGAGACCAGATGCGTAGAGCCGGCTTCATGGCACCTGGCTCGATGCCCACTCTAGCCCGGCCGATACGAGGTGCTGCTATGTACCGCACCGGGCTATGCACACGTACTGGAGACACCGTGCGTATCTCCGCATAACACGGTGCCTGCCCGAACCATCTCTCTCCACGGTAAGCACGGGAAGTTGGCTCAGGTCTCCTACCTGACTTAGCCACACTCCCCGTGTCCCTCCCCCCAATACATTTTTGGGGCTGCCTCTCGGGCTTCCAGCCGCACTTTCGTGCTGCCTCCTCATACCACCGCCTCTCGACTTTCGTTGCCTCCAGCTCTGCCTTGGGGCGGCGATATTCTCCCGGCTGTACCCAGGGTCCCTTGCCATCGAAGATCTCCCAAGTCCAAGAGTCCTGAACCCGCTGCTCCTGAGTACCACGCTGCTTGGTCCGGTTGTGGTGGGTGATTCTGTAACGTTCTTCGTCGGGCGAAAGAGAGGAGGACCAAGATGCGTAGCGTGGTGAGTATTCATTTTAATAAGAATACTTAAACCACGAACAAAACAATAAAGTGAACGAACGAACAAAAACGTAACAGTCCCGTATAGTGAACACAAACACAGGAACACAGGAACACAGGAACAGGAACAATCACCCACAACCCACAAAGAGAAACAGGCTACCTAAATATGGCTCCCAATCAGAGACAACGACTAACACCTGCCTCTGATTGAGAACCATATCAGGCCAAACACATAGAAACAGACAAACTAGACATACAACATAGAATGCCCACTCATATCACACCCTGACCAAATAAAACATAGAAACATACAACGCAAACTATGGTCAGGGCGTGACACACATAGGCAGCAACAATCACTCTAACTGGATTAAACACATAGGCAGGCATTAACAATCTGTGTAACTGGATTAAACACATAGGCATCAACAATCACTCTAACTGGATTAAACACATAGGCATTAACAATCACTCTAACTGGATTAAACACATAGGCAGACAATACCAATCACTCGAACTGGATTAAATACATAGGCAGGCATTAACAAACCCTCGAACAGGATTAAACACATAGGCAGTCATTAAAATCATTTTAACTGAGTTAAACACATAGGCAGGCACCAACAATCACTTTAAATGGATTAAACACGTAGACATTAACAATCACTCTAACTGGATTAAACACATAGGCACTAACAATCACTTTAAATGGATTAAACACATAGGCATCAACAATCACTCTAACTGGATTAAACACATAGGCATTAACAATCACTCTAAATTCATTAAACACATAGGCAGGCATTAACAATCACTATATCTGGATTAAACACATAGGCAGGCATTAACAAACCCTCTAACTGGATTAAACATATAGGCATTAACAATCACTCTAAATGGGTTAAACATATAGGCATTGACAATCACTCTAACTGTATTAAACACATTGGCATTAACAATCACTCTAATTGGATTAAACACTTAGGCAGGCATTAACAACAACTCTAACTGGACTAAACACATAGGCATTAACAATCACTATAACTGGACTAAACACATAGGCATTGACAATCATTCTAACTGGATTAAATACATAGGCATTAACAATAACTCTAACTGGACTAAACACATAGGCATTGACAATCACTCTAACTGGATTAGACACAGAAGCATTAACAATCACTCTAACTAGATTAAACACATAGGCAGACAATACCAATCACTCTAACTGTATTAAATACATAGGCAGGAATTAGCAATCACTCTAACTGGATTAAACACATAGGCAGGCAATAAGAATCACTCGAACTGAATTAAACACATAGGCAGGCATGAATAATTACTCTACCTGGATTAAACACATAGGCTTTGACAATCACTCTAACTGCGTTAAACAAATAGACATTAACAAAAACTCGAAACGGATTAAAGACATAGGCATTAACTACCACAATATTTGGATTAAACACATAGGCAGGTTTTAACAATGCCTCTAAGTGGAGTAAACACATTGGCATTGGCAATCACTCTAACTGCATTAAACACATAGGCATTAACAATCACTCTCAATGGATTAAACACATAGGCATTAACAATCACTTCAAATGGATTAAACACATAGATAGTCATTAACAATAACTTTAACTGATTGACACACATAGGCATTAACAATCACTCTAACTGGATTAATCACATAGGCAATAACAATCACTCCAACTGGACTAAACACATAGACGTTAACAATCACTATAACTGGACTAAACACATAGGCATTGACAATCACTCTAACTGGATTAAACACATAGGCAGACAATACCAATCACTCGAACTGGATTAAATACATAGGCAGGCATTAACAAACCCTCGAACAGGATTAAACACATAGGCAGTCATTAAAATCATTTTAACTGAGTTAAACACATAGGCAGGCACCAACAATCACTTTAAATGGATTAAACACGTAGGCATTAACAATCCCTCTAACTGGATTAAACACATAGGCAGGCATTAACAATCACTCTATCTGGATTAAATACATAGGCATTAACAATCACTCTAACTGGATTAAACGCATAGGCAGGCATTAACAATCACTCTATCTGGATTAAATACATAGGCATTAACAATCACTCTAACTGGATTAAACGCATAGGCACTAACAATCACTTTAAATGGATTAAACACAGAGGCATTAACAATCACTCTAACTGGATTAAACACATAGGCACTAACAATCACTTTAAATGGATTAAACACAGAGGCATTAACAATCACTCTAACTGGATTAAACACATAGGCACTAACAATCACTTTAAATGGATTAAACACAGAGGCATTAACAATCACTCTATCTGGATTAAACACATAGGCACTAACAATCACTTTAAATGGATTAAACACAGAGGCATTAACAATCACTCTAACTGGATTAAACACATAGGCACTAACAATCACTTTAAATGGATTAAACACAGAGGCATTAACAATCACTCTATCTGGATTAAACACATAGGCACTAACAATCACTTTAAATGGATTAAACACATAGGCATTAACAATCACTTTAAATGGATTAAACACAGAGGCATTAACAATCACTCTAACTGGATTAAACACATAGGCATTAACAATCACTCTAACTGGATTAAACACATAGGCACTAACAATCACTTTAAATGGATTAAACACAGAGGCATTAACAATCACTCTAACTGGATTAAACACACAGGCATTAACAATCACTCTATCTGGATTAAACACATAGGCATTAACAATCACTTTAAATGGATTAAACACATAGGCATTAACAATCACTTTAAATGGATTAAACACAGAGGCATTAACAATCACTCTAACTGGATTAAACACATAGGCATTAACAATCACTCTAACTGGATTAAACACATAGGCACTAACAATCACTTTAAATGGATTAAACACAGAGGCATTAACAATCACTCTAACTGGATTAAACACACAGGCATTAACAATCACTCTAACTGGATTAAACACATAGGCATTAACAATAACTTTAAATGGATTAAACACACAGGCATTAACAATCACTTTAAATGGATTAAACACAGAGGCATTAACAATCACTCTAACTGGATTAAACACACAGGCATTAACAATCACTCTAACTGGATTAAACACATAGGCAGGCAATAACAATCACTCTATCTGGATTAAACACATAAACAGGAATGAATAATCCCTCTAACTGGATTAAACACATAGGCAGGAATTAGCAATCACTCTAACTGGATTAAACACATAAACAGGAATTAGCAATTACTCTACCTGGATTAAACTCATAGGCTTTGACAATCACTCTAACTGCGTTAAACAAATAGGCATTAACAAAAACTCTAAATGGATTAAAGACATAGGCATTAACTACCACTATATTTGGATTAAACACATAGGCAGGCATTAACAATGCCTCTAACTGGAGTAAACACATTGGCATTGGCAATCACTCTAACTGCATTAAACACATAGGCATTAACAATCACTCTCAATGGATTAAACACATAGGCATTAACAATCACTTCAAATGGATTAATCACATAGGCAATAACAATCACTCTCAATGGATTAAACACATAGGCATTAACAATCACTTCAAATGGATTAATCACATAGGCAATAACAATCACTCAAAATGGATTAAACACATAGATAGTCATTAACAATCACTCTAACTGGATTAAAAACATAGGCAATAACAATCACTCTAACTGGATTAAACACATAGGCAGGCATTAACAATCACTATATCTGGATTAAACACATAGGCAGCAATGAACAATCACTCTAACTGGATTAAACACATAGGCAGGCATTAACAATCACTATAACTGGTTTAAACACATAGGCATTAACAATCACTCTCAATGGATTAAACACATAGGCATTAACAATCACTTCAAATGGATTAATCACATAGGCAATAACAATCACTCTCAATGGATTAAACACATAGGCATTAACAATCACTTCAAATGGATTAATCACATAGGCAATAACAATCACTCAAAATGGATTAAACACATAGGCATTAACAATCACTCTAACTGGATTAAACACATAGGCAAACATTAACAATCACTCTATCTGGATTAAACAAATAGGCAGCAATGAACAATCACTCTAACTGGATTAAACACATAGGCAGGAATTAGCAATCACTCTAACTGGATTTAACACATAGGCTTTGACAATCACTCTAACTGCATTAAACACAGGCAGCAATGAACAATCACTCTAACTGGATTAAACACATAGGCAGGAATTAGTAATCACTCTAACTGAATTAAACACATAGGCATTGGCAATCACTCAAAATGGATTAAACACATAGACATTAACAATGAATCTAATATGATTAAACAAATATGCATTAAAATTCACTATGACTGGATTAAACACATAGGCATTACCAATCACTATAACTGGATTAAACACATAGGCATTAACAGTCACTATAACTGGACTATACACATAGGCAGTCATTAAAATCACTATAACTAAATTAAACACAGACAGGCATGAACAATCACTCTAACGGGATTAAACACATCAGCAGGCATTAACAATCACTAACTGGATTAAACACATAGGCAGTCATTAACAATCACTAACTGGATTAAAGCCATTCTGGGTTGTTACAAACTCCCACAAACTCCCACAAATGTCCAGCATTGCACAGTGTGAGGGCAAATGGATAAAATTAATATAAATGAACTTGAGAGTCAAATAATCTCCTGCATTTTCCTCCAATACTCCACACTCTAATATGTAACTTAATTCTTGATGTTTTCATACCAAGTGCTGTTGCGTCATCCTAGCTGTATTGTTCATGTTATTGTGCAAAGAGTGATTGCTTTGACATTTTGGGGTGGGGGCCAGAGACGTTTTGGCTCTCTGAGAATTTCTGTGATTGGAATCAAATGTTGAAATGTGATCCCTGGATTGGTTCACTGGAAAATAGCTTTTCTCCAGTGATTAAACTGGAACTCTGTGGTCTGGACAGGATTCACTATGGCGACTTGATATACAGTATTTTGCTCACACAATAACACCAACAATGTGTTACGTTTACTTAAGCCAAAGAGACAACCAACTGGATGATGCTACCAGAAACAACTTGATGATGCTACCAGAAACAACTTGCAACCAGAAACAACTCTCTCTCTCTCTCTCTCATATTGTTTTGGAGAATGGCTGCAGGCCTTTTCCTCTGTGGCCTATCACTTGTCTCTGGTGCAGAGGTTCAGCCTGCCAGTCAATTTCTCCCCGATCAACAAACCGTCCCCCAGCTCTTCAGACACTTACTGTCCCGTAATCTTTAGCTGTCACTTCCTGAGTAGGTGAAAATATGGGACAGAAAGAGAGGGAGAGAGAACGATAGAGAGAGTATGGACAAAGGGGTACATTGCTAATTGGACACCACATATCCAGTTCCAAAGTGCATCACATGTTTAATTGTTATTATCCAATTATGATGGTGTGTTGTGACTGGTAAGGTGAATAGGGGTGCCATTAAAACTGGTCAGTGGTTAAGCAGTACTGAAGGTTCCGTCAAAGGTATGATGTTCTCACATGCCTCCCTAATAAATCTGAATCCTTATTAATTGACGAACTGTCACAACAGCTGTGAGGAGGATTTAATTGGGTGCAGGGAAGTCATGCTGTAATGGAAACCTCTGGGACCTGCTGGCAAAAAGTATTTGTTATTGGCAGGTGGTCTATCAGCATAGGCTACTTCTCTCCTGTAAGTCATTAGTCATTCTGATTGATAAGAAGTGTGGAGTAAATAAACAAACTTATGAACGATAAGGTATATGCAAAAGGCTGGGGATATCTGCGATTAGCTAATTCCATTTTTGAATAATCAGCGGCGATTTTAGCATGTAAATCTTGGTGGGGGAAAAAAAGATGTGGGATGCATGCCAGCAAAGCCACAACACAACACAAAAAAATACATGAACTGCACTATAACGCTGACAAACGGTGCCCACAAACTGTTAGGGCCTACATAAAGCTGTCCCATCAGCAGAGTCCCAACAGCAGTCCCAACACCTGACCACTGCTATGTCGTGTCTTGACTATCATTAATGTGTTTGACTGTTATTTTATAAAATAATTACATACCACGTTCAATTATTACGCGATTAAATGAATCATATAACAATTCATTAATTAGTAATCTGGGTTATTTAAGTTATTTAACAAGTTACTATCTCCTGACTAATCTTTAAATATATAAATATCTCTTACATCAGTCACAGTCAATTCATTAATTCTTATTTAGTAGCACTGATCAGTCTCATTCTGAATGTCGCAAAATTCTTGGATATCTGCATGATTCCTAGCATAAATTATGAATCAGCGATATTTAAATTGGCTTAATTATTTATTTACTAACTAACTAAATAATCATACAGAAATACATGAACACACACACACACACGGTATAGTTATTGGTTTCTAACACAATGCAATGGAAGGTCCCTAGACGACTAAACCAATATGACGCCTTGTTACACAAAATGGCGGATTCAAAAGAGAGGGAAAGAGAGAGACAAAAAGGAATTCCACTATCGTACATACAGCTGATAACTATGCTCATGGAAATGCAATACTTTGCACATGAATGGCCGTAGTGCTATCAGTAGCACTGTCAATGCTGTACAAAAAAGTTTGCAAACAAGCACACACCGGCCACGAACGATGTGTTTACAATACAGCGTCGGTGAAAATAGACCACATTATTAGGGTGAGGCACATGGGCTACTAACAGCTTACTACACAACATACACTTAGTATTACTTTCTTAGCTACAGTATACATATATCTCCCTTGAATTTTACATAATTTATGCAGCAGCATGCAAGACATTTTTGGACTCACCTTGTGAAGGTGGCGTGGCGGTCCTTTGTGGTTCAAATTTTGTCATCAAACTTTGTCATCAAAGTCTTGCATTTTCTGGATTTATGGTGGGAACTCAAAGAAAAGAAAACACACAGCCATTCCATTGAATAGCAGGCTAACGTTTGAGGTTGCTTTGCAATGCTTGCAGTTAGCCACCGATTCCTTACAAACCACTCATTGTTGAATTTGCGATTTCCAACTTGTTGTGTAATCTTTATGGCCAATGAGCACCGATAGGTTTAATCTATAATTTCTCTTCATTATTTCTCTTCATATGACAAGGATTAAAAATGATTTGCCAGTAGATTGTCGACTTGATTCATGATGATGACTGCTAGCTAAGACTTTGAAAGTAAGATGTTGACATGATCATTCCAATCAAAGCTACTGTACATACAGTTGAAGTCGGAAGTTTACATACACTTAGGTTGGAGTCATTAAAACTCGTTTTTCAACCACTCCACAAATTTCTTGTTAACAAACTATAGTTTTGGCAAGTTGGTTAGGACATCTACTTTGTGCATGACACAAGTATTTTTTCCAACAATTGTTTAAAGACAGATTATTTAACTTATAATTCATTGTATCACAATTCCAGTGGGTCAGAAGTTTAAATCCATGAAGTTGACTGTGCCTTTAAACAGCCTGGAAAATTCAAGAAAATTATGTCATGGCTTTAGAAGCTTATGATAAGCTTCTGACATGATGCTGCACGGGGGTGGCAGCATTATGTTGTGGGGGTGATTTGCTGCAGGAGGGACTGGTGCATTTCACAAAATAGATGGCATCATGAGGAGGAAAATGATGTGGATATATTGAAGCAACATCTCAAGACATCAGTCAGGAAGTTAAATCTTGGTCGCAAATGGGTCTTCCAAATGGACAATGACCCCAAGCATGCTTCCAAAGTTGTGGCAAAATGGCTTAAGGACAACAAAGTCCTTAAGAGTGGCCATCAGAAAGCCCTGACCTCAATCCTATAGAACATTTGTGGGAAGAACTGAAAAAGCGTGTGCGAGCAAGGAGGCCTACAAACCTGACTCAGTTACACCAGCTCTATCAGGAGGAATGGGCCAAAATTCACCCAACTTATTTGTGAGAAGCTTGTGGAAGGCTACCCGAAACATTTGACCCAAGTTAAACAATTTAAAGGCAATGCTACCGAATACTAATTGAGTGTATGTAAACTTCTGACCCACTGGGAATATGATGAAAGAAATAAAAGCTGAAATAAATCATTCTCTCAACTATTATTCTGACATTTCACATTCTTAAAATAAAGTGGTGATCCTAACTGACCTAAAACAGGGAATTTTTACTAAGATTAAATGTCAGGAATTGTGAAAAACTGAGTTTAAATGTATTTGGCTAAGGTGTATGTAAACTTCCAACTTCAACTGTTTTTATAGTTTTTTGTGTGCTCTATGGCAATGGTATCTAGATGGAATTTGTATTTGTGGTCCTGGTGACTAGACCTTTTTTGGAACACCATTATTTTGGTCTTACTGAGATATACTGTCAGGGCCCAGGTCTGGCAGAATCTGTGCAGAAGATCTAGGCCCTCCTTGGTTGGTGACAGAAGCACCAGATCATCAGCAAACAGTAGACATTTGACTTCAGATTCTAGTAGGGTGAGGCCGGCTGCTGCAGGCTGTTCTAGTGCCTTCGCCAACTCATTGATATATATGTAGAAGAGGGTAGGGCTTAAGATGCATCCCTGTCTCACCACACGGCCCTGTGGAAAGAAATGTGTGTATTTTTAATTTTAACCTCAGACTTGTGATTTGTGTATTCATTTATAGCAGACCCCCATGTTAAATTGAGTCAAAGGCTTTTTTGAAATCAACAAAGCATGCGAACACTGCCTTTGTTTTGGTTCGTTTGTTTGTCAATTAGGGTGTGCAGGGTGAATATCTGCTCTCTCGTAGGATAATTTGGTAAAAAGCCAATTTGTCATTTGCACAGTACATTGTTTTCACTGAGGAAATGTACTCCTGTTAATCTACCGACCCCCCCTCCCGGATCCGGGATCCTCCTCATCAGAAACGCTGACTAGCATAGCCTAGCCTAGCACCACAGGGAATATCATATAATATCATTTCATGAAATCACAAGTTCAATACAGCAAATGAAAGATAAACATCTTGTGAATCCAGCCAACATGTCTGATTTTTAAAATGTTTTACAGCGAAAACACAACATATATTTATGTTAGCTCACCACAATAGCGCAACACACAACGCCATTTTTTCACCGTAAAGATAGCTTTCACAAAACCCACAAATAGAGATAAAATTAATCACTAACCTTTGAACATCTTCATCAGATGACAGTCTTATGACATCATGTTATACAATACATTTATGTTTTGTTCGAAAATGTGCATATTTATAGCTACAAATCTGGGTTTTACAACGCAGCCATGGTCACAAATAGCACCAAAATGTCCGGAGAAATTTTAGACAAGCCACGTAATCTAACAGAAAAACTCATCATAAACTTTACTGAAAAATACAAGTTGCAAATATAATTAAAGATACACTGGTTCTTAATGCAACCGTGCAACTGTGTTAGATTTAAAAAGAGTCCACAAAAAGTCCAAAGAGTCCACAAAAATACAAAATAACGTCATAAATATTCCCTTACCTTTGATGATCTTTCATCAGAATGCAGTGCAAGGAGTCCTAGTTCCACAATAAATCCTTGTTTTGTTTTAGAATGTCCATTTCTTCTGTCGAATTAGCAACTTTGGCTAGCATAGTGGAGCTCACGTGTCCATGAAGATTTTACGCATGAACGAAAAATTCAAAATGTCATAATAATAGTCGAATAAACTGGTCAAACTCAGTTGATAATCCATCTTTAGGATGTTTTTCAGAAATCAATCCAATAACATCCCAGACGGAGCATTTCTTCGTGTCTACGCATTGCAGAAAACGATGTGACAAACCCTAGTGCGTAGCCAGGTACTACCAATATGGCTGACCTCTCACTCCAACGAGTCCCATCCGGTCCCAGAAAAAGCTAGAGACTTCATTCCACGTTCTACTGCCTGTTGACATCTAGTGGAAGGCGTATGAAGTGCATACAGATCCATAAATAAAAGACAATTGAATAGGCAAAGCCTTTCACAGAGACCCATTTCAGAATTTTCACTTCCTGTTTGGAAGCTTGCCTGCCAAATTAGTTCTGTTTTACTCACAGATATAATTCAAACAGTTTTAGAAACTTCAGAGTATTTTCTATCCAATAGTAATAATAATATGCATATCCTATGATCTAGGACAGAGTACGAGGCCATTTAAATTGGGCACGATTTTATCCAGAAGTGAAAAGAGCGCCCCCTATTAAGAATACGTTTTAATGATAATGCAGAAGATTTCCCCAAGGTTGCTGTTGACGCATATCCAACCGTAGTTATTGGGGTCAAATTTCTCTCCACTTTTGTGGATTGGGGTGATCAGTCCTTGGTTCCAAATATTCGGGAAGATGCCAGAGCTGAGAATGATGCTAAAGAGTTTAGGTATAGCCAGTTTAAATGTTATGTCTGTATATTTTATCATTTCATTGAGGATACCATCAACACCACAGGCTGTTTTGGGTTGGAGGGTTTTTATTTTGTCCTGTAGTTCATTCAAGGTAATTGGAGAATCCAGTGAGTTCTGGTAGTCTTTAGTAGTTGATATTAAGATTTGTATTTGATCATGTATAGGTTTTTGCTGCTTGTTCTTTTTTATAGAGCTAAAAAGATTGGAGAAGTGGTTTACCCATACATATCCATTTTGGATCGATAACTTTTCGTGTTTCGTGTTGTTGTTTGTTTAGTGGCATACTGCTTTAGCATCGAGTAGCCCCCGCGATATGCATCTTTTCAGGGAAGTTAGGAACCAATATAGACAAGCAGTTAGGAAAGCAAAGGCTAGCTTTTTCAAACAGAAATTTGCTTCCTGTAGCACAAACTCCAAAAAGTTCTGGGACACTGTAACGTCCATGGAGAATAAGAGCACCTCCTCCCAGCTGCCCACTGCACTGAGGCTAGGAAACACTGTCACCACTGATAAATCCACAATAATTGAGAATTTCAATAATCAGTTTTTCTACGGCTGGCCATGCTTTCCACCTGGCTACCCCTACCCCGGTCAACAGCCCTGCACCCCCCACAGCAACTTAGCTGATGTTCTGAAAGAGTGGCAAAATCTGGACCCCTACAAATCAACTGGGCTAGACAATCTGGACCCTCTCTTTCTAAAATTATCCGTCGCAATTGTTGCAACCCCTATTACTAGCCTGTTCAACCTCTCTTTTGTATCGTCTGAGATCCCTAAAGATTGGAAAGCTGCCGCGGTCATCCCCCTCTTCAAAGGGGGAGGCACTCTAGACCCAAACTGCTACAGACCTATATCTATCCTACCCTGCCTTTCTAAGGTCTTCGAAAGCCAAGTTAAGAAACAGATCACCGAACATTTCGAATCCCAATTTACCTTCTCTGCAATCTGGTTTCCGAGCTGGTCATGGGTGCACCTCAGCCACGCTCAAGGTCCTAAACGATATCATAACCGCCATCGATAAAAGACAATACTGTGCAGCCGTATTCATCGACCTGGCCAAGGCTTTCGACACTGCCAATCACCACATTCTTATCGGCAGACTCAACAGCCTTGATTTCTCAAATGACTGCCTCACCTGGTTCAGCAACTACTTCTCAGACAGAGTTCAGTGTGTCAAATCGGAGACACATCTGATAGGGGTGTCAGTGGACTGACTATGAACGCTCTGAGAGACTCTGGGTTGAGGTCGGTGATAAAGTAGTCTACAGTACTACTGCCAAGAGATGAGCTATAGGTGTACCTACCCTAGGAGTCCCCTCAAAGCCTACCATTGACTATATACATACCCAGCTTGCGACAGAGCTGCAGGAGTTGTGACACGTTTTTGTTGGTTATGTTATCATAGTTGTGCCTAAGGGGGCATATGGGGGCAGGAATGCTGTCACCTCCAGGCAGGTGTTTGTTTCCCTGTGTGCTGAGGGTGTCAGGTTCATGTCCGGTTCTGGCATTTAGGTCGCCACAGACTAGTTCATGTCCCTGTGCATGGACATGATTGATTTCCCCCTTCAGGAGAGAGAAGCTATCTTTATTAAAGTATGGGGATTATAGTGGGGGGATAAAGGTAGAAACTACTCTCTGTGTATTAGTGTTTTGGAGGAGGTATCTAGTCTACTCTCTGTCTATTAGTGTTTTGGAGGAGGCATCTAGTCTACTCTCTGTGTATTAGTGTTTTGGAGGAGGTATCTAGTCTACTCTCTGTGTATTAGTGTTTTGGAGGAGGTATCTAGTCTACTCTCTGTTTATAAGTGTTTTGAAGGAGGTATCTAGTCTACTCTCTATGTATTAGTGTTTTGGAGGAGGTATCTAGTCTACTCTCTGTGTATTAGTGTTTTGGAGGAGGCATCTAGTCTACTCTCTGTGTATTAGTGTTTTGGAGGAGGTATCTAGTCTACTCTCTGTGTATTAGTGTTTTGGAGGAGGTATCTAGTCTACTCTCTGTGTATTAGTGTTTTGGAGGAGGTATCTAGTCTACTCTCTGTGTATAAGTGTTTTGGAGGAGGCATCTAGTCTACTCTCTGTTTATAAGTGTTTTGGAGGGGGTATCTAGTCTACTCTCTGTTTATAAGTGTTTTGGAGGAGGTATCTAGTCTACTCTCTGTGTATAAGTGTTTTGGAGGAGGCATCTAGTCTACTCTCTGTTTATAAGTGTTTTGGAGGAGGTATCTAGTCTACTCTCTGTTTATAAGTGTTTTGGAGGAGGTATCTAGTCTACTCTCTGTGTATAAGTCTTTTGGAGGCGGTATCTAGTCTACTCTCTGTGTATAAGTGTTTTGGAGGAGGTATCTAGTCTACTCTCTGTGTATAAGTCTTTTGGAGGCGGTATCTAGTCTACTCTCTATGTATTAGTGTTTTGGAGGAGGTATCTTGTCTACTCTCTGTGTATAAGTGTTTTGGAGGAGGTATCTAGTCTACTCTCTGTGTATAAGTGTTTTGGAGGAGGCATCTAGTCTACTCTCTGTGTATTAGTGTTTTGGAGGAGGCATCTAGTCTACTCTCTGTGTATTAGTGTTTTGGAGGAGGCATCTAGTCTACTCTCTGTGTATTAGTGTTTTGGAGGAGGTATCTAGTCTACTCTCTGTGTATTAGTGTTTTGGAGGAGGTATCTAGTCTACTCTCTGTTTATTAGTGTTTTGGAAGAGGCATCTAGTCTACTCTCTGTTTAGAAGTGTTTTGGAGGAGGTATCTAGTCTACTCTCTGTGTATTAGTGTTTTGGAGGAGGTATCTAGTCTACTCTCTGTGTATTAGTGTTTTGGAGGAGGTATCTTGTCTACTCTCTATGTATTAGTGTTTTGGAGGAGGTATCTAGTCTACTCTCTGTGTATTAGTGTTTTGGAAGAGGCATCTAGTCTACTCTCTGTGTATTAGTGTTTTGGAGGAGGTATCTAGTCTATTCTCTGTGTATTAGTGTTTTGGAGGAGGTATCTAGTCTACTCTCTGTGTATTAGTGTTTTGGAGGAGGCATCTAGTCTACTCTCTGTGTATTAGTGTTTTGGAGGAGGTATCTAGTCTACTCTCTGTGTATTAGTGTTTTGGAGGAGGTATCTAGTCTACTCTCTGTGTATAAGTGTTTTGGAGGAGGCATCTAGTCTACTCTCTTTTTATAAGTGTTTTGGAGGAGGTATCTAGTCTACTCTCTGTGTATTAGTGTTTTGGAGGAGGTATCTAGTCTACTCTCTGTGTATTAGTGTTTTGGAGGAGATATCTAGTCTACTCTCTGTTTAGAAGTGTTTTGGAAGAGGTATCTAGTCTACTCTCTGTGTATTAGTGTTTTGGAAGAGGTATCTAGTCTACTCTCTGTGTATTAGTGTTTTGGAGGAGGCATCTAGTCTACTCTCTGTTTATAAGTGTTTTGGAGGAGGTATCTAGTCTACTCTCTGTTTATAAGTCTTTTGGAGGCGGTATCTAGTCTACTCTCTGTGTTTTAGTGTTTTGGAGGAGGTATCTAGTCTACTCTCTGTGTATTAGTGTTTTGGAGGAGGCATCTAGTCTACTCTCTGTGTATTAGTGTTTTGGAGGAGGTATCTAGTCTACTCTCTATGTATTAGTGTTTGGAGGAGGTATCTAGTCTACTCTCTGTGTATTAGTGTTTTGGAAGAGGCATCTAGTCTACTCTCTGTGTATTAGTGTTTTGGAGGAGGTATCTAGTCTACTCTCTGTGTATTAGTGTTTTGGAGGAGGTATCTAGTCTACTCTCTGTGAATTAGTGTTTTGGAGGAGGCATCTAGTCTACTCTCTGTGTATTAGTGTTTTGGAGGAGGTATCTAGTCTACTCTCTGTGTATTCGTGTTTTGGAGGAGGTATCTAGTCTACTCTCTGTGTATAAGTGTTTTGGAGGAGGCATCTAGTCTACTCTCTGTTTATAAGTGTTTTGGAGGAGGTATCTAGTCTACTCTCTGTGTATTAGTGTTTTGGAGGAGGTATCTAGTCTACTCTCTGTGTATTAGTCTTTTGGAGGAGGTATCTAGTCTACTCTCTGTTTATAAGTGTTTTGGAAGAGGTATCTAGTCTACTCTCTGTGTATTAGTGTTTTGGAGGAGGTATCTAGTCTACTCTCTGTTTATAAGTGTTTTGGAGGAGGTATCTAGTCTACTCTCTGTATATAAGTCTTTTGGAGGAGGTATCTAGTCTACTCTCTATGTATTAGTGTTTTGGAGGAGGTATCTAGTCTACTCTCTGTGTATTAGTGTTTTGGAAGAGGCATATAGTCTACTCTCTGTGTATTAGTGTTTTGGAGGAGGTATCTAGTCTACTCTCTGTGTATTAGTGTTTTGGAGGAGGTATCTAGTCTACTCTCTGTGTATAAGTGTTTTGGAGGAGGTATCTAGTCTACTCTCTATGTATTAGTGTTTTGGAGGAGGCATCTAGTCTACTCTCTGTGTATAAGTGTTTTGGAGGAGGTATCTAGTCTACTCTCTGTGTATAAGTGTTTTGGAGGAGGTATCTAGTCTACTCTCTGTGTATTAGTGTTTTGGAGGAGGCATCTAGTCTACTCTCTGTGTATAAGTGTTTTGGAGGAGGTATCTAGTCTACTCTCTGTGTATAAGTGTTTTGGAGGAGGTATCTAGTCTACTATCTGTGTATTAGTGTTTTGGAGGAGGCATCTAGTCTACTCTCTGTGTATAAGTGTTTTGGAGGAGGTATCTAGTCTACTCTCTGTGTATTAGTGTTTTGAAGGAGGCATCTAGTCTACTCTCTATGTATAAGTGTTTTGGAGGAGGTATCTAGTCTACTCTCTGTGTATTAGTGTTTTGGAGGAGGTATCTAGTCTACTCTCTGTGTATAAGTCTTTTGGAGGCGGTATCTAGTCTACTCTCTGTGTATAAGTGTTTTGGAGGAGGTATCTAGTCTACTCTCTGTGTATAAGTCTTTTGGAGGCGGTATCTAGTCTACTCTCTATGTATTAGTGTTTTGGAGGAGGTATCTTGTCTACTCTCTGTGTATAAGTGTTTTGGAGGAGGTATCTAGTCTACTCTCTGTGTATAAGTGTTTTGGAGGAGGCATCTAGTCTACTCTCTGTGTATTAGTGTTTTGGAGGAGGCATCTAGTCTACTCTCTGTGTATTAGTGTTTTGGAGGAGGCATCTAGTCTACTCTCTGTGTATTAGTGTTTTGGAGGAGGTATCTAGTCTACTCTCTGTGTATTAGTGTTTTGGAGGAGGTATCTAGTCTACTCTCTGTTTATTAGTGTTTTGGAAGAGGCATCTAGTCTACTCTCTGTTTAGAAGTGTTTTGGAGGAGGTATCTAGTCTACTCTCTGTGTATTAGTGTTTTGGAGGAGGTATCTAGTCTACTCTCTGTGTATTAGTGTTTTGGAGGAGGTATCTTGTCTACTCTCTATGTATTAGTGTTTTGGAGGAGGTATCTAGTCTACTCTCTGTGTATTAGTGTTTTGGAAGAGGCATCTAGTCTACTCTCTGTGTATTAGTGTTTTGGAGGAGGTATCTAGTCTATTCTCTGTGTATTAGTGTTTTGGAGGAGGTATCTAGTCTACTCTCTGTGTATTAGTGTTTTGGAGGAGGCATCTAGTCTACTCTCTGTGTATTAGTGTTTTGGAGGAGGTATCTAGTCTACTCTCTGTGTATTAGTGTTTTGGAGGAGGTATCTAGTCTACTCTCTGTGTATAAGTGTTTTGGAGGAGGCATCTAGTCTACTCTCTGTTTATAAGTGTTTTGGAGGAGGTATCTAGTCTACTCTCTGTGTATTAGTGTTTTGGAGGAGGTATCTAGTCTACTCTCTGTGTATTAGTGTTTTGGAGGAGATATCTAGTCTACTCTCTGTTTAGAAGTGTTTTGGAAGAGGTATCTAGTCTACTCTCTGTGTATTAGTGTTTTGGAAGAGGTATCTAGTCTACTCTCTGTGTATTAGTGTTTTGGAGGAGGCATCTAGTCTACTCTCTGTTTATAAGTGTTTTGGAGGAGGTATCTAGTCTACTCTCTGTTTATAAGTCTTTTGGAGGCGGTATCTAGTCTACTCTCTGTGTTTTAGTGTTTTGGAGGAGGTATCTAGTCTACTCTCTGTGTATTAGTGTTTTGGAGGAGGCATCTAGTCTACTCTCTGTGTATTAGTGTTTTGGAGGAGGTATCTAGTCTACTCTCTGTGTATAAGTGTTTTGGAAGAGGTATCTAGTCTACTCTCTGTGTATTAGTGTTTTGGAGGGGGCATCTAGTCTACTTTCTGTTTATAAGTGTTTTGGAGGAGGTATCTAGTCTACTCTCTATGTATAAGTCTTTTGGAGGCGGTATCTAGTCTACTCTCTGTGTATTAGTGTTTTGGAGGAGGTATCTAGTCTACTCTCTGTGTATTAGTGTTTTGGAGGAGGCATCTAGTCTACTCTCTGTGTATTAGTGTTTTGGAGGAGGTATCTAGTCTACTCTCTATGTATTAGTGTTTGGAGGAGGTATCTAGTCTACTCTCTGTGTATTAGTGTTTTGGAAGAGGCATCTAGTCTACTCTTTGTGTATGGGTTTTTTGGAGGGGGTATCTAGTCTACTCTCTGTGTATTAGTGTTTTGGAGGAGGTATCTAGTCTACTCTCTGTGAATTAGTGTTTTGGAGGAGGCATCTAGTCTACTCTCTGTGTATTAGTGTTTTGGAGGAGGTATCTAGTCTACTCTCTGTGTATTCGTGTTTTGGAGGAGGTATCTAGTCTACTCTCTGTGTATAAGTGTTTTGGAGGAGGCATCTAGTCTACTCTCTGTTTATAAGTGTTTTGGAGGAGGTATCTAGTCTACTCTCTGTGTATTAGTGTTTTGGAGGAGGTATCTAGTCTACTCTCTGTGTATTAGTCTTTTGGAGGAGGTATCTAGTCTACTCTCTGTTTATAAGTGTTTTGGAAGAGGTATCTAGTCTACTCTCTGTGTATTAGTGTTTTGGAGGAGGTATCTAGTCTACTCTCTGTTTATAAGTGTTTTGGAGGAGGTATCTAGTCTACTCTCTGTATATAAGTCTTTTGGAGGAGGTATCTAGTCTACTCTCTATGTATTAGTGTTTTGGAGGAGGTATCTAGTCTACTCTCTGTGTATTAGTGTTTTGGAAGAGGCATATAGTCTACTCTCTGTGTATTAGTGTTTTGGAGGAGGTATCTAGTCTACTCTCTGTGTATTAGTGTTTTGGAGGAGGTATCTAGTCTACTCTCTGTGTATAAGTGTTTTGGAGGAGGTATCTAGTCTACTCTCTATGTATTAGTGTTTTGGAGGAGGCATCTAGTCTACTCTCTGTGTATAAGTGTTTTGGAGGAGGTATCTAGTCTACTCTCTGTGTATAAGTGTTTTGGAGGAGGTATCTAGTCTACTCTCTGTGTATTAGTGTTTTGGAGGAGGCATCTAGTCTACTCTCTGTGTATAAGTGTTTTGGAGGAGGTATCTAGTCTACTCTCTGTGTATAAGTGTTTTGGAGGAGGTATCTAGTCTACTATCTGTGTATTAGTGTTTTGGAGGAGGCATCTAGTCTACTCTCTGTGTATTAGTGTTTTGGAGGAGGCATCTAGTCTACTCTCTGTGTATTAGTGTTTTGGAGGAGGTATCTAGTCTACTCTCTGTGTATTAGTGTTTTGGGGGAGGCATCTAGTCTACTCTCTGTGTATAAGTGTTTTGGAGGAGGTATCTAGTCTACTCTCTGTGTATAAGTCTTTTGGAGGCGGTATCTAGTCTACTCTCTGTGTATTAGTGTTTTGGAGGAGGTATCTAGTCTACTCTCTGTGTATTAGTGTTTTGGAGGAGGTATCTAGTCTACTCTCTGTGTATTAGTGTTTTGGAGGAGGCATCTAGTCTACTCTCTGTGTATTAGTGTTTTGGAGGAGGTATCTAGTCTACTCTCTGTGTATAAGTGTTTTGGAAGAGGTATCTAGTCTACTCTCTGTGTATTAGTGTTTTGGAGGAGGCATCTAGTCTACTCTCTGTTTATAAGTGTTTTGGAGGAGGTATCTAGTCTACTCTCTATGTATAAGTCTTTTGGAGGCGGTATCTAGTCTACTCTCTGTGTATTAGTGTTTTGGAGGAGGTATCTAGTCTACTCTCTGTGTATTAGTGTTTTGGAGGAGGCATCTAGTCTACTCTCTGTGTATTAGTGTTTTGGAGGAGGTATCTAGTCCACTCTCTTTGTATTAGTGTTTGGAGGAGATATCTAGTCTACTCTCTGTGTATTAGTGTTTTGGAAGAGGCATCTAGTCTACTCTCTGTGTATTAGTGTTTTGGAGGAGGTATCTGGTCTACTCTCTGTGTATTAGTGTTTTGGAGGAGGTATCTAGTCTACTCTCTGTGTATTAGTGTTTTGGAGGAGGCATCTAGTCTACTCTCTGTGTATTAGTGTTTTGGAGGAGGTATCTAGTCTACTCTCTGTGTATTCGTGTTTTGGAGGAGGTATCTAGTCTACTCTCTGTGTATAAGTGTTTTGGAGGAGGCATCTAGTCTACTCTCTGTTTATAAGTGTTTTGGAGGAGGTATCTAGTCTACTCTCTGTGTATTAGTGTTTTGGAGGAGGTATCTAGTCTACTCTCTGTGTATTAGTCTTTTGGAGGAGGTATCTAGTCTACTCTCTGTTTATAAGTGTTTTGGAAGAGGTATCTAGTCTACTCTCTGTGTATTAGTGTTTTGGAGGAGGTATCTAGTCTACTCTCTGTTTATAAGTGTTTTGGAGGAGGTATCTAGTCTACTCTCTGTGTATAAGTCTTTTGGAGGAGGTATCTAGTCTACTCTCTATGTATTAGTGTTTTGGAGGAGGTATCTAGTCTACTCTCTGTGTATTAGTGTTTTGGAAGAGGCATATAGTCTACTCTCTGTGTATTAGTGTTTTGGAGGAGGTATCTAGTCTACTCTCTGTGTATTAGTGTTTTGGAGGAGGTATCTAGTCTACTCTCTGTGTATTAGTGTTTTGGAGGAGGTATCTAGTCTACTCTCTGTGTATTAGTGTTTTGGAGGAGGCATCTAGTCTACTCTCTGTGTATAAGTGTTTTGGAGGAGGTATCTAGTCTACTCTCTGTGTATAAGTGTTTTGGAGGAGGTATCTAGTCTACTCTCTGTGTATTAGTGTTTTGGAGGAGGCATCTAGTCTACTCTCTGTGTATAAGTGTTTTGGAGGAGGTATCTAGTCTACTCTCTGTGTATAAGTGTTTTGGAGGAGGTATCTAGTCTACTCTCTGTGTATTAGTGTTTTGGAGGAGGTATCTAGTCTACTCTCTGTGTATAAGTGTTTTGGAAGAGGTATCTAGTCTACTCTCTGTGTATTAGTGTTTTGGAGGAGGCATCTAGTCTACTCTCTGTTTATAAGTGTTTTGGAGGAGGTATCTAGTCTACTCTCTATGTATAAGTCTTTTGGAGGCGGTATCTAGTCTATTCTCTGTGTATTAGTGTTTTGGAGGAGGTATCTAGTCTACTCTCTGTGTATTAGTGTTTTGGAGGAGGCATCTAGTCTACTCTCTGTGTATTAGTGTTTTGGAGGAGGTATCTATTCTACTCTCTGTGTATTAGTGTTGGGAGGAGATATCTAGTCTACTCTCTGTGTATTAGTGTTTTGGAAGAGGCATCTAGTCTACTCTCTGTGTATTAGTGTTTTGGAGGAGGTATCTAGTCTACTCTCTGTGTATTAGTGTTTTGGAGGAGGCATCTAGTCTACTCTCTGTGTATTAGTGTTTTGGAGGAGGTATCTAGTCTACTCTCTGTGTATTCGTGTTTTGGAGGAGGTATCTAGTCTACTCTCTGTGTATAAGTGTTTTGGAGGAGGCATCTATTCTACTCTCTGTTTATAAGTTTTTTGGAGGAGGCATCTATTCTACTCTCTGTGTATTAGTGTTTTGGAGGAGGTATCTAGTCTACTCTCTGTGTATTAGTCTTTTGGAGGAGGTATCTAGTCTACTCTCTGTTTATAAGTGTTTTGGAAGAGGTATCTAGTCTACTCTCTGTGTATTAGTGTTTTGGAGGAGGTATCTAGTCTACTCTCTGTTTATAAGTGTTTTGGAGGAGGTATCTAGTCTACTCTCTGTGTATAAGTCTTTTGGAGGAGGTATCTAGTCTACTCTCTATGTATTAGTGTTTTGGAGGAGGTATCTAGTCTACTCTCTGTGTATTAGTGTTTTGGAAGAGGCATATAGTCTACTCTCTGTGTATTAGTGTTTTGGAGGAGGTATCTAGTCTACTCTCTGTGTATTAGTGTTTTGGAGGAGGTATCTAGTCTACTCTCTGTGTATTAGTGTTTTGGAGGAGGTATCTAGTCTACTCTCTGTGTATTAGTGTTTTGGAGGAGGCATCTAGTCTACTCTCTGTGTATAAGTGTTTTGGAGGAGGTATCTAGTCTACTCTCTGTGTATAAGTGTTTTGGAGGAGGTATCTAGTCTACTCTCTGTGTATTAGTGTTTTGGAGGAGGCATCTAGTCTACACTCTGTGTATAAGTGTTTTGGAGGAGGTATCTAGTCTACTCTCTGTGTATAAGTGTTTTGGAGGAGGTATCTAGTCTACTATCTGTGTATTAGTGTTTTGGAGGAGGCATCTTGTCTACTCTCTGTGTATAAGTGTTTTGGAGGAGGTATCTAGTCTACTCTCTGTGTATTAGTGTTTTGAAGGAGGCATCTAGTCTACTCTCTATGTATAAGTGTTTGGGAGGAGGTATCGATTCTACTCTCTGTGTATTAGTGTTTTGGAGGAGGCATCTAGTCTACTCTCTTTGTATTAGTGTTTTGGAGGAGGCATCTAGTCTACTCTCTGTGTATTAGTGTTTTGGAGGAGGTATCTAGTCTACTCTCTGTGTATTAGTGTTTTGGGGGAGGCATCTAGTCTACTCTCTGTGTATAAGTGTTTTGGAGGAGGTATCTAGTCTACTCTCTGTGTATAAGTCTTTTGGAGGCGGTATCTAGTCTACTCTCTGTGTATTAGTGTTTTGGAGGAGGTATCTAGTCTACTCTCTGTGTATAAGTGTTTTGGAGGAGGTATCTAGTCTACTCTCTGTGTATTAGTGTTTTGGAGGAGGCATCTAGTCTACTCTCTGTGTATAAGTGTTTTGGAGGAGGTATCTAGTCTACTCTCTGTGTATAAGTGTTTTGGAGGAGGTATCTAGTCTACTATCTGTGTATTAGTGTTTTGGAGGAGGCATCTAGTCTACTCTCTGTGTATAAGTGTTTTGGAGGAGGTATCTAGTCTACTCTCTGTGTATAAGTGTTTTGGAGGAGGTATCTAGTCTACTCTCTGTGTATTAGTGTTTTGGAGGAGGCATCTAGTCTACTCTCTGTGTATAAGTGTTTTGGAGGAGGTATCTAGTCTACTCTCTGTGTATAAGTGTTTTGGAGGAGGTATCTAGTCTACTATCTGTGTATTAGTGTTTTGGAGGAGGCATCTAGTCTACTCTCTGTGTATAAGTGTTTTGGAGGAGGTATCTAGTCTACTCTCTGTGTATTAGTGTTTTGAAGGAGGCATCTAGTCTACTCTCTATGTATAAGTGTTTTGGAGGAGGTATCTAGTCTACTCTCTGTGTATTAGTGTTTTGGAGGAGGCATCTAGTCTACTCTCTGTGTATTAGTGTTTTGGAGGAGGCATCTAGTCTACTCTCTGTGTATTAGTGTTTTGGAGGAGGTATCTAGTCTACTCTCTGTGTATTAGTGTTTTGGGGGAGGCATCTAGTCTACTCTCTGTGTATAAGTGTTTTGGAGGAGGTATCTAGTCTACTCTCTGTGTATAAGTCTTTTGGAGGCGGTATCTAGTCTACTCTCTGTGTATTAGTGTTTTGGAGGAGGTATCTAGTCTACTCTCTGTGTATAAGTGTTTTGGAGGAGGTATCTAGTCTACTCTCTGTGTATTAGTGTTTTGGAGGAGGCATCTAGTCTACTCTCTGTGTATAAGTGTTTTGGAGGAGGTATCTAGTCTACTCTCTGTGTATAAGTGTTTTGGAGGAGGTATCTAGTCTACTATCTGTGTATTAGTGTTTTGGAGGAGGCATCTAGTCTACTCTCTGTGTATAAGTGTTTTGGAGGAGGTATCTAGTCTACTCTCTGTGTATTAGTGTTTTGAAGGAGGCATCTAGTCTACTCTCTATGTATAAGTGTTTTGGAGGAGGTATCTAGTCTACTCTCTGTGTATTAGTGTTTTGGAGGAGGCATCTAGTCTACTCTCTGTGTATTAGTGTTTTGGAGGAGGCATCTAGTCTACTCTCTGTGTATTAGTGTTTTGGAGGAGGTATCTAGTCTACTCTCTGTGTATTAGTGTTTTGGGGGAGGCATCTAGTCTACTCTCTGTGTATAAGTGTTTTGGAGGAGGTATCTAGTCTACTCTCTGTGTATAAGTCTTTTGGAGGCGGTATCTAGTCTACTCTCTGTGTATTAGTGTTTTGGAGGAGGTATCTAGTCTACTCTCTGTGTATTAGTGTTTTGGAGGAGGTATCTAGTCTACTCTCTGTGTATTAGTGTTTTGGAGGAGGCATCTAGTCTACTCTCTGTGTATTAGTGTTTTGGAGGAGGTATCTAGTCTACTCTCTGTGTATAAGTGTTTTGGAAGAGGTATCTAGTCTACTCTCTGTGTATTAGTGTTTTGGAGGAGGCATCTAGTCTACTCTCTGTTTATAAGTGTTTTGGAGGAAGTATCTAGTCTACTCTCTATGTATAAGTCTTTTGGAGGCGGTATCTAGTCTACTCTCTGTGTATTAGTGTTTTGGAGGAGGTATCTAGTCTACTCTCTGTGTATTAGTGTTTTGGAGGAGGCATCTAGTCTACTCTCTGTGTATTAGTGTTTTGGAGGAGGTATCTAGTCTACTCTCTGTGTATTAGTGTTTGGAGGAGATATCTAGTCTACTCTCTGTGTATTAGTGTTTTGGAAGAGGCATCTAGTCTACTCTCTGTGTATTAGTGTTTTGGAGGAGGTATCTAGTCTACTCTCTGTGTATTAGTGTTTTGGAGGAGGTATCTAGTCTACTCTCTGTGTATTAGTGTTTTGGAGGAGGCATCTAGTCTACTCTCTGTGTATTAGTGTTTTGGAGGAGGTATCTAGTCTACTCTCTGTGTATTCGTGTTTTGGAGGAGGTATCTAGTCTACTCTCTGTGTATAAGTGTTTTGGAGGAGGCATCTAGTCTACTCTCTGTTTATAAGTGTTTTGGAGGAGGTATCTAGTCTACTCTCTGTGTATTAGTGTTTTGGAGGAGGTATCTAGTCTACTCTCTGTGTATTAGTCTTTTGGAGGAGGTATCTAGTCTACTCTCTGTTTATAAGTGTTTTGGAAGAGGTATCTAGTCTACTCTCTGTGTATTAGTGTTTTGGAGGAGGTATCTAGTCTACTCTCTGTTTATAAGTGTTTTGGAGGAGGTATCTAGTCTACTCTCTGTGTATAAGTCTTTTGGAGGAGGTATCTAGTCTACTCTCTATGTATTAGTGTTTTGGAGGAGGTATCTAGTCTACTCTCTGTGTATTAGTGTTTTGGAAGAGGCATATAGTCTACTCTCTGTGTATTAGTGTTTTGGAGGAGGTATCTAGTCTACTCTCTGTGTATTAGTGTTTTGGAGGAGGTATCTAGTCTACTCTCTGTGTATTAGTGTTTTGGAGGAGGTATCTAGTCTACTCTCTGTGTATTAGTGTTTTGGAGGAGGCATCTAGTCTACTCTCTGTGTATAAGTGTTTTGGAGGAGGTATCTAGTCTACTCTCTGTGTAGAAGTGTTTTGGAGGAGGTATCTAGTCTACTCTCTGTGTATTAGTGTTTTGGAGGAGGCATCTAGTCTACTCTCTGTGTATAAGTGTTTTGGAGGAGGTATCTAGTCTACTCTCTGTGTATAAGTGTTTTGGAGGAGGTATCTAGTCTACTATCTGTGTATTAGTGTTTTGGAGGAGGCATCTAGTCTACTCTCTGTGTATAAGTGTTTTGGAGGAGGTATCTAGTCTACTCTCTGTGTATTAGTGTTTTGAAGGAGGCATCTAGTCTACTCTCTATGTATAAGTGTTTTGGAGGAGGTATCTAGTCTACTCTCTGTGTATTAGTGTTTTGGAGGAGGCATCTAGTCTACTCTCTGTGTATTAGTGTTTTGGAGGAGGTATCTAGTCTACTCTCTGTGTATTAGTGTTTTGGAGGAGGCATCTAGTCTACTCTCTGTGTATTAGTGTTTTGGAGGAGGTATCTAGTCTACTCTCTGTGTATTAGTGTTTGGAGGAGATATCTAGTCTACTCTCTGTGTATTAGTGTTTTGGAAGAGGCATCTAGTCTACTCTCTGTGTATTAGTGTTTTGGAGGAGGCATCTAGTCTACTCTCTGTGTATAAGTGTTTTGGAGGAGGTATCTAGTCTACTCTCTGTGTATTAGTGTTTTGAAGGAGGCATCTAGTCTACTCTCTATGTATAAGTGTTTTGGAGGAGGTATCTAGTCTACTCTCTGTGTATTAGTGTTTTGGAGGAGGCATCTAGTCTACTCTCTGTGTATTAGTGTTTTGGAGGAGGTATCTAGTCTACTCTCTGTGTATTAGTGTTTTGGAGGAGGCATCTAGTCTACTCTCTGTGTATTAGTGTTTTGGAGGAGGTATCTAGTCTACTCTCTGTGTATTAGTGTTTGGAGGAGATATCTAGTCTACTCTCTGTGTATTAGTGTTTTGGAAGAGGCATCTAGTCTACTCTCTGTGTATTAGTGTTTTGGAGGAGGTATCTAGTCTACTCTCTGTGTATTAGTGTTTTGGAGGAGGTATCTAGTCTACTCTCTGTGTATTAGTGTTTTGGAGGAGGCATCTAGTCTACTCTCTGTGTATTAGTGTTTTGGAGGAGGTATCTAGTCTACTCTCTGTGTATTCGTGTTTTGGAGGAGGTATCTAGTCTACTCTCTGTGTATAAGTGTTTTGGAGGAGGCATCTAGTCTACTCTCTGTTTATAAGTGTTTTGGAGGAGGTATCTAGTCTACTCTCTGTGTATTAGTGTTTTGGAGGAGGTATCTAGTCTACTCTCTGTGTATTAGTCTTTTGGAGGAGGTATCTAGTCTACTCTCTGTTTATAAGTGTTTTGGAAGAGGTATCTAGTCTACTCTCTGTGTATTAGTGTTTTGGAGGAGGTATCTAGTCTACTCTCTGTTTATAAGTGTTTTGGAGGAGGTATCTAGTCTACTCTCTGTGTATAAGTCTTTTGGAGGAGGTATCTAGTCTACTCTCTATGTATTAGTGTTTTGGAGGAGGTATCTAGTCTACTCTCTGTGTATTAGTGTTTTGGAAGAGGCATATAGTCTACTCTCTGTGTATTAGTGTTTTGGAGGAGGTATCTAGTCTACTCTCTGTGTATTAGTGTTTTGGAGGAGGTATCTAGTCTACTCTCTGTGTATTAGTGTTTTGGAGGAGGTATCTAGTCTACTCTCTGTGTATTAGTGTTTTGGAGGAGGCATCTAGTCTACTCTCTGTGTATAAGTGTTTTGGAGGAGGTATCTAGTCTACTCTCTGTGTATAAGTGTTTTGGAGGAGGTATCTAGTCTACTCTCTGTGTATTAGTGTTTTGGAGGAGGCATCTAGTCTACTCTCTGTGTATAAGTGTTTTGGAGGAGGTATCTAGTCTACTCTCTGTGTATAAGTGTTTTGGAGGAGGTATCTAGTCTACTATCTGTGTATTAGTGTTTTGGAGGAGGCATCTAGTCTACTCTCTGTGTATAAGTGTTTTGGAGGAGGTATCTAGTCTACTCTCTGTGTATTAGTGTTTTGAAGGAGGCATCTAGTCTACTCTCTATGTATAAGTGTTTTGGAGGAGGTATCTAGTCTACTCTCTGTGTATTAGTGTTTTGGAGGAGGCATCTAGTCTACTCTCTGTGTATTAGTGTTTTGGAGGAGGCATCTAGTCTACTCTCTGTGTATTAGTGTTTTGGAGGAGGTATCTAGTCTACTCTCTGTGTATTAGTGTTTTGGGGGAGGCATCTAGTCTACTCTCTGTGTATAAGTGTTTTGGAGGAGGTATCTAGTCTACTCTCTGTGTATAAGTCTTTTGGAGGCGGTATCTAGTCTACTCTCTGTGTATTAGTGTTTTGGAGGAGGTATCTAGTCTACTCTCTGTGTATAAGTGTTTTGGAGGAGGTATCTAGTCTACTCTCTGTGTATTAGTGTTTTGGAGGAGGCATCTAGTCTACTCTCTGTGTATAAGTGTTTTGGAGGAGGTATCTAGTCTACTCTCTGTGTATAAGTGTTTTGGAGGAGGTATCTAGTCTACTATCTGTGTATTAGTGTTTTGGAGGAGGCATCTAGTCTACTCTCTGTGTATAAGTGTTTTGGAGGAGGTATCTAGTCTACTCTCTGTGTATTAGTGTTTTGAAGGAGGCATCTAGTCTACTCTCTATGTATAAGTGTTTTGGAGGAGGTATCTAGTCTACTCTCTGTGTATTAGTGTTTTGGAGGAGGCATCTAGTCTACTCTCTGTGTATTAGTGTTTTGGAGAAGGCATCTAGTCTACTCTCTGTGTATTAGTGTTTTGGAGGAGGTATCTAGTCTACTCTCTGTGTATTAGTGTTTTGGGGGAGGCATCTAGTCTACTCTCTGTGTATAAGTGTTTTGGAGGAGGTATCTAGTCTACTCTCTGTGTATAAGTCTTTTGGAGGCGGTATCTAGTCTACTCTCTGTGTATTAGTGTTTTGGAGGAGGTATCTAGTCTACTCTCTGTGTATTAGTGTTTTGGAGGAGGTATCTAGTCTACTCTCTGTGTATTAGTGTTTTGGAGGAGGCATCTAGTCTTCTCTCTGTGTATTAGTGTTTTGGAGGAGGTATCTAGTCTACTCTCTGTGTATAAGTGTTTTGGAAGAGGTATCTAGTCTACTCTCTGTGTATTAGTGTTTTGGAGGAGGCATCTAGTCTACTCTCTGTTTATAAGTGTTTTGGAGGAGGTATCTAGTCTACTCTCTATGTATAAGTCTTTTGGAGGCGGTATCTAGTCTACTCTCTGTGTATTAGTGTTTTGGAGGAGGTATCTAGTCTACTCTCTGTGTATTAGTGTTTTGGAGGAGGCATCTAGTCTACTCTCTGTGTATTAGTGTTTTGGAGGAGGTATCTAGTCTACTCTCTGTGTATTAGTGTTTGGAGGAGATATCTAGTCTACTCTCTGTGTATTAGTGTTTTGGAAGAGGCATCTAGTCTACTCTCTGTGTATTAGTGTTTTGGAGGAGGTATCTAGTCTACTCTCTGTGTATTAGTGTTTTGGAGGAGGTATCTAGTCTACTCTCTGTGTATTAGTGTTTTGGAGGAGGCATCTAGTCTACTCTCTGTGTATTAGTGTTTTGGAGGAGGTATCTAGTCTACTCTCTGTGTATTCGTGTTTTGGAGGAGGTATCTAGTCTACTCTCTGTGTATAAGTGTTTTGGAGGAGGCATCTAGTCTACTCTCTGTTTATAAGTGTTTTGGAGGAGGTATATAGTCTACTCTCTGTGTATTAGTGTTTTGGAGGAGGTATCTAGTCTACTCTCTGTGTATTAGTCTTTTGGAGGAGGTATCTAGTCTACTCTCTGTTTATAAGTGTTTTGGAAGAGGTATATATTCTACTCTCTGTGTATTAGTGTTTTGGAGGAGGTATCTAGTCTACTCTCTGTTTATAAGTGTTTTGGAGGAGGTATCTAGTCTACTCTCTGTGTATAAGTCTTTTGGAGGAGGTATCTAGTCTACTCTCTATGTATTAGTGTTTTGGAGGAGGTATCTAGTCTACTCTCTGTGTATTAGTGTTTTGGAAGAGGCATATAGTCTACTCTCTGTGTATTAGTGTTTTGGAGGAGGTATCTAGTCTACTCTCTGTGTATTAGTGTTTTGGAGGAGGTATCTAGTCTACTCTCTGTGTATTAGTGTTTTGGAGGAGGTATCTAGTCTACTCTCTGTGTATTAGTGTTTTGGAGGAGGCATCTAGTCTACTCTCTGTGTATAAGTGTTTTGGAGGAGGTATCTAGTCTACTCTCTGTGTATAAGTGTTTTGGAGGAGGTATCTAGTCTACTCTCTGTGTATTAGTGTTTTGGAGGAGGCATCTAGTCTACTCTCTGTGTATAAGTGTTTTGGAGGAGGTATCTAGTCTACTCTCTGTGTATAAGTGTTTTGGAGGAGGTATCTAGTCTACTATCTGTGTATTAGTGTTTTGGAGGAGGCATCTAGTCTACTCTCTGTGTATAAGTGTTTTGGAGGAGGTATCTAGTCTACTCTCTGTGTATTAGTGTTTTGAAGGAGGCATCTAGTCTACTCTCTATGTATAAGTGTTTTGGAGGAGGTATCTAGTCTACTCTCTGTGTATTAGTGTTTTGGAGGAGGCATCTAGTCTACTCTCTGTGTATTAGTGTTTTGGAGGAGGTATCTAGTCTACTCTCTGTGTATTAGTGTTTTGGAGGAGGCATCTAGTCTACTCTCTGTGTATTAGTGTTTTGGAGGAGGTATCTAGTCTACTCTCTGTGTATTAGTGTTTGGAGGAGATATCTAGTCTACTCTCTGTGTATTAGTGTTTTGGAAGAGGCATCTAGTCTACTCTCTGTGTATTAGTGTTTTGGAGGAGGTATCTAGTCTACTCTCTGTGTATTAGTGTATTGGAGGAGGTATCTAGTCTACTCTCTGTGTATTAGTGTTTTGGAGGAGGCATCTAGTCTACTCTCTGTGTATTAGTGTTTTGGAGGAGGTATCTAGTCTACTCTCTGTGTATTCGTGTTTTGGAGGAGGTATCTAGTCTACTCTCTGTGTATAAGTGTTTTGGAGGAGGCATCTAGTCTACTCTCTGTTTATAAGTGTTTTGGAGGAGGTATCTAGTCTACTCTCTGTGTATTAGTGTTTTGGAGGAGGTATCTAGTCTACTCTCTGTGTATTAGTCTTTTGGAGGAGGTATCTAGTCTACTCTCTGTTTATAAGTGTTTTGGAAGAGGTATCTAGTCTACTCTCTGTGTATTAGTGTTTTGGAGGAGGTATCTAGTCTACTCTCTGTTTATAAGTGTTTTGGAGGAGGTATCTAGTCTACTCTCTGTGTATAAGTCTTTTGGAGGAGGTATCTAGTCTACTCTCTATGTATTAGTGTTTTGGAGGAGGTATCTAGTCTACTCTCTGTGTATTAGTGTTTTGGAAGAGGCATATAGTCTACTCTCTGTGTATTAGTGTTTTGGAGGAGGTATCTAGTCTACTCTCTGTGTATTAGTGTTTTGGAGGAGGTATCTAGTCTACTCTCTGTGTATTAGTGTTTTGGAGGAGGTATCTAGTCTACTCTCTGTGTATTAGTGTTTTGGAGGAGGCATCTAGTCTACTCTCTGTGTATAAGTGTTTTGGAGGAGGTATCTAGTCTACTCTCTGTGTATAAGTGTTTTGGAGGAGGTATCTAGTCTACTCTCTGTGTATTAGTGTTTTGGAGGAGGCATCTAGTCTACTCTCTGTGTATAAGTGTTTTGGAGGAGGTATCTAGTCTACTCTCTGTGTATAAGTGTTTTGGAGGAGGTATCTAGTCTACTATCTGTGTATTAGTGTTTTGGAGGAGGCATCTAGTCTACTCTCTGTGTATAAGTGTTTTGGAGGAGGTATCTAGTCTACTCTCTGTGTATTAGTGTTTTGAAGGAGGCATCTAGTCTACTCTCTATGTATAAGTGTTTTGGAGGAGGTATCTAGTCTACTCTCTGTGTATTAGTGTTTTGGAGGAGGCATCTAGTCTACTCTCTGTGTATTAGTGTTTTGGAGGAGGCATCTAGTCTACTCTCTGTGTATTAGTGTTTTGGAGGAGGTATCTAGTCTACTCTCTGTGTATTAGTGTTTTGGGGGAGGCATCTAGTCTACTCTCTGTGTATAAGTGTTTTGGAGGAGGTATCTAGTCTACTCTCTGTGTATAAGTCTTTTGGAGGCGGTATCTAGTCTACTCTCTGTGTATTAGTGTTTTGGAGGAGGTATCTAGTCTACTCTCTGTGTATAAGTGTTTTGGAGGAGGTATCTAGTCTACTCTCTGTGTATTAGTGTTTTGGAGGAGGCATCTAGTCTACTCTCTGTGTATAAGTGTTTTGGAGGAGGTATCTAGTCTACTCTCTGTGTATAAGTGTTTTGGAGGAGGTATCTAGTCTACTATCTGTGTATTAGTGTTTTGGAGGAGGCATCTAGTCTACTCTCTGTGTATAAGTGTTTTGGAGGAGGTATCTAGTCTACTCTCTGTGTATTAGTGTTTTGAAGGAGGCATCTAGTCTACTCTCTATGTATAAGTGTTTTGGAGGAGGTATCTAGTCTACTCTCTGTGTATTAGTGTTTTGGAGGAGGCATCTAGTCTACTCTCTGTGTATTAGTGTTTTGGAGGAGGTATCTAGTCTACTCTCTGTGTATAAGTGTTTTGGAGGAGGCATCTAGTCTACTCTCTGTTTATAAGTGTTTTGGAGGAGGTATCTAGTCTACTCTCTGTGTATTAGTGTTTTGGAGGAGGTATCTAGTCTACTCTCTGTGTATTAGTCTTTTGGAGGAGGTATCTAGTCTACTCTCTGTTTATAAGTGTTTTGGAAGAGGTATCTAGTCTACTCTCTGTGTATTAGTGTTTTGGAGGAGGTATCTAGTCTACTCTCTGTTTATAAGTGTTTTGGAGGAGGTATCTAGTCTACTCTCTGTGTATAAGTCTTTTGGAGGAGGTATCTAGTCTACTCTCTATGTATTAGTGTTTTGGAGGAGGTATCTAGTCTACTCTCTGTGTATTAGTGTTTTGGAAGAGGCATATAGTCTACTCTCTGTGTATTAGTGTTTTGGAGGAGGTATCTAGTCTACTCTCTGTGTATTAGTGTTTTGGAGGAGGTATCTAGTCTACTCTCTGTGTATTAGTGTTTTGGAGGAGGTATCTAGTCTACTCTCTGTGTATTAGTGTTTTGGAGGAGGCATCTAGTCTACTCTCTGTGTATAAGTGTTTTGGAGGAGGTATCTAGTCTACTCTCTGTGTATAAGTGTTTTGGAGGAGGTATCTAGTCTACTCTCTGTGTATTAGTGTTTTGGAGGAGGCATCTAGTCTACTCTCTGTGTATAAGTGTTTTGGAGGAGGTATCTAGTCTACTCTCTGTGTATAAGTGTTTTGGAGGAGGTATCTAGTCTACTATCTGTGTATTAGTGTTTTGGAGGAGGCATCTAGTCTACTCTCTGTGTATAAGTGTTTTGGAGGAGGTATCTAGTCTACTCTCTGTGTATTAGTGTTTTGAAGGAGGCATCTAGTCTACTCTCTATGTATAAGTGTTTTGGAGGAGGTATCTAGTCTACTCTCTGTGTATTAGTGTTTTGGAGGAGGCATCTAGTCTACTCTCTGTGTATTAGTGTTTTGGAGGAGGCATCTAGTCTACTCTCTGTGTATTAGTGTTTTGGAGGAGGTATCTAGTCTACTCTCTGTGTATTAGTGTTTTGGGGGAGGCATCTAGTCTACTCTCTGTGTATAAGTGTTTTGGAGGAGGTATCTAGTCTACTCTCTGTGTATAAGTCTTTTGGAGGCGGTATCTAGTCTACTCTCTGTGTATTAGTGTTTTGGAGGAGGTATCTAGTCTACTCTCTGTGTATAAGTGTTTTGGAGGAGGTATCTAGTCTACTCTCTGTGTATAAGTGTTTTGGAGGAGGCATCTAGTCTACTCTCTGTCTATTAGTGTTTTGGAAAAGGCATCTAGTCTACTCTCTGTGTATTAGTGTTTTGGAGGAGGTATCTAGTCTACTCTCTGTGTATTAGTGTTTTGGAGGAGGTATCTAGTCTACTCTCTATGTATTAGTGTTTTGGAGGAGGTATCTAGTCTACTCTCTGTGTACTAGTGTTTTGGAAGAGGCATATAGTCTACTCTCTGTGTATTAGTGTTTTGGAGGAGGTATCTAGTCTACTCTCTGTGTATTAGTGTTTTGGAGGAGGTATCTAGTCTACTCTCTGTGTATTAGTGTTTTGGAGGAGGTATCTAGTCTACTCTCTGTGTATTAGTGTTTTGGAGGAGGCATCTAGTCTACTCTCTGTGTATTAGTGTTTTGGAGGAGGTATCTAGTCTACTCTCTGTGTATAAGTGTTTTGGAGGAGGTATTACATTTACATTTACATTTAAGTCATTTAGCAGACGCTCTTATCCAGAGCGACTTACAAATTGGTGCATTCACCTTATGACATCCATTGGAACAGCCACTTTACAATAGTGCATCTAAATCTTTTAAGGGGGGGGGGGGGGGTGAGAAGGATTACTTTATCCTATCCTAGGTATTCCTTAAAGAGGTGGGGTTTCAGGTGTCTCCGGAAGGTGGTATCTAGTCTACTCTCTGTGTATTAGTGTTTTGGAGGAGGCATCTAGTCTACTCTCTGTGTATTAGTGTTTTGGAGGAGGCATCTAGTCTACTCTCTGTGTATTAGTGTTTTGGAGGAGGTATTTGGTCTACTCTCTGTGTATTAGTGTTTTGGGGGAGGCATCTAGTCTACTATCTGTGTATTAGTGTTTTGGAGGAGGGATCTAGTCTACTCTCTGTGTATAAGTGTTTTGGAGGAGGTATCTAGTCTACTCTCTGTGTATTAGTGTTTTGAAGGAGGCATCTAGTCTACTCTCTATGTATAAGTGTTTTGGAGGAGGTATCTAGTCTACTCTCTGTGTATTAGTGTTTTGGAGGAGGCATCTAGTCTACTCTCTGTGTATTTGTGTTTTGGAGGAGGCATCTAGTCTACTCTCTGTGTATTAGTGTTTTGGAAGAGGCATATAGTCTACTCTCTGTGTATTAGTGTTTTGGAGGAGGTATCTAGTCTACTCTCTGTGTATTAGTGTTTTGGAGGAGGTATCTAGTCTACTCTCTGTGTATTAGTGTTTTGGAGGAGGCATCTAGTCTACTCTCTGTGTATAAGTGTTTTGGAGGAGGTATCTAGTCTACTCTCTGTGTATAAGTGTTTTGGAGGAGGTATCTAGTCTACTCTCTGTGTATTAGTGTTTTGGAGGAGGCATCTAGTCTACTCTCTGTGTATAAGTGTTTTGGAGGAGGTATCTAGTCTACTCTCTGTGTATAAGTGTTTTGGAGGAGGTATCTAGTCTACTATCTGTGTATTAGTGTTTTGGAGGAGGCATCTAGTCTACTCTCTGTGTATAAGTGTTTTGGAGGAGGTATCTAGTCTACTCTCTGTGTATTAGTGTTTTGGAGGAGGCATCTAGTCTACTCTCTGTGTATTAGTGTTTTGGAGGAGGCATCTAGTCTACTCTCTGTGTATTAGTGTTTTGGAGGAGGTATCTAGTCTACTCTCTGTGTATTAGTGTTTTGGGGGAGGCATCTAGTCTACTCTCTGTGTATAAGTGTTTTGGAGGAGGTATCTAGTCTACTCTCTGTGCATAAGTCTTTTGGAGGCGGTATCTAGTCTACTCTCTGTGTATTAGTGTTTTGGAGGAGGTATCTAGTCTACTCTCTATGTATAAGTGTTTTGAAGGAGGTATCTAGTCTACTCTCTGTGTATAAGTGTTTTGGAGGAGGCATCTAGTCTACTCTCTGTCTATTAGTGTTTTGGAAAAGGCATCTAGTCTACTCTCTGTGTATTAGTGTTTTGGAGGAGGTATCTAGTCTACTCTCTGTGTATTAGTGTTTTGGAGGAGGTATCTAGTCTACTCTCTATGTATTAGTGTTTTGGAGGAGGTATCTAGTCTACTCTCTGTGTATTAGTGTTTTGGAAGAGGCATATAGTCTACTCTCTGTGTATTAGTGTTTTGGAGGAGGTATCTAGTCTACTCTCTGTGTATTAGTGTTTTGGAGGAGGTATCTAGTCTACTCTCTGTGTATTAGTGTTTTGGAGGAGGTATCTAGACTACTCTCTGTGTATTAGTGTTTTGGAGGAGGTATCTAGTCTACTCTCTGTGTATTAGTGTTTTGGAGGAGGTATCTAGTCTACTCTCTGTGTATTAGTGTTTTGGAGGAGGTATCTAGTCTACTCTCTGTGTATTAGTGTTTTGGAGGAGGTATCTAGACTACTCTCTGTGTATTAGTGTTTTGGAGGAGGCATCTAGTCTACTCTCTGTGTATTAGTGTTTTGGAGGAGGCATCTAGTCTACTCTCTGTGTATAAGTGTTTTGGAGGAGGTATTACATTTACATTTACATTTAAGTCATTTAGCAGACGCTCTTATCCAGAGCGACTTACAAATTGGTGCATTCACCTTATGACATCCAGTGGAACAGCCACTTTACAATAGTGCATCTAAATCTTTTAAGGGGGGGGGGGGGGTGAGAAGGATTACTTTATCCTATCCTAGGTATTCCTTAAAGAGGTGGGGTTTCAGGTGTCTCCGGAAGGTGGTATCTAGTCTACTCTCTGTGTATTAGTGTTTTGGAGGAGGCATCTAGTCTACTCTCTGTGTATTAGTGTTTTGGAGGAGGCATCTAGTCTACTCTCTGTGTATTAGTGTTTTGGAGGAGGTATTTGGTCTACTCTCTGTGTATTAGTGTTTTGGGGGAGGCATCTAGTCTACTATCTGTGTATTAGTGTTTTGGAGGAGGGATCTAGTCTACTCTCTGTGTATAAGTGTTTTGGAGGAGGTATCTATTCTACTCTCTGTGTATTAGTGTTTTGAAGGAGGCATCTAGTCTACTCTCTATGTATAAGTGTTTTGGAGGAGGTATCTAGTCTACTCTCTGTGTATTAGTGTTTTGGAGGAGGCATCTAGTCTACTCTCTGTGTATTAGTGTTTTGGAGGAGGCATCTAGTCTACTCTCTGTGTATTAGTGTTTTGGAGGAGGTATCTAGTCTACTCTCTGTGTATTAGTGTTTTGGGGGAGGCATCTAGTCTACTCTCTGTGTATAAGTGTTTTGGAGGAGGTATCTAGTCTACTCTCTGTGTATAAGTCTTTTGGAGGCGGTATCTAGTCTACTCTCTGTGTATTAGTGTTTTGGAAGAGGCATCTAGTCTACTCTCTGTGTATTAGTGTTTTGGAGGAGGTATCTAGTCTACTCTCTGTGTATTAGTGTTTTGGAGGAGGTATCTAGTCTACTCTCTGTGTATTAGTGTTTTGGAGGAGGCATCTAGTCTACTCTCTGTGTATAAGTGTTTTGGAGGAGGTATCTAGTCTACTCTCTGTGTATTAGTGTTTTGGAGGAGGTATCTAGTCTACTCTCTGTGTATAAGTGTTTTGGAGGAGGCATCTAGTCTACTCTCTGTTTATAAGTGTTTTGGAGGAGGTATCTAGTCTACTCTCTGTGTATTAGTGTTTTGGAAGAGGCATATAGTCTACTCTCTGTGTATTAGTGTTTTGGAGGAGGTATCTAGTCTACTCTCTGTGTATTAGTGTTTTGGAGGAGGTATCTAGTCTACTCTCTGTGTATTAGTGTTTTGGAGGAGGTATCTAGTCTACTCTCTGTGTATTAGTGTTTTGGAGGAGGCATCTAGTCTACTCTCTGTGTATAAGTGTTTTGGAGGAGGTATCTAGTCTACTCTCTGTGTATAAGTGTTTTGGAGGAGGTATCTAGTCTACTCTCTGTGTATTAGTGTTTTGGAGGAGGCATCTAGTCTACTCTCTGTGTATAAGTGTTTTGGAGGAGGTATCTAGTCTACTCTCTGTGTATAAGTGTTTTGGAGGAGGTATCTAGTCTACTATCTGTGTATTAGTGTTTTGGAGGAGGCATCTAGTCTACTCTCTGTGTATAAGTGTTTTGGAGGAGGTATCTAGTCTACTCTCTGTGTATTAGTGTTTTGAAGGAGGCATCTAGTCTACTCTCTATGTATAAGTGTTTTGGAGGAGGTATCTAGTCTACTCTCTGTGTATTAGTGTTTTGGAGGAGGTATCTAGTCTACTTCGGTGTATTAGTGTTTTGGGGGAGGCATCTAGTCTACTCTCTGTGTATAAGTGTTTTGGAGGAGGTATCTAGTCTACTCTCTGTGTATAAGTCTTTTGGAGGCGGTATCTAGTCTACTCTCTGTGTATTAGTGTTTTGGAGGAGGTATCTAGTCTACTCTCTGTGTATAAGTGTTTTGGAGGAGGTATCTAGTCTACTCTCTGTGTATAAGTGTTTTGGAGGAGGCATCTAGTCTACTCTCTGTCTATTAGTGTTTTGGAAAAGGCATCTAGTCTACTCTCTGTGTATTAGTGTTTTGGAGGAGGTATCTAGTCTACTCTCTGTGTATTAGTGTTTTGGAGGAGGTATCTAGTCTACTCTCTATGTATTAGTGTTTTGGAGGAGGTATCTAGTCTACTCTCTGTGTATTAGTGTTTTGGAAGAGGCATATAGTCTACTCTCTGTGTATTAGTGTTTTGGAGGAGGTATCTAGTCTACTCTCTGTGTATTAGTGTTTTGGAGGAGGTATCTAGTCTACTCTCTGTGTATTAGTGTTTTGGAGGAGGTATCTAGTCTACTCTCTGTGTATTAGTGTTTTGGAGGAGGCATCTAGTCTACTCTCTGTGTATTAGTGTTTTGGAGGAGGTATCTAGTCTACTCTCTGTGTATAAGTGTTTTGGAGGAGGTATCTAGTCTACTCTCTGTGTATTAGTGTTTTGGAGGAGGCATCTAGTCTACTCTCTGTGTATTAGTGTTTTGGAGGAGGCATCTAGTCTACTCTCTGTGTATTAGTGTTTTGGAGGAGGTATTTGGTCTACTCTCTGTGTATTAGTGTTTTGGGGGAGGCATCTAGTCTACTATCTGTGTATTAGTGTTTTGGAGGAGGGATCTAGTCTACTCTCTGTGTATAAGTGTTTTGGATGAGGTATCTAGTCTACTCTCTGTGTATTAGTGTTTTGAAGGAGGCATCTAGTCTACTCTCTATGTATAAGTGTTTTGGAGGAGGTATCTAGTCTACTCTCTGTGTATTAGTGTTTTGGAGGAGGCATCTAGTCTACTCTCTGTGTATTAGTGTTTTGGAGGAGGCATCTAGTCTACTCTCTGTGTATTAGTGTTTTGGAGGAGGCATCTAGTCTAATCTCTGTGTATTAGTGTTTTGGGGGAGGCATCTAGTCTACTCTCTGTGTATAAGTGTTTTGGAGGAGGTATCTAGTCTACTCTCTGTGTATAAGTCTTTTGGAGGCGGTATCTAGTCTACTCTCTGTGTATAAGTGGTTTGGAGGAGGTATCTAGTCTACTCTCTGTGTATTAGTGTTTTGGAGGAGGTATCTAGTCTACTCTCTGTGTATTAGTGTTTTGGAGGAGGTATCTTGTCTACTCTCTATGTATTAGTGTTTTGGAGGAGGTATCTAGTCTACTCTCTGTGTATTAGTGTTTTGGAAGAGGCATCTCGTCTACTATCTGTGTATTAGTGTTTTGGAGGAGGTATCTAGTCTACTCTCTGTGTATTAGTGTTTTGGAGGAGGTATCTAGTCTACTCTCTGTGTATTAGTGTTTTGGAGGAGGTATCTAGTCTACTCTCTGTGTATTAGTGTTTTGGAGGAGGCATCTAGTCTACTCTCTGTTTATAAGTGTTTTGGAGGAGGTATCTAGTCTACTCTCTGTGTATTAGTGTTTTGGAGGAGGTATCTAGTCTACTCTCTGTATATTAGTGTTTTGGAGGAGATATCTAGTCTACTCTCTGTTTAGAAGTGTTTTGAAAGAGGTATCTAGTCTACTCTCTGTGTATTAGTGTTTTGGAAGAGGTATCTAGTCTACTCTCTGTGTATTAGTGTTTTGGAGGAGGCATCTAGTCTACTCTCTGTTTATAAGTGTTTTGGAGGAGGTATCTAGTCTACTCTCTGTTTATAAGTCCTTTGGAGGCGGTATCTAGTCTACTCTCTGTGTATTAGTGTTTTGGAGGAGGTATCTAGTCTACTCTCTGTGTATAAGTGTTTTGGAAGAGGTATCTAGTCTACTCTCTGTGTATTAGTGTTTTGGAGGAGGCATCTAGTCTACTCTCTGTTTATAAGTGTTTTGGAGGAGGTATCTAGTCTACTCTCTATGTATAAGTCTTTTGGAGGCGGTATCTAGTCTACTTTCTGTGTATTAGTGTTTTGGAGGAGGTATCTAGTCTACTCTCTGTGTATTAGTGTTTTGGAGGAGGCATCTAGTCTACTCTCTGTGTATTAGTGTTTTGGAGGAGGTATCTAGTCTACTCTCTGTGTATTAGTGTTTGGAGGAGATATCTAGTCTACTCTCTGTGTATTAGTGTTTTGGAAGAGGCATCTAGTCTACTCTCTGTGTATTAGTGTTTTGGAGGAGGCATCTAGTCTACTCTCTGTGTATTAGTGTTTGGAGGAGATATCTAGTCTACTCTCTGTGTATTAGTGTTTTGGAAGAGGAATCTAGTCTACTCTCTGTGTATTAGTGTTTTGGAGGAGGCATCTAGTCTACTCTCTGTGTATAAGTGTTTTGGAGGAGGTATCTAGTCTACTCTCTGTCTATTAGTGTTTTGGAAAAGGCATCTAGTCTACTCTCTGTGTATTAGTGTTTTGGAGGAGGTATCTAGTCTACTCTCTGTGTATTAGTGTTTTGGAGGAGGTATCTAGTCTACTCTCTGTGTATTAGTGTTTTGGAGGAGGCATCTAGTCTACTCTCTGTGTATTAGTTTTTTGGAGGAGGTATCTAGTCTACTCTCTGTGTATTAGTGTTTTGGAGGAGGTATCTAGTCTACTCTCTGTGTATAAGTGTTTTGGAGGAGGCATCTAGTCTACTCTCTGTTTATAAGTGTTTTGGAGGAGGTATCTAGTCTACTCTCTGTGTATTAGTGTTTTGGAGGAGGTATCTAGTCTACTCTCTGTATATTAGTGTTTTGGAGGAGATATCTAGTCTACTCTCTGTTTAGAAGTGTTTTGAAAGAGGTATCTAGTCTACTCTCTGTGTATTAGTGTTTTGGAAGAGGTATCTAGTCTACTCTCTGTGTATTAGTGTTTTGGAGGAGGCATCTAGTCTACTCTCTGTTTATAAGTGTTTTGGAGGCGGTATCTAGTCTACTCTCTGTTTATAAGTCCTTTGGAGGCGGTATCTAGTCTACTCTCTGTGTATTAGTGTTTTGGAGGAGGTATCTAGTCTACTCTCTGTGTATTAGTGTTTTGGAGGAGGCATCTAGTCTACTCTCTGTGTATTAGTGTTTTGGAGGAGGTATCTAGTCTACTCTCTGTGTATAAGTGTTTTGGAAGAGGTATCTAGTCTACTCTATGTGTATTAGTGTTTTGGAGGAGGCATCTAGTCTACTCTCTGTTTATAAGTGTTTTGGAGGAGGTATCTAGTCTACTCTCTATGTATAAGTCTTTTGGAGGCGGTATCTAGTCTACTTTCTGTGTATTAGTGTTTTGGAGGAGGTATCTAGTCTACTCTCTGTGTATTAGTGTTTTGGAGGAGGCATCTAGTCTACTCTCTGTGTATTAGTGTTTTGGAGGAGGTATCTAGTCTACTCTCTGTGTATTAGTGTTTGGAGGAGATATCTAGTCTACTCTCTGTGTATTAGTGTTTTGGAAGAGGCATCTAGTCTACTCTCTGTGTATTAGTGTTTTGGAGGAGGCATCTAGTCTACTCTCTGTGTATAAGTGTTTTGGAGGAGGTATCTAGTCTACTCTCTGTGTATAAGTGTTTTGGAGGAGGTATCTAGTCTACTATCTGTGTATTAGTGTTTTGGAGGAGGCATCTAGTCTACTCTCTGTGTATAAGTGTTTTGGAGGAGGTATCTAGTCTACTCTCTGTGTATTAGTGTTTTGAAGGAGGCATCTAGTCTACTCTCTATGTATAAGTGTTTTGGAGGAGGTATCTAGTCTACTCTCTGTGTATTAGTGTTTTGGAGGAGGCATCTAGTCTACTCTCTGTGTATTAGTGTTTTGGAGGAGGCATCTAGTCTACTCTCTGTGTATTAGTGTTTTGGAGGAGGTATCTAGTCTACTCTCTGTGTATTAGTGTTTTGGGGGAGGCATCTAGTCTACTCTCTGTGTATAAGTGTTTTGGAGGAGGTATCTAGTCTACTCTCTGTGTATAAGTCTTTTGGAGGCGGTATCTAGTCTACTCTCTGTGTATTAGTGTTTTGGAGGAGGTATCTAGTCTACTCTCTGTGTATTAGTGTTTTGGAGGAGGTATCTAGTCTACTCTCTGTGTATTAGTGTTTTGGAGGAGGCATCTAGTCTACTCTCTGTGTATTAGTGTTTTGGGTGAGGTATCTAGTCTACTCTCTGTGTATAAGTGTTTTGGAAGAGGTATCTAGTCTACTCTCTGTGTATTAGTGTTTTGGAGGAGGCATCTAGTCTCCTCTCTGTTTATAAGTGTTTTGGAGGAGGTATCTAGTCTACTCTCTATGTATAAGTCTTTTGGAGGCGGTATCTAGTCTACTCTCTGTGTATTAGTGTTTTGGAGGAGGTATCTAGTCTACTCTCTGTGTATTAGTGTTTTGGAGGGGGCATCTAGTCTACTCTCTGTGTATTAGTGTTTTGGAGGAGGTATCTAGTCTACTCTCTGTGTATTAGTGTTTGGAGGAGATATCTAGTCTACTCTCTGTGTATTAGTGTTTTGGAAGAGGCATCTAGTCTACTCTCTGTGTATTAGTGTTTTGGAGGAGGTATCTAGTCTACTCTCTGTGTATTAGTGTTTTGGAGGAGGTATCTAGTCTACTCTCTGTGTATTAGTGTTTTGGAGGAGGTATCTAGTCTACTCTCTGTGTATTCGTGTTTTGGAGGAGGTATCTAGTCTACTCTCTGTGTATAAGTGTTTTGGAGGAGGCATCTAGTCTACTCTCTGTTTATAAGTGTTTTGGAGGAGGTATCTAGTCTACTCTCTGTGTATTAGTGTTTTGGAGGAGGTATCTTGTCTACTCTCTGTGTATTAGTCTTTTGGAGGAGGTATCTAGTCTACTCTCTGTTTATAAGTGTTTTGGAAGAGGTATCTAGTCTACTCTCTGTGTATTAGTGTTTTGGAGGAGGTATCTAGTCTACTCTCTGTTTATAAGTGTTTTGGAGGAGGTATCTAGTCTACTCTCTGTGTATAAGTCTTTTGGAGGAGGTATCTAGTCTACTCTCTATGTATTAGTGTTTTGGAGGAGGTATCTAGTCTACTCTCTGTGTATTAGTGTTTTGGAAGAGGCATATAGTCTACTCTCTGTGTATTAGTGTTTTGGAGGAGGTATCTAGTCTACTCTCTGTGTATTAGTGTTTTGGAGGAGGTATCTAGTCTACTCTCTGTGTATTAGTGTTTTGGAGGAGGTATCTAGTCTACTCTCTGTGTATTAGTGTTTTGGAGGAGGCATCTAGTCTACTCTCTGTGTATAAGTGTTTTGGAGGAGGTATCTAGTCTACTCTCTGTGTATAAGTGTTTTGGAGGAGGTATCTAGTCTACTCTCTGTGTATTAGTGTTTTGGAGGAGGCATCTAGTCTACTCTCTGTGTATAAGTGTTTTGGAGGAGGTATCTAGTCTACTCTCTGTGTATAAGTGTTTTGGAGGAGGTATCTAGTCTACTATCTGTGTATTAGTGTTTTGGAGGAGGCATCTAGTCTACTCTCTGTGTATAAGTGTTTTGGAGGAGGTATCTAGTCTACTCTCTGTGTATTAGTGTTTTGAAGGAGGCATCTAGTCTACTCTCTATGTATAAGTGTTTTGGAGGAGGTATCTAGTCTACTCTCTGTGTATTAGTGTTTTGGAGGAGGCATCTAGTCTACTCTCTGTGTATTAGTGTTTTGGAGGAGGCATCTAGTCTACTCTCTGTGTATTAGTGTTTTGGAGGAGGTATCTAGTCTACTCTCTGTGTATTAGTGTTTTGGGGGAGGCATCTAGTCTACTCTCTGTGTATAAGTGTTTTGGAGGAGGTATCTAGTCTACTCTCTGTGTATAAGTCTTTTGGAGGCGGTATCTAGTCTACTCTCTGTGTATTAGTGTTTTGGAGGAGGTATCTAGTCTACTCTCTGTGTATCAGTGTTTTGGAGGAGGTATCTAGTCTACTCTCTGTGTATAAGTGTTTTGGAGGAGGCATCTAGTCTACTCTCTGTCTATTAGTGTTTTGGAAAAGGCATCTAGTCTACTCTCTGTGTATTAGTGTTTTGGAGGAGGTATCTAGTCTACTATCTGTGTATTAGTGTTTTGGAGGAGGCATCTAGTCTACTCTCTGTGTATAAGTGTTTTGGAGGAGGTATCTAGTCTACTCTCTGTGTATTAGTGTTTTGAAGGAGGCATCTAGTCTACTCTCTATGTATAAGTGTTTTGGAGGAGGTATCTAGTCTACTCTCTGTGTATTAGTGTTTTGGAGGAGGCATCTAGTCTACTCTCTGTGTATTAGTGTTTTGGAGGAGGCATCTAGTCTACTCTCTGTGTATTAGTGTTTTGGAGGAGGTATCTAGTCTACTCTCTGTGTATTAGTGTTTTGGGGGAGGCATCTAGTCTACTCTCTGTGTATAAGTGTTTTGGAGGAGGTATCTAGTCTACTCTCTGTGTATAAGTCTTTTGGAGGCGGTATCTAGTCTACTCTCTGTGTATTAGTGTTTTGGAGGAGGTATCTAGTCTACTCTCTGTGTATTAGTGTTTTGGAGGAGGTATCTAGTCTACTCTCTGTGTATTAGTGTTTTGGAGGAGGCATCTAGTCTACTCTCTGTGTATTAGTGTTTTGGAGGAGGTATCTAGTCTACTCTCTGTGTATAAGTGTTTTGGAAGAGGTATCTAGTCTACTCTCTGTGTATTAGTGTTTTGGAGGAGGCATCTAGTCTACTCTCTGTTTATAAGTGTTTTGGAGGAGGTATCTAGTCTACTCTCTATGTATAAGTCTTTTGGAGGCGGTATCTAGTCTACTCTCTGTGTATTAGTGTTTTGGAGGAGGTATCTAGTCTACTCTCTGTGTATTAGTGTTTTGGAGGAGGCATCTAGTCTACTCTCTGTGTATTAGTGTTTTGGAGGAGGTATCTAGTCTACTCTCTGTGTATTAGTGTTTGGAGGAGATATCTAGTCTACTCTCTGTGTATTAGTGTTTTGGAAGAGGCATCTAGTCTACTCTCTGTGTATTAGTGTTTTGGAGGAGGTATCTAGTCTACTCTCTGTGTATTAGTGTTTTGGAGGAGGTATCTAGTCTACTCTCTGTGTATTAGTGTTTTGGAGGAGGTATCTAGTCTACTCTCTGTGTATTCGTGTTTTGGAGGAGGTATCTAGTCTACTCTCTGTGTATAAGTGTTTTGGAGGAGGCATCTAGTCTACTCTCTGTTTATAAGTGTTTTGGAGGAGGTATCTAGTCTACTCTCTGTGTATTAGTGTTTTGGAGGAGGTATCTAGTCTACTCTCTGTGTATTAGTCTTTTGGAGGAGGTATCTAGTCTACTCTCTGTTTATAAGTGTTTTGGAAGAGGTATCTAGTCTACTCTCTGTGTATTAGTGTTTTGGAGGAGGTATCTAGTCTACTCTCTGTTTATAAGTGTTTTGGAGGAGGTATCTAGTCTAATCTCTGTGTATAAGTCTTTTGGAGGAGGTATCTAGTCTACTCTCTATGTATTAGTGTTTTGGAGGAGGTATCTAGTCTACTCTCTGTGTATTAGTGTTTTGGAAGAGGCATATAGTCTACTCTCTGTGTATTAGTGTTTTGGAGGAGGTATCTAGTCTACTCTCTGTGTATTAGTGTTTTGGAGGAGGTATCTAGTCTACTCTCTGTGTATTAGTGTTTTGGAGGAGGTATCTAGTCTACTCTCTGTGTATTAGTGTTTTGGAGGAGGCATCTAGTCTACTCTCTGTGTATAAGTGTTTTGGAGGAGGTATCTAGTCTACTCTCTGTGTATAAGTGTTTTGGAGGAGGTATCTAGTCTACTCTCTGTGTATTAGTGTTTTGGAGGAGGCATCTAGTCTACTCTCTGTGTATAAGTGTTTTGGAGGAGGTATCTAGTCTACTCTCTGTGTATAAGTGTTTTGGAGGAGGTATCTAGTCTACTATCTGTGTATTAGTGTTTTGGAGGAGGCATCTAGTCTACTCTCTGTGTATAAGTGTTTTGGAGGAGGTATCTAGTCTACTCTCTGTGTATTAGTGTTTTGAAGGAGGCATCTAGTCTACTCTCTATGTATAAGTGTTTTGGAGGAGGTATCTAGTCTACTCTCTGTGTATTAGTGTTTTGGAGGAGGCATCTAGTCTACTCTCTGTGTATTAGTGTTTTGGAGGAGGCATCTAGTCTACTCTCTGTGTATTAGTGTTTTGGAGGAGGTATCTAGTCTACTCTCTGTGTATTAGTGTTTTGGGGGAGGCATCTAGTCTACTCTCTGTGTATAAGTGTTTTGGAGGAGGTATCTAGTCTACTCTCTGTGTATAAGTCTTTTGGAGGCGGTATCTAGTCTACTCTCTGTGTATTAGTGTTTTGGAGGAGGTATCTAGTCTACTCTCTGTGTATAAGTGTTTTGGAGGAGGTATCTAGTCTACTCTCTGTGTATAAGTGTTTTGGAGGAGGCATCTAGTCTACTCTCTGTCTATTAGTGTTTTGGAAAAGGCATCTAGTCTACTCTCTGTGTATTAGTGTTTTGGAGGAGGTATCTAGTCTACTCTCTGTGTATTAGTGTTTTGGAGGAGGTATCTAGTCTACTCTCTATGTATTAGTGTTTTGGAGGAGGTATCTAGTCTACTCTCTGTGTATTAGTGTTTTGGAAGAGGCATATAGTCTACTCTCTGTGTATTAGTGTTTTGGAGGAGGTATCTAGTCTACTCTCTGTGTATTAGTGTTTTGGAGGAGGTATCTAGTCTACTCTCTGTGTATTAGTGTTTTGGAGGAGGTATCTAGTCTACTCTCTGTGTATTAGTGTTTTGGAGGAGGCATCTAGTCTACTCTCTGTGTATTAGTGTTTTGGAGGAGGTATCTAGTCTACTCTCTGTGTATAAGTGTTTTGGAGGAGGTATTACATTTACATTTACATTTAAGTCATTTAGCAGACGCTCTTATCCAGAGCGACTTACAAATTGGTGCATTCACCTTATGACATCCAGTGGAACAGCCACTTTACAATAGTGCATCTAAATCTTTTAAGGGGGGGGGGGGGGGGGGTGAGAAGGATTACTTTATCCTATCCTAGGTATTCCTTAAAGAGGTGGGGTTTCAGGTGTCTCCGGAAGGTGGTATCTAGTCTACTCTCTGTGTATTAGTGTTTTGGAGGAGGCATCTAGTCTACTCTCTGTGTATTAGTGTTTTGGAGGAGGCATCTAGTCTACTCTCTGTGTATTAGTGTTTTGGAGGAGGTATTTGGTCTACTCTCTGTGTATTAGTGTTTTGGGGGAGGCATCTAGTCTACTATCTGTGTATTAGTGTTTTGGAGGAGGGATCTAGTCTACTCTCTGTGTATAAGTGTTTTGGAGGAGGTATCTAGTCTACTCTCTGTGTATTAGAGTTTTGAAGGAGGCATCTAGTCTACTCTCTATGTATAAGTGTTTTGGAGGAGGTATCTAGTCTACTCTCTGTGTATTAGTGTTTTGGAGGAGGCATCTAGTCTACTCTCTGTGTATTTGTGTTTTGGAGGAGGCATCTAGTCTACTCTCTGTGTATTAGTGTTTTGGAGGAGGTATCTAGTCTACTCTCTGTGTATTAGTGTTTGGAGGAGATATCTAGTCTACTCTCTGTGTATTAGTGTTTTGGAAGAGGCATCTAGTCTACTCTCTGTGTATTAGTGTTTTGGAGGAGGTATCTAGTCTACTCTCTGTGTATTAGTGTTTTGGAGGAGGTATCTAGTCTACTCTCTGTGTATTAGTGTTTTGGAGGAGGTATCTAGTCTACTCTCTGTGTATTCGTGTTTTGGAGGAGGTATCTAGTCTACTCTCTGTGTATAAGTGTTTTGGAGGAGGCATCTAGTCTACTCTCTGTTTATAAGTGTTTTGGAGGAGGTATCTAGTCTACTCTCTGTGTATTAGTGTTTTGGAGGAGGTATCTAGTCTACTCTCTGTTTATTAGTCTTTTGGAGGAGGTATCTAGTCTACTCTCTGTTTATAAGTGTTTTGGAAGAGGTATCTAGTCTACTCTCTGTGTATTAGTGTTTTGGAGGAGGTATCTAGTCTACTCTCTGTTTATAAGTGTTTTGGAGGAGGTATCTAGTCTACTCTCTGTGTATAAGTCTTTTGGAGGAGGTATCTAGTCTACTCTCTATGTATTAGTGTTTTGGAGGAGGTATCTAGTCTACTCTCTGTGTATTAGTGTTTTGGAAGAGGCATATAGTCTACTCTCTGTGTATTAGTGTTTTGGAGGAGGTATCTAGTCTACTCTCTGTGTATTAGTGTTTTGGAGGAGGTATCTAGTCTACTCTCTGTGTATTAGTGTTTTGGAGGAGGTATCTAGTCTACTCTCTGTGTATTAGTGTTTTGGAGGAGGCATCTAGTCTACTCTCTGTGTATAAGTGTTTTGGAGGAGGTATCTAGTCTACTCTCTGTGTATAAGTGTTTTGGAGGAGGTATCTAGTCTACTCTCTGTGTATTAGTGTTTTGGAGGAGGCATCTAGTCTACTCTCTGTGTATAAGTGTTTTGGAGGAGGTATCTAGTCTACTCTCTGTGTATAAGTGTTTTGGAGGAGGTATCTAGTCTACTATCTGTGTATTAGTGTTTTGGAGGAGGCATCTAGTCTACTCTCTGTGTATAAGTGTTTTGGAGGAGGTATCTAGTCTACTCTCTGTGTATTAGTGTTTTGAAGGAGGCATCTAGTCTACTCTCTATGTATAAGTGTTTTGGAGGAGGTATCTAGTCTACTCTCTGTGTATTAGTGTTTTGGAGGAGGCATCTAGTCTACTCTCTGTGTATTAGTGTTTTGGAGGAGGCATCTAGTCTACTCTCTGTGTATTAGTGTTTTGGAGGAGGTATCTAGTCTACTCTCTGTGTATTAGTGTTTTGGGGGAGGCATCTAGTCTACTCTCTGTGTATAAGTGTTTTGGAGGAGGTATCTAGTCTACTCTCTGTGTATAAGTCTTTTGGAGGCGGTATCTAGTCTACTCTCTGTGTATTAGTGTTTTGGAGGAGGTATCTAGTCTACTCTCTGTGTATAAGTGTTGTGGAGGAGGTATCTAGTCTACTCTCTGTGTATAAGTGTTTTGGAGGAGGCATCTAGTCTACTCTCTGTCTATTAGTGTTTTGGAAAAGGCATCTAGTCTACTCTCTGTGTATTAGTGTTTTGGAGGAGGTATCTAGTCTACTCTCTGTGTATTAGTGTTTTGGAGGAGGTATCTAGTCTACTCTCTATGTATTAGTGTTTTGGAGGAGGTATCTAGTCTACTCTCTGTGTATTAGTGTTTTGGAAGAGGCATATAGTCTACTCTCTGTGTATTAGTGTTTTGGAGGAGGTATCTAGTCTACTCTCTGTGTATTAGTGTTTTGGAGGAGGTATCTAGTCTACTCTCTGTGTATTAGTGTTTTGGAGGAGGTATCTAGTCTACTCTCTGTGTATTAGTGTTTTGGAGGAGGCATCTAGTCTACTCTCTGTGTATTAGTGTTTTGGAGGAGGTATCTAGTCTACTCTCTGTGTATAAGTGTTTTGGAGGAGGTATTACATTTACATTTACATTTAAGTCATTTAGCAGACGCTCTTATCCAGAGCGACTTACAAATTGGTGCATTCACCTTATGACATCCAGTGGAACAGCCACTTTACAATAGTGCATCTAAATCTTTTAAGGGGGGGGGGGGGGGGGGTGAGAAGGATTACTTTATCCTATCCTAGGTATTCCTTAAAGAGGTGGGGTTTCAGGTGTCTCCGGAAGGTGGTATCTAGTCTACTCTCTGTGTATTAGTGTTTTGGAGGAGGCATCTAGTCTACTCTCTGTGTATTAGTGTTTTGGAGGAGGCATCTAGTCTACTCTCTGTGTATTAGTGTTTTGGAGGAGGTATTTGGTCTACTCTCTGTGTATTAGTGTTTTGGGGGAGGCATCTAGTCTACTATCTGTGTATTAGTGTTTTGGAGGAGGGATCTAGTCTACTCTCTGTGTATAAGTGTTTTGGAGGAGGTATCTAGTCTACTCTCTGTGTATTAGAGTTTTGAAGGAGGCATCTAGTCTACTCTCTATGTATAAGTGTTTTGGAGGAGGTATCTAGTCTACTCTCTGTGTATTAGTGTTTTGGAGGAGGCATCTAGTCTACTCTCTGTGTATTTGTGTTTTGGAGGAGGCATCTAGTCTACTCTCTGTGTATTAGTGTTTTGGAGGAGGTATCTAGTCTACTCTCTGTGTATTAGTGTTTGGAGGAGATATCTAGTCTACTCTCTGTGTATTAGTGTTTTGGAAGAGGCATCTAGTCTACTCTCTGTGTATTAGTGTTTTGGAGGAGGTATCTAGTCTACTCTCTGTGTATTAGTGTTTTGGAGGAGGTATCTAGTCTACTCTCTGTGTATTAGTGTTTTGGAGGAGGTATCTAGTCTACTCTCTGTGTATTCGTGTTTTGGAGGAGGTATCTAGTCTACTCTCTGTGTATAAGTGTTTTGGAGGAGGCATCTAGTCTACTCTCTGTTTATAAGTGTTTTGGAGGAGGTATCTAGTCTACTCTCTGTGTATTAGTGTTTTGGAGGAGGTATCTAGTCTACTCTCTGTGTATTAGTCTTTTGGAGGAGGTATCTAGTCTACTCTCTGTTTATAAGTGTTTTGGAAGAGGTATCTAGTCTACTCTCTGTGTATTAGTGTTTTGGAGGAGGTATCTAGTCTACTCTCTGTTTATAAGTGTTTTGGAGGAGGTATCTAGTCTACTCTCTGTGTATAAGTCTTTTGGAGGAGGTATCTAGTCTACTCTCTATGTATTAGTGTTTTGGAGGAGGTATCTAGTCTACTCTCTGTGTATTAGTGTTTTGGAAGAGGCATATAGTCTACTCTCTGTGTATTAGTGTTTTGGAGGAGGTATCTAGTCTACTCTCTGTGTATTAGTGTTTTGGAGGAGGTATCTAGTCTACTCTCTGTGTATTAGTGTTTTGGAGGAGGTATCTAGTCTACTCTCTGTGTATTAGTGTTTTGGAGGAGGCATCTAGTCTACTCTCTGTGTATAAGTGTTTTGGAGGAGGTATCTAGTCTACTCTCTGTGTATAAGTGTTTTGGAGGAGGTATCTACTCTACTCTCTGTGTATTAGTGTTTTGGAGGAGGCATCTAGTCTACTCTCTGTGTATAAGTGTTTTGGAGGAGGTATCTAGTCTACTCTCTGTGTATAAGTGTTTTGGAGGAGGTATCTAGTCTACTATCTGTGTATTAGTGTTTTGGAGGAGGCATCTAGTCTACTCTCTGTGTATAAGTGTTTTGGAGGAAGTATCTAGTCTACTCTCTGTGTATTAGTGTTTTGAAGGAGGCATCTAGTCTACTCTCTGTGTATAAGTGTTTTGGAGGAGGTATCTAGTCTACTCTCTGTGTATTAGTGTTTTGGAGGAGGCATCTAGTATACTCTCTGTGTATTAGTGTTTTGGAGGAGGCATCTAGTCTACTCTCTGTGTATTAGTGTTTTGGAGGAGGTATCTAGTCTACTCTCTGTGTATTAGTGTTTTGGGGGAGGCATCTAGTCTAGTCTCTGTGTATAAGTGTTTTGGAGGAGGTATCTAGTCTACTCTCTGTGTATCAGTCTTTTGGAGGCGGTATCTAGTCTACTCTCTGTGTATTAGTGTTTTGGAGGAGGTATCTAGTCTACTCTCTGTGTATAAGTGTTTTGGAGGAGGTATCTAGTCTACTCTCTGTGTATAAGTGTTTTGGAGGAGGCATCTAGTCTACTCTCTGTCTATTAGTGTTTTGGAAAAGGCATCTAGTCTACTCTCTGTGTATTAGTGTTTTGGAGGAGGTATCTAGTCTACTCTCTGTGTATTAGTGTTTTGGAAGAGGCATATAGTCTACTCTCTGTGTATTAGTGTTTTGGAGGAGGTATCTAGTCTACTCTCTGTGTATTAGTGTTTTGGAGGAGGTATCTAGTCTACTCTCTGTGTATTAGTGTTTTGGAGGAGGTATCTAGTCTACTCTCTGTGTATTAGTGTTTTGGAGGAGGCATCTAGTCTACTCTCTGTGTATTAGTGTTTTGGAGGAGGTATCTAGTCTACTCTCTGTGTATAAGTGTTTTGGAGGAGGTATTACATTTTCATTTACATTTAAGTCATTTAGCAGACGCTCTTATCCAGAGCGACTTACAAATTGGTGTATTCACCTTATGACATCCAGTGGAACAGCCACTTTACAATAGTGCATCTAAATCTTTTAAGGGGGGGGGGGGGTGAGAAGGATTACTTTATCCTGTCCTAGGTATTCCTTAAAGAGGTGGGGTTTCAGGTGTCTCCGGAAGGTGGTATCTAGTCTACTCTCTGTGTATTAGTGTTTTGGAGGAGGCATCTAGTCTACTCTCTGTGTATTAGTGTTTTGGAGGAGGCATCTAGTCTACTCTCTGTGTATTAGTGTTTTGGAGGAGGTATTTGGTCTACTCTCTGTGTATTAGTGTTTTGGGGGAGGCATCTAGTCTACTATCTGTGTATTAGTGTTTTGGAGGAGGGATCTAGTCTACTCTCTGTGTATAAGTGTTTTGGAGGAGGTATCTAGTCTACTCTCTGTGTATTAGTGTTTTGAAGGAGGCATCTAGTCTACTCTCTATGTATAAGTGTTTTGGAGGAGGTATCTAGTCTACTCTCTGTGTATTAGTGTTTTGGAGGAGGCATCTAGTCTACTCTCTGTGTATTTGTGTTTTGGAGGAGGCATCTAGTCTACTCTCTGTGTATTAGTGTTTTGGAGGAGGTATCTAGTCTACTCTCTGTGTATTAGTGTTTTGGGGGAGGCATCTATTCTACTCTCTGTGTATAAGTGTTTTGGAGGAGGTATCTAGTCTACTCTCTGTGTATAAGTCTTTTAGAGGCGGTATCTAGTCTACTCTCTGTGTATAAGTGTTTTGGAGGAGGTATCTAGTCTACTCTCTGTGTATTAGTGTTTTGGAGGAGGTATCTAGTCTACTCTCTGTGTATTAGTGTTTTGGAGGAGGTATCTTGTCTACTCTCTATGTATTAGTGTTTTGGAGGAGGTATCTAGTCTACTCTCTGTGTATTAGTGTTTTGGAAGAGGCATCTAGTCTACTCTCTGTGTATTAGTGTTTAGGAGGAGGTATCTAGTCTACTCTCTGTGTATTAGTGTTTTGGAGGAGGCATCTAGTCTACTCTCTGTGTATTAGTGTTTTGGAGGAGGTATCTAGTCTACTCTCTGTGTATTAGTGTTTTGGAGGAGGTATCTAGTCTACTCTCTGTGTATAAGTGTTTTGGAGGAGGTATCTAGTCTACTCTCTGTGTATTAGTGTTTTGGAAGAGGCATCTAGTCTACTCTCTGTGTATTAGTGTTTAGGAGGAGGTATCTAGTCTACTCTCTGTGTATTAGTGTTTTGGAGGAGGCATCTAGTCTACTCTCTGTGTATTAGTGTTTTGGAGGAGGTATCTAGTCTACTCTCTGTGTATTAGTGTTTTGGAGGAGGCATCTAGTCTACTCTCTGTTTATAAGTGTTTTGGAGGAGGTATCTAGTCTACTCTCTGTGTATTAGTGTTTTGGAAGAGGCATATAGTCTACTCTCTGTGTATTAGTGTTTTGGAGGAGGTATCTAGTCTACTCTCTGTGTATTAGTGTTTTGGAGGAGGTATCTAGTCTACTCTCTGTGTATAAGTCTTTTGGAGGCGGTATCTAGTCTACTCTCTGTGTATTAGTGTTTTGGAGGAGGTATCTAGTCTACTCTCTGTGTATAAGTGTTTTGGAGGAGGTATCTAGTCTACTCTCTGTGTATAAGTGTTTTGGAGGAGGCATCTAGTCTACTCTCTGTCTATTAGTGTTTTGGAAAAGGCATCTAGTCTACTCTCTGTGTATTAGTGTTTTGGAGGAGGTATCTAGTCTACTCTCTGTGTATTAGTGTTTTGGAAGAGGCATATAGTCTACTCTCTGTGTATTAGTGTTTTGGAGGAGGTATCTAGTCTACTCTCTGTGTATTAGTGTTTTGGAGGAGGTATCTAGTCTACTCTCTGTGTATTAGTGTTTTGGAGGAGGTATCTAGTCTACTCTCTGTGTATTAGTGTTTTGGAGGAGGCATCTAGTCTACTCTCTGTGTATTAGTGTTTTGGAGGAGGTATCTAGTCTACTCTCTGTGTATAAGTGTTTTGGAGGAGGTATTACATTTTCATTTACATTTAAGTCATTTAGCAGACGCTCTTATCCAGAGCGACTTACAAATTGGTGTATTCACCTTATGACATCCAGTGGAACAGCCACTTTACAATAGTGCATCTAAATCTTTTAAGGGGGGGGGGGGTGAGAAGGATTACTTTATCCTGTCCTAGGTATTCCTTAAAGAGGTGGGGTTTCAGGTGTCTCCGGAAGGTGGTATCTAGTCTACTCTCTGTGTATTAGTGTTTTGGAGGAGGCATCTAGTCTACTCTCTGTGTATTAGTGTTTTGGAGGAGGCATCTAGTCTACTCTCTGTGTATTAGTGTTTTGGAGGAGGTATTTGGTCTACTCTCTGTGTATTAGTGTTTTGGGGGAGGCATCTAGTCTACTATCTGTGTATTAGTGTTTTGGAGGAGGGATCTAGTCTACTCTCTGTGTATAAGTGTTTTGGAGGAGGTATCTAGTCTACTCTCTGTGTATTAGTGTTTTGAAGGAGGCATCTAGTCTACTCTCTATGTATAAGTGTTTTGGAGGAGGTATCTAGTCTACTCTCTGTGTATTAGTGTTTTGGAGGAGGCATCTAGTCTACTCTCTGTGTATTTGTGTTTTGGAGGAGGCATCTAGTCTACTCTCTGTGTATTAGTGTTTTGGAGGAGGTATCTAGTCTACTCTCTGTGTATTAGTGTTTTGGGGGAGGCATCTAGTCTACTCTCTGTGTATAAGTGTTTTGGAGGAGGTATCTAGTCTACTCTCTGTGTATAAGTCTTTTGGAGGCGGTATCTAGTCTACTCTCTGTGTATAAGTGTTTTGGAGGAGGTATCTAGTCTACTCTCTGTGTATTAGTGTTTTGGAGGAGGTATCTAGTCTACTCTCTGTGTATTAGTGTTTTGGAGGAGGTATCTTGTCTACTCTCTATGTATTAGTGTTTTGGAGGAGGTATCTAGTCTACTCTCTGTGTATTAGTGTTTTGGAAGAGGCATCTAGTCTACTCTCTGTGTATTAGTGTTTAGGAGGAGGTATCTAGTCTACTCTCTGTGTATTAGTGTTTTGGAGGAGGCATCTAGTCTACTCTCTGTGTATTAGTGTTTTGGAGGAGGTATCTAGTCTACTCTCTGTGTATTAGTGTTTTGGAGGAGGTATCTAGTCTACTCTCTGTGTATAAGTGTTTTGGAGGAGGCATCTAGTCTACTCTCTGTTTATAAGTGTTTTGGAGGAGGTATCTAGTCTACTCTCTGTGTATTAGTGTTTTGGAAGAGGCATATAGTCTACTCTCTGTGTATTAGTGTTTTGGAGGAGGTATCTAGTCTACTCTCTGTGTATTAGTGTTTTGGAGGAGGTATCTAGTCTACTCTCTGTGTATTAGTGTTTTGGAGGAGGTATCTAGTCTACTCTCTGTGTATTAGTGTTTTGGAGGAGGCATCTAGTCTACTCTCTGTGTATAAGTGTTTTGGAGGAGGTATCTAGTCTACTCTCTGTGTATAAGTGTTTTGGAGGAGGTATCTAGTCTACTCTCTGTGTATTAGTGTTTTGGAGGAGGCATCTAGTCTACTCTCTGTGTATAAGTGTTTTGGAGGAGGTATCTAGTCTACTCTCTGTGTATAAGTGTTTTGGAGGAGGCATCTAGTCTACTCTCTGTGTATAAGTGTTTTGGAGGAGGTATCTAGTCTACTCTCTGTGTATTAGTGTTTTGAAGGAGGCATCTAGTCTACTCTCTATGTATAAGTGTTTTGGAGGAGGTATCTAGTCTACTCTCTGTGTATTAGTGTTTTGGAGGAGGCATCTAGTCTACTCTCTGTGTATTAGTGTTTTGGAGGAGGCATCTAGTCTACTCTCTGTGTATTAGTGTTTTGGAGGAGGTATCTAGTCTACTCTCTGTGTATTAGTGTTTTGGGGGAGGCATCTAGTCTACTCTCTGTGTATAAGTGTTTTGGAGGAGGTATCTAGTCTACTCTCTGTGTATAAGTCTTTTGGAGGTGGTATCTAGTCTACTCTCTGTGTATTAGTGTTTTGGAGGAGGTATCTAGTCTACTCTCTGTGTATAAGTGTTTTGGAGGAGGTATCTAGTCTACTCTCTGTGTATAAGTGTTTTGGAGGAGGCATCTAGTCTACTCTCTGTCTATTAGTGTTTTGGAAAAGGCATCTAGTCTACTCTCTGTGTATTAGTGTTTTGGAGGAGTTATCTAGTCTACTCTCTGTGTATTATTGTTTTGGAGGAGGTATCTGGTCTGCTCTCTATGTATTAGTGTTTTGGAGGAGGTATCTAGTCTACTCTCTGTGTATTAGTGTTTTGGAAGAGGCATATAGTCTACTCTCTGTGTATTAGTGTTTTGGAGGAGGTATCTAGTCTACTCTCTGTGTATTAGTGTTTTGGAGGAGGTATCTAGTCTACTCTCTGTGTATTAGTGTTTTGGAGGAGGTATCTAGTCTACTCTCTGTGTATTAGTGTTTTGGAGGAGGCATCTAGTCTACTCTCTGTGTATTAGTGTTTTGGAGGAGGTATCTAGTCTACTCTCTGTGTATAAGTGTTTTGGAGGAGGTATCTAGTCTACTCTCTGTGTATTAGTGTTTTGGAGGAGGCATCTAGTCTACTCTCTGTGTATTAGTGTTTTGGAGGAGGCATCTAGTCTACTCTCTGTGTATTAGTGTTTTGGGGGAGGCATCTAGTCTACTATCTGTGTATTAGTGTTTTGGAGGAGGGATCTAGTCTACTCTCTGTGTATCAGTGTTTTGGAGGAGGTATCTAGTCTACTCTCTGTGTATTAGTGTTTTGAAGGAGGCATCTAGTCTACTCTCTATGTATAAGTGTTTTGGAGGAGGTATCTAGTCTACTCTCTGTGTATTAGTGTTTTGGAGGAGGCATCTAGTCTACTCTCTGTGTATTTGTGTTTTGGAGGAGGCATCTAGTCTACTCTCTGTGTATTAGTGTTTTGGAGGAGGTATCTAGTCTACTCTCTGTGTATTAGTGTTTTGGGGGAGGCATCTAGTCTACTCTCTGTGTATAAGTGTTTTGGAGGAGGTATCTAGTCTACTCTCTGTGTATAAGTCTTTTGGAGGCGGTATCTAGTCTACTCTCTGTGTATAAGTGTTTTGGAGGAGGTATCTAGTCTACTCTCTGTGTATTAGTGTTTTGGAGGAGGTATCTAGTCTACTCTCTGTGTATTAGTGTTTTGGAGGAGGTATCTTGTCTACTCTCTATGTATTAGTGTTTTGGAGGAGGTATCTAGTCTACTCTCTGTGTATTAGTGTTTTGGAAGAGGCATCTAGTCTACTCTCTGTGTATTAGTGTTTTGGAGGAGGTATCTAGTCTACTCTCTGTGTATTAGTGTTTTGGAGGAGGTATCTAGTCTACTCTCTGTGTATTAGTGTTTTGGAGGAGGCATCTAGTCTACTCTCTGTGTATTAGTGTTTTGGAGGAGGTATCTAGTCTACTCTCTGTGTATTAGTGTTTTGGAGGAGGTATCTAGTCTACTCTCTGTGTATAAGTGTTTTGGAGGAGGCATCTAGTCTACTCTCTGTGTATAAGTGTTTTGGAGGAGGTATCTAGTCTACTCTCTGTGTATTAGTGTTTTGGAAGAGGCATATAGTCTACTCTCTGTGTATTAGTGTTTTGGAGGAGGTATCTAGTCTACTCTCTGTGTATTAGTGTTTTGGAGGAGGTATCTAGTCTACTCTCTGTGTATTAGTGTTTTGGAGGAGGTATCTAGTCTACTCTCTGTGTATTAGTGTTTTGGAGGAGGCATCTAGTCTACTCTCTGTGTATAAGTGTTTTGGAGGAGGTATCTAGTCTACTCTCTGTGTATAAGTGTTTTGGAGGAGGTATCTAGTCTACTCTCTGTGTATTAGTGTTTTGGAGGAGGCATCTAGTCTACTCTCTGTGTATAAGTGTTTTGGAGGAGGTATCTAGTCTACTCTCTGTGTATAAGTGTTTTGGAGGAGGCATCTAGTCTACTCTCTGTGTATAAGTGTTTTGGAGGAGGTATCTAGTCTACTCTCTGTGTATTAGTGTTTTGAAGGAGGCATCTAGTCTACTCTCTATGTATAAGTGTTTTGGAGGAGGTATCTAGTCTACTCTCTGTGTATTAGTGTTTTGGAGGAGGCATCTAGTCTACTCTCTGTGTATTAGTGTTTTGGAGGAGGCATCTAGTCTACTCTCTGTGTATTAGTGTTTTGGAGGAGGTATCTAGTCTACTCTCTGTGTATTAGTGTTTTGGGGGAGGCATCTAGTCTACTCTCTGTGTATAAGTGTTTTGGAGGAGGTATCTAGTCTACTCTCTGTGTATAAGTCTTTTGGAGGTGGTATCTAGTCTACTCTCTGTGTATTAGTGTTTTGGAGGAGGTATCTAGTCTACTCTCTGTGTATAAGTGTTTTGGAGGAGGTATCTAGTCTACTCTCTGTGTATAAGTGTTTTGGAGGAGGCATCTAGTCTACTCTCTGTCTATTAGTGTTTTGGAAAAGGCATCTATTCTACTCTCTGTGTATTAGTGTTTTGGAGGAGGTATCTAGTCTACTCTCTGTGTATTATTGTTTTGGAGGAGGTATCTGGTCTGCTCTCTATGTATTAGTGTTTTGGAGGAGGTATCTAGTCTACTCTCTGTGTATTAGTGTTTTGGAAGAGGCATATAGTCTACTCTCTGTGTATTAGTGTTTTGGAGGAGGTATCTAGTCTACTCTCTGTGTATTAGTGTTTTGGAGGAGGTATCTAGTCTACTCTCTGTGTATTAGTGTTTTGGAGGAGGTATCTAGTCTACTCTCTGTGTATTAGTGTTTTGGAGGAGGCATCTAGTCTACTCTCTGTGTATTAGTGTTTTGGAGGAGGTATCTAGTCTACTCTCTGTGTATAAGTGTTTTGGAGGAGGTATCTAGTCTACTCTCTGTGTATTAGTGTTTTGGAGGAGGCATCTAGTCTACTCTCTGTGTATTAGTGTTTTGGAGGAGGCATCTAGTCTACTCTCTGTGTATTAGTGTTTTGGAGGAGGTATTTGGTCTACTCTCTGTGTATTAGTGTTTTGGGGGAGGCATCTAGTCTACTATCTGTGTATTAGTGTTTTGGAGGAGGGATCTAGTCTACTCTCTGTGTATAAGTGTTTTGGATGAGGTATCTAGTCTACTCTCTGTGTATTAGTGTTTTGAAGGAGGCATCTAGTCTACTCTCTATGTATAAGTGTTTTGGAGGAGGTATCTAGTCTACTCTCTGTGTATTAGTGTTTTGGAGGAGGCATCTAGTCTACTCTCTGTGTATTAGTGTTTTGGAGGAGGCATCTAGTCTACTCTCTGTGTATTAGTGTTTTGGAGGAGGTATCTAGTCTACTCTCTGTGTATTAGTGTTTTGGGGGAGGCATCTAGTCTACTCTCTGTGTATAAGTGTTTTGGAGGAGGTATCTAGTCTACTCTCTGTGTATAAGTCTTTTGGAGGCGGTATCTAGTCTACTCTCTGTGTATAAGTGTTTTGGAGGAGGTATCTAGTCTACTCTCTGTGTATTAGTGTTTTGGAGGAGGTATCTAGTCTACTCTCTGTGTATTAGTGTTTTGGAGGAGGTATCTTGTCTACTCTCTATGTATTAGTGTTTTGGAGGAGGTATCTAGTCTACTCTCTGTGTATTAGTGTTTTGGAAGAGGCATCTAGTCTACTCTCTGTGTATTAGTGTTTTGGAGGAGGTATCTAGTCTACTCTCTGTGTATTAGTGTTTTGGAGGAGGTATCTAGTCTACTCTCTGTGTATTAGTGTTTTGGAGGAGGCATCTAGTCTACTCTCTGTGTATTAGTGTTTTGGAGGAGGTATCTAGTCTACTCTCTGTGTATTAGTGTTTTGGAGGAGGTATCTAGTCTACTCTCTGTGTATAAGTGTTTTGGAGGAGGCATCTAGTCTACTCTCTGTTTATAAGTGTTTTGGAGGAGGTATCTAGTCTACTCTCTGTGTATTAGTGTTTTGGAGGAGGTATCTAGTCTACTCTCTGTATTTGGAGGAGATATCTAGTCTACTCTCTGTTTAGAAGTGTTTTGGAAGAGGTATCTAGTCTACTCTCTGTTTAGAAGTGTTTTGGAAGAGGTATCTAGTCTACTCTCTGTGTATTAGTGTTTTGGAGGAGGCATCTAGTCTACTCTCTGTTTATAAGTGTTTTGGAGGAGGTATCTAGTCTACTCTCTGTTTATAAGTCCTTTGGAGGCGGTATCTAGTCTACTCTCTGTGTATTAGTGTTTTGGAGGAGGTATCTAGTCTACTCTCTGTGTATTAGTGTTTTGGAGGAGGCATCTAGTCTACTCTCTGTGTATTAGTGTTTTGGAGGAGGTATCTAGTCTACTCTCTTTGTATAAGTGTTTTGGAAGAGGTATCTAGTCTACTCTCTGTGTATTAGTGTTTTGGAGGAGGCATCTAGTCTACTCTCTGTTTATAAGTGTTTTGGAGGAGGTATCTAGTCTACTCTCTATGTATAAGTCTTTTGGAGGCGGTATCTAGTCTACTCTCTGTGTATTAGTGTTTGGAGGAGGTATCTAGTCTACTCTCTGTGTATTAGTGTTTTGGAAGAGGCATCTAGTCTACTCTCTGTGTATTAGTGTTTTGGAGGAGGTATCTAGTCTACTCTCTGTGTATTAGTGTTTTGGAGGAGGTATCTAGTCTACTCTCTGTGTATTAGTGTTTTGGAGGAGGCATCTAGTCTACTCTCTGTGTATTAGTGTTTTGGAGGAGGTATCTAGTCTACTCTCTGTGTATTCGTGTTTTGGAGGAGGTATCTAGTCTACTCTCTGTGTATAAGTGTTTTGGAGGAGGCATCTAGTCTACATCTGTTTATAAGTGTTTTGGAGGAGGTATCTAGTCTACTCTCTGTGTATTAGTGTTTTGGAGGAGGTATCTAGTCTACTCTCTGTGTATTAGTCTTTTGGAGGAGGTATCTAGTCTACTCTCTGTTTATAAGTGTTTTGGAAGAGGTATCTAGTCTACTCTCTGTGTATTAGTGTTTTGGAGGAGGTATCTAGTCTACTCTCTGTTTATAAGTGTTTTGGAGGAGGTATCTAGTCTACTCTCTGTGTATAAGTCTTTTGGAGGAGGTATCTAGTCTACTCTCTATGTATTAGTGTTTTGGAGGAGGTATCTAGTCTACTCTCTGTGTATTAGTGTTTTGGAAGAGGCATATAGTCTACTCTCTGTGTATTAGTGTTTTGGAGGAGGTATCTAGTCTACTCTCTGTGTATTAGTGTTTTGGAGGAGGTATCTAGTCTACTCTCTGTGTATTAGTGTTTTGGAGGAGGTATCTAGTCTACTCTCTGTGTATTAGTGTTTTGGAGGAGGCATCTAGTCTACTCTCTGTGTATAAGTGTTTTGGAGGAGGTATCTAGTCTACTCTCTGTGTATAAGTGTTTTGGAGGAGGTATCTAGTCTACTCTCTGTGTATTAGTGTTTTGGAGGAGGCATCTAGTCTACTCTCTGTGTATAAGTGTTTTGGAGGAGGTATCTAGTCTACTCTCTGTGTATAAGTGTTTTGGAGGAGGTATCTAGTCTACTATCTGTGTATTAGTGTTTTGGAGGAGGCATCTAGTCTACTCTCTGTGTATAAGTGTTTTGGAGGAGGTATCTAGTCTACTCTCTGTGTATTAGTGTTTTGGAGGAGGCATCTAGTCTACTCTCTGTGTATTAGTGTTTTGGAGGAGGCATCTAGTCTACTCTCTGTGTATTAGTGTTTTGGAGGAGGTATCTAGTCTACTCTCTGTGTATTAGTGTTTTGGGGGAGGCATCTAGTCTACTCTCTGTGTCTAAGTGTTTTGGAGGAGGTATCTAGTCTACTCTCTGTGTATAAGTCTTTTGGAGGCGGTATCTAGTCTACTCTCTGTGTATTAGTGTTTTGGAGGAGGTATCTAGTCTACTCTCTGTGTATAAGTGTTTTGGAGGAGGTATCTAGTCTACTCTCTGTGTATAAGTGTTTTGGAGGAGGCATCTAGTCTACTTCTGTTTATAAGTGTTTTGGAGGAGGTATCTAGTCTACTCTCTGTGTATTAGTGTTTTGGAGGAGGTATCTAGTCTACTCTCTGTGTATTAGTCTTTTGGAGGAGGTATCTAGTCTACTCTCTGTTTATAAGTGTTTTGGAAGAGGTATCTAGTCTACTCTCTGTGTATTAGTGTTTTGGAGGAGGTATCTAGTCTACTCTCTGTTTATAAGTGTTTTGGAGGAGGTATCTAGTCTACTCTCTGTGTATAAGTCTTTTGGAGGAGGTATCTAGTCTACTCTCTATGTATTAGTGTTTTGGAGGAGGTATCTAGTCTACTCTCTGTGTATTAGTGTTTTGGAAGAGGCATATAGTCTACTCTCTGTGTATTAGTGTTTTGGAGGAGGTATCTAGTCTACTCTCTGTGTATTAGTGTTTTGGAGGAGGTATCTAGTCTACTCTCTGTGTATTAGTGTTTTGGAGGAGGTATCTAGTCTACTCTCTGTGTATTAGTGTTTTGGAGGAGGCATCTAGTCTACTCTCTGTGTATAAGTGTTTTGGAGGAGGTATCTAGTCTACTCTCTGTGTATAAGTGTTTTGGAGGAGGTATCTAGTCTACTATCTGTGTATTAGTGTTTTGGAGGAGGCATCTAGTCTACTCTCTGTGTATAAGTGTTTTGGAGGAGGTATCTAGTCTACTCTCTGTGTATTAGTGTTTTGGAGGAGGCATCTAGTCTACTCTCTGTGTATTAGTGTTTTGGAGGAGGCATCTAGTCTACTCTCTGTGTATTACTGTTTTGGAGGAGGTATCTAGTCTACTCTCTGTGTATTAGTGTTTTGGGGGAGGCATCTAGTCTACTCTCTGTGTATAAGTGTTTTGGAGGAGGTATCTAGTCTACTCTCTGTGTATAAGTCTTTTGGAGGCGGTATCTAGTCTACTCTCTGTGTATTAGTGTTTTGGAGGAGGTATCTAGTCTACTCTCTGTGTATAAGTGTTTTGGAGGAGGTATCTAGTCTACTCTCTGTGTATAAGTGTTTTGGAGGAGGCATCTAGTCTACTCTCTGTCTATTAGTGTTTTGGAAAAGGCATCTAGTCTACTCTCTGTTTATTAGTGTTTTGGAGGAGGTATCTAGTCTACTCTATGTGTATTAGTGTTTTGGAGGAGGTATCTAGTCTACTCTCTATGTATTAGTGTTTTGGAGGAGGTATCTAGTCTACTCTCTGTGTATTAGTGTTTTGGAAGAGGCATATAGTCTACTCTCTGTGTATTAGTGTTTTGGAGGAGGTATCTAGTCTACTCTCTGTGTATTAGTGTTTTGGAGGAGGTATCTAGTCTACTCTCTGTGTATTAGTGTTTTGGAGGAGGTATCTAGTCTACTCTCTGTGTATTAGTGTTTTGGAGGAGGCATCTAGTCTACTCTCTGTGTATAAGTGTTTTGGAGGAGGTATCTAGTCTACTCTCTGTGTATAAGTGTTTTGGAGGAGGTATCTAGTCTACTATCTGTGTATTAGTGTTTTGGAGGAGGGATCTAGTCTACTCTCTGTGTATAAGTGTTTTGGAGGAGGCATCTAGTCTACTCTCTGTGTATTAGTGTTTTGAAGGAGGCATCTAGTCTACTCTCTATGTATAAGTGTTTTGGAGGAGGTATCTAGTCTACTCTCTGTGTATTAGTGTTTTGGAGGAGGCATCTAGTCTAATCTCTGTGTATTAGTGTTTTGGAGGAGGCATCTAGTCTACTCTCTGTGTATTAGTGTTTTGGAGGAGGTATCTAGTCTACTCTCTGTGTATTAGTGTTTTGGGGGAGGCATCTAGTCTACTATCTGTGTATTAGTGTTTTGGAGGAGGGATCTAGTCTACTCTCTGTGTATAAGTGTTTTGGAGGAGGGATCTAGTCTACTCTCTGTGTATTAGTGTTTTGAAGGAGGCATCTAGTCTACTCTCTATGTATAAGTGTTTTGGAGGAGGTATCTAGTCTACTCTCTGTGTATTAGTGTTTTGGAGGAGGCATCTAGTCTACTCTCTGTGTATTAGTGTTTTGGAGGAGGCATCTAGTCTACTCTCTGTGTATTAGTGTTTTGGAGGAGGTATCTAGTCTACTCTCTGTGTATTAGTGTTTTGGGGGAGGCATCTAGTCTACTCTCTGTGTATAAGTGTTTTGGAGGAGGTATCTAGTCTACTCTCTATGTATTAGTGTTTTGGAGGAGGTATCTAGTCTACTCTCTGTGTATTAGTGTTTTGGAAGAGGCATATAGTCTACTCTCTGTGTATTAGTGTTTTGGAGGAGGTATCTAGTCTACTCTCTGTGTATTAGTGTTTTGGAGGAGGTATCTAGTCTACTCTCTGTGTATTAGTGTTTTGGAGGAGGTATCTAGTCTACTCTCTGTGTATTAGTGTTTTGGAGGAGGCATCTAGTCTACTCTCTGTGTATAAGTGTTTTGGAGGAGGTATCTAGTCTACTCTCTGTGTATTAGTGTTTTGGAGGAGGCATCTAGTCTACTCTCTGTGTATTAGTGTTTTGGAGGAGGCATCTAGTCTACTCTCTGTGTATTACTGTTTTGGAGGAGGTATCTAGTCTACTCTCTGTGTATTAGTGTTTTGGGGGAGGCATCTAGTCTACTCTCTGTGTATAAGTGTTTTGGAGGAGGTATCTAGTCTACTCTCTGTGTATAAGTCTTTTGGAGGCGGTATCTAGTCTACTCTCTGTGTATTAGTGTTTTGGAGGAGGTATCTAGTCTACTCTCTGTGTATAAGTGTTTTGGAGGAGGTATCTAGTCTACTCTCTGTGTATAAGTGTTTTGGAGGAGGCATCTAGTCTACTCTCTGTCTATTAGTGTTTTGGAAAAGGCATCTAGTCTACTCTCTGTTTATTAGTGTTTTGGAGGAGGTATCTAGTCTACTCTATGTGTATTAGTGTTTTGGAGGAGGTATCTAGTCTACTCTCTATGTATTAGTGTTTTGGAGGAGGTATCTAGTCTACTCTCTGTGTATTAGTGTTTTGGAAGAGGCATATAGTCTACTCTCTGTGTATTAGTGTTTTGGAGGAGGTATCTAGTCTACTCTCTGTGTATTAGTGTTTTGGAGGAGGTATCTAGTCTACTCTCTGTGTATTAGTGTTTTGGAGGAGGTATCTAGTCTACTCTCTGTGTATTAGTGTTTTGGAGGAGGCATCTAGTCTACTCTCTGTGTATAAGTGTTTTGGAGGAGGTATCTAGTCTACTCTCTGTGTATAAGTGTTTTGGAGGAGGTATCTAGTCTACTATCTGTGTATTAGTGTTTTGGAGGAGGGATCTAGTCTACTCTCTGTGTATAAGTGTTTTGGAGGAGGCATCTAGTCTACTCTCTGTGTATTAGTGTTTTGAAGGAGGCATCTAGTCTACTCTCTATGTATAAGTGTTTTGGAGGAGGTATCTAGTCTACTCTCTGTGTATTAGTGTTTTGGAGGAGGCATCTAGTCTAATCTCTGTGTATTAGTGTTTTGGAGGAGGCATCTAGTCTACTCTCTGTGTATTAGTGTTTTGGAGGAGGTATCTAGTCTACTCTCTGTGTATTAGTGTTTTGGGGGAGGCATCTAGTCTACTATCTGTGTATTAGTGTTTTGGAGGAGGGATCTAGTCTACTCTCTGTGTATAAGTGTTTTGGAGGAGGGATCTAGTCTACTCTCTGTGTATTAGTGTTTTGAAGGAGGCATCTAGTCTACTCTCTATGTATAAGTGTTTTGGAGGAGGTATCTAGTCTACTCTCTGTGTATTAGTGTTTTGGAGGAGGCATCTAGTCTACTCTCTGTGTATTAGTGTTTTGGAGGAGGCATCTAGTCTACTCTCTGTGTATTAGTGTTTTGGAGGAGGTATCTAGTCTACTCTCTGTGTATTAGTGTTTTGGGGGAGGCATCTAGTCTACTCTCTGTGTATAAGTGTTTTGGAGGAGGTATCTAGTCTACTCTCTATGTATTAGTGTTTTGGAGGAGGTATCTAGTCTACTCTCTGTGTATTAGTGTTTTGGAAGAGGCATATAGTCTACTCTCTGTGTATTAGTGTTTTGGAGGAGGTATCTAGTCTACTCTCTGTGTATTAGTGTTTTGGAGGAGGTATCTAGTCTACTCTCTGTGTATTAGTGTTTTGGAGGAGGTATCTAGTCTACTCTCTGTGTATTAGTGTTTTGGAGGAGGCATCTAGTCTACTCTCTGTGTATAAGTGTTTTGGAGGAGGTATCTAGTCTACTCTCTGTGTATAAGTGTTTTGGAGGAGGTATCTAGTCTACTATCTGTGTATTAGTGTTTTGGAGGAGGGATCTAGTCTACTCTCTGTGTATAAGTGTTTTGGAGGAGGCATCTAGTCTACTCTCTGTGTATTAGTGTTTTGAAGGAGGCATCTAGTCTACTCTCTATGTATAAGTGTTTTGGAGGAGGTATCTAGTCTACTCTCTGTGTATTAGTGTTTTGGAGGAGGCATCTAGTCTACTCTCTGTGTATTAGTGTTTTGGAGGAGGCATCTAGTCTACTCTCTGTGTATTAGTGTTTTGGAGGAGGTATCTAGTCTAGTCTCTGTGTATTAGTGTTTTGGGGGAGGCATCTAGTCTACTATCTGTGTATTAGTGTTTTGGAGGAGGGATCTAGTCTACTCTCTGTGTATAAGTGTTTTGGAGGAGGTATCTAGTCTACTCTCTGTGTATTAGTGTTTTGAAGGAGGCATCTAGTCTACTCTCTATGTATAAGTGTTTTGGAGGAGGTATCTAGTCTACTCTCTGTGTATTAGTGTTTTGGAGGAGGCATCTAGTCTACTCTCTGTGTATTAGTGTTTTGGAGGAGGCATCTAGTCTACTCTCTGTGTATTAGTGTTTTGGAGGAGGTATCTAGTCTACTCTCTGTGTATTAGTGTTTTGGGGGAGGCATCTAGTCTACTCTCTGTGTATAAGTGTTTTGGAGGAGGTATCTAGTCTACTCTCTGTGTATAAGTCTTTTGGAGGCGGTATCTAGTCTACTCTCTGTGTATTAGTGTTTTGGAGGAGGTATCTAGTCTACTCTCTTTGTATAAGTGTTTTGGAGGAGGTATCTAGTCTACTCTCTGTGTATAAGTGTTTTGGAGGAGGCATCTAGTCTACTCTCTGTCTATTAGTGTTTTGGAAAAGGCATCTAGTCTACTCTCTGTGTATTAGTGTTTTGGAGGAGGTATCTAGTCTACTCTCTGTGTATTAGTGTTTTGGAGGAGGTATCTAGTCTACTCTCTATGTATTAGTGTTTTGGAGGAGGTATCTAGTCTACTCTCTGTGTATTAGTGTTTTGGAAGAGGCATATAGTCTACTCTCTGTGTATAAGTGTTTTGGAGGAGGTATCTAGTCTACTCTCTGTGTATTAGTGTTTTGGAGGAGGTATCTAGTCTACTCTCTGTGTATTAGTGTTTTGGAGGAGGTATCTAGTCTACTCTCTGTGTATTAGTGTTTTGGAGGAGGCATCTAGTCTACTCTCTGTGTATAAGTGTTTTGGAGGAGGTATCTAGTCTACTCTCTGTGTATAAGTGTTTTGGAGGAGGTATCTAGTCTACTATCTGTGTATTAGTGTTTTGGAGGAGGGATCTAGTCTACTCTCTGTGTATAAGTGTTTTGGAGGAGGTATCTAGTCTACTCTCTGTGTATTAGTGTTTTGAAGGAGGCATCTAGTCTACTCTCTATGTATAAGTGTTTTGGAGGAGGTATCTAGTCTACTCTCTGTGTATTAGTGTTTTGGAGGAGGCATCTAGTCTACTCTCTGTGTATTAGTGTTTTGGAGGAGGCATCTAGTCTACTCTCTGTGTATTAGTGTTTTGGAGGAGGTATCTAGTCTACTCTCTGTGTATTAGTGTTTTGGGGGAGGCATCTAGTCTACTCTCTGTGTATAAGTGTTTTGGAGGAGGTATCTAGTCTACTCTCTGTGTATTAGTGTTTTGGAGGAGGTATCTAGTCTACTCTCTGTGTATTAGTGTTTTGGAGGAGGTATCTAGTCTACTCTCTGTGCATAAGTGTTTTGGAAGAGGTATCTAGTCTACTCTCTGTGTATTAATGTTTTGGACGAGGCATCTAGTCTACTCTCTGTGTATTAGTGTTTTGGAGGATGTATCTAGTCTACTCTCTGTGTATTAGTGTTTTGGACAAGGTATCTAGTCTACTCTCTGTGTATAAGTGTTAAGAGTGCAGTTTCATTAGGGCCTGCTAAATGAGCACCATTATAAGGTGCCCAAGGGCCCATCCTGGGAGTCTAATCAGTCTGCAGCACCCAGCCCCCGCCTGCAGCCACAACCATGTCTCCCTTCCCTTCCCGGGTGTAATTAACCAAGTGGCATGCCATGGAGTGGAGGAGTGGAGGAGTGGAGGAGCGGAGGAGCGGAGAAGAGGAGAACGCTGATGTTCCAAAGCCCAGTAATGAGCCGCTGCTGCTCTCGCAACACACATTAAACATTTACTGGCAGAGCAAAAACATTCATCTCCCTCTCCCTTTCCTCTCACACCAGAAAACGGAAAGGCTGTGTTTTGTATTTCGTGTTTGTATAGTCAGCGAACCATTACTTTAACAGGATATTTAGTCACTGTTTGTGTGATCGTATGCAATATGTGTGTATGCTCAGTTGTCATTTCTTTCAGCTTATGGAAACTTGTAGAATAACTGTCAACTCACTTGATGTCAAGGTCAGGCGAGACACTATTTCTTGAATAGCAACACAAAGGTAAAATCCTTTACTCACCTCTCACCTTAGCAACCGGTTAATGGTAATTCTAAGAAGATGGTGTCAAAAACGATGCGTTAAGGATTGCGATACACTAACTAGTTTGCTGTCCTTGTATCTGGTCAAAAATAGTACTACTCGGACTACTTAACAATGCTCTAATGTGCACCGAGTCACCAGTACACAGTCCATAAATACAGTCTATAAACAGCTAGGCTATCGGATTCCTTTAGGCATACACCCATGACTACTTTAGACCATGTCTGGGAAGCATACAGGCCTCTCATGTCTTCCCATCATCTCTAGATAATAAAACATTTGGAAAACCTAGCTTAGGAGTGAAGTAGCAGTTGAGCCTGTCTTTCACAAAGGGGAGTAGAGAATATTGACCTGGCATCGTGGCAGACTTCTGTCTTGCTAAACTAGAGAACAGAAGAGGCAAGAGGTTTCCATGGCAACAATGCAGAAAGCATATCTGTTTTTCCAAGAGTAGCAAACCCTCCTTGTGTTTCATTGTCTAAAGATGCCTGAGTAATGCAGCAGCAGTTAATAGGGGAAAAAATAGATATTTGCAGTTTCATATTCCTCAACGGAATTTGTCCTAATTAAGTGCACAGCCTCAATTAAAGTGTCTTTGTCAGAAAACAGCTTTAGAGGGAGAGAAATAGAAATAGTATGAATGAATCACTGGTTGTCTGCCAGAATAATATATTACAGACTCTGGGCTCTATTCAATCAAAGTCACATGACGGTATTTATTGTAAAATACTGTAGATTCCCCTAATAGGTAGATGCTTACAGTTTTCAATATAAGATATGTGTGCACACAGGCAGTAGTTTGTAAACAATGATACTTCATAAATATTAAGGTAGTTCTGATTTCATCCTGAAAGCCCTTTAACAACCATGAATACTGTCCATCAAGGCATCAAAATAACGTGATGGCCAGTGTGTATCTCCGCCCCTCTCTGCCAGTGTGTATCTCCGCCCCTCTCTGCCAGTGTGTATCTACATATTACTATTCATTTGACCCGCTAGGTCAATTACATCAATGAGACAGTGAATGTTTGACCAAGTTCATTTCTATAACTGCAAAGTGTTTACAGCTTCACCAATCCATTGTCATCGATCTCAACCCCTCTCTGCCAGTGTGTATCTCAGCCCCTCTCTGCCAGTGTGTATCCCTGCCCCTCTCTGCCAGTGTGTATCTCAGCCCCTCTCTGCCAGTGTGTATCCCTGCCCCTCTCTGCCAGTGTGTATCCCTGCCCCTCTCTGCCAGTGTGTATCTCAACCCCTCTCTGCCAGTGTGTATCCCTGCCCCTCTCTGCCAGTGTGTATCTCAGCCCCTCTCTGCCAGTGTGTATCCCTGCCCCTCTCTGCCAGTGTGTATCTCAGCCCCTCTCTGCCAGTGTGTATCTCAGCCCCTCTCTGCCAGTGTGTATCTCAGCCTCTCTCTGCCAGTGTGTATCCCTGCCCCTCTCTGCCAGTGTGTATCCCTGCCCCTCTCTGCCAGTGTGTATCCCTGCCCCTCTCTGCCAGTGTGTATCTCAACCCCTCTCTGCCAGTGTGTATCCCTGCCCCTCTCTGCCAGTGTGTATCTCAGCCCCTCTCTGCCAGTGTGTATCCCTGCCCCTCTCTGCCAGTGTGTATCTCAGCCCCTCTCTGCCAGTGTGTATCTCAGCCCCTCTCTGCCAGTGTGTATCTCAGCCTCTCTCTGCCAGTGTGTATCCCTGCCCCTCTCTGCCAGTGTGTATCTCAGCCCCTCTCTGCCAGTGTGTATCTCAGCCCCTCTCTGCCAGTGTGTATCCCTGCCCCTCTCTGCCAGTGTGTATCTCAGCCCCTCTCTGCCAGTGTGTATCTCTGACCCTCTCCGCCAGTGTGTATCCCTGCCCCTCTCTGCCAGTGTGTATCTCAGCCACTCTCTGCCAGTGTGTATCCCTGCCCCTCTCTGCCAGTGTGTATCTCAGCCACTCTCTGCCAGTGTGTATCCCTGCCCCTCTCTGCCAGTGTGTATCTCAGCCACTCTCTGCCAGTGTGTATCTCAGCCCCTCTCTGCCAGTGTGTATCCCTGCCCCTCTCTGCCAGTGTGTATCTCAGCCCCTCTCTGCCAGTGTGTATCTCAGCCTCTCTCTGCCAGTGTGTATCCCTGCCCCTCTCTGCCAGTGTGTATCTCAGCCCCTCTCTGCCAGTGTGTATCTCAGCCCCTCTCTGCCAGTGTGTATCCCTGCCCCTCTCTGCCAGTGCGTATCTCAGCCCCTCTCTGCCAGTGTGTATCTCTGACCCTCTCCGCCAGTGTGTATCCCTGCCCCTCTCTGCCAGTGTGTATCTCAGCCACTCTCTGCCAGTGTGTATCCCTGCCCCTCTCTGCCAGTGTGTATCTCAGCCACTCTCTGCCAGTGTGTATCCCTGCCCCTCTCTGCCAGTGTGTATCTCAGCCACTCTCTGCCAGTGTGTATCTCAGCCACTCTCTGCCAGTGTGTATCTCAGCCACTCTCTGCCAGTGTGTATCTCAGCCACTCTCTGCCAGTGTGTATCTCCGCCCTTCTCTGCCAGTGTGTATCCCTGCCCCTCTCTGCCAGTGTGTATCCCTGCCCCTCTCTGCCAGTGTGTATCTCAGCCCCTCTCTGCCAGTGTGTATCCCTGCCCCTCTCTGCCAGTGTGTATCTCAACCCCTCTCTGTCAGTTTGTATCTCAGCCGCTCTCTGCCGGTGAGTATCTCTGCACCGCCAGTGAGTATCTCTGCCCCTCTCTGCCAGTGTGTATCCCTCCACTGAGATGAGGAATGATAAAGAGAAGGATTGTGTTAATGTAGGTCACCCTGTAGCGAGGAGTCACTAGGAGCCGCTAGGAGCAGGCACACTGGCTAATGATAATACGGCAGGATAGGAGGTGGCTATGATCAATACCAGTACTTCATCATCAGGCGTCTCTGCCCTCGCGCACACACGCACGCACACACACACGCACGCACGCATGCAAGCACACACACACACACACTGGTAAAGGTCGGTGCACTGCAGGAGTTGTTGCAGTACTCTGCCCAGTAATCAACCTTAGTCAAAAGACTCCATCTGAACACCTTAAACTTCTTATGGCTGCAGTCCCGTTAACGGGACCGATATGACAACAGCCAGTCGAAGTGCAGGGCGCCAAATTCAAAAAACAGAAATCTCATAATTAAAATTCCTCAGACATTCATGTGTCTTATATAATTTTAAAGGTAATCTTGTTGTTAATCCCACCAAAGTGTCCGATTTCAAATAGGCTTTTCAGCGAAAGCACTACAAACGATTATGTTAGGTCACCACAAAACCACAATATTCACAGCCATTTTTTCCAGCTAAAGATAGCTTCACAAAAACCAGAATAGAGATAAAAGTAATCACTAACCTTCGATTATTTTCATCAGATGACACTCATAGGACTTCATGTTACACAATACATGCATGTTTTGTTTGATTAAATTCATATTTATATAAAAAAATCTGAGTTTACATTGAGTTGCAAAAACATCAAGTGACTGCATAGCCACATCGTTTCAACAGAAATACTCATCATAAATATAGATGATAATACAAGTTATACACATGGAATTATAGATATACCTCTCCTTAATGCAACCGCTGTGTCAGATTTAGAAAGAATCTGTTATTTATGTCCAATTGTTAGCGCGTTTGGTATACATACCCAAACGCTAATTCTGGTCAGCGTTATATCGGACAAAAACTTCAAAAAGTGATATTACCGGTCGAAGAAACATTTCAAACTAAGTACAGAATCAATCATTAGGATGTTTTTAACATATAGCCTCAATAAAGTTCCAACCGGAGTATTCCTTCTTGTCTTCGTGAGCAATGGAACGCAAGCTGCTTGATGGACACCTGACTGATTCTGCTATCATTCTCTCCCACAACACCATAGAAGTCTCATTATAATTTCTATTGATGGTTGACATCTAGTGGAACCCCTAGGCAGTGCACAATCATTCATATCTCAAGGGGATTTCATTAGGGACTCTGGTGAATACATACAAGCTCAGATTTCTGACTTCCTGTTTTGATTTCAACTCAGGATTTTGCCTGCCAATATGAGTTTTGTTAATCTCACAGACATAATTAAAACAGTTTTAGAAACTTTAGAGTGTTTTCTATCCAATACTAATAATAATATGCAAATATTAGCAACTATGACTGAGGAGCAGGCCGTTTGATATGGGCACCTTTCATCCAAGCTACTCAATACTGCCCCTTCAGCCATAAGAAGTTAACTTCTCTAGGGTAGGGGGCAGCATTTTCACGTTTGGATGAAAAGCATACCCAAATTCAACACTCTGAAGTTTCTAAAACTGTTTGAATCATGTCTGTGAGTATAACAGAACTTATTTAGCAGGCGAAACCCAGAGGACAAACCATTCAGATTACTTTTTTTTGAGGTCACTGTCTTTTCAATGAGGTTTCATTGGGAAACCAGATTTCTAAGCGATTTGTTTGCAATTCCTACGGCTTCCACTAGATGTCAACAGTCCTGAGAAATAGGTTGAGGTTATTCCTTTGTGTAATGAAGAAATACGGCCATCTTGAAGTCGAGGCACTCCAGGTGTCCTGGACATGCGCTTCAATCAAACAGAAGGCATGCTACATATCGTTTTAATCCTGTATTGAACACAGATAAAAAATACCTAAAGTTGTATTACAAAAGTAGTTTGACATTCTTTGGCAAAGTTTACAGGTAACATTTGAGATATTTTGTCGTCACGTTTGAGCAAGTTGGAACCAGTGTTTTTCTGGATCAAACATGCCAAATAAATTGACATTTTGGATATATATCGACGGAATTAATCGAACAAAAGGACCATTTGTGATGTTTATGGGACATATTGGAGTGCCAACAACAGAAGCTCGTCAAAGGTAAGGCATGAATTACATTTTTATTTCTGCGTTTTGTGTCGCGCCTGCAGGGTTGAAATGTTTTCTCTCTTTTGTTTACTATGGTGCTATGCTCAGATAATAGCATCGTATGCTTTTGCTGAAAAGCCTGTTTGAATTCTGACATGTTGGCTGGATTCACAACCAGTGTAGCTTTAATTTGGTATCTTTCATGTGTGATTTAATGAACGTTAGATTTTTTAGAAATTTGAATTTGGCGCTCTGCATTTTCTCAGGCTCTTTGCCAAGTGATACAGTAGCGTCTTGCCTAAACTCAGATTTTTGGATATAAATATGAACTTTACCGAACAAAAGATACATGTATTGTGTAACATGAAGTCCTATGAGTGTCATCTGATGAAGATTATCAAAGGTTAGTGATTCATTTTATCTATATTTCTGCTTTTTGTTACTGCTCTCTTTAGCTGGAAAAATGGCTGTCTTTTTCTGTGACTTGGCTCATACCTAACATAATCGTTCGGTGTGCTTTCATCGTAAAACCTTTTTGAAATCGGACACTTTGGCTGGATTTACAACAAGTATAGCTTTAAAGTGGTGTAAAATACTTGTATGTTTGAGGAATTAAAATTATGGGATTTCTGTTGTTTTGAATTTGGCGCCCTGCAGTTTCACTGGCTGTTGACGAGGTGGGACGCTAACGTCCCACATACCCTAGAGAGGTTAACCTGTCATAACCTCCATGACAGGACTAACATGGATATGATACATAGTGAAAGTGGTGAGAAAAGAGAAGAACAGTGGATGGGAAAGGCAATGAAAACAGCGGGAGAGGAGGGAAGAGGGGTCTGAAATGTTTGCATGCGACTAATTGTGAGTGGCATGGCAATTTTGTCAGGGGAGGGATGTCTGTTTCTCTCCAAAGATTGATTAGGTACAACAAGGGAGCCACTTCCTCACCAGGGCTGAGACAGAGCGTAATATGGATTCGTCTCAGCGCTCATACTTCTTCATTTGTTTTCATTATGCCGTGTCTAAATGGAGCCAAACAAACAACAATGGCCAGATATCATCTTGGCTGCGATCAAGATTGGCCTGACTGATTCATTGTTTTTGGGAGACTTCCGAGGGGTTTGAATCGTCCGTTTGTCCTGTGTCCCATCAGAGGGCAGTCCGGAGCAGCGATGGATTATGGGTCACAGCTCAGATACTCCATACTGCAACAGGATCTCAAGGATATAAACATAAAACAAAATAAAACATAATATTTCATCCAAATCTGACCATTGTCAAATATTTATTCTAACATTAGAAAATGTTACTTAAAAACAACGTAGATCTTTTGTTACGTTCGTTTAAAGTTGGATTGGACCAAGGTGCAGCGTGGTAGGCGTACATTTTACTTTTATTAAAATGACACCGAAAAAACAACAAAATACATAATGAACGTAAAGTTCTGCAGGCTATACAGCAACTAACAAAATCTAGATCCCACAATCAAAGGTGGGAAAGGGCTGCCTAAGTATGATACACAGCTGCCTTTGATTGGGAACCATACTAGGCCAACAAAGAAATAGAAACATAGATTTGCCCACCCAAGTCACACCCTGACCTAACCAAATAGAGAATAAAAAAGGCTCTCTAAGGTCAGGGCGTGACACCTTTTAGTACAGAAAGCAGACCTATTTATTCGTAGACCTCCAGAGGTAACTTATTAAGTTGATCTCCATGATCCATTTGGTGCAGTAACATTAAACTCCCATTTGATTTTAAACCAGAAGTGCAGTCTGTTTTTCTGATTCTCCACAGTTACAGGAGTAGGATCTTCATTTGAGCCAGTTTGCTACAGCAGGAAAATAATCCTGCAGCAACAGGACATTTGAATTATTATGTGGGTTATAATTAATGGACATTTTTGTAGGGGTTGATAAATGTTTTGCTAGGGCAAATCAAGTCTAACATTTTTAAGTGGAAATCACAAACTTTTGAAGCCTTTTTAAGTTGCTCTATGCAGAAATCGCTCCACCATATCCTGGTTGCTAAAACTAGCCTAATTTCAGTTTATGTGACAAAATAAGCTAGTATAGTGTAAAGAATCATTGTACCACCTAAACTGCTGGGAAGTATTCTTTCCATAACCAAAAGTATTGTTGTTTCAGCTGTTTGAAGCTGATGTAAAAAAAAAATGAAAGTAAAAGACACATGAACAAAATTTAAGAATGGGAATCATAAAAATAGAGCTCATAGAACAGATCTACCACTTCTTAGACATGCTTTCAAGTATAATGATAGATCTATAACTCACATTTTCTATGTGAATTTGGTCAGGGTGCCCAAAAAGTTACATATTGCCACTTTAAAACTCAAATACACTACAAGTTTGCATTTCCTAGTTTGCAGGAAAATTCTGAACAGTCAAAGGTTCCTTCCCCACCCCTGAAAATGCCATATCGGTAATATATTGCAAAATGCATAGTGCATATTGTTCCCTGCATTCAACATACTGTTTCAAATGAAATTACCAGGGCTGTGTCTTACATTTTGGGGGCCCTATGCGAAATTTGGTTAGCTGAGATTGTTAGCTGACATGGCTATTTGAGTGACTGTCAGTGACCTACATAACAAGAGAACTGCTGATGCACTACCACATTTCAAAATTGCACTTTGTGTATTCTACTATCCATCTAACAGTAAGTTGAGACCCTCAACTGAGTTCCAAAAAAAACGGCCTTGCGGATGCAGGGCCCTGTGCAGCCACTCATGTCGCTTATGCCTAGAAACAGCACTGGAAATGACTTTCCCAGGAAGCACAGTTGATAATGTTTCTTTGATCAAAGAATATGACGGGTAGACGACTCTTTTATATATGAAGTGAGGCTGCTTGAAGAGTTTATTTCCAAAATCCAAAATCTATATCCACCAATGTTTTTTTCATTTTTATTTTTTTTCACCAGAAATTATCGCTTTTCGCTTACCTTCATGTGTGTGTAAAATATTACTGTTCTCTGATTTTTTTATTCCTAGATTTTAGTTGTGTAACACTATATATCCATTGTTTAGCTGTAATGGAATGTTTGTCTCCTGTATTTGACTTTGACCTAGCTGTCTTAAAATGAATGGACTAGTTGTAAGTTACTCTGGATATGAGCATCTGCTAAATTAATAAAACGTCAAATATAAATGTTTTACATACATACTGTATCTAATATTACTGTATTGATAAATTTTTTATATTTTGTTAATAATGATGTCACAAATATATAATTTGTACAGTTCTTTATTACAAATGTAGTTATTTGTTACATTTGACTGTGTAAAACCTAGGAGTACTACTTATTTCTCTGAGAGTGAGGCGGATATATAGAATTTTGCAAAACAAATTGATTATTTGTCTATCATGTGATAGATTTCAAACAAATACATCTGTCATTGAACAACCACATACCATGATTAGATAGCGAAAAAACACACCAATCTCTTTCATAAGCTTTGCAAACAATAATAGCTCATTTACCAACTTTTCTGAAAATGGCTATGTAGCATTTTGGAAAGAAAATCTTACATTTTTCATGAGGGTTTCCACAGAGAACATCATTGGACGTGGCCCTGTGATGTCTAACCTAGGTATCTCTCTCAGATGCCATTGGCAACCTTACCTGTAGTCGTTTTACTACCAACCAACACTTACTGTGATGTCTATGTTCTATCTGTTTTTTAAACACATGTGAGATCCAATGTAGTGTTTTTTGTTGATGCTATGGTAGCCTGGGAAAGCAGGCATGGGGTCCTGGGGAATATTAGATGTGTGAGAACAAAGGAGGGATGTGTTGTCTGGTAATTACTCTGGTAATACGTTGTCTGGTAATTACTTTGTGTTTTTGTACTAGAAGGTTCTGGGGTGAAAAACTCTCCGCTGGATCGTCTTTCAACTCTCCCTTTTGCGCATGAAATGAGTTTCAGAGTCAGCAACCCCCAAATCAGATTCCTCTCCTGCAGACACAAGACCTTGGGCTGGGGAGCTCTTTCAGGGAATCAAACGGAAGGTGATTCTTTGCTGCAAGCAACAATTCACACAGACACATTTGATTGAAGTGGTTTTTTTTGGGCGGGATGTTTTCGGCGGAAAATAAATATTGAATTTGTCTGGAAGCAACAAAGTTGCATTCTCTATTTGTGTTCGCGGTACACAGCAAAAAATCCTTCCAAAAATATGTCCTTTCTTCTCACTGAATGCCTAAACTTGTGTCCAAGTCCAAGTCAAACAAAGATTAAACTGTCAGGGTTAGTGTTTTTCAAAGTCCTGGGAGACCATTCGCCCTCAACCACAGTCAAACTTTAACATATTCATTCTGTAGACCAAAGAATTGTCTCAGCATGTAATGAAGACACTGTGAGTCGAGACGCACGTGAAACGTTTAATAAAACAATAACCATGGAACGAGACAACATTACAATAGCATCTTAGCATAAACACAGAATCAATACTGACTGGGGAAGGAACCTAAGGGAGTGCCAGATATAGGGGAGGTAATAAGTGAGGTAATGGAGTCCAGGTGTGCCTCATGATGACGTGCAGGTGCGAGTAATGATTGATGTCAGGTGTGCGTAATGATGGATTCCAGGACCGGTGGTTAGTATCCCGGCGACATCGAACGCAGGAGTTTACAGTTGATGACATGTCAATTCACTCAATGAATACACATGCTCTCAGAATAATTTTTACTATTTCCCTTTGGGGCTTGTCACCATGAATGAGGCTACCATATCTCCAGTACAGTCCCATTCACCTTCGCTAATGGCTTCATGTCAAAGCCAAGTGATAGTGTGCCAGTTCCTTTGTTCAGTTAGCAGATCAGCATTAAGACTTTCGGGTGATTTTGGTCTTTTGTGATTTTTTTTAATTAAACAAATATTTTCACGTGTAAAACCATATTCACTGCAAAGCCTTCTATTTCCTTCACACTGTGAAACAATCACAGTATATAGATGGTGATGACAAGAGTAGGGGACATGACTCTCCCCCTCTCCCAGTGCAGATACTCTGGGGCAGGATTGTGGTCATTTTAGAGAGCCCCTGCATCTGAAAACGTAATTCCCAGGGGCAGATCAATTTGTGAGACGTGACAGGAATGAAGGTGGGAGGAGAGAGGGCTGCACCCGGTCATAGCTTCAGCCTGTTTCAAATCCCTGACCAGGGTCACAGGAAGGCAGAGAGGCACAAAGACCTGCTCCATTTCACCAGTGCACAGGAGTCAGACACACAAAGACAACCACACTGACCCTCTGTGGTAACTGTAAAATCACTAACACACTCTAATGTGACATAAAGCAATGGAACAATGAAGAGTTTAGTGAGCTGAAGTGTTGTAATCAGGAAATGTAATGGGAACTTGACAATAAGCTCGTACAGACTTACTTTCTTTTTTCTGACCATTCAATCTTTTGAAATAGCAGCTCCTTTTACCCTTAAATATTTGGTTTTATAAAAGGGAAACACGATGAATACTGTAGAATACAAACATTTGAAGCCCCGTCTGTGAAATGCCTCCCTATGCACAGATGATGAATGAGATGTGTTGTGAGAGCAGCCAAGAGGAATGTCCAGTATAAGCCAAGTAACAACAATGCCATGTCTTTTTAGATTAGTTTTATACCCTGGAACTATTTGTAACCAACGATCCCTGCTATCCTCAGCTCCTATCAAAGTGACCAGGGCTGTCCCAGTAGCTGTAGACCTCAAACTCATTCCACGGAGGGCCGAGTGTCGCTCCACCATTGTACTTAATTGATTAATTTAGGGTAATTGATTAGTTAGCAACTCCCCTCACCTGCTTGTCTAGGTCTTAATTGGACACAAAGTGAAAGGAAATAACAACAACAGCATATACTCGGCCCTCCATGGAATGAGTTTGACACCCCTACTGTAGACTGTCTGAACACCCCTCTACACACCGCCTGTCTATGACTCAGTCCAAACAGCCAGCATCTGTTTACAGGCTGCCTTTGATGTTGACATGGGCAGTCTATCACTGCTTTCACTGGGCTGTCTGGTGTAGCAGTGTTGAGTCATGCTGAGTGTCAGGGAGCAGGGTTCACCTACCCAGCCTCCCAGCCTGAGAGAGCAGGAAACAGACAGGGAAAAGGGCCTCAAAATAACCCTTCTAATCAGCTCTGATGGTCCTTTAGCCTATCACAGAGAGAGAGAGAGAGTAAGAAAGAGAGTGAAAGAAATAAAGAGAGAGAGGAAAACCTCTCTCTATAGAAACCTACCCCAAAAAATGTAATACATTTTAGAGAACTTCCTGGACAAAATCTTTCACTGCAATTGTGAAGGTAAAACCCGGCAGTAGAAAGCCTAACCTGCATATTTTACCTTTCAGATTCCCTATCAAACCTTAAAATCCCACACTAAACAAACAACAACACAAAGAGCTATCTATCCAAAATGGAGATGTATGGATAAACCACTTCTCCAACCTTTTTGGCTATATAACAAAGAACCAAAAGCAAAAACATATACATGATACTTCACAAAATTGAGTCAGCTATTAAATACTACCAGAACCCACTGGATTATCCAATTACATTGAACCAACTACAGGACAGAATACAAACTCCAACCCCAAAAGGCCTGTGGCGTTGATGGTATCCTAAATAAAATGATAAAATATACATACCGCAAATTCCAATTGGCTACACTTAAACTCTAACATTCCTCAGCTCTGGCATCTTCCCAAATATTTGAAACCAAGGGCTGATCACCCTAATCCACAAAAATGTAGACAAATTTGATCCCAATAACTACCTTGGGATATGTGGAAACAGCAACCTCTGCATAATTAACAGCAGACTGCTACATTTCCTCAGTGAAAACAATGTCCTGACAAATGTCAAATTGTCTTTTTTACCATAATACTCTATGACAGATCACATATTCATGCTGCACACCCTTATTGACTAACAAACAAACCATTAAGCAAAGTCTTCACATGCTTAATTGATTTAAAAAAAGCTTTTGACTCAATTTGGCATGAGGGTCTGCTGTATACATTTATGGTAAGCGGTTTTGTGGGAAAAACATACAACGTTTATGACATCGAAGTAAACAAACAACAAGTGTGTGGTTAAAATTGGAAAAAAGACACACATTTCTTTCTTTAGGGCCGGGAGGTGAGACAGGGATGCAGCTTGAGCCCCACCATATTCAACATATATATAAATTAATTTACGAGGGCACTAGAACAGTCTGCAGCACCCAGCCTCACCCTACTAGACACTGAAGTAAAATGTCTACTGTTTGCTGATGATCTGGTGCTTCTGTCACCGACCAAGGAGGGCCTACAGAAGCACCTAGATCTTCTGCACAGATTCAGTCAGACCTGGGCCCTAACAGTACATCTCAGTAAGACAATAACAAATTCCATCTAGACACCATTGCCTAAGAGCACACAAAAAAATTATACTTATCTCGGCCTAAACATCAGCGCACAGGTAATTTCCACAAAGCTGTGAAAGATCTGAGAGACATCAAAAGGAACGTAAAATGTGACATCCATATTAGGAAATACTAGAAATACTTGAATAAGTTAAAGAACCCATTGCCCTCTATGGTTGTGTGGGGTTCAACCAAGAATTCACAAATTGAGACTGCATGCAGTCGTATAACAAAAAATAACAAAAAATGCATGCAGATCGGAATTAGGACAATACATGTTAATGATCAACATCCATAATAGAGCCGTTAAAGTCTACAACCACCTAAAAGGATGCGATTCCCAAACCTTCCATAACAAAGCCCCCACCTACAGAGAGATGAACCTGGAGAAGAGTCCCCTAAACAGGCTGGTCCCCACAGAGCCCCAGGACAGCAACACGATTAGACCCAACCATATCATGATAAAACAAAAACATAATTACTTGACACTTTGGAAAGAATTAACCAAAAATCTGAGCAAACTAGAATGCTATTTGGCCCTAAGCAGAGACGCTTTGATTATGTACAGACTCAGTGACCATAGACCTGTCTTTCAAGAGAAGACAGGCTATGTGCACACTCCCCAGAAAATGAGATGGAAACAGAGCTGAATTTTCTAACCTCTTTCCAAATGCATGACCATATTAGAGACACATATTTACACAGACCCACAAAGATTTTAAATGCAAATCAAATGTTGATAAACTCCATCTATTGGGTGAAATACCACTGTGTACCATCACAGCAGCAAGATTTGTGACCTGATGCCATAAGAAAAGAGCAACCAGTGAAGAACAAACACCATTGTAAATACCCTCATTTATGTGTATTTATCTTCCCCTTTGTACTTAGACTATTTGCACATCATTACAACACTGTATATAGACATAAAATAATATTTTTAACGTCTATATTCTTTTGAAATGTGATGTTTACTGTTCATTTTTGTTAATTGTTTATTTTACTTGCTTTGGCAATGTAAACACGTTTCCCATGCCAATAAAGCCCCATTGAATTGAGAGAGAGAGAGAGAGAAAGTAGGGTTAGGTTTAGCATAAGGGTTATGGGCCCTGCCAGTCCATTGATGATTGGTCTAGTCCAGGAGGATTATATAGATCATAAACAGCTGGACATCTCAGCCTTTCTCCCATAACCTGGAGAGAAACAGCTTTTACCTCCTTTGGTCATACCAATGGAAATGCTTGGTCTGGTGCATAGGGGTGTAGAGGGGGTCAATGAGGGGATCTGGTGGATGGGGGTGTAGAGGGGGTCAGTGATGGGATCTGGTGATTGGGGGGTAGAGGGGGTCAGTGAGGGGGTCTGGTGCTTTCTCCTCAGTGGTCAAGGCAGAGGGCAGGTGGCAAGTTGAAATGGTCAGCAGATAAATGATGGCTCCACATCTGGAAAAGTTTGACAAATAAAATAAGGCCGATGGGTCATACATCATCAGCTTCCCTCCAAAGACAACATTAATTCTTATTATAACCTTGGGAAACCCAACAGATACTGTCAGTGTTTGAGATCAATTGACACCCTTTACCATGGCACTTTGAGATTTATTTTAAACTGCAAAACCCTTACGCACCACTGCACTTTGTATACCAGGGTTGGCTGGCCTTCTCTAGTCACTCGTAGGCTCAGTCACTGGTATACTTTTATTTATAAAGCCATTTTGGGTTTACTACCTTTTTATTTGGGCATTTTTATTGTTCAGAAATGTGGTGGGCACTCTCTTCGTTCGCTGGACTTTATCCTGCTAACTGTTCCAAATGTCTGAACTGAATTTGGTAAAAGTGCTTTTATGTACTCTGCGCCGTCGGCTTGGAACGCCTTACAAAATACTTTTAAACTGGAAGAACTTGTCCCGATTGGTATTTTTAAATCACTGATGAATGATCTTGAGACTGATTCCCTGACCTGTCAATGTTTTTAATTTGCTGTTTTTGATTTTGTTATACTCTTGTGAATTCTATGGTTTTTACTAGATTACTTGTAGTTTTTCATGTTGTTTGTCTGTAATTTTTGTAATGACTTGGTGCTGCCTATCTTGGCCAGGACGCTCTTGAAAAATATATTTTAAATCTCAATGAGCCCTTCCTGGTTAAATAAAGGTTAAATAAATAAAATAAAATAAAATAAGGCGGCTGTGATTTCCTGGGGGAAGAAAGCTGTTTTTGTTAGTGTAATAAAATAATAGAATATTGCCACACCTGAGAGAGCTGCCTGGGACTGGGTGCATTGATCTATGATGACTGAGGTTGCTCCTGACAGACACCCTGTCACTGGCCAACACTTCCTGGTAACATGCACTGACGAGCTGTACCCCCACAGGGCTGCTCCACAGGGCTAATCCACAGAGCTGACTCCACAGGGCTAATCCACAGAGCTGTGCCTCCACAGGGCTAATCCACACGTCAGCCATGAGAACACCCACAATCCCACTTGCCAAACGCCAGCATGGGGGCATCTTTCTCAAATGGCCTTTTAATGAAAATAATCAGAATCCAGAAGTGAACAATAGGGACAGTTTCAGGCCTCTCCAAATTGCGAATTGATTGACATTTTGATGAGGATACTTAGTGGTTTATGAAATGTATGTCAGCGAATATCGCAACTAAATATACAATACACTGAATGCAAACATCAAACTAAAATGAATCTGTCCACAACTGTTTGGACTGTCACGCCCTGGCCTTAGTTATCTTTGTTTTTCTGTTTGTGGTGTCGTAGTTTCTTGTGGTGTCTGTTCCATGTGGATTTTGTCCTGTTTGTTTTGGACTGTACTTGACGCGCCCTTATATGTGCGGCGTAGCCGTCTCGTTATATTCTTTTGGAATATTAAATCCACTTGAATTCTCACTACTCTGCTCTCTGCGCCTGACTCCTTCATCACCACTATTGGAATTGTGACAGAATTACCCACCATACCAGGACCAAGCAGCGTGATAAGCAGCAGCAGGAGCAGCGCACACAGGATTCTTGGACTTGGGAAGAAATACTGGACGGTAAGGGACCTTGGGCACAACCGGGAGAATATCGCCTCCCTCGTGAAGAGCTGGAGGCAGCTAAAGCCGAGAGGAGGCGATATGAGGAGGCAGCACGGAAGCGAGGCTGGAAGCCTGAGAGTCAAACACAAAAATGTCTTGGGGGGGGGGGGGGGGGCTACAAGGGAGAGTGGCGAAGTCAGGTAGGAGACCTGCGCCAACTCCCCGTGCTTGACGTGGGAAGCGAGAGTACGGGCAGACACCGTGTTATGTGGTAGAGCGCACGGTGTCTCCTGTACGTGTGCATAGCCCGGTGCGGTACATTCTAGCTCCTCGTATCGGCCGGACTAGATTGGGCATTGAGCCAGGTGCCATGAAGCCGGCTCAACGCGTCTGGTCTCCAGTACGTCTCCTCGGGCCGGCATACATGGCACCAGCCTTACGCATGGTGTCCCCGGTTCGCCAACACAGCCCAGTGCGGGTTATTCCACCTCCCCGCACTGGTCGGGCTACGGGGAGCATTCAACCAGGTAAGGTTGGGCAGGCTCGGTGCTCAAGGGAGCCAGTACGCCTGCACGGTCCGGTATATCCGGTGCCACCTCCGCGCCCCAGCCCAGTACCACCAGTGCCAACACCACGCACCAGGCTTCCAGTGTGTCTCCAGAGCCCTGTTCCTCCTCCACGCACTCGCCCTGTGGTGCGTGTCTCCAGCCTAGTACCACCAGTTCCGGTACCACGCACCAAGCCTCCTGTGCGTCTCCAGAGTCCTGTGCTCCCTGTTCCTCCTCCACGCACTCGCCCTGTGGTGCGTGTCTCCAGCCTAGTACCACCAGTTCCGGCACCATGCACCAGGCCTACTGTGCGCCTCAGCCGGCCAGAGTCTGCCGTCTGCCCAGCGCCGTCTGCGCTGCCCGTCTGCCCAGCGTCGCCTGCACTGCCCGTCTGCCCAACGCCGTCTGAGCTGTCCGTCTGCCAAGCGCCGCCTGCGCTGCCCGTCTGTCCTGAGCCGTCAAAGCCGCCCGTCTGTCCTGAGCCGTCAAAGCCGCCCGTCTGTCCTGAGCCTTCAGAGCCGTCCGTCTGTCCTGAGCCTTCAGAGCCGTCCGTCAGTCAGGAGCCGCTAGAGCCGTCCGTCAGTCAGGAGCAGCCAGAGCCGCCCGCCAGTCAGGAGCAGCCAGAGCCGCCCGCCAGTCAGGAGCAGCCAGAGCCGCCCGCCAGTCAGGAGCAGCCAGAGCCGCCCGCCAGCCAGGATCTGCCATAGCCGCCCGCCAGCCAGGATCTGCCAGAGCCGCCCGCCAGCCAGGATCTGCAAGAGCCGCCCGCCAGCCAGGATCTGCCAGAGCCGCCCGCCAGCCAGGATCTGCCAGAGCCGCCCGCCAGCCAGGATCTGCCAGAGCCGTCAGTCAGCCAGGATCTGCCAGAGCCGTCAGTCAGCCAGGATCTGCCAGAGCCGTCAGTCAGCCAGGATCTGCCAGAGCCGTCCGCCAGTCATGAGCTGCCTCTCAGTCCGGAGCTACCCCTCAGTCCGGAGCTGCCCCTCCGTCCAGTGGCGCCCTCTAGGATGGTATTCAGTCCAGGACTCGCTGAAAGGGTCGCCGCTCCAGAGGCGCCACCAAAGCGGGTAGTGACTATGGTGAAGTGGGGGCCACGTCCCGCACCCGAGCCGCCGCCGTAAGAAGGCCCACCCGGACCCTCCCCATCTGTGTCAGGTTTTGCGGCCAGAGTCCGCACCTTTGGGGGGGGGGTACTGTCACGCCCTGGCCTTAGTTAACTTTGTTTTTCTGTTTGTGGTGTCGTAGTTTCTTGTGGTGTCTGTTCCATGTGGATTTTGTCCTGTTTGTTTTGGACTGTACTTGACGCGCCCTTATATGTGTGGCGTAGCCGTCTCGTTATATTCTTTTGGAATATTAAATCCACTTGAATTCTCACTACCCTGCTCTCTGCGCCTGACTCCTTCATCACCACTATTGGAATTGTGACATGGACATCATTTTATAGAACAATAAAATGAACTAAAGACAGTGTAGAGAGAGAGATTTCCAGAACGTTATATCTAACCAATTGTGAATTTTTTCTTTTTTCTGGACCATGACAGCAGGGGAGTAGGCAATCAGATTGAGCAATTTAAAACAATAATAAATAATCAAATATATATATATAGTACCGGTCAAATGTTTGGACACACCTACTCATTTCAGGGATAGTCTTTATTTGTTTTTACTATTTTCTACATTGTATAGTAATAATGAAGACAACAAAACTGTGAAATTGCACATACGGAATCATGTAGTAAGTGTTAAACAAATCTAAATATATTTTATATTTGAGATCTTCAAAGTCGCCACCCTTTGCCTTGATGACAGCTTTACACACTCTTGGCATTCTCTCAACCAGCTTCATGAGGTAGTCACCTAGAGTGTATTTCAATTAACAGGTGTGCCTTGTTAAAAGTTAATTTGTGGAATTTCTTTCCTTTTTAATGCGTTTGAGCTAATCAGTTGTGTTGTGACAAGGTAGGGGTGATATACAGAAGTTAGCCCTATTTGATAAAAGACCAAATCCATATTATGGCAACAGCTCAAATAAGCAAAGAGAAATGACAGTCCGTCATTACTTTAAGACAAGAAGGTCAGTCAATGCGGAACATTAAGAACTTTGAAAGTTTCTTCAAGTGCAGTCGCAAAAACCATCAAGAGCTGTGAGGATCGACGCTGGAGACAGAAAGTAGGTACAGGGAGAACATTTGTGACTGACCAGCTCAAATTGGTCTCATGTAGCAAAATTTGAAATTGTATTTTTTTATACATTGGATAAAATAGACATTCAGAGCTACAAATTGGCATATAACACACTGCAACTGAGGAACAATGGGAAAGTAATTCTGCTTTGAAAGTTGATCAACTTGTAAACTCACTTTTGAGAAAAGGGCCTTTGAAAGTGTTGGTACCTACTGGAGTGCTCTTCTTTGTCTACACCCATTCAGCATTTTTGACACCCTCTTAAGCTTTAGCCCACACATCTTTTTAAGGATTCACGTGTGAGGTTATGTGCTAAGCAGTGAGTAGTGTAGTGAAGATTAAGACAAAAAAAGTGGTAAAAGTAGTAGCCTAAGATAAGGAACAATTCCAGGAAAACAGTGTCCATATTTAGTTTTTTATATTAGACACTTACCCAGACACACTAAATTGATGGGTCATGGGAAATAAATACTATAACCCCCAGCCACATCCAGTGGTGGAAAAAGTGCTAAATTGTCATAGAGTAAAAGTATAAATCATTTCAAATTCCTTATATTAAACCAGACGGGACATTAATTGTTTTTCACGATAGCTGGGGCACACTACAAGACTCAGACAATTTACAAACGAAGCACTTGTGTTTAGTGAATCGGCCAGGTCAGAGGCAGTAGGGATGACCAGGGTTGTTCTCTTGATAAGTGTGTTAATTGGACAATTTCTGTCAAAATGTAAATAGTACTTTTGGGTGTCAGGGAAAATGTATAGAGTAAAAAGTACATTTTCTATACGAATGTAGTGGACTTCCTGGACTTCCTGACGGGCCGCCCCCAGGTGGTGAGGGTTGGTAGCAACACATCTGCCACACTGATCCTCAACACTGGAGCTCCCCAGGGGTGCATGCTCAGTCCCCTCCTGTACTCCCTGTTCACCCACAACTGCATGGCCAGGCATGACTCCAACACCATCATTAAGTTTGCAAACGACACAACAGTGGTAGGCCTGATCACCGACAACGACGAGACAGCCAATAGGGAGGAAGTCAGAGACCTGGCCGGGTGGTGCCAGAATAACAACCTCTCCCTCAACGTAACCAAGACTAAGGAGATTATTGTGGACTACAGGAAAAGGAGGACCAAGCACGCCCCCATTCTCATCGACGAGGCTGTAGTGGAGCAGGTTGAGAGCTTCAAGTTCCTTGGTGTCCACATCAACAACAAACTAGAATGGTCCAAACACACCAAGACAGTCGTGAAGAGGGCACGACAAAGCCTATTCCCCTCAGGAAACTAAAAGGATTTGGCATGGGTCCTGAGATCCTGAAAAGGTTCTACAGCTGCAACATCGAGAGCATCCTGACTGGTTGCATCACTGCCTGGTACGGCAACTGCTCGGCCTCTGACCGCAAGACACTACAGAGGGTAGTGTGTACGGCCTAGTACATCACTGGGGCTAAGCTGCCTGCCATCCAGGACCTCTACACCAGGTGGTGTCAGAGGAAGGCCCTAAAAATTGTCAAAGACCCCAGCCACCCCAGTCATAGACTGTTTTCTCTACTACCGCATGGCAAGCGGTACCGGAGTGCCAAGTCTAGGACAAAAAGGTTCTCAACAGTTTTTACCCCCAAGCCATAAGACTCCTGAACTGGTAATCAAATGGCTACCCGGACTATTTTAATGGCTACCCGGACACTTTAACCATATCTACATGTACCTACTACCTCAATCTGCTTGACTAACCGGTGTCTGTATGTAGCCTCGCTACTTTTATAGCCTCGCTACTGTATATAGCCTGTCTTTTTACTGTTGTTTTATTTCTTTACCTACCTATTGTTCACCTAATACCTTTTTTACACTAATGGTTAGAGCCTGTAAGTAAGCATTTCACTGTAAGGTCTACACCTGTTGTATTCAGCGCACGTGACAAATACAATTTGATTTGATTTGAAGTAAAAGTAGCCAAAAATATAAAATAGTAAAGTAATGTACGGATACCACAAAAAAGTACTTAAGTAGTACTTTTAAGTATTTTTACACCACTGCACAAATCCATTCCCACCAGTACATTAGCATACTTTACATACTGTTACACATGCACTTACCACATAGTATTCCATACATAAGTTAAGGCCATGCAACCTGAGTGAAGAACACATGTACAGTACATAAACAGATGCATGCCCCATATACAGTTGAAGTCGGAAGTTTACATACACTTAGGTTGGAGTCATTAAAACTCATTTTTCAACCACTCCACAAATTTCGTGTTAACAAACTATAGTTTTGACAAGTCGGTTAGGACATCTACTTTGTGCATGACACAAGTAATTTTTCCAACAATTGTTTACAGACGGATTATTTCACTTATAATTCACTAAATCACAATTCCAGTGGGTCAGACGTTTACATACACTAAATTGACTGTGCCTTTAAACAGCTTGAACATTCCAGAACATTATGTCTTGGCTTTAGAAGCTTCTGATAGGATAATTGACATCATTTGAGTCAATCGGAGGTGTACCTGTGGATGAATTTCAAGGCCTACCTTCAAACTCAGTGCCTCTTTGCTTGACATGATGGCCAATACCTCAGAAAACAAATTGTAGACCTCCACAAGTCTGGTTCATCCATGGGAGCAATTTCCAAATGCCTGAAGGTACCACGTTCATCTGTACAAGCAATAGTACGCAAGTATAAACACCATGGGACCACGCAGCCATCCTACCGCTCAGGACGGAGACGTGTTCTGTCTCCTAGAGATGAACGTACTTTGGTGTGAAAAGTGCAAATCAATCCCAGAACAACAGCAAAGGACATTGTGAAGATGCTGGAGGAAACAGGTACAAAAGTATCTATATCTACAGTAAAACGAGTCCTATATTGACATAAACTGAAAGGCCGCTCAGCAAGGAAGAAGCCACTGCTCCAAAACCTGTCAGGACCCGGTGCTAGAAACAGTCACTAAATCGGCAGAACCCAGAAGATGAGGCAGACACAGCAGTACTAGAGATGGTGGTTTAATAAAAAATAGATAACTTCCAAAATACAAAGAAAATCCACAAAGTGGTAAAAACAGCAAGGGAAAAAACAAACCTAAAAGACTAATCCAAAATACAAAAGAACAAAACCAGAGAACCTCTGGAAAATCCAACAAGAGAAAAATATATGTTCACAACAAGGCTTGGGCTGGGGCTGGGTGCTAACATACAAACACTGAGCAAGGAACTAAGGAACACACAGGGATTAAATACTAACAAGGGAACGACATACAGGTGCAAACAATAATAGAGCAAGGGAAAAACAAAAGGTACAAAAAAGGTGCAATGGGGACATCTAGTGACAAAAAAACAGAACAGTCCTGGCCAAAACCTGACAGAATCCCCCTCCTAGGAACGGCTCCTGACGTTCCTACCAGCCTTCTCAGGGTGGAGGGCCCTGAACTGACGAATGAGGTCAGGGTCCAGTATGTCCTTGGCAGGAACCCAGGAGCGCTCCTCGGGACCGTAGCCTTCCCAGTCCACCAGATACTGCCAGGACCGCTGCACCCGGCGGGAGTCCAGTATCCGGTGGACGGTATAAGCCGACTGGCCTCCGATGACACGGGGCGGAGGGGGAGGTCTGCCTGCCGGAATAAGGGGAGAAAAAACAACAGGTTTTAATAAAGAAATGTGAAATGTGGGATTGATTTTAAGGGATCTGGGTAAGTGCAGGCGAAAAGTAACGGGATTGACTCTCCTGGCAATCTTAAAGGGTCCGATGAATCTCTGGGACAGCTTGCGAGACTCCACCCGTAGCGGTAAGTTTTTTGTTGAGAGCCATACTCTCTGGCCGGGGTACAGGGTAGGACCGGGACGGCGACGTCTGTTGGCTTGTCGTTGGTACTGCTGAGAGGAACGCAGAAGATTAAGACGGGCCTTCTTCCACGTAAGCCGACAGCGTCTGATGAACCTCGAGGCTGAAGGCACTCTGACTTCTGCCTCCTGGTCCGGGAACAATAGAGGAGCATAGCCAAACTGACACTCGTGCGGGGATATACCAGTGGAGGAGAAGCACAAGGTGTTGTGCGCGTACTCAGCCCAAACAATGAAGGATGACCATGTGGATGGGTTGTTGGAAACCATACATCTGAGGGTGGTTTCCAGCTCCTGATTCATCCTCTCAGTTTGGCCGTTGGACTCCGGATGGTACCCTGAAGATAAACTGGCCGTGGCCCCTATGAGTTGGCAGAAGGCCTTCCAAAACCTTGAGGCGAACTGGGGACCTCTGTCGGAAACCATATCTTGCGGGATGCCAAAGACTCGGAACACATGGTTAATCACCAACTCAGCTGTTTCCTTGGCAAAAGGTAATTTGGTCAAGGGAACAAACCTGGCCGCCTTAGAAAACCTGTCGATGATGACTAGGATCGTAGTATTACCATGGGACGGAGGAAGGCCAGTAATAAAGTCCAGCGAGATATGGGACCAGGGTCGGTGGGGAATAGATAAAGGGTGAAGGAGTCCTTGAGGGCGGAGGTGAGAAGATTTGCCCTGGCAGCACACGGAACAGGCCTTGACGAAAGTGGCAACGTCTTCTCTTATGGTGGGCCACCAGAACTTACGCTGGATGAACTCCAAGGTGCGACCTACGCCCGGGTGACAGGTGAGGCGAGAGGAGTGCCCCCACAGAAGGACTTGGGACCTTGCTGCCTTGGGAACAAACAACCGATTAGCAGGACCTCCTCCAGGGCCCGGTTCGATGGCTTGAGCTTGTTTCACGGTATCCTCCACTTGCCACGAGATCGGAGCCACGATCTTAGCGGCAGGAAGAACAGTCATGTCAGTATCTTCTCGAATGGCAGGAGAGTAGACTCGTGACAAGGCATCCGGTTTGAGATTCTTCGACCCGGGTCTATAGGTGAGAATAAACTGGAATCGGCTGAAGAAAAGAGACCATCGAGCTTGTCTGGAGTTCAACCGCTTCGCCTGCTGGATATACTCCAGATTTTTGTGGTCCGTAAGCACTTGAAACGGTTGAGAAGCCCCCTCGAGCCAGTGTCTCCATTCCTTCAATGCCATCTTAACCGCTAGGAGTTCACGATCCCCCACATCGTAATTCCTCTCGGCCGGGGTAAGCCGGTGAGAGAAGAAGGCGCAAGGATGAAGCCTCTTGTCTTCACCCCTCTGAGACAGGACAGCTCCAACACCAACCTCTGATGCGTCTACCTCCACCACAAAAGGCTCATCCGCCGTCGGTAGTGTCAGGATGGGAGCAGAGAGGATGCGCTGCTTGAGTCCTTGGAAGGCCGTCTCAGCTTCTCTTCCCCACAGAAACCTTGTGTTGCCACCCTTGGTTAAAGCTGAGAGAGGGGCTGCCACCGAGCTGAAGTTCTTGATGAACTTGCGGTAGAAGTTAGTGAAGCCCAGGAAACGCTGAACTTCCTTAACGGACTTGGGGGTGGGCCAATCTGCTACCGCCCCTACCTTCTTGGGGTCCATCTGGACTCGACCGGGTTCCACTACAAATCCCAGGAACTGTACTCGAGAGGAATGGAATTCACACTTCTCCGGCTTAACGTACAAATGGCTGTCTAGGAGGCGTTTGAGCACTTGTCTGACATGCTTAGTGTGTTCTTGAAGGGAGCTCGAAAAGATGAGGATGTCATCCAAGTAAACAAACACGAAAATGTTAAGCATATCCCTAAGCACATCGTTTATGAGCGCTTGGAACACAGCCGGGGCGTTGGTCAGGCCGAAGGGCATCACCAAGTATTCGTAGTGACCAGTAGGCGTGTTGAACGCGGTCTTCCACTCGTCACCGGGTTTGATCCGCACAAGATGGTATGCGTTCCGCAGGTCAAGCTTAGTGAAGACCACTGCTTCCTGGAGCAGCTCAAAGGCTGTGGCCATAAGGGGTAGCGGGTAGCGGTTACGGACGGTTATGGCATTAAGTCCCCGGTAGTCGATGCAAGGACGTAATCCCCCGTCTTTTTTGGCCACAAAGAAAAACCCTGCTCCCGCCGGCGAGGTGGATGGACGCATGAGGCCTGCTGCCAGAGCGTCCTTGATGTAGGTATCCATAGCAGCTCGTTCGGGAGGAGATAGGGAAAAGATCCGACCCCTGGGGGGGCAGGTGCCCGGAAACAGGTCGATGGGGCAATCGTAAGGTCTATGGGGTGGTAGTTTGGTGGCCCTCTGTTTGCTAAATACCGGTTTGAGGTCATGGTAACACTCGGGAACTCGGGACAGGTCGATGGATTCTAGAGACTCGGGAGGGGAACTCGGGGAACTTGGGAAGATACAAGTGGCTTGGCACGTAGGACCCCACTGCTTGATAGTGCCCACAGACCAGTCGATGTGAGGGTTATGGCTGTGAAGCCAGGGGTATCCAAGGACGAGAGGGAACTCGGAACACGAGGTCAGATGAAAGTTCATCACTTCCTGGTGTTGGGAAACTGAAAGACGCAAGGGGGTAGTGACACGAGTGACAAGTCCAGATCCCAAAGGGCTTCCATCCAACGTAGTAACCCTTATGGGGTCACTTAGAGGTTCAGAGGGAACGCCATTCTCCTTCGCCCAGACACCATCCATGAAGTTACCTGCGGCTCCAGAGTCTACCAAGGCTTGAAGGGGAAGCTCGTGGTTGTCCCAGGAAAGGGTAACTGGAATGAGCAGGCGGGAGTTGGATGGATGGGAGGAGGTTATGTTTCCCGTTACAGTCCTCCCAGGCCTGCACGGGAGAGTGCGTTTTCCCTGGAGCCCGGGACACGTGGAGAGGAAATGGCCCGGTTTGCCGCAATATAGACAGCATCGCTCCCTCATCCGGCGGTCTCTCTCAGCCTGGGAGATGCGTCCAACCTGCATGGGTTCCGGTGGAGTCAGCGGGGATAAAGGTGGAGACTCGGAGCTGGGACCGATAGGAGCTAGGGTGAGAGATCTACGGTTGAGCTCTCTCTCTCTCAGACGCTGGTCTATGCGTGAAGCCAACTTGATCAGGGACTCGAGGTTGTCCGGTGGTTCCCGAGTGGCCAGTTCATCTTGGATGGTGTCGGAAAGACCCTTCAAAAAGCACACTGTGAGCGCCTCGTCATTCCAGCCACTCGCTGCTGCCACCGTGCGGAACTGGATGGCATAGTCCGTCACGCTGCGCCGACCTTGGCGGAGAGTCAGGAGCTGTTTGGCTGAGTCAGGACCGCTGGTAGGACCTTGAAACACTCGCTTGAATTCTTCAGCAAAGGTAGAGTAGCTGGCACAGCAGGGACTTTGGGCATCCCACACAGCAGTAGCCCAGGCTAGGGCTTTTTCCGACAGCAGGGTGATGATATATGCTATCTTGGACCGGTCGGTGGGAAATGACGAGGGTTGCAGCTCGAAGGAGAGAGAACATTGGGTGAAAAAACCCTTACAACCACTCGGATCACCTGAGAACCGTTGGGGAGGCGGCAGACGAGGTTCAGCCAGGGGGTTAACTGCCACGGGCACTTGAATCTGATGAACTGGAGCAGAAGCGGTTGCAGGAGAAAGTTGATCAGAAATCTGCTTTATGGAAGTCATCATCTCCGACAGAAGTTGAGAATGTCCAGCCATTAAGGCCTCTTGCTGAACCAGAGCAGCTTCGTGACGTTGGACAGTCCCCTCGTGGTGGGACAGCATGGGAAAAAAGTCCTGGGTCCTGGCTGCCTCTGGGTTCATTTTAATGGCTCAGTGTTTCTGTCAGGACCCGGTGCTAGAAACAGTCACTAAATCGGCAGAACCCAGAAGATGAGGCAGACACAGCAGTACTAGAGATGGTGGTTTAATAAAAAATAGATAACTTCCAAAATACAAAGAAAATCCACAAAGTGGTAAAAACAGCAAGGGAAAAAACAAACCTAAAAGACTAATCCAAAATACAAAAGAACAAAACCAGAGAACCTCTGGAAAATCCAACAAGAGAAAAATATATGTTCACAACAAGGCTTGGGCTGGGGCTGGGTGCTAACATACAAACACTGAGCAAGGAACTAAGGAACACACAGGGATTAAATACTAACAAGGGAACGACATACAGGTGCAAACAATAATAGAGCAAGGGAAAAACAAAAGGTACAAAAAAGGTGCAATGGGGACATCTAGTGACAAAAAACCAGAACAGTCCTGGCCAAAACCTGACAAAACCACCATAAAAATGCCAGACTACGGTTTGCAACTGCACATGGGGACAGAAATTGTACTTTTTGGAGAAATGTCCTCTGGTCTGATGAAAAAAATATATAACTATTTGGCCATAATAACCATCTTTATGTTCGGAGCAAAAAGCAAGCCGAAGAACACCATCCCAACCGTGAAGCACGGGCCTGGCAGCATCATGTTGTGGGGTTGCTTTGCTGCAGGAGGGACTGGCATCATGAGGGAGGAAAATTACGTGGATATATTGAAGCAACATCTCAAGACATCAGTCAGGAAGTTAAATCTTGGTCGCAAATGGGTCTTCCAAATGGACAATGACCCCAAACATTCTTCCAAAGTTGTGGCAAAATGGCTTAAGGACAACAAAGTCCATCACAAAGCCCTGACCTCAATCCTATAGAACATTTGTGGGTAGAACTGAAAAAGTGTGTGCGAGCAAGGAGGCCTACAAACCTGACTCAGTTACACCAGCTCTGTCAGGAGGAATGGGCCAAAATTCACCCAACTTATTGTGGGAAGCTTGTGGAAGGCTACCTGACACGCTTGATCAATTTACAGGCAATGTTACCAAATACCAATTGAGTGTATGTAAACTTCTGACCCACTGGAAATGTGATGAAAGAAATAAAAGCTGAAATAAATCTTTCTCTCTACTATTATTCTGACATTTCACACTCTTAAAATAAAGTGGTGATAATAACTGACCTGAGATTGAATTTTTACCAGGATTAAATGTCAGGAATTGTGAAAAACTGAGTTTAAATGTATTTGGCTAAGGTGTATGTAAACTTTCGACTTCAACTGTATTTATGTGATGGACACTTGATACGGTCACATGATATTGTTGTGGTATGTCACAAAATCATGTTACGACCACACATCAATATTTATTATATATCAATATTTTGCTTAGTGGATGGTCTCTACAGAACGTCTAAACTGTACAGCCAAATGGTTACCTGCATAGTTGCAATATCAGAAATAGATAGTGTCAATATAAATAACATACAGTATGTATATGTATAAGTATAAGTATAAGTATAAGTATGTATAAGAACAATATCAACGATATCAGTGATAGACAAGGTAGTTATATGTATATAATCAGGGGTAAATGGCTGAGCAGCAGGATAAAAAAAATTGTAGCATGGCGTGTGTGTTAGGAGAGAGTCATGTGAATAAAGGCACTGCAAACCACACATGAAAAAGGGAATCTATATTCGGAAAGCCTGATTCTGTCCTGCCCTTGACGTTGGTGCATGTGATGTCCATAGCCTCTTCGTCACAAACTCCCTGATCTTGTCAAAAAGATAGTTTGTCTAGCTGTGTCCAGTCATCTCGTGGGTTTACTATCTACTGAAAGTCGCATGTATGGAAAGAGCACATTATAGTGTTTTGCTGTTGTGAATGTGCTAACTAATGACCTTTTACGCACTATTTGCTGACTGACACATATACAGAAAGGGGTTGTATGTATTTTCTCTATAAAAGCAGAGACGCGGCTATGTTTGTTAAGCTTTCAACTCTGAACAATTCTTGGTGATGTTGATTGCTTCATTTTTGCAAATCTCATGATAAAGTGTTGTTTGAAAGCATCTGCAGTCTCTCTTCCCTTTGATTAGATATTCCACGACTTCCAGTCTGACTCAGTAGGCGGGCACACCATCCACTGCTTCCAAGTATATTACTCGCTACTGTTTAGTCTCTGGACAATAAAGTAGATGAGCTCAGGGCGAGGATCTCCTTCCAGAGAGACATCAGGGACTGTAACATACTCTGTTTCACAGAATCATGGCTCTCTTCACATATACTGTCCCTGTCGATACAGACAGCAGGGTTTTCAGTACATCACACAGACAGGAATAAATAACTCTCTGGGAAGAAGAAGGGCGGTGGTGTATGTTTTATGATTAACTACTCATGGTGTAATTGTGATAACATACAGAAACTCAAGTCCTTTTGTTCACCCATCCTAGAATACCTCACAATCAAATGCCAACCGGATTACGTCCCAAAATAATTATCTTCTGTTTTAGTCACAGCCGTGTATATTCTCCCTCAAGCCGATACCACGATGGCCCTCAAGGAACTACACTGGACTTTATGCAAACTGGAAACCACATATCCTAAGGGAGCATTTATTGTAGCTAGGGATTTTCACAAAGCAAAATTGAGATTAACGCTACCGAAGTTCTATCAACACACTGACTGAAGTAATCGCACTGGGAAAACACTCGACCACCGCTACTTTTTACGGATGCACAATTGAGAGCATCACGTTGGGCTGTATCACCGCCTGGTACGGCAACTGCACCGCCCGCAACCGCAGGGATCTCCAGAGGGTGGTGCGGTCTGCCCTAAGCATCACCGGGGGCACACTGCATGCCCTCCAGGTCACCTACAGCACCCCCGATGTCACAGGAGGACCAAACAAATCATCAAGGACATCAACCACCTGAGCCACGGCCTGTTCACCCCGTTATCATCCAGAAGGGGAGGTCAGTACAGGTGCATCAAAGCTGGAACCGAGAGATTCTATCTCAAGGCCATCACTGTTAAATAGCCATCATTAGCCGGCTACCACCCGGCTACTCAACCCAATAAAATATGCAACGCTAAACCAAACAACAAACACAACAAACGCACAGTCCTGAAAGGTGACACAAACACTAAACCGGAAACAACCACCCACAAACACAGGTGGGAACAGGCTACCTAAATATGATTCTCAATCAGAGACAATGATAGACAGCTGCCTCTGATTGAGAACCATATCAGGCCAAACACACAGAAATACAACACAAGGACAACATAGAACACCAGACATAGAATGCCCACCCAAACTCACGCCCTGACCAACTAAAACAGAGACATAAAAAGGATCTCTAAGGTCAGGACGTGACACTACTCCCTTCACAGAACAGCGCACACTGGCTCTAACCAGAAGAGAAAGAGGAGTGGGAGGCCCCGCTGCACAACTGAGCAAGAGGAGAAGTACATTAGAGTGTCTATGTTTGAGAAACAGACGCCTCACAAGTCCTCAACTGGCAGCTTCCTTAAATAGTACCCACAAAAAAAAAGTACTTGAGTTTGGCAGGAGCTCACCAGAACTGAGCACGGGCACCTCAAATTTTCTTCCAATTTTCTTCTGTTTTCTTCTGCACCTCCTATAGAATATTAGCTGAAAATAATTGAGGAGTTCCTTCACCTACATATAAATGGTACCGGCCCCCAAAATGAGTACCGGCACCTATTTCAGTACAAGTCAAGCACTGGCCTAAACATGCATACACCATCAGAGGTGTAAGTCCCTACAAGCCAGTAGGGAGGGGGTGGGACCGGGAATAGGGATATATATTGACAATAATGAACATTTGATTTGGCACATGCCTTTCTCAGACATCTTACATCAGATCTAGTGCTGACATAAGATCTATTTCATTTAGGCCTAAGCAATGAATTTGATTTATGCTTGATCATTTACAACAACAACAAAAAACTATGAAAACAAGTAAAAAAAAAAAATCTGCTTATAAATTTCTAAATGATGGGTGGGTTCTGGCACATGTGTCACTTCGCACTGATACCATGTACGGTAAACAGTAGCTATCGCTATGTAGGCTAGGCTACACTGTGTAGGCTACTCGCCGTTAGCTAGATTGCTAAGACTCACTAGCCAACTTGGCTAGCAAAATAACTAAAATGGCCAAGTAGATGAGAGATGTTGGAGCATTTGCCAAGCTATTTGGTATCAGCGACTTCTCCATGAAAGCGCACTTGATCTCCCAGCCCAGCAGAGAATTACACTCAGCTTCTATTTTGATCCATAACGTGATCTGGACTAATAAAAGGTTGGTGACCACTGTTCTAGTCTATATAGGTTATTACTGTTCTATCAGGGCATTATGTTCTAGTCAATATAGGTTATTACTGCCTATTGTGGTTATTACTGTTCTATCAGGGCATTATGTTCTAGTCTATATAGGTTATTACTGCCTATTGTGATTATTACTGTTCTATCAGGGCATTATGTTCTAGTCTATATAGGTTATTACTGCCTATTGTGATTATTACTGTTTTATCAGGGCATTATGTTCTAGTCTATATAGGTTATTACTGCCTATTGTGATTATTACTGTTCTATCAGGGCTTTATGTTCTAGTCTATATAGGCTATTACTGCCTATTGTGATTATTACTGTTCTATCAGGGCATTATGTTCTAGTCTATATAGGTTATTACTGCCTATTGTGATTATTACTGTTCTATCAGGGCATTATGTTCTAGTCTATATAGGTTATTACTGCCTATTGTGATTATTACTGTTCTATCAGGGCATTATGTTCTAGTTTATATAGGTTATTACTGCCTATTGTGATTATTACTGTTCTATCAGGGCATTATGTTCTAGTCTATATAGGTTATTACTGCCTATTGTGATTATTACTGTTCTATCAGGGCATTATGTTCTAGTCTATATAGGCTATTACTGCCTATTGTGATTATTACTGTTCTATCAGGGCATTATGTTCTAGTCTATATAGGTTATTACTGCCTATTGTGATTATTACTGTTTTATCAGGGCATTATGTTCTAGTCTATATAGGTTATTACTGCCTATTGTGATTATTACTGTTCTATCAGGGCTTTATGTTCTAGTCTATATAGGCTATTACTGCCTATTGTGATTATTACTGTTCTATCAGGGCATTATGTTCTAGTCTATATAGGTTATTACTGCCTATTGTGATTATTACTGTTCTATCAGGGCATTATGTTCTAGTCTATATAGGTTATTACTGCCTATTGTGATTATTACTGTTCTATCAGGGCATTATGTTCTAGTTTATATAGGTTATTACTGCCTATTGTGATTATTACTGTTCTATCAGGGCATTATGTTCTAGTCTATATAGGTTATTACTGCCTATTGTGATTATTACTGTTCTATCAGGGCATTATGTTCTAGTCTATATAGGCTATTACTGCCTATTGTGATTATTACTGTTCTATCAGGGCATTATGTTCTAGTCTATATAGGTTATTACTGCCTATTGTGATTATTACTGTTCTATCAGGGCATTATGTTCTAGTCTATATAGGTTATTACTGCCTATTGTGATTATTACTGTTCTATCAGGGCATTATGTTCTAGTTTATATAGGTTATTACTGCCTATTGTGATTATTACTGTTCTATCAGGGCATTATGTTCTAGTCTATATAGGTTATTACTGCCTATTGTGATTATTACTGTTCTATCAGGGCATTATGTTCTAGTCTATATAGGCTATTACTGCCTATTGTGATTATTACTGTTCTATCAGGGCATTATGTTCTAGTCTATATAGGTTATTACTGCCTATTGTGATTATTACTGTTCTATCAGGGCATTATGTTCTAGTTTATATAGGTTATTACTGCCTATTGTGATTATTACTGTTCTATCAGGGCATTATGTTCTAGTCTATATAGGTTATTACTGCCTATTGTGATTATTACTGTTCTATCAGGGCATTATGTTCTAGTCTATATAGGCTATTACTGCCTATTGTGATTATTACTGTTCTATCAGGGCATTATGTTCTAGTCTATATAGGTTATTACTGCCTATTGTGATTATTACTGTTCTATCAGGGCATTATGTTCTAGTCTATATAGGTTATTACTGCCTATTGTGATTATTACTGTTCTATCAGGGCATTATGTTCTAGTTTATATAGGTTATTACTGCCTATTGTGATTATTACTGTTCTATCAGGGCATTATGTTCTAGTCTATATAGGTTATTACTGCCTATTGTGATTATTACTGTTCTATCAGGGCATTATGTTCTAGTCTATATAGGCTATTACTGCCTATTGTGATTATTACTGTTCTATCAGGGCATTATGTTCTAGTCTATATAGGTTATTACTGCCTATTGTGATTATTACTGTTCTATCAGGGCTTTATGTTCTAGTCTATATAGGTTATTACTGCCTATTGTGATTATTACTGTTCTATCAGGGCTTTATGTTCTAGTCTATATAGGCTATTACTGCCTATTGTGATTATTACTGTTCTATCAGGGCTTTATGTTCTAGTCTATATAGGTTATTACTGCCTATTGTGATTATTACTGTTCTATCAGGGCATTATGTTCTAGTCTATATAGGTTATTACTGCCTATTGTGATTATTACTGTTCTATCAGGGCATTATGTTCTAGTTTATATAGGTTATTACTGCCTATTGTGATTATTACTGTTCTATCAGGGCATTATGTTCTAGTCTATATAGGTTATTACTGCCTATTGTGATTATTACTGTTCTATCAGGGCATTATGTTCTAGTCTATATAGGCTATTACTGCCTATTGTGATGATTACTGTTCTATCAGGGCATTATGTTCTAGTCTATATAGGTTATTACTGCCTATTGTGATTATTACTGTTCTATCAGGGCATTATGTTCTAGTCTATATAGGTTATTACTGCCTATTGTGATTATTACTGTTCTATCAGGGCATTATGTTCTAGTTTATATAGGTTATTACTGCCTATTGTGATTATTACTGTTCTATCAGGGCATTATGTTCTAGTCTATATAGGTTATTACTGCCTATTGTGATTATTACTGTTCTATCAGGGCATTATGTTCTAGTCTATATAGGCTATTACTGCCTATTGTGATTATTACTGTTCTATCAGGGCATTATGTTCTAGTCTATATAGGTTATTACTGCCTATTGTGATTATTACTGTTCTATCAGGGCTTTATGTTCTAGTCTATATAGGTTATTACTGCCTATTGTGATTATTACTGTTCTATCAGGGTTTTATGTTCTAGTCTATATAGGCTATTACTGCCTATTGTGATTATTACTGTTCTATCAGGGCTTTATGTTCTAGTCTATATAGGTTATTACTGCCTATTGTGATTATTACTGTTCTATCAGGGCATTATGTTCTAGTCTATATAGGTTATTACTGCCTATTGTGATTATTACTGTTCTATCAGGGCATTATGTTCTAGTTTATATAGGTTATTACTGCCTATTGTGATTATTACTGTTCTATCAGGGCATTATGTTTTAGTCTATATAGGTTATTACTGCCTATTGTGATTATTACTGTTCTATCAGGGCATTATGTTCTAGTCTATATAGGCTATTACTGCCTATTGTGATTATTACTGTTCTATCAGGGCATTATGTTCTAGTCTATATAGGTTATTACTGCCTATTGTGATTATTACTGTTCTATCAGGGCATTATGTTCTAGTCTATATAGGTTATTACTGCCTATTGTGATTATTACTGTTCTATCAGGGCATTATGTTCTAGTTTATATAGGTTATTACTGCCTATTGTGATTATTACTGTTCTATCAGGGCATTATGTTCTAGTCTATATAGGTTATTACTGCCTATTGTGATTATTACTGTTCTATCAGGGCATTATGTTCTAGTCTATATAGGCTATTACTGCCTATTGTGATTATTACTGTTCTATCAGGGCATTATGTTCTAGTCTATATAGGTTATTACTGCCTATTGTGATTATTACTGTTCTATCAGGGCTTTATGTTCTAGTCTATATAGGTTATTACTGCCTATTGTGATTATTACTGTTCTATCAGGGCTTTATGTTCTAGTCTATATAGGCTATTACTGCCTATTGTGATTATTACTGTTCTATCAGGGCTTTATGTTCTAGTCTATATAGGTTATTACTGCCTATTGTGATTATTACTGTTCTATCAGGGCATTATGTTCTAGTCTAGCTATTAATTACAGGCCTATGGGTTATTATGTGTAGGTCTATGTGAGTCATGGATTTACATGCAAGACTATGCAAGACTATTTAGTCTGTAATGTGAAATCACATGTTAGATGGTTTGGTGTGTGCAGTCAATTTCAGTAGGATGTAGTGTAGGCTATGCTTTTATGATCATTTCATGATGATTTGAGTCCCTTAATTTGGGCACACCTACATTTTTGCAGGCCCTGCCATCAATGGATTTCTGCCCACGCCACTGCTTGACAGACTGTTAAATGCAGCTGGGACAGAGGCCACATGTACTGAGTGTCAGAGTGCTAACCTCATTAAGTATCTGTCTTCAGAACTTGTCTCTGTCACCAAACATTCTAGTAATGCAATGTAGGCAGGGTATGGAGAGAGGAATCTGAAAGTCATTTTGGTAAACTGTCATTCCCCAAGTCCTGATGAGCAAGAAAAAACGGATTATGTCTCATCTGCATGTAAAACCCAAATAATGTGAAGGAAATATTCTATCAGAAACCTTTCAGGTGGGAGATTATCATAATAGCACAGTAATAATCTGTCAGATGAATGCTCAGTTCATCATAATTTCTTAATCAATTTAATTATTTCAAATGACTGAGCAGGTGAATGACAGAGCTTTATGGTAAATGGTGGAGTAGGGAAGAGACATATTTACATTGATTTTATAGTCTCCTCCCACATGAGTTTGGCATAGCGAGCCTTACATGGATATACACTACTGTTCAAATGTTTGCGGTCACTTAGAAATGTCCTTGTTTTTCTTTAGTTTTTTTTTGTCCATTAAAATAACAACATCAAATTGATCAGAAATACAGTGTTGACATTGTTAATGTTGTAATTCTGTGTACTACTCCCTTCACAGAACAGCGCAAACTGGCTCTAACCAGAATAGAAAGAGGAGTGGGAGGCCCCGGTGCACAACTGAGCAAGAGGACAAGTACATTAGAGTGTCTAGTTTGAGAAACAGACGCCTCACAAGTCCTCAACTGGCAGCTTGCCACCGGGGCCCGCCGGTGTAACTGCTTACTGACTGTACACTGTAACGTTACTGCATGATTGTAGAGGGTTTACTAACACTTTAGAATGATTTGCTATGCTGACTATGACGTTACTTAGCTAATATGGTGCCGACGATGTGTTGTCCACAAGTGAAGGGAAGAGGTGAGAAGAGGAGAGCGCATGGATGCGAGAAGGAATACAACGTGGCTGTGTGTTTACTCGTGATCCGTGGTGTATTAATTCCGCCTATTCTGTTGAAAAACATTTCTTAAACAGAAGCAAAATGGGGATAAACATACTTGAATTTGTCCAATATAAACTCTCGTTTGCAACTGTTGGACTAATGATTACATCCTATATCAGCTAGATTGAGGCAAGAGTGTGAAAGGCGGTGTTGAATGTCACTGTCCGTCCATGTGTCACTGTCTGTCACCTCAAATTTGTCTCTCGACCTGTGTGCTAGGTTGTAGCAACCTCATGATGGTTCTCGTGAAAATTTGAGTATCATGTAGTAGCCTAAACCTATCGCTGTTACATTGAACTGGATGAATGGAATATGAATGACAGTCATCCAATATGCTGTAATAGAAACAAGGCCATGCTCCCTCATCTTAAATGAGTACTGACCGCCACTGACGTGGATATAACTTAATCTTATTGGGAGACATTAACTAGCTCTTTTAGACAAAGAGATGTGGATAGAGAACGCATTAACAATCAGACTGATTGCCTGGCAATGAACTGCATGTGAAATCAAGATGTAATAAATGAAATGGAGCCGTCTGTGCATCCAAAGCAGGTGGATTCTAACGAGCAAGCCAATTACAGAGCAGTGCAATGTGATGTGCTGTTCTCACCAGGCACAGAGTTTAATCAAGAATCATTCAATTAAATGCTCAACACACTCAAGTCAGTACCGCTGTGCTGTAAATGAACGTGAATAGTAAATCTAACATCCCTGCATTTTAACAAATGAAGAGATTGAGGAAAGCAATCTATTTAATCGACCACTTTGAACATATATTGTCAGTGAGTGTAAGTGGATTTTCCTTTACATTATCTGTTGTGCTTTTTAAATCAACACACAATGTGTGTTTAGGATCCATGGAGGCATTTTGATTATTCTGTTTGAAAATGGGTTAAACTAAAGGTCATTTTGAAAGGGGAGAGCAATATACCTATCAGTTTTGAGTGTGCCATTTTCAATGTGGGAGAAGTCTGGGATGGACATTTATTTGGTTGTTTTTGTACTTTTTGTTGTATTTATGCCAATGTTATTGTATATATAGCATGTGACCTGTAGCAAGGCCCATTATGGGATATTGTGTGTAGATTGATGAAATTAATGTAATACATTTTAGAATAAGGCTGTAAGGTAAGAAAATGTGGAAAAGTGAAGGTGTCTGAATACTTTCTGAATGTAACGTATATATAGCATGTGGCTTGTAGCAAGGCCCATTAATGTTATAGTATATATAGCATGTGGCTTGTAGCAAGGCCCATTAATGTTATAGTATATATAGCATGTGGACTGTAGCAAGGCCCATTAATGTTATAGTATATATAGCATGTGGCCTGTAGCACGGCCCATTAATGTTATAGTATATATAGCATGTGGCCTGTAGCACGGCCCATTAATGTTATAGTATATATAGCATGTGGCCTGTAGCACGGCCCATTAATGTTATAGTATATATAGCATGTGGCCTGTAGCAAGGCCCATCAACGTTATAGTATATATAGCATGTGGCCTGTAGCAAGTACCATTAATGTTATAGTATATATAGCATGTGGCTTGTAGCAAGGCCCGTCAATGTTATAGTATATATAGCATGTGGCTTGTAGCAAGGCCCATTAATGTTATAGTATATATAGCATGTGGCCTGTAGCACGGCCCATTAATGTTATAGTATATATAGCATGTGGACTGTAGCAAGGCCCATTAATGTTATAGTATATATAGCATGTGGCCTGTAGCACGGCCCATTAATGTTATAGTATATATAGCATGTGGACTGTAGCAAGGCCCATTAATGTTATAGTATATATAGCATGTGGACTGTAGCAAGGCCCATTAATGTTATAGTATATATAGCATGTGGACTGTAGCAAGGCCCATTAATGTTATAGTATATATAGCATGTGGACTGTAGCACGGCCCATTAATGTTATAGTATATATAGCATGTGGCCTGTAGCACGGCCCATTAATGTTATAGTATATAAAGCATGTGGCCTGTAGCACGGCCCATTAATGTTATAGTATATATAGCATGTGGCCTGTAGCACGGCCCATTAATGTTATAGTATATATAGCATGTGGCCTGTAGCACGGCCCATTAATGTTATAGTATATAGAGCATGTGGCCTGTAGCACGGCCCATTAATGTTATAGTATATATAGCATGTGACCTGTAGCAAGGCCCATTAATGTTATAGTATATATAGCATGTGGCCTGTAGCAAGGCCCATTAATGTTATAGTATTTATAGCATGTGACCTGTAGCACGGCCCATTAATGTTATAGTATATATAGCATGTGGCCTGTAGCACGGCCCATTAATGTTATAGTATATATAGCATGTGACCTGTAGCAAGGCCCATTAATGTTATAGTATATATAGCATGTGGCCTGTAGCACGGCCCATTAATGTTATAGTATATATAGCATGTGGCCTGTAGCACGGCCCATTAATGTTATAGTATATATAGCATGTGGCCTGTAGCACGGCCCATTAATGTTATAATATATATAGCATGTGGCCTGTAGCACGGCCCATTAATGTTATAGTATATATAGCATGTGGCCTGTAGCACGGCCCATTAATGTTATAGTATATATAGCATGTGGCCTGTAGCACGGCCCATTAATGTTATAATATATATAGCATGTGGCCTGTAGCACGGCCCATTAATGTTATAATATATATAGCATGTGGCCTGTAGCACGGCCCATTAATGTTATAGTATATATAGCATGTGGACTGTAGCACGGCCCATTAATGTTATAGTATATATAGCATGTGGCCTGTAGCAAGGCCCATTAATGTTATAGTATATATAGCATGTGGCCTGTAGCAAGGCCTATTAATGTTATAGTATATATAGCATGTGGCCTGTAGCACGGCCCATCAATGTTATAGTATATATAGCATGTGGCCTGTAGCACGGCCCATTAATGTTATAGTATATATAGCATGTGGCCTGTAGCACGGCCCATTAATGTTATAGTATATATAGCATGTGGCCTGTAGCACGGCCCATTAATGTTATAGTATATATAGCATGTGGCCTGTAGCAAGTACCATTAATGTTATAGTATATATAGCATGTGGCCTGTTGCACGGCCCATCAATGTTATAGTATATATAGCATGTGGCCTGTAGCACGGCCCATTAATGTTATAGTATATATAGCATGTGGCCTGTAGCACGGCCCATTAATGTTATAGTATATATAGCATGTGGCCTGTAGCACGGCCCATTAATGTTATAGTATATATAGCATGTGTCCTGTAGCACGGCCCTTTAATGTTATAGTATATATAGCATGTGGCCTGTTGCACGGCCCATTAATGTTATAGTATATATAGCATGTGGCCTGTAGCACGGCCCATTAATGTTATAGTATATATAGCATGTGGCCTGTAGCAAGGCCCATTAATGTTATAGTATATATAGCATGTGGCCTGTAGCACGGCCCATTAATGTTATAGTATATATAGCATGTGGCCTGTAGCAAGTACCATTAATGTTATAGTATATATAGCATGTGGCTTGTAGCACGGTCCATCAATGTTATAGTATATATAGCATGTGGCCTGTAGCACGGCCCATCAATGTTATAGTATATATAGCATGTGGCCTGTAGCAAGGCCCATCAATGTTATAGTATATATAGCATGTGGCCTGTAGCACGGCCCATTAATGTTATAGTATATATAGCATGTGGCCTGTAGCAAGTACCATTAATGTTATAGTATATATAGCATGTGGCCTGTAGCACGGCCCATCAATGTTATAGTATATATAGCATGTGGCCTGTAGCACGGCCCATTAATGTTATAGTATATACAGCATGTGGCCTGTAGCAAGGCCCATTAATGTTATAGTATATATTTACATTTACATTTAAGTCATTTAGCAGACGCTCTTTTCCAGAGCGACTTACAAATTGTTGCATTCACCTTATGATATCCAGTGGAACAACCACTTTACAATAGTGCATCTAACTCTTTTAAGGGGGGGGGGGGTTAGAAGGATTACTTTATCCTATCCTAGGTATTCCTTAAAGAGGTGGGGTTTCAGGTGTCTCCGGAAGGTGGTGATTGACTCCGCTGACCTGGCGTCGTGAGGGAGTTTGTTCCACCATTGGGGTGCCAGAGCAGCGAACAGTTTTGACTGGGCTGAGCGGGAACTGTACTTCCTCAGAGGTAGGGAGGCGAGCAGGCCAGACGTGGATGAACGCAGTGCCCTTGTTTGGGTGTAGGGCCTGATCAGAGCCTGAAGGTACGGAGGTGCCGTTCCCCTCACAGCTCCGTAGGCAAGCACCATGGTCTTGTAGCGGATGCGAGCTTCAACTGGAAGCCAGTGGAGAGAGTTGAGGAGCGGGGTGACGTGAGAGAACTTGGGAAGGTTGAACACCAGACGGGCTGCGGCGTTCTGGATGAGTTGTAGGGGTTTAATGGCACAAGCAGGGAGCCCAGCCAACAGCGAGTTGCAGTAATCCAGACGGGAGATGACAAGTGCCTGGATTAGGACCTGCGCCGCTTCCTGTGTGAGGCAGGGTCGTACTCTGCGAATGTTGTAGAGCATGAACCTACAGGAACGGGTCACCGCCTTGATGTTGGTTGAGAACGACAGGGTGTTGTCCAGGATCACGCCAAGGTTCTTAGCACTCTGGGAGGAGGACACAATGGAGTTGTCAACCGTGATGGCGAGATCATGGAACGGGCAGTCCTTCCCCGGGAGGAAGAGCAGCTCCGTCTTGCCGAGGTTCAGCTTGAGGTGGTGATCCGTCATCCACACTGATATGTCTGCCAGACATGCAGAGATGCGATTCGCCACCTGGTTATCAGAGGGGGGAAAGGAGAAGATTAATTGTGTGTCGTCTGCATAGCAATGATAGGAGAGACCATGTGAGGATATGACAGAGCCAAGTGACTTGGTGTATAGCGAGAATAGGAGAGGGTCTAGAACAGAGCCCTGGGGGACACCAGTGGTGAGAGCACGTGGTGCGGAGACAGATTCTCGCCACGCCACCTGGTAGGAGCGACCTGTCAGGTAGGACGCAATCCAAGCGTGGGCCGCGCCGGAGATGCCCAGCTCGGAGAGGGTGGAGAGGAGGATCTGATGGTTCACAGTATCAAAGGCAGCCGATAGGTCTAGAAGGATGAGAGCAGAGGAGAGAGAGTTAGCTTTAGCAGTGCGGAACGCCTCCGTGACACAGAGAAGAGCAGTCTCAGTTGAATGACTAGTCTTGAAACCTGACTGGTTTGGATCAAGAAGGTAATTCTGAGAGAGATAGCAGGAGAGCTGGCCAAGGACGGCACGTTCAAGAGTTTTGGAGAGAAAAGAAAGAAGGGATACTGGTCTGTAGTTGTTGACATCGGAGGGATCGAGTGTAGGTTTTTTCAGAAGGGGTGCAACTCTCGCTCTCTTGAAGACGGAAGGGACGTAGCCAGCGGTCAAGGATGAGTTGATGAGCGAGGTGAGGTAAGGGAGAAGGTCTCCGGAAATGTTCTGGAGAAGAGAGGAGGGGATAGGGTCAAGCGGGCAGGTTGTTGGGCGGCCGGCCGTCACAAGACGCGAGATTTCATCTGGAGAGAGAGTGGAGAAAGAGGTCAAAGCACAGGGTAGGGCAGTGTGAGCAGAACCAGCGGTGTCGTTTGACTTAGCAAACGAGGATCGGATGTCGTCGACCTTCTTTTCAAAATGGTTGACGAAGTCATCCGCAGAGAGGGAGGAGGGGGGAGGAGGGGGAGGAGGATTCAGGAGGGAGGAGAAGGTGGCAAAGAGCTTCCTAGGGTTAGAGGCAGATGCTTGGAATTTAGAGTGGTAGAAAGTGGCTTTAGCAGCAGAGACAGAAGAGGAGAATGTAGAGAGGAGGGAGTGAAAGGATGCCAGGTCCGCAGGGAGGCGAGTTTTCCTCCATTTCCGCTCGGCTGCCCGGAGCCCTGTTCTGTGAGCTCGCAATGAGACGTCGAGCCACGGAGCAGGAGGGGAGGACCGAGCCGGCCTGGAGGATAGGGGACATAGAGAGTCAAAGGATGCAGAAAGGGAGGAGAGGAGGGTTGAGGAGGCAGAATCAGGAGATAGGTTGGAGAAGGTTTGAGCAGAGGGAAGAGATGATAGGATGGAAGAGGAGAGAGTAGCGGGGGAGAGAGAGCGAAGGTTGGGACGGCGCGATACCATCCGAGTAGAGGCAGTGTGGGAAGTGTTGGATGAGAGCGAGAGGGAAAAGGATACAAGGTAGTGGTCGGAGACTTGGAGGGGAGTTGCAATGAGATTAGTGGAAGAACAGCATCTAGTAAAGATGAGGTCAAGCGTATTGCCTGCCTTGTGAGTAGGAGGGGAAGGTGAGAGGGTGAGGTCAAAAGAGGAGAGGAGTGGAAAGAAGGAGGCAGAGAGGAATGAGTCAAAGGTAGACGTGGGGAGGTTAAAGTCACCCAGAACTGTGAGAGGTGAGCCATCCTCAGGAAAGGAACTTATCAGGGCGTCAAGCTCATTGATGAACTCTCCAAGGGAACCTGGAGGGCGATAAATGATAAGGATGTTAAGCTTGAAAGGGCTGGTAACTGTGACAGCATGGAATTCAAAGGAGGCGATAGACAGATGGGTCAGGGGAGAAAGAGAGAATGTCCACTTGGGAGAGATGAGGATCCCAGTGCCACCACCCCGCTGACCAGAAGCTCTCGGGGTGTGCGAGAACACGTGGGCAGACGAGGAGAGAGCAGTAGGAGTAGCAGTGTTATCAGTGGTAATCCATGTTTCCGTCAGTGCCAAGAAGTCGAGGGACTGGAGGGAAGCATAGGCTGAGATGAACTCTGCCTTGTTGGCCGCAGATCGGCAGTTCCAGAGGCTGCCGGAGACCTGGAACTCCACGTGGGTCGTGCGCGCTGGGACCACCAAATTAGAGTAGCAGCGGCCACGCGGTGTGAAGCGTTTGTATGGTCTGTGCAGAGAGGAGAGAAGAGGGATAGACAGACACATAGTTGACAGGCTACAGAAGAGGCTACGCTAATGCAAAGGAGATTGGAATGACAAGTGGACTACACGTCTCGAATGTTCAGAAAGTTAAGCTTACGTTGCAAAAAAAATAATCTTATTGACTAAAATGATATAGTACTGCTGGCTGGTGAAATAGGCTAGCTAGCAGTGGCTGCGTTGTTGACTTTGTTTGAAAGTGTAGCTGGCTAGGTAACCTCTAACTGGCTAGGTAACCTCGACAATTACTCTAGACTACACAATTATCTTGGATACAAAGACAGCAAAGACAACTATGTAGCTAGCTAACACTACGCTAATCAAGTCGTTCCGTTGTAATGTAATAGTTTCTACAGTGCTACTATTCGGTAGGAGTTGGCTAGCTAGCAGTGTTAGCTAGCAGTGTTGATTAGGTAGGAGAACGGCAGCGCGGCGGACGAAAATAGCTGGCTAGCTAACCGATAATTACTCTAAACTACACAATTATCTTAGATACAAAGACAGCAAAGACAACTATGTAGCTAGCTAACACTACACTAATCAAGTCGTTCCGTTGTAATGTAATAGTTTATAGTTTATACAGTGCTGCTATTCGGTGGCTAGCTGGCTAGCTGGCTAGCTAGCAGTGTTGACTACGTTACGTTAGGACGACGAAAAAATAGCTGGCTAGCGAACCTCAATAATTACTCTAAACTACACAATTATCTTTGATACAAAGACGGCTATGTAGCTAGCTAAGATCAAACAAATCAAACCGTTGTACTGTAATGAAATGAAATGAAATGTAGTACTACCTGAGGAGCGAAAGCGGACTTCTATGCCATAGTTACATGGCATAGAAGTCCATTCGAGGATCCAATACCTAAAGAAAGTCTGCGGCTTCAGTCAGATTCTCCACCTTTATCCCCAAGTGTGCACTTGTACACTCCCCTTCATGAATTCAGCCGTTTGTGCACCAGTCCAAACCTTTAAATGCACGAGGAGTGACCGATATATAGCATGTGGCCTGTAGCACGGCCCATTAATGTTATAGTATATATAGCATGTGGCCTGTAGCACGGCCCATTAATGTTATAGTATATATAGCATGTGGCCTGTAGCACGGCCCATTAATGTTATAGTATATATAGCATGTGGCCTGTAGCACGGCCCGTCAATGTTATAGTATATATAGCATGTGGCCTGTAGCACGGCCCATTAATGTTATAGTATATATAGCATGTGGCCTGTAGCACGGCCCATTAATGTTATAGTATATATAGCATGTGGCCTGTAGCACGGCCCATTAATGTTATAGTATATATAGCATGTGGCCTGTAGCACGGCCCATTAATGTTATAGTATATATAGCATGTGGCCTGTAGCACGGCCCATTAATGTTATAGTATATATAGCATGTGGCCTGTAGCACGGCCCATTAATGTTATAGTATATATAGCATGTGGCCTGTAGCACGGCCCATTAATGTTATAGTATATATAGCATGTGGCCTGTAGCAAGGCCCATTAATGTTATAGTATATATAGCATGTGGCCTGTAGCAAGGCCCATTAATGTTATAGTATATATAGCATGTGGCCTGTAGCAAGGCCCGTCAATGTTATAGTATATATAGCATGTATTTAACATGTACCCAGTTCCTTCTGCCATTTAACATGTACCCAGTTCCTTCTGCCATTTAACATGTACCCAGTCCTCCTGTCATTTAACATGTACCCAGTACCTCCTGCCATTTAACATGTACCCAGTTCTTTCTGTCATTTAACATGTACCCAGTACCTCCTGTCATTTAACATGTACCCAGTACCTCCTGTCATTTAACATGTACCCAGTACCTCCTGTCATTTAACATGTACCCAGTACCTCCTGTCATTTAACATGTACCCAGTACCTCCTGTCATTTAACATGTACCCAGTACCTCCTGCCATTTAACATGTACCCAGTACCTCCTGTCATTTAACATGTACCCAGAGTTTCCTGCAGATAAAAAAATCACTGATTCCACTTCACAAATGATTTGAGTCATCCACATTAATGAGATGCTTTGACTTATGGATGTCAGATGGTAACCTGCAGATATATAGCTGTAGCAGTCGAACAATTACTTTGATGATCCGCAGTGCCATGAAAATGTGTCTTTGAGATGATTTTATTGTATGTTTGCCCAAGGCAATTAAATCAATACATCTTAACTGTCAGCAGGCAGGCCCAGTGCCACAGCCAAATGAAATGCTTAGAGTCAGATAATAAAAGCCTTTTGACACCTCATTTGGGAAATGATTTAGCAGGTTGGATTCCTGTCCCCACACAAAATACTTCAATTTGGTATTATAAAACACTTTTTAAAAAGCCTCCTGCCTTCCAGTGGCTTCCAATGCATCAGGATCCTCATAAATTAATAAGGCGTGCAGGAGCATGCACATTGTCCCTGTGATGAGTAAATGAGAAGCCATTAGTTCCATAAAGAGTGCACTTTTATGAGGATCAGTAAGCACTATAGGCTAATTCAGATGAGAACCAGTGTAATGCTGCTGATTACAGGGGATTTATCATACAGCCAGACACAGATACAATGTCATGTCCCCCTGTGAATGTGTGCTGACTTCACCTCTTCTCTAATCATAGTCCTGTTTCTCTAAACTGGACAGTTGCTGCACCATCTCACATATCAGGTGGCTGTGTGTTTCCCTCAGAAATGACACCCTTGATTATAAAACAGATGATATACAGTATTGTTGAAAATACATAATTTACTGTACTGACTCATTGGTTTGGGGAACAGATGTTGAATTCTAAAACCATAGCGGTTTCTTACAATTCTAAGGACACTAATGCCATTCTCACAAGTCTTTAAAGTAAGGGATGCAATCATTAAAAGGATGTGCCATAGAAACGTTGTGATTTCACTCAAGGCAACTCTGATGCAATGTGCATTCCCCAATTCAAATAATCAGACACATGACAATGGCATAAACAGAACAGTAATTGGAAATCAGACAACAGAGGAACAATTTATCCGGTTCATACCATTTTTATTCCATTTTTTTACAGAAACATTAAACATTTAAAAACAACATAACTATCATTTCAGTTTTTGATCATTACATATAACAATTTTATTATAAAATAACCATACAATAGGCTGAAATAATAATACAAAATGGCAGAACTTGTGCAACACATGTTAAATACAAAGGTAACCAGGCAGGAAGTTTCTTTGATACATAACGCATTTTTAATGAATCCATACAACTATACGTTCATAAATCCATAGCATAACAGTAACCCTGCTCTGTACAAAAATTAACAAACTAAAAACTACAGCATGCCTGAAATAAAACATCTTCTGTCTTGCATTTTCCAACATTGTCCATCTTTAAACTATCGGCATAACATCAGTGAGAGAAAAGGCTATTTACTTGGAATGGTAACCTTGTTCTTCCCTGACGTCTGACCAACATCGTAGGCTACATCGTTTAGGGAATAGCTAGCGTTTAAGCATTTATAAAGTTTGAGCCTCGAGGAACAGTATGTCATTACGCTAATGTATGGCTATCAGCATTGCTAACTGTTTTGCAAATTAATTTCTATTGTCACACTGTGTAAGATTTATATTAATGTAGCAATGCTGCATTTCACAGTTAAAATGGATCTTACTGAAATGTTGCCAGAACTGACAGTGATTGTTCCATATCTGAAAAAAAAATTGGTTAAAGTTATTGAGCAATTTTATCTCTAAGGTTTGAACATAGGGATCTGATCTTTGGGAAATCGCTCTACTTTTCACAATAAATTTAGCCGATTGCCACATAATAACGTTAGACTTTTAATAATACTTTCAGAAATATAATTGTATCAAAAGCACATGATTTTCCTTCAAATGTTTATCCCATTTGGTAAATAAATGTCTGTAAATTGTAGTTCTATTTCATGAAGTAGGAAGCACAGCCATGATAAGTAAATGCCTTTTTTCTGTAACAAACCTTTTCAACTGTTGTTGACTGAAGCTGTACATTAGTTTATATAATCTCATTGTCTCTCTTTTACAAAAGGGAGTGGTGGATGATACAGAGAAATGCCACTCCAGGTGACATTGGAATGACTGAAACGCCAAGGTCACACAGGACAGACTACCCAAAAGATCAAAGGTTAAGGGGTGGTGAGATGTCACAGGTCTGCAATAAACTCATGTCAAGGCAATGGATTTCCAATGTATTTTTGTCAGCTGTGGGCAGTCAACAACAATATATATTGTACGGTACATGTGGTCCAATCCTTTACACCGTAGGACATAAACCAGAAAGCACCTTGTCATTCTGTACAGATATAAACAACAAGAGGATCTATGGATAACTGTTCTTCATGTCCCCTAACACGTCTGCTACACTGCTTTAAGACACCAACAAGCTGAAGGAAGGGTTGAACATGTAATTGAATGAGAGCTACCACCTGTTGACTTCAATTTGCATAACAACAACGTGTGGTGACCCGAAGGTCAACCTGCACTACTCTTAATGACACAAGCCGTTTAGATTACAAACTAATTATACTCAATTATTCAGCTAATGGGAATAACATTTCAGATGTCCAATCTATGACGTATTGACGTAGATTATGATGAACGGTTGATAGGTATTTGATATGTTTATGTGTCAAGAGGGCCCAGTATCAGTCATATTAAACATGACACAATATCCACTGAATATGAATGAGCATTCAGTCACACAGTTGTTAATTGACCAACATGTTGTGGTGCTTCGTGTTAACTAAGTGTTATTTGCAGTGCTTCATTTGCAGAGCAATGCTTCCAGCTGGGACAGTGTTCATTGGAGATCATCTTTCCTGATGTAGTGGTACAATGGAACAAGAGATGACCGGAGCAAAGTGGCAGACTTCAGTCGAGCTACTAGGCTTTGTGTTGTCCTCACTCACTCCAGAAAAAAAGCAGCTTTTCAAAAATAATACATTATGATTAATAAGAACATGATAAATATACAACAATTTGTAGCACAATGCTATTGTGTTGATAGAATGTCAGATTTCTTCTAGGTGTAAATTGATAAGGAGTTTGATAGCATAAATGGTTGGTTTTGACGCCCGCCTTGCCAACCCCCCCTCACCATAGTCTCTACCTTAGATAAGCTTGATTTGTCTGCATTGGAATTAAATAAAGCGAACGGAGGAAAACATTCTCTGAACATGAACACTGTAAGTCTTATTGATCCTGCTCTTAAGTAGTGCCTGATAGTGACAAATACTGTTCAGGCTTTGAACTGAGAACACAGCAAGGTGAGCAGAACTCCATAATACATCTACTATAGCTAGGATACATCTTTGTGTTTACTCTGCAATGCTTAAAAGATTTGTGGGCTATTTTCAATAACATTTCTCTAGAAGTATTCATTTTAAAATGAAAATTCCTGTATTCATAAAATCTATCTATGAAATATCAACATTTGTAGCAGCAATATATTATCAAGCCAATTAGGGACTCATTTAATGAGTAATTCCTTCCTGATATGTCATCATCACCACCTGGTTTTACCAAGCTGAGGACTAGGTCACACCATACATTGGCTTGGTAACACTGCCAGTCCAGATGGCACCTCATTCAACGTTTCACAATTTCCATGTTTTAGACATAAAACCGTATATTTGAAACAAAAATGGATCATGTTCTCTCCGGTGGATATAAGCCAATTTAATTCAGCCTTTCCTCATTGTGGAATGAATAGAAGACATTAGCTGCTCCTCGTCAGTGCCAGACAGGGACTTAGTTTGGAGCTGGTTGTTTATATCAGACGATGGATTAGAGAGAGAGAGAGAGAGAGAAAGAGAGAAAGAGAGAAAGAGAGAGAGAGAGAGAGAGAGAGAGAGAGAGAGAGAGAGAGAGAGAGAGAGAGAGAGAGAGAGAGAGAGAGAGAGAGAGAGAGAGAGAGAGAGAGAGAGAGAGAGAGAACAGGATACCAGTGCTACTTTGTGCTGTTGACTAGCTGCCAAAAGGCCCCAGATTTCCCTGACAGAATGGCCTGTCTCTAGCGCCAACAGGAACAGCTGGGAAAAACCACTGGAAATGTACAAACTGCTTTCCTCATAAAGGCAAAGACAGTTGGCTACTTTGGACTGGAGGAGAAAATGTGATCATTTGCGTAAAAAAATAATGCACACACTTCATTTTCCTCAACTCTGACTGGTAGTTATGAGATCACAAGTTGTCACAAAAGGCTAAATGAAAAATGACCTTCAGATACAGTACAAAGAAGTTGTTAAGTTGTTAGGTTGTCTTTCAGATTTTTCTATCCATTTCGTTACAGTAGGACTGGTGTAAATATTGCTATTACCACATGGTGTGGTATCCTACATCTTTAAAATAGATTTGGAATTGACTGAGCACAGTTACGATTAGCATGTAGGCTACTGCACTGATCCATAAAACAAACACTGAATGACATGAACCATAAATAAGACAGTTAATGGATCAACATTAAGTGATTTTTAAAATCCAGTTTAACGTATTGTTTTGTCTGTAATTTGTTCAGTCTTTTCTTCAGAAATTCCAAAACGCTTAATTGGCTTAATGACCTAAAATCAATAGATAAAAATTCTAAACTTCTTATAAGGATCACTATTCTTACTTCTAAATGTCAGAAACACTGAATGTGAATTAAGAGCATTTCTCAGTTCTTAGTAACAAGATAATGAACACAATTAGTGCTATCATCCAGCCATTGCTGTAAATGGCTTGAAGTGTTAACCTATTGATTATAGTTAATTACAGTAAGTCACGTTAAGCATTTTCATGTTTAAGCGGTTCTGAAAATCACATTCACTATCCTCAAAACAGTACCGGAGTTAGAAATTTGATACATGTAAGTCACACATTTGCAATTTTAAAGCCAAACCTGGTATCATAATTGCCAGTAAAAAGTACATGAATAAATTGTGGTTTTATGAAAAAATCTAATATACCAACATGGTATGGAAAAACCCTTTAGATTCATTCTTGTTCTTAAATATAGACTCTTAATAATTTCCACTGGATACGGAGGCACTTTGTTTTATCATAGTGAAAATCATACTTCACACACATCCGCATTGTCTCTCATACACATTTAACATTAGAGATATGGTCTACTCCAATAAACTGTATGGACTGTGCTAGAGAGAGAGAGAGAGAGAGAGAGAGAGAGAGAGAGAGAGAGAGAGAGAGAGAGAGAGAGAGAGAGAGAGAGAGGCATGGACACCCAGCGATAGAGAATCCATCCCCAAAATCATCTCTGCACAGTGCAACACACACACTTCCCTACAGTTCATTCTCTCACATCACATCCACATAAAGACAAAAAACAAAACAACCATCATATTTCCTCCTTAGGACAACTGCTTGTATCTCATACAGACGGCATACAGTATCTCCATCAAGCCATGTTTAAATATATGGACAATCAAATGTACAACTATGCACAGAACACATAAGAAGTGTTCCTATGGATTATTCTCCAACAGTCTACACCTCTCTGTGGACAGCTGAACCAACATTGTGATATATAGCAGTCATCGTAGACAGTGAAAAGATCACGTACGTACATATCTTCCGACGAGCTAATGTACTCATTCTGGTGTTCACTGTTTGTGGTGGTGTTATAACAGTGAATCATTTAAATTCATATTTATTTAAAGGCCCAGTGCAGTCAAAATGTGATTTTCTGGTGTTTCATATATATTTCCACACTATGAGGTTGGAAAAATACTTTGAAATTGTAAAAATGATAATAATGCCCTTTCAGCCTGTTTTGATGGGAGGGAGTTTTGGCCTTCCATGGTCAGATCACCAGGTGGTAAATTAGTTAATAGACCAATAAGAAAGAGAGTTCCAAACCTCTCTGCCAATAACAGCTCATTTTCAGTTTTCCCCTCCCAGTCAGACCACTCCCAGACAGTCTTAGCTAAATTTTGCTTTTTATTTATTTTTGGCCATTTTAATTGAAAACAATAACAGTAAAGTACTTAATTGTTATCCAGAAATGATTTGATATTGCGATAAAAATGGCTGCATTAGACCTTTGAACACAGTCTCAGGTGGTGTAACACTTCATGCCTTCCCCGTTGCCTTAGACCCATGGAAAATGTGTGCTGGTTTGGAATATATCCGGCCTCTTATTACTGTAGTTAACCAAACAAACACAAAGACACCACCAACCTCTGGGGCTGAAAGACACAATCCTCATCTGCTGTAGTAGACACAATGTTATTATGCAAATCCCTCAAAACCAGAGAAATTGCTTGTGGTGGCAGATTGAATTTGATTATTCATTGTTCATTTCCAATAAGCAACAAGTAATCGAATCATTTTGAATGATTTGTTGTTCCAATGGTACTAAAGGGTAGGCTAACTGTTGCTGTAAGTATTATCTGACATGAGACGGAGGTCTTGAGGACCATAAATCAACGGTCAGATAGTAGTAGAGAGAGACACTTATTCAACTGGCTTCTGTCAGTCAGTTCATCAAGGCATCGACAAAAACTAAACATGTGAAGAGTTGAAAGCACTTATAAATTCCTGATCCATATTCCTGTTGGAATGGAGGTGTGAACTGAACAACGCTCCCAGTGTTCTAAGAGGCCCTCAGGGGTGGTCTGATCAAAACAAACAACAGGGAAATCACAGGGCTCTGTCGGGCAGAAAAACACCAAAACAGCACAGATCCTTCTCCTCTAGTGGCACGCTTTGGAGACACTCCACAGGTCTTAGGTGGGACTTCCCTCTCATTCGCTTTGGGGCTTGGATAGTGGGACTTCACTTTTTTCCCCCCACATCCATTGGAAATGTCAACCTTGTACAGAGGGAGCAGAGCGACAGACTGTGTAGTAGAGCAAATGATGACCTCTGACCTCAGAGAGGTGACATGTAGCGGGGTTGCTGGCTGGCAGTGTGGTGGGGGTCCATTGGGGTGTTATCAGATGGCTGGAGACTGGGGGATGGTGGGCGTTGCTGGCTGGTAGAGGTAGTGATGGAGGTGTGAGACAGACAGACAGAGTGGCAGACAGTTTAGTTCCAGTTCCCGCAGCACTATAACAAGTGGGCCTCTATCCGTAGCCAGTGCAGTCCTTGACGTATGTAGCGCACAAGTTCTATCATGCTGCTGTGTTGGCTCAAAGGTTCCATCATTGAGTCCAGCTCCTGAAAGAACTCTGTGGAAGAAGGCGAAGAGGAGAGAGTGAGTGTTTAGGTGTGTGTGTGTACAAGACAAAGACTGACAGACAGGTGTAATAGCAAAATGAAGGCCCTGTTTTCCATTCCTCTCTTCCCTCCCTCCGAACCTCTCTTCCCTCCCTCCGAACCTCTCTTCCCTCCCTCCTAACCTCTCTTGCCTCCCTCCTACCCCCTCTTCCCTCCCTCCTAACCTCTATTTCCTTCCTCCTAACCTCTCTTTACTCCCTCCTAACCTCTTTTTCCTCCATCCTAACCTCTCTTCTCCCCTCCTAATCTCTCTTGCCTCCCTCCTAGCCTTTCTTGCCTCACTTCTAACCTCTCTTACATCTCTTCCCTCCACCCTAACGTCTCTTCCCTCTCTTCCCTCCCTCCTAACCTCTCTTTCCTCCCTTCTAACCCCTATTCCCTCCCTCATAACGTCTCTTTCCTCCCTCCTAAACTCTCTTCCCTCCCTCCTAACCTCTTTTTCCTCCATCCTAACCTCTCTTCTCCCCCCCTAATCTCTCTAGCCTCCCTCCTAGCCTTTCTTGCCTCACTTCTAACCTCTCTTACATCTCTTCCCTCCACCCTAACGTCTCTTCCCTCTTTTCCCTCCCTCATAACCTCTCTTTCCTCCCTCCTAAACTCTCTTCCCTCCCTCCTAACCTCACTTGCCTCCCTCCTAACCTCACTTGCCTCCCTCCTAACCTGTCTTCCCTAACCACCCTCCCTCCTAACCTCTCTTCCCTCCCTCCTTATCTCACTTCTCCCCTCCTAACCTCTCTTTCCTCCCTCCTAGCCTTTCTTGCCTCACTCCTAAACTCTCTTCCATCTCATCCCTCCCCCATAATCTCTCTTTCTATTTACCCTCTCACCTAACCTCTCTTTCCTACCTTCAAACAACTCTTTCCCCCATCTTAAACTCTCTTTCCTCCCTCCTAACAACTCTTTCCTCCCTCCTAACCTCTCTTCCCCTCTCCGAACCACTCTTGCCTCCCTCCTAACCTCTATTCCCTCCCTCCTAACCTCTCCTCTATCTCTTCCCTCCCTCCTAACCTCACCACCCTCCAAACTAAACTCTCTTCCCTCCCAACTACCTCTCTCCCCTCCCTCCTAACCTCTAATTCATCCCTCCTAACCTTTCTTCCCTCCCTCCTAACCTTTCTTCCCTCCCTCCTAACCTTTCTTCCCTCCCTCCTAACCTTTCTTCCCTCCCTCCTAACCTTTCTTCCCTCCCTCCAAACCTTGCTTGCTCCCCTCCAAACATCTCCTCCATATCTTCCCTCCCTTCTAACATTTCTTCCCTCTATTGCCTCCCTCCTAACCTCTCTTCCCTCCCTCCCACCTAACCTCTCTTCCCGCCCTCCAAAACTCTCATCCCTCACTCCTATCCTCTCTTCTCCACTACTAACCTATTTTCACTCCCTCCAATTCTCTCTTCCTTAACCCCTCTTGCCTCAATCCTAGCCTTTCTTGCCTCCCTCCTAACCTCTCTTCCCTATCTTCCCTCCCTACTAACATTTCTTACCCCTCTTCCCTCCCTCATACCTCTCTCCCCTCCCTCCTAACATCTCTTTCGTCCCTCCTAACCTCTCTACACTCTCTTCCCTCCCAACAAACATCTCTTACCTCTCTTCCCTCCCTCCTAACCTATTTTCCCTCCCTCCTAATCTCTCTTACCTCTCATCCCTCCATAATAACTTCTCTTCCCTCCCTCCTAACCTCTCTTCCCTCCCTCCTAACCTCTCTTCCCTACCTCCTAACCTCTCTCTCCTCCCTCCTGACCTCTCTTCCCTACCTCCAAACCTATATTGCCTCCCTTCTAACTTCTCTTTCTTCCTTCCTAACCTCTCTCCCCTCCATCCTGACCTCTCTCCCCTCCCTCCTGACCTCTCTTCCATCCCTTCTAATCTCACTTCCCCTCCCCCCCTCCTAACCTCTCTTCTCTCCCTCCTAATCTATCTTCCCTACCTCCAAACCTCTCTTGCCTCCCTCCTAACTTCTCTTCCCTCCTTCCTAACCTCTCTTCCCTCCCTCCTAACCACTCTTCTCTCCCTCCTAACCTCTCTTCCCTCCCTCTTCACCTCTCTTCCCTCCCTTCTAATCTCACTTCCCCCTCTCCTCCCCTCCTAACCTCTCTTCCCTCCATTGCCTCTCTTCCCTCCCTCCCCTCCCTCCTAACCTATCTTCTCTCTCTCCCCTCCCTCCTAACCTCTCTCACCTCCCTCCTAACCTTTCTTGCCTCCCTCCTAAACCTCTCTTCCCTCCCTTGCCTCTCTTCCCTCCCTCCTAACCTCTCTCCCCTACAAACCTCTCTTGCCTCCCTCCTAACCTCTCTTCTCTCTCTTCCCTCCCTCCTAACCTCTCTTGCCTCCCTTCTAACCTCTCTTCCCTCTCTTCCCTCCCTCGTGACCTCTCTTCCCTCCCTCCTGACCTCTCTTCCCTATCTCCAAACCTCTTTTCCCTCCCTCCTAATCTCTCTTCTCTCCCTTCCTTCCCTCTCTTCCCTCCCTCCTAACCTCTCTCCCCTCCCTCCTAACCTCTCTTCCCTCCCTTGCCTCTCTTCCCTCCCCTCCCTCCTAACCTCTCTTCCCTACAAACCTCTCTTCCCTCCCTCCAAACCTCTCTTCTCTCTCTTCCCTCCCTCCTAACCTCTCTTGCCTCCCTCCTAACCTCTCCACCCTCCCTCCTAAGCTCTCTTCCCTCTCATCCCTCCCTCCTGACCTCTCTTCCCTCCCTCCTGACCTCTCTTCCCTACCTCCAAACCTCTCTTCCCTCCCTCCTAACCTCTCTTTCCTCCCTTCTAACCCTATTTCCCTCTCTTCCCTCCCTCCTAAGCTCTCTTCCCTCCCTCCAAACCTCTCTTGCCTCCCCCGTAACCTCTCTTCCCTCCCTTCCCTCTCTTCCCTCGCTCCTAAGCTCTCTTCCCTCCCTCCAAACCTCTCTTTCCTCCCTTCTAACCTCTCTTCCCTCTCTTCCTCCCTCCTAACCTCTCTTCCCTCTCTCCTAACCTATCTTACCTCCCTCCAAACCTCTCTTGCCTACCCTAACCTATCTTCCCTCCCTCCTAAGCTCTCTTCCCTCTCTTCCCTCCCTCCTAATCTCTCTTTCTTCCCTCCTAACCTCTCTTCCCTCCTTCCTAACCTATTTTCCCAACCTCCAAACCTCTCTTCCCTCCCTCCTAACCTATCTTCCCTCTCTCCTAACATCTCTTCCCTCACTCCTAACCTCTCTTCCCTCCCTCCTAACCTCTCTTCCCTCCCTCCTTACTTCTCTTCCCTCACTCCTAACCTCTCTTCCCTCCCCCCTAACCTCACTTCCCTCCCTTCCCTCTCTTCCCTCCCTCCTAAGCTCTCTTCCCTCCCTCCAAACCTCTCTTGCCTCCCTCCTAACTTCTCTTTCCTCCTTCCTAACCTATCTTCCCTCTTCCTCCCTCCTAACCTCTCTTCCCTCTCTCCTAACCTCTCTTACCTCCCTCCAAACCTCTCTTGCCTCCCCCTAACATATCTTCCCTCCCTCCTAAGCTCTCTTCCCGCTCTTCCCTCCCTCCTAATCTCTCATTCTTCCCTCCTAACTTCTCTTCCCTCCTTCCTAACATCTTTCCCAACCTCCAAACCTCTCTTCCCTCCCTCCTAACCTATCTTCCCTCTCTCCTAACCTTTCTTCCCTCCCTCCTAACCTCTCTTGCCTCCCTCCTAACATATCTTCCCTCCCTCCTAAGCTCTCTTCCCGCTCTTCCCTCCCTCCTAATCTCTCATTCTTCCCTCCTAACCTCTCTTCCCTCCTTCCTAACCTCTTTCCCAACCTCCAAACCTCTCTTCCCTCCCTCCTAACCTATCTTCCCTCCCTCCTACCCTATTTTCCCTCTCTCCTAACCTCTCTTCCCTCCCTCCTAACCTCTCTTCCCTCCCTCCTATCCTCTCTTCCATCCCTCATATCCTCTCTTCCTCCCTCCTAATAAACAGTGGGTGATTGAGTGCTGGAACGGCTCAATCCTAAAAGTAACAGCTCTGGTGATCAGTATGTGCTGAAAGGCCCACCTAGGCCTTATGGTGACATAACTGGGTGATTCCTGTCTCATTTCCACCAAAGACACCATCCAACAGGCTCTAATTGAGCTCATTATGAGTGTCGACAGAGAGGAGGAGAGGTGTAGAGAGGATCAACTTCTAATGGATACTTCTGAGGCTGTGAGAGTGAGTTCTTGCCTCACACAACCACGTAACCTGCCCCTCTAATCAGCTAGGCTCAGGAAATGACAGAGACAGGACACATCAAACCCTCCATACACAGGGGTGTCCTCCATATATCTCTGCTGGTCTCTCTCTAGCCTGTACATTCACTCACTATTGACAGTAAATGGGTCAAGGCTTAGGGCTCCTTTATTCTCCATATCGCCACAAAAGAATACAGAACACATCAGTCCATATTGAGGCCATCCTGAGGGTGATGAAAGAATCTGACTGGCCTTGGTTCCTAACCAATAGGAATAATTATTCATATATAATTACTGAATGCAAGGTAGATGAATGGGAATACATGTATTAACACAAATCTATGATATTATAACAAAAGAGTAATGGATGTTGTATGTAACTATTACTGCTACATCAGCTACAGTTACCACCCTACCCAGTATCTACAGCACAATTTATTCTACTAATGTACAAAATCTGCCATTTCTGCCATCTCCTATACAAACATCCTGTTGTAAAACAGAGAGACTGTGTCCAGTCTCCAGTCTCCAGTACCTTGGCTCTCTGTGGCCAACTTTTCTGCTGTGTCCCAGTGCTCGTAGCTCCGGAGAATGTTGTTGGTGATGTTGACGTGGCTTGCGGCCATCTGGTGAATGCGCTGGGGGATGGCCACGTTGCCGGAGGCCCCGGAGCCCGCAGGGCCCGTACTGCTGCTGCCCCAACTGACTGGGGAGAGACTCAGAGACAGGGGCGACGGGGTGCCTGTGTTCCTGGGAAGACAAAGACACAATACAGGGGTCAGGGGTTAGAGGTTGGAAGTGAAAGGTCAGATCACCACCACAGAGATGATAGCGTACTGTATAACCACTGGACACCATGGATTTTGGTATCCTGGGCAAAACAGTTACTTACAGAAACTAAGAAAAAAAGGTAGTGGAGAGACATTGGGGGGATGGGGGGAGGTGCAACTCAATATTAGGAAGGTGTTCATAATGTTTTGTACACTAAGCGATGAAAGTTAATTATACATACAAAGAGTAAAGTACTTTATATTATTTACATAGAGTAAAGTGAATTATATATACAGGGAGTAAAGTGAATTACAGTGCATTTGGAAAGTATTCAGACCCCTTGACTTTTTCCACATTTTGTTACGTTACAGCGTTATTCTAAAATGGATACATATATGCTTTTTCCTCATCAATCTACACTCAATACCCTATAATGACAAAGTAAAAAACAGCTTTTTAGAAATGCCTTATTTACATAAGTATTCAGACCCTTTGCTATGAGACTCCAAATTGAGCTCAGGTGCATCCTGTTTGCATTGATCATCCTTGAGATGTTTCAACAACTAGATTGGAGTCCACCTGTGGTAAATTGAATTGATTGAACATGATTTGGAAAGGCACACACCTGTCTATATGAGGTCCCACAGCTGACAGTGCATATCAGAGGAAAAACCTAGACATGGGGTAAAAGGAATTGTCCGTAGAGCTCTGAGACAGGATTGTGTCGAGGCACAGATCTGGGGAAGGGTACCAAAAAATTCCGCAGCTTTGAAGGTCCCAAAGAACACAGTGGCCTACATCATTCTTAAATGTAATAAGTTTGGAACCACCAAGACTCTTTCTAGAGCTGGCCGCCTGGCAAACTGAGCAATCGGGGAGAAAGACCTTTGTCAGGGAGGTGACCAAGAACCCGATGGTCACTCTGACAGAAATTCAGAGTGACCATCGGAGTTCCTTTGTGGAGATGGGAGAAACTTCTTAAAGGACAACAATCTATGCAGCACTCCCACCTATCATGCCTTTATGGTAGAGTGGCCAGACGAGTCTCATAGCAAAGGGTCTGAAAACTTATGTAAATAAGGTATTTCTGTTTACATTTTTTATACATTTGCTAAAACCAGTTTTCGCTTAGTCATTGTGGGGAATTGTTGAGGATAATTTTGTTTTTTAAATCCATTTTAGGCTGTAAAGTAGCAAAATGTGGTAAAAGTCAAGGGGTATGAATACGTTCTGAAGACACCGTATATACAGAGAATAAAGTGAATTATATATACAGATACAAGGAGTAAAGTAAATTATATATACAGGGAGTAAAGTGAATTATATATACAGTTGAAGTCGGAAGTTTACACACACACTTAGGTTGGAGTCATTAAAACTCGTTTTTCAACCACTCCACAAATTTCGTGTTAACAAACTATAGTTTTGGGAAGTCGGTTAGGACATAGACTTTGCGCATGAAACAAGTAATTTTTCCAACAATTGTTTACAGACGGATTATTTCACTTATAATGGACTGTATCACAATTCCATTGGGTCAGAAGTTTACATACACTAAGTTGACTGTGCCTTTAACTTCTCTAGGGTAGGGGGCAGCATTCGGAATTTTGGATGAAAAGCATGCCCAAATTAAACTGACAGCTACTCATCCCCAGAAGACAAGATATGCGAATCACTCTGAAGTTTCTAAAACTGTTTGAATCATGTCTGTGATTACAACAGAACTTATTTAGCAGGCGAAACCCCGAGGACAACCATTCAGAATTTTTCTTTTTGAGGCCACTCTCTTTTCAATGGGCTTTCATTCGGAATCCAGATTTCTAAGGGACCTTCTTGCAGTTCCTACCGCTTCCACTGGATGTCAACAGTCTTTAGAAATTGGTTGAGGTTTTTTCCTTTGTGTAATGAAGAAGTACGGCCATCTTGAACGAGGGTCACTTGAAGTGTCCTGTTTGTTAGAGGCGCGTGACCAGAAAGCTAGCTACAGTTTGTTTTAATCCTGTATTGAACACAGATCATCCCGTCTTCAATTTTATCGATTATTTACGTTACAAAATACCTAAAGTTGTATTACAAAAGTAGTTTGAAATGTTTTGGCAAAGTTTACAATTAACCTTTGAGATATTTTGTAGTCACGTTTCACAAGTTGGAACCGGTGTTTTTCTGTATCAAACGCGCCAAATAAATGGACATTTAGGATATATATCGACGGAATTAATCGAACAAAAGGACCATTTGTGATGTTTATGGGACATATTGGAGTGCCAACAACAGAAGCTCGTCAAAGGTAAGGCATGAATTATATTTTTATTTCTGCGATTTGTGTCGCGTTCCTGCAGGGTTGAAATATGCTTCTCTCTCTTTGTTTACTCTGTTGCTATCATCAGATAATACCATCGTTTGCTTTCGCCGAAAAGCTTATTTGAATTTTGACATGTTGGCTGGATTCACAACCATTGTAGCTTTAATTTGGTATCTTTCATGTGTGATTTAATGAAAGTTAGATTTTTATAGTAATTTATTTGAATTTGGCGCTCTGCATTTTCTCTGGCTTTTGGCCAAGTGAGACAGTAGCGTCCCGCCTAAACTCAGATTTTTGGATATAAATATGAACTTTACCGAACAAAACATACATGTATTGTGTAACATGAAGTCCTATGAGTGTCATCTGATGAAGATCATCAAAGTTTAGTGATTAATCTTATCTCTATTTCTGCTTTTTGTTACTCCTCTCTTTGGCTGGATAAATGGCTGTCTTTTTCTGTGACTTGGCTCTGACCTAACATAATCGTTTGGTGTGCTTTCGTCGTAAAATATTTTTGAAATCGGACACTGTGGCTGGATGTACAACAAGTGTATCTTTAAATTGGTGTAAAATACTTGTATGTTTGAGGAATTTAAATTATGGGATTTCTGTTGTTTTGAATTTGGCGCCCTGCAGTTTCACTGGCTGTTGACGCGGTGAGACACTACCGTCCCACATACCCTAGAGAAGTTAAACAGCTTGGAAAATTCATGGCTTTAGAAGCTTCTGATAGGCTAATTGACAACATTTGAGTCAATTGGAAGGGTACCTGTTGATGTATTTCAAGGCCCACCTTCAATCCCAGTGTCTCTTTGCTTGACATCATGGGAAAATCAAAAGAAATCAGCCAAGACCTCAGAAATAAATAGTAGACCTCCACAAGTCTGGTTCATCCTTGGGAGCAATTTCCAAACGCCTGAAGGTACCACGTTCATCTGTACAAACAATTGTACGCAAGTATAAACACCATGGGATCACACAGCCGTCCTACCGCTCAGGAAGGAGACACGTTCTGTCTCCTATAGATAAACGTACTTTGGTGCGAAAAGTGCAAATCAATCCCAGAACAAGAGCAAAGGACATTGTGAAGATGCTGGAGGAAACAGGTACAAAAGTATCTATATTCACAGTAAAACAAGTCCTATATCGACATAAACTGAAAGACCGCTCAGCAAGGAAGAAGCCACTGCTCCAAAACCGGCATTAAAAAAGCCAGACTACGGTTTGCAACTGCACATGGGGACAAAGATCGTACTTTTTGGAGAAATGTCCTCTGGTCTGATGAAACAAAAATAGAACTGTTTGGCCATCGCTATGTTTGGAGGAAAAAGGGGGAGGCTTGCAAGCCGAAGAACACCATCCCAACCGTGAAGCACGGGGGTGGCAGCATCATGTTGTGGGGGTGCTTTGCTGCAGGAGGGACTGGTGCACTTCACAAAATAGATGGCATGAGGAGGAGGAAAATTAGGTGGAAATATTGAAGCCACATCTCAAGACATCAGTCAGGAAGTTAAAGCTTGGTCGCAAATGGGTCTTCCAAATGGACAATGACCCCAAGCATACTTCCAAAGTTGTGGCAATATGGCTTAATGACAACAAAGTCAAGGTGTTGGAGTGGCCATCACAAAGCCCTGACCTCAATCCTATAGAACATTTGTGGCCAGAACTGAAAAAGCGTGTGCGAGCAAGGAGGCCTACAAACCTGACTCAGTTACACCAGCTCTGTCAGGAGGAATGGGCCAAAATTCACCCAACTTATTGTGGGAAGCTTGTGGAAGGCTACCCGAATCATTTGACCCAAGTTAAACAATTTAAAGGCAATGCTACCAAATACTAATTGAGTGTATGTAAACTTCTGACCCACTAGTAATGTGATGAAAGAAATAAAAGCTGAAAGAAATATTAATAATAATAATAAAATAAAGTGATGATCCTAACTTGCCTAAGATAGGGAATTTTTACTTGGATTAAATGTAAGGAATTGTGAAAAACGGAGTTTAAATGTATTTGGCTTAGGTGTATGTAAACTTCCGACTTCAACTGTATAGGGAGTTAAGTGAATTATATATACAGGGAGTAAAGTGAAGCATGGAGGAGGAGGTGTGAGGATGTGGGGGTGCTTTTTCAAACAGTCATGAAGGAGTTCCCACATATTTTGAGGACTTGTTGGCTGCTTTTCCTTCACTCCGCGGTCCAACTCATCCCAAACCATCCATATTGGGTTGAGGTTGGGTGATTGTGGAGACTAGGTCATCTGATGCAGCACTCCACCACTCTCCTTCTTGGTCAAATTGCCCTCACACAGCATGGAGGTGTGTTTTTTGGGTCATTGTCCTTTTGAAAAACAAAGTCCCACTAAGTGCAAACCAGATGGGATGGTGTATCGCTGCAGAATGCTGTGGTAGCCATGCTGGTTAAGTGTACCTTGAATTCTAAATAAATCACAGACTGTCATCAGCAAAGCACCCCCACACCATCACACATCCTCCTCCATGCGTTACGGTGGGAAATACACATGCAGAGATCATACGTTCACCCACACTGCGTCTCACAAAGACATGGCGGTTAGAACCAAAAATCTCCAATTTGGACTCCAGACCAAAGGACAGATTTCCTACGGTCTGATGTCCATTACTCGTGTTTCTTGGCCCAAGCAGACTGTTCTTTGATGTCCTTTAGTATTGGTGTCTTTTAGTATTGGTGTCCTTTACCACTCTCTGTCAGGGTTAACTACTTTCCGTCAGCTGTACCACTGTGCGTCAGGCTGTACCACTGTCCGTCAGGTTTAACCACTGTCCGTCAGGTTTAACCACTGTCCGTCAGGTTTAACCACTGTCCGTCAGGTTTAACCACTGTCCGTCAGGCTTAACCACTGTCCTTCAGGCTTAACCACTCTCCATCAGGCTTAACCACTGTCCCCCAGGCTTAGACACTGTCATTCAGGCTTTGCCACTGTCCGTCAGGCTTAACCATTGTCCGTCAAGCTTAACCACTGTCCGTCAGGCTTAACCACTCTCCGTCAGGCTTAACCATTCTCCGCCAGGCGTAACCACTGTCCGTCAGGCTTAACCATTCTCCACCAGGCGTAACCACTGTCCGTCAGGCTTAACCACTCTCTGTCAAGCTTAACTACTGTCCGTCAGGCTTAACTACTGTCCGTCAGGCTTAACTACTGTCCATCAGGCTTAACTTCTGTCCGTCAGGCTTAACTACTCTCTGTCAGACTTAATCACTAATACTGATTTGATTTTGTATTATCGGCAAACTAGGGCTTATCTCGGCTTGACAATCATGGCTTGATTTTCTGTCAGCCGGCTTGAGACATCAATCAGAGGACATATTCATCAGTTTTTTAGTGCCAAACACAAACAATCAAGCTCCAGGTCCTGTAATTCAGCACTAAATTGAATGGCACTCCCCCCGTGAAGTTAAATTATGATGCTCTGTCAACAGCTTGCCTCTCTCGGCTCCCTTTCTAATAGTTTGAGGCTTTTGCTGAAATAAACAAACCCTTGATGGTGAAAAAAAACAATAAGGAAAAAAGATTCATGATTGTCAAGGACAGAACAAACAAACTGTGGGAAAGGCCAGAGCAGAGTGTAATCTAATGCTGATTACAGTCCGCAGGTAGCGGAGCTGACACGGGATTAAAAAGGCCAGTTGGTGGCTAATGTGACCATGGTGAACTGGAGGAGGCTGCAGGAGCCCTAGGAGCCAGTAGGATCTGAGGCTAATTGCTTCTGACAGCGCCTCTCACAGCAGAATAGCAGAAGCTGGTCAGTGCTTTGGCTGAGGGCTAGATCCCAGCCCTTGAAAAGACAGGCTCAAGGGAGCTCACAGTCACACACAGAGGATGGCTCACCACCAACTGCCAGACACACTGACGAGCCCCACAGTAGCCCCATGGTATCCCCACAGTAGCTCCTCATTAGCTCCACTGTAGCTTCATGGTAGCTCCACGGTAACTTCATGGTAGCTCCACGGTAACTTCACGGTAGCCCCACGGTAGCCCCACGGTAGCTTCACTGTAGCCCCATGGTAGCCCCACGGTAGCTTCACTGTAGCCCCACGGTAGATTCACTGTAGCCCCATGGTAGTCCCACGGTAGCTTCACTGTAGCCCCACGGTAGCTTCACTGTAGCCCCACGGTAGCTTCACTGTAGCCCCACGGTAGCCCAACGGTAGCTTTACTGTAGCCCCACGGTAGCCCCACGGTAGCTTCACTGTAGCCCCACGGTAGCCCCACAGTAGCTTCACTGTAGCCCCACGGTAGCCCCATGGTAGCTTCCCTGTAGCCCCACGGTAGCTTCACTGTAGCCCCACGGTAGCGCCACGGTAGCTTCACGGTAGATCCACGGTAGCCCCACGGTAGCTCCATGGTAGCCCCATGGTAGCTCCACAGTAGCCCCACGGTAGCCCCACTGTAGGCTGCGAACCCAAACCCAAACACACAGGGTGGATCAGTTAGGTTCAGTTGCCATGGAAAATGCAGAAGAACAGTGAAGCGGTGAGCTCATCCCACCAGTGTGATGTGCTGAAAGCTGGAAGTCACATTGACAGAGGCTCTGTCTGTCATGACCTTTGTCTGAACAAAGCAGTCAGCATCTGAGAGGGTTAGCTTGTTGCTTGGCCAGGAGTAGGCACATACATTGTTCTGTTCAGGGAGATATCTGGTATAAAGAATGCATTGTAATGCAACATTAGATGACTGAGGTGAAATGTTACTCACTTTCCATTGGCTCCCCATGGCGAAGGTACTTGGGAACTTTTAGCCGAGTTCTGGAATGGAAGAGGTTTGTGAGAACAGGACATTTGGCAGCACCACTATACAAACACATTGCACAACTTAGAAAAGCTATCACAGCAATACAAACAGCGTCTCTAGAATAATATGCAACATAATTAATTAAAACAGGTATGTAGATAATTGATACACATAGTTTGCACACTAACCGCGAAAAAATGTATGTTTTTTAATGACCACCATGCAAAGCTAATGAGTACACGCAACTCAACACAAATATAAATTCAATTTATACATTTCAATTAGCTGTACGTGTTCTACAGCTATCACTCTTTTTATTCATAGAAGTTAGAATTAGAGTTAGAATTTGGAGTTAGAATTATAGTTAGAATTTGGAGTTAGAATTAGAGTTAGAATTAGAGTCAGAATTTGGAGTTAGAATTAGTTAGAATTTGGAGTTAGAATTAAAGTTAGAATTTGGAGTAAGAATTAGAGTTAGAAGTTAGAATTAGAGTTAGTTACCTTGAAATACTCCATCAGGGAACGGGAATACTTTACTGCATGGTCCTTCTTTAGTTTGAACATTCTCAAGTACAGGAGGGATAAACAGCGATTGCTATGGAGATAAGAGCATAATAACATTCCATTAAATACAGGACCTACACTAATACAGTATATCTGGTATTGGCAACATAACAGTCTGTGTATCAATTACAGACATTAAGCATCAAATAAATAACTAAGGAAAATGTGTTTTCTAACACATGTCATATCCATGATGCATGAATATTTCATATTGGTGTTATGAAATCTACCTCTCTAATTGCTTAGAAAATAAAAGCTAGAAAACAGAGGCAATAGTCAGACACCAGATGCTTTGGACATATGCACCACCCCATGACATGACACCAGCACTCTGGCATTAATAAGTCATTACCACACTACACTTCCTAGTTTCTCCCGATCTAAACCACATCAGCATGTTCTTGCACGCACGCACGCACGCACGCACGCACGCACGCACGCACGCACGCACGCACGCACGCACGCACGCACGCACGCACGCACGCACACACACACACACACACACACACACACTTTGCCCTCTAAAACAAATTATACACGGATGGATCGTGTCAACCAGTGTCAAATATTTGAATATAATCTCTAATGATGTCTGAACGGTTTACTACCACAGGAATTATGACCTGGGAGTCTCACTCCTACTCTCATCACTGTCTACACTGCTATGACTGAGAGCCTAACCATAACATTCTAACCATAACATTCTAATTCTAACCATTCCATTCTAACCATAACATTCCATTCTAACCATAACATTCTAATTCTAACCATGACATTCTAACCCTGACATTCTACTCAGATTATACAATCAATATGACAGGCAGCATATCCCCTGTAGCTGTGTGGTTAGTATACTGTAGATGTTCATAGGCTGTTGCTAGCCGCCAGGAAATCTTTCATTATCCCTAATAGCTTAATGAAATACAAGAATAATGATCCCCTTTAAGCTGATTAAGTGCTTTAGCAGTGTTTTAAAGCTCCCTTCAAGATACATCCGATTGTCGGGGAGGGATGGCTGAGTGGAGATTTAAATCGTGTTTGAGCGAAGCGGCGGATTTAGCATCTAACGGGTTTGGAAGCCAGCTGGATTTTCTTAAATCAACCCAAACACCCTCACAGGCTAGAGATCCTTGTCCGTCATCACACCCATCAGAGGAATGATGGATTTCCTTCAACCACACAGAGGTTCACATCAGAAACTATATCAAGGGAAAACTCACCACAATACAGCTAATTTCTTCTCGGCTACTGTTGCTGAGTGACTTGTAAAGTTCTTTAACCTCATGGCATATCTTCAAAAGCAGAAAAGACAAAAACATAAATCAATTAATTAATTAATTTCAGTTCAAATAACAAAAAGAGAGGATGACTCAATGTCCATAAAGCCAGGGGAGCATCCATAAAGCCAGGGGAGCATCCATAAAGCCAGGGGAGCATCCATAAAGCCAGGGGAGCATTCATAAAGCCAGGGGAGCATCCACAGAGCCAGGGGAGCATCCATAAAGCCAGGGGAGCATCCATAAAGCCAGGGGAGCATCCATAAAGCCAGGGGACCATCCATAAAGCCAGGGGAGCATCCATAAAGCCAGGGGAGCATTCATAAAGCCAGGGGAGCATCCATAAAGCCAGGGGAGCATCCATAAAGCCAGGGGAGCATTCATAAAGCCAGGGGAGCATCCATAAAGCCAGGGGAGCATCCATAAAGCCAGGGGAGCATTCATAAAGCCAGGGGAGCATTCATAAAGCCAGGGGAGCATCCATAAAGCCAGGGGAGCATTCATAAAGCCAGGGGAGCATCCATAAAGCCAGGGGAGCATCCTTAAAGCCAGGGGAGCATTCATAGAACTGCCGACCTTGTGTCATTTTCTGTGTCTAATCGTTTTTGAGGAAAATATTTCAATCACCGGTGCATGAATCCATGGGTCATATGAGGAGTTACAAGGTCCATCTATTTTCATTTTCACTGCCATTAATAAAATGAGGTCCGCTAATTGCCTTGACTTGTGGGGTAGACTGGAGCAGGGCTGGATTTAATGATGCTCATTTTCACGGAGGGCAGGTAGGGATTGCTGGCCTGAGTGGGGGTGGGAGGCAGGGAGGGAGGGACACATTGGTGGGGACACAAACCTGATGAGTTCAACTGTCTCAGAGTACATAGTGTATGGAGACTTGGCCTCCAGCGGGTCCCGTTCCATGGCGTTGCCACATTCTATGAAAGACAGCGCCCCATCAGCGTAGTTAACAGCTTTGCCATACTTCTCCATCTGTGAAGAACATCGAATATGATCCGCATTAGAGTCACAACACTACAAGGCCACAAAATATTCTCCTCACATGAATTATTTTCCAAAGCCTCAGAGTTCTTGTGAAAACAGATATTAAGCTGATTTAATCAGAAGGAAAAATAACAATGCTACATTAATGTTCGGGAAACGGAACATTCTTTTGATCTTCTTCAATTTTCTCAAATACATTACTAAAAATACAAACTCACAAAGACCCAAAACACAAAACCAAAGAGCCTATGACAAATAAGAAGCTCATGAGCACACAAGTGTAAAATATAATATATTTACACACCACTCTCCACTGAAAGCACCTCTCAAGCAGGTTCTATCCATTTCAAGTAAGCCACTTTTACCACATACGACCGGGCTGGTGGAAGATTCATTACAGCTCAACGATTACAGTCATGTAACAAGGGCAATCAATTCCTTTCATTTTGTATTCATGGATGACTTTACCTCGCAGATCAGATTTATGGCCAAGTGGATGTAACTTCCAATAAAGGACAATGACTGTGGAGATAATTGCTGGAATCCAATTATTAGGGCACTATGAGTGTGTTGGTAAATCACGTCCGCCGCCTGGGCTCAAGGCCCTCTTTGAGGACATTGAAGAGGTGTGAAAGAGACAGATCCCACATCATCACTTAAAAAAGACTACAGATCTCCACAAGGGCTCTCCTCTGTACACCTAGCAGTATTCTTCAGCTAGGACCAGTGTCTGTATGTCTGTCTGTCTGTCTCTTATTAAGACCAGTGTCTGTCTGTCTGATATTAAGACCAGTGTCTGTCTGGTATTAAGACCAGTGTCTGTCTGTCTCTTGTTTATTAAGACCAGTGTCTGTCTGTCTCTTATTAAGACCAGTGTCTGTCTCTTATTAAGACCAGTGTCTGTCTGTTATTAAGACCAGTGTCTGTCTGTTATTAAGACCAGTGTCTGTCTCTTATTAAGACCAGTGTCTGTCTGTTATTAAGACCAGTGTCTGTCTGTTATTAAGACCAGTGTCTGTCTCTTATTAAGACCAGTGTCTGTCTGTTATTAAGACCAGTGTATGTCTGTTATTAAGACCAGTGTCTGTCTCTTATTAAGACCAGTGTCTGTCTCTTATTAAGACCAGTGTCTGTCTGTTATTAAGACCAGTGGCTGTCTCTTATTAAGACCAGTGTCTGTCTGTTATTAAGACCAGTGTCTGTCTCTTAATAAGACCAGTGTCTGTCTGTTATTAAGACCAGTGTCTGTCTCTTATTAAGACCAGTGTCTGTCTCTTATAAAGACCAGTGTCTGTCTCTTATTAAGACCAGTGTCTGTCTGTTATTAAGACCAGTGTCTGTCTCTTATTAAGACCAGTGTCTGTCTCTTATTAAGACCAGTGTCTGTCTCTTATTAAGACCAGTGTCTGTCTGTTATTAAGACCAGTGTCTGTCTGTTATTAAGACCAGTGTCTGTCTCTTATTAAGACCAGTGTCTGTCTGTTTGTTATTAAGACTAGTGTCTGTCTCTTATTAAGACCAGTGTCTGTCTGTTTGTTATTAAGACCAGTGTCTGTCTGTCTGTTATTAAATGCTATGCAGCTGTAACTGATGTGAAATGGCTAGCTAGTTAGCAGTGGTGCGCGCTAATAGTGTTTCAATCGGTGACGTCACTCGCTCTGAGACCTTGAAGTAGTTGTTCCCCTAAAAGCCGCAGCTTTTATGGAGCGATGGGTAACGATGCTTCGTGGGTGTCAGTTGTCGATGTGTGCTGAGGTTCCCTGGTTCGAGCCCAGGTATGGGCGAGGAGAGGGACGGAAGCTATACTGTTACACAGCAGGAATATTTATTCTCTCATTGGCTGAGTCAGACATGCTGCTTGCTAATTGCACATTGGCATGTGTTTGTAAATGGTATTATCACATTGGTCTGTAGCTATATATATTTGTGATGTCATGTAACTGACTAAAACAGAGTATGTTTATTGCCTGGCTCAGACAATGTCAAATGTAAGGAGTTTAGTATGTGTAATATATTCTCTACCAAAGTAAATGCTGTATTAAATGTTTTTAATACATTTTGTGGTGGCTAATAAAACAGCAGCTTACCAGTGCATCTGCTTTGTGCTTCAGTTTCTTGGCTTCCTGCATGTAGTAGTCTGCAGTGTGAACTCTGTGGAGAACACATACATTGAGAATATGTCAGTCATGTCAGTTATGTTGGAAATATAAATCTGTTTGCAGTTGTGTGACTGCCTGGATTGCTTAAGGATAATGTTGTCCTCCAAACGCTGAATATGTTTCATTTTGAATGATCAATACAGAGGAACTCGACTTTGTAATCACATCCCACACATACGTCAACTTCCCTGGGTTCTGTTCTGTTCCATTTTAATCATGTTTGAGACTTAAATTAGTACATACATCATGTCATTCAATCTGTCAGTGCATCATGTCATTCAATCTGTTAGTACATCATGTCATTCAATCTGTCAGTGCATCATGTCATTCAATCTGTCAGTACATCATGTCATTCAATCTGTCAGTACATCATGTCATTCAATCTGTCAGTACATCATGTCATTCAATCTGTCAGTGCATCATGTCATTCAATCTGTTAGTACATCATGTCATTCAATCTGTCAGTGCATCATGTCATTCAATCTGTTAGTACATCATGTCATTCAATCTGTCAGTGCATCATGTCATTCAATCTGTCAGTGCATCATGTCATTCAATCTGTCAGTGCATCATGTCATTCAATCTGTCAGTACATCATGTCATTCAATCTGTCAGTACATCATGTCATTCAATCTGTCAGTGCATCATGTCATTCAATCTGTTAGTACATCATGTCATTCAATCTGTCAGTGCATCATGTCATTCAATCTGTTAGTACATCATGTCATTCAATCTGTCAGTACATCATGTCATTCAATCTGTCAGTACATCATGTCATTCAATCTGTCAGTGCATCATGTCATTCAATCTGTCAGTACATCATGTCATTCAATCTGTCAGTACATCATGTCATTCAATCTGTCAGTGCATCATGTCATTCAATCTGTTAGTACATCATGTCATTCAATCTGTCAGTGCATCATGTCATTCAATCTGTCAGTGCATCATGTCAATCAATCTGTCAGTACATCATGTCATTCAATCTGTCAGTACATCATGTCATTCAATCTGTCAGTACATCATGTCATTCAATCTGTCAGTGCATCATGTCATTCAATCTGTTAGTACATCATGTCATTCAATCTGTCAGTACATCATGTCATTCAATCTGTCAGTGCATCATGTCAATCAATCTGTCAGTACATCATGTCAATCTGTCAGTACATCATGTCATTCAATCTGTTAGTACATCATGTCATTCAATCTGTCAGTACATCATGTCATTCAATCTGTCAGTGCATCATGTCATTCAATCTGTTAGTACATCATGTCATTCAATCTGTCAGTACATCATGTCAATCAATCTGTTAGTACATCATGTCATTCAATCTGTCAGTACATCATGTCATTCAATCTGTCAGTATATCATGTCATTCAATCTGTCAGTACATCATGTCAATCAATCTGTTAGTACATCATGTCATTCAATCTGTCAGTACATCATGTCAATCAATCTGTCAGTACATCATGTCATTCAATCTGTTAGTATATCATGTCATTCAATCTGTCAGTACATCATGTCATTCAATCTGTCAGTGCATCATGTCATTCAATCTGTCAGTGCATCATGTCAATCAATCTGTCAGTACATCATGTCAATCTGTCAGTACATCATGTCATTCAATCTGTTAGTACATCATGTCATTCAATCTGTCAGTGCATCATGTCATTCAATCTGTCAGTGCATCATGTCATTCAATCTGTCAGTGCATCATGTCATTCAATCTGTCAGTACATCATGTCATTCAATCTGTCAGTACATCATGTCATTCAATCTGTCAGTGCATCATGTCATTCAATCTGTCAGTGCATCATGTCATTCAATCTGTCAGTACATCATGTCATTCAATCTGTCAGTGCATCATGTCATTCAATCTGTTAGTACATCATGTCATTCAATCTGTTAGTACATCATGTCATTCAATCTGTCAGTGCATCATGTCATTCAATCTGTCAGTACATCATGTCATTCAATCTGTTAGTACATCATGTCATTCAATCTGTCAGTGCATCATGTCAATCAATCTGTCAGTACATCATGTCATTCAATCTGTTAGTACATCATGTCATTCAAATTTGTCAGTACATCAGAGACAAAAAACACAATATGTGTTTTTGAAGTGTTTGGAGAAGTTAGTTAGTCATACATACTTGTTATTGAACGTTAGCTTCGGTCTTCTTGGCTCCATGTGGTCCATGGACAGAGATGAGGGGTTGGACCAAAGGTCAGAATCAGATTGACCGTTACCATGGAAACTGCCAGATGGTTTGCTGTGGGTATCTTCCTCCTGTGAGATGGAGGGGTCAATTAAAATGCTAATTAGCATCCAGCAGTAAGTCTAATAACACTGTAAGGATTCATCTTGGTGATTTGGACTGCCGTTACGTTGTGGCTATGGTGTATTTTTTTCTGTCCTGGCTTTAAACATATTCAGCCATTTCCCTCTCTTCAAGGCTGTTTATAACTCCTTTCAAAGGGTAATTAGATTAGATTTGCAAAAACACAGGAAATAGTGGTAGAAGCCTGGAGCAGAGAAATTATCTGCAGCAACAGCACCGTCTTCCAACTTCTCTGCACAATGAATTGTAGAAGACACGTTCTCTTAGCAAACGGAGTGGACGCAAAAGTTTCACACTTTAAAATAATAGTTTAAACCATCCATTTACAAAATGTTGCTCGGTAATTGATGATGATAGCAGTACAAAAGTAATAAATACCATTTTACTGTATAATAACACCGAAGAACAACAGCTTGCCCCTACTTACACTGCTTGTCTTGGAATGTGAGAAGAATTTGCTCTCTCCTTTGCTGCGGTGCTTGTGTGAGGAAGAGGAGGATGAGGAGGAGGAGGAGAAGGGGGGCAGAGAGCAGCTGAGGGTGGGTAGTAATAAGGCGCCACTAGCGCTGCCCTCCTGGCTGAAGGAGGAACACTCGCTGGTCCTGCGCTGGCGGACGGGGGGCTCGTCGGAGAGCGGCGACAGCAGGGGAGGCAGCAGCTCTCTCTTCCTGGGCTGTTTCCTCAGAGAGCTGGGATTAGACAAATACAGAAACATTTATGAACGCCAATGTATTGCTTATGAAGTGTTATGACATCCTTATGTAGGTACCTTTCAAAGTGATACCAAAACAGACATAAGAGAAGAAAAATACTTGGCATGACTGCTATGTCATCAAAGTGGTGGATGGATGAAAAAAATGAGAAATGTCTTGACTGTCTGAGGTATTTGTAAAATTGAGAAGTACAGGCATTATGTGCAGGCCTGAAAGAAAGCAGCTGGCCTTAGAACATTCTGTTTGTTAGAATGAATGATTATTTCTGCTTTCATTATAAGACTAATTCAATGCAGCACTATACCGGTAAGGCATAAAGTACAGATTCTTCTCAGTATCTGTTGGGTTTCATAAAAGAGCATATCCAACTGAAAATCTCTTGGAAAAAAAGATCAACCAATGGAACCAAGATTTAAAAAGAACTGACGTTGGCATAAGATGGAGTGAAAGTTTGAGCATAACTAACAAAATTGTACGCTTAATCCAGTATAAACTAATATATATAGAATGTATTACACAAAATTCACAAATGTAACAGTATAATGGTAGAGTCATAATAATAATGACTCAATAATCCATGCTTTCTAGGAATGCTATAAAGTTCAGAAGTTGTGGGCGGAGCTAGAAAGTTACAATATAAACATACTTTTAATCCACCTGTGTGCATATTTCAAGACATGACATATGGGGGGTGTAGTGAGATACCAATGGGCTGTAAAATTATTTTCTCATCACTCATCAAAAACGTATACTAAAAATTAGGAAGTCAATCAATCCGCCATCCTTAATACAATGAAAAAAATGTAATGATTTGTTATTGAAATAGCATGGGCGACTGAGAAAAACAAATTGGTTCAATTTAAGGCCATGTGGCAAACAGTAATGCAGGCAATAGGGATGGGGTTGTGACAGGCGGGTCTGGACGGATGAGACGTAGTCATTGTTTGTATGTGTCTGTAAGTTGTCGGTACGTATGTATACGTTGGTTTTGTTCTTTGGATTGTAAAAAAAGAACGAAAAGGAGTATATCAATGATATTTAATATCATTTAAACATATCCTTTTGGCTTGGTTTAAAACCATAAAAAACGTTTCATTTTTCCACAGAATTTTTTCAGTGCCTGACCCTCTAAGGAGGCAGCCTAGAAATAGGACTAGAAATAGGACTAGAAATAGGACTAGAAATAGCCCTGTAGTGCACTGAGGGGTCAGAATATTGATTGATCAGGCAGTGGAAGGGCAGTTTGTTGAGACAGAAAGCACTTAGATTCACAGTCCTTCTAATATCCACTCATGCTGCAGAAACCTGGCCCCTCAGAGGGGAACCCAGCGGACTGCAGTCTGGATCCACGTGAGTGGGTTCTCGGTATAGCTGTGTGTGTGTGTGCTTCTATTAACAATAACATTTTATCCATTTCTCCATGTTAACAGATAAGAGACAGGTAAGGAAGTTGCCGTTAAATAGTTTCCTCAAAGTCATTATTGAGTTTAAAAACCAGCAAGAATGTAAAGTAGCAGCGAGAAGCCTCACCTCCCTCCTACAGCTACAATATTTTTCACATTGTTTGCAACAACAGATTATTTTCGCCCCCGTTCCCTAAACTCATGGGGATTTTATATATGAGGGAGAAAAATGCTTAGCTGGCGCAAGAGCGCCTAAAGCAGTAACGGGGGAAACGCAGTCAGAAAACCTCATTAGGATTATGTTGCTCAGGTTATTTGTCAACTTGTCATATTTTGTCTTGTTTCACAGGCCTGAAAATGAGCAGAACCCTGGTCGGTTTAACGGAATTAATAAAAAGCATCTTTACACTCCAATCTGATTAAAAGGCTTTGAGGTTGTCTAAATTCAACTGATTTAAAGGCTTTGAGGTTGTCTAAATTCAACTGATTTAAAGGCTTTGAGGTTGTCTAAATTCAACTGATTTAAAGGCTTTGAGGTTGTCTAAATTCAACTGATTTAAAGGCTTTGAGGTTGTCTAAATTCAACTGATTTAAAGGCTTTGAGGTTGTCTAAATTGAACTGATTTAAAGGCTTTGAGGTTGTCTAAATTGAACTGATTTAAAGGCTTTGAGGTTGTCTAAATTCAACTGATTTAAAGGCTTTGAGGTTGTTTAAATTCAACTGATTTAAAGGCTTTGAGGTTGTCTAAATTCAACTGATTTAAAGGCTTTGAGGTTGTCTAAATTCAACTGATTAAAAGGCTTTGAGGTTGTCTAAATTCAACTGATTTAAAGGCTTCAGTCCAGACTAAAGGGTTCAATATTTCTGCACTAGATACCCGTGGCAGCTCATATATCACAGTGCTGGGAAATCATATTAAATATATGCAGTGATTAGTGGTAAAGCTCAGCTAGCGAACACTCCATCCTCCGGACTCACTACACTCGACCCCCCGACCCTTGTCACCAGCGTCCCTTTGATGAGCAGTAGGTCTCCGCAGCGCTAATTAAATATCTAAAATTAGCTTTGGCGCCCTTGTCGGTGTCATGTTACCTTAAAGCTGTAGGACACAGGACACAGGACACAGCAAAGAGCTAGCAGCAGCTAAGGGTATACCGTACTAGAAACATCACTGCTCCTGTACCTCCCAGCATCCTCTCTGAGGAGGATCTACACTGGTTGGACGTAGCCATTCACAACACATACAGTACTACCACCTATCAGAGAAAAACAAGTACACTGTGGACATCCATAATGAATGTGTACATCCCTGTAACCATTTACAGTACATAACAGGATGCTCTACACATTCCTTTTCTCATCCAGTAACCATAGTGATGAGTTAAGTAAGTACTGCACTGTGAGCGGTTCGGCGACACTTACTCTTTTGTGCTAATGTTCTTGTGGTTGTGAATGGGTGAGATGCACGGGGGAAGAAGCATGGAGTCTTTCTCCAACCGTAACTTCTTGCTCCCGCCGACAGCGTTACAATGGTCCGACTGAAGAACACACACACAAACAGCACAGTCAGCATTGAACATACTATCAGCACTTTCTCACTGCTCCTCCATGGACACACTCCAACCACTATCCTACAAACCAATACCAGTTAGTACCTAGAGAGAAAAAGAGTGAGAAAGGTTCTGCACTTGCCTTGTGTTTCCTCTTGGCCTTGCTAGGGGTTTTTTCAACAGGGGTAGACTGTTGACTGGCGGGGGACTGGTGTCTGTGCTTGGTGCTGGGTTCCCAGTGTTCCTGGGGCTCAACCTTCACAGGAGGGGGCTCAGGGGGGTCCTGTCCTGGGATTCTAGACAGGAAGCTCAGCTCGATCTTCACCCACAGTGACTTGATGTCCTCAAAGTCCCTGAGAGGGGACAGCAGTTCGTTCTGGACGATGGGGACAGGGGATAAGAGGGGGTCTTCCAGTAAGCCCCCAACCACAGCAGGGTCTGGGATAGAGATGGAAGTGCTGCAGGTGCTGGTAAGGCTACTGACACTCAGGATATTGCTGTTGCAGTCCTTGGCTGCTTTGAGAGTCTGCAGGCTGCTGGGACCTGGGCAGGGAGGGTTAGGGACCTTGATCAGATCCTCTGGTTCAGAGTGGCACTCAGACGACGAAGACTCCGTCTCGATGAACTCCTTGGACTTGGGGAGGATCCTGCTGGGCCCCCTGTGCTTCTTCTTGTCCAGGACTGGGGCTGGGGGAGGATGAGCTGGAGTAGAAGTAGTGGTAGTGGTGGTGCGAGGTTCCTTCCTAGGGGCAGCTTTCCCACTGGTGCCCTTGGTCCTGGACTTGGGCGGCTCCAGAAGAGGCGGAGGCTCCTTCTCCTTAGGGGTAGTGCTGATGGAGGGGTTGATGGGCTTGGACCAGGAGCTGTGTTCTTCCAGGCTGGATGAGCGCTCCACTTTCTTTGGCTGCTTCTTTCCAATGCTGCGTCTGGCTGGGGCCGGCTCCACCCCCGCCGCTGCTGGGGACTTTGAACTCTTGCCCTCTGAGACCTTTGGTCCAGTCTTGGGCTTGGCCTTCTCTCGGATGGGGCTGAGGAGGACCCGTTCCTTGGCGTCGGTCTGGGCCAGCAGGACGGTGGGCCCAGGCTTGCTCTTTCCTGGGGCCAGGTCCTGGCTCCCAGGTGCCTGCTGGCTGTGGTCAGGCTGGGAGCTGCAGAGCCCATGGCTCTCTCTCTCTGGCTGGGTACTGATAAGTGCTTTGTTGTGTGGGGTCACTTTGTTCAGCCACTTATCCAGCTGCCATTTGTTTGTTGATGGAGGTTCAGGCTGTGTGAGAACAAAATAAGTAGCAAGGACAAAGAATATACAGTTAGATAGATCCACGTTGGTTTGATAGTAGACTACATAGCTTCATAAAACACTGTGTTGACTCATGAAAGTAAAATGTGATAATTCAATTGTCTCTTCAGAGTTATATGCTATCAAACCAACGAGCCAATGTCCTGATGAAGAGACCATTAAAATAGACAGAAACTCATGAATGACTGAGTAGTGCTCCCATATTGTCCTTATGCTAGTCTCCGACCATGCCATCTCACATCATTTGTTTTGTACCATTATGCCCCACGACAAATAGAAGTGTTTCATATGAAATCATAAATACTGTCCTGAATGATCGAAATGATAGCAAATCATTCGGAAAGGAAGTGTTGGAAATGAATTGACTAAGGAATTAAAACCACTGAGTATAAAACAGGGGATAACACATACTTTCCCTTTCACTCTTCCTCTCTGAAAGGCTCAGCCTTTAAATCCCATCTAACATGGCTTCCGGAAAACTCCTGTGTTTTTAGTAAAACATCAGTGGAGTGCACTTAGAGAGGGAATGAGACATCCTTAAAGACAGACAGGCCCTTTTCCTGGCCCACCTGGCTGTTCCCATTGGCTCTTCCCTGGTAGACAGGAAGTCATATGGCCTGTAGAGGGCGCCCAGATGCACTGTGGTAAATATTTACCCGGGTCTAACACTCAGTGCTCCTCTGTGGAATACTACTCTGCCTGGCACTTGAGCTGCTTAAGCTGCCATGCAAGTGTCGAAGTCACTTCACTACCATCAACTGCAACAACCGGGAAAGAGGGAAAGTTGCTACTAAGTCGGGTAGTTTAATCCTATCAAAATAATAGTGATATTAGAGTAGATGGGGGGTTTTCATCCCTGGATCAAAATGTTGTACTAGTGGTATTAGTGTAATATAGTGTGTTTTCTGTAGCCTAAAATAATAGGATAAATGTTTTTCCCTATAATATAACACTGATTGAGTATTGGTTGATAGCACAGTAAAAAATATATGACTGTCCCGGTTGGTTGGTACAATACAGTAAGGAGCGATTGTGTTATACCTCTGGGGTGGCGGTCCGGGAGGCCCCGTTACACTCGCTGTCACTGGAGCTGCTCTCACTGTCTGAATCCGACTCGGAGCTGCTCTCTGATTCACTGGAGCTGGCCGAGGCGCCGCTAGAGTGGCCCGGGTCACTGGTCCGAGACGTGGCCACAGGGATGCTGGGTAGGAGAGATTGAGAGAAAGAACGAGAGAGAAGAAAGAGAGAGAGAGATAGAGAGAAAGAGAGAGAACATATAGAGAAGGACAGAGAGAAAAAAACGTATATATTTTTGTATAGATAAAACATTTACTGTGTGATAGACAAAGCTTTACTGTAGCCTCATATTCCAACAGCACTACCTAGCCCTCTGTGACCCCGGACTGATATCATTCCACTGGCGTGTGTGACTAATGCACTGATGCGCTGTGACGCAGATTTCTTTTGTGTCATCATTTTGCTAAGAGCAGCCTTGTGCTCTGCCTCATGTTTGGCGCCAGCCACACGCCCGGCCTTGTGCTCTCTCTGCTCAGCACGCTCAGCAGCGACACAGAGTTGGACGAGATGAGTCCGCCTGTCACTGACATGACTCCCAAATCCACACAGCCTGAAGACAGCCCCATCAATCACACAGCATCTCTCTCTCTCTCTCTCTCTCTCTCTCTCTCTCTCTCTCTCTCTCTCTCTCTCTCTCTCTCTCTCTCTCTCTCTCTCACACTCTCACACTCTCACTCTCACTCTCACTCTCTCTTATTAAGAGAATAATGCATCTGACATCTGATTATCAATTTCATCAAATACAACATATACAGTGACAAGAAAAAGTATGTGAACCCTTTGGAATTTGAAACGTTGTCATGTTTTTATTCAACACACCATGTAAACATTAACAGTGCAGGGTGAAAAAAGTATATGAACCCTTGGATTTATTAACTGGTTGACCCTCATTTGGCAGCAATAACCTCAACCAAACGTTTTCTGTAGTTGCGTATCAGACCTGCACAACGGTCAGGAGGAATTTTGGACCATTCCTCTTTACAAAACTGTTTCAGTTCAGCAATATTCTTGGGATGTCTGGTGTGAACTGCTCTCTTGAGGTCATGCCACAGCATCTCAATCGAGTTGAGGTCAGGACTCTGACTGGGCCACTCCAGAAGTATTTTCTTCTGTTGAAGCCATTCTGTTGTTGATTTACTTCTGTGTTTTGGGTCGTTGTCCTGTTGCATCACCCAACTTCTGTTGAGCTTCAATTGACGGACAGATAGCCTAACATTCTCCTGCATGTCTTGATAAACATGGGAATTCATTTTTCCGTCAATGATAGCAAGCTGTCCAGCCCTGAGGCAGCAAAGTAGCCCCAAACCATGATGCTCCCTCAACCATATTTTACAGTTGGGATGAGGTTTAGATGTTGGTGTGCTGTGGCTTTTTTTCTCCACACATAGTGTTGTGTGTTCCTTCCAAACAACTCAACTTTAGTTTCATTTGTCCACAGTGTATTTTGGAACATATCTTGGAACATCCAGGTGCTCTTTTGCGAACTTCAGACTTTTGTTTTTTTTGGATAGCAGTGGCTTCATCCGTGGTGTCCTCCCATGAACACCATTCTTGTTTACTATTTTACATATCGTAGACTTGTCAGCGGAGATGTTACCATGTTCCAGAGATTTCTGTAAGTCTTTAGCTGACACTCTAGGATTCTTCTTAACCTCATTGAGCATTCTGCACTGTGCTCTTGCAGTCATCTTTGCAGGACGGCCACTCCTAGGGAGAGTAGCAACAGTGCTGAACTTTCTCCATTTATAGACAATTTGTCTTACTGTGGACTGATGAACATCAAAGCTTTTAGAGATACTTTTGTAACCCTTTCCAGCTTTATGCAAGTCAACAATTCTTAATCTTAGGTCTTCTGAGATCTCTTTTGTTCGAGGCATGGTTCACATCAAGCAATGCTTCATGTGAATAGCAAACTAAGATTTTGTCAGTGTTTTTTATATTGCAGGGCAGCTCTAACCAACATCTCCAACCTTGTCTCATTGATTGGACTCAAGGTTAGCTGAGTCCTGACTCCAATTAGCTTTAGGACAAGTCATTAGCCTTGGGGTTCACATACGTTTTCCAACCTACACGGTGAATGTTTAAATTATGTATTCAATACAGACAAGAAAAATACAATAATTGGTGTGTTGTTTGTTTCAGGACACTGTGTTTGTCTATTGTTGTGACTTAGAGGAAGATCAGATCAAATTTTTTGACAAATTTATGTCGAAATCCAAGTAATTCCAAAGGGTTCGCATACTTTTTCTTGCAACTGTAACTGCAGAACAAAGGAAATTGACATCATGCTTTAATAAGCAATTTATTCTCCCTATTGAAAGTGTCAACACTAGACTAGCTGAAGAAGATGTTGCAGGGGAGTATGGTACTGTGGGCCTGCTGGAGAAGGTAACAGCTCTAGCGGTTGATGATAAATGCCTTCAGGAGGCCGTTTGCTTTCTCACCACCTACGTACTTCATATTCCACACTCTTTCAACTCTCTGTCATGCTACTGGTTCATCTGTTGGATCCGCTTTATAACACAATAAAACCCACACTACTGAACACAGGAGGATGGTGGCACGTTAATTGTGGAGGATGGGCTCGTGCTAATGGCAGAAGCGGAATTGGTGGAATGGTATAAAAAACAACGATGATGATGCCATTCTATTGGCTCTCTTCCAGCCATTATTGTGAGCCGTCCTCGCCTCAGCAGCCTCCACTGCTACTGAAGCCATCTAAAGACGCTCCATCCACTATAGTCTAAAGACCGGTTATAGAGGACCTGAGACACACTGGACAGGACAGTGGAAAATAAACATGATGTGTAATGATGGGGATCTTTTTGTCAACACCCCATTGATGATTGTGTTTTTCTGTAACAGGGTGAGGGGGCATATGGCAGCTTGGAGATCAAATCTGGGACATAGCTGTGGCACTAGGCTCTGGGACATAGCGGTGGCACTAGGCTCTGGGACATAGCGGTGGTACTAGGCTCTGGGACATAGCCGTGGCACTAGGCTCTGGGACATAGCGGTGGCACTAGGCTCTGGGACATAGCTGTGGTACTAGGCTCTGGGACATAGCGGTGGTACTAGGCTCTGGGACATAGCGGTGGTACTAGGCTCTGGGACATAGCGGTGGTACTAGGCTCTGGGACATAGCCGTGGCACTAGGCTCTGGGACATAGCGGTGGTACTAGGCTCTGGGACATAGCGGTGGTACTAGGCTCTGGGACATAGCGGTGGTACTAGGCTCTGGGACATAGCGGTGGTACTAGGCTCTGGGACATAGCCGTGGCACTAGGCTCTGGGACATAGCGGTGGCACTAGGCTCTGGGACATAGCCGTGGTACTAGGCTCTAGGACATAGCGGTGGCACTAGGCTCTGGGACATAGCGGTGGTACTAGGCTCTGGGACATAGCCGTGGCACTAGGCTCTGGGACATAGCCGTGGTACTAGGCTCTAGGACATAGCGGTGGTACTAGGCTCTAGGACATAGCGGTGGTACTAGGCTCTAGGACATAGCGGTGGTACTAGGCTCTAGGACATAGCCGTGGTACTAGGCTCTGGGACATAGCGGTGGTACTAGGCTCTAGGACATAGCCGTGGTACTAGGCTCTGGGACATAGCGGTGGTACTAGGCTCTGGGACATAGCCGTGGCACTAGGCTCTGGGACATAGCGGTGGTACTAGGCTCTGGGACATAGCGGTGGTACTAGGCTCTAGGACATAGCGGTGGTACTAGGCTCTGGGACATAGCGGTGGTACTAGGCTCTGGGACATAGCCGTGGCACTAGGCTCTGGGACATAGCGGTGGCACTAGGCTCTGGGACATAGCGGTTGTACTAGGCTCTGGGACATAGCGGTGGTACTAGGCTCTGGGACATAGCGGTGGTACTAGGCTCTAGGACATAGCGGTGGTACTAGGCTCTGGGACATAGCGGTGGTACTAGGCTCTGGGACATAGCGGTGGCACTAGGCTCTGGGACATAGCGGTGGCACTAGGCTCTGGGACATAGCGGTTGTACTAGGCTCTGGGACATAGCGGTGGTACTAGGCTCTGGGACATAGCGGTGGCACTAGGCTCTGGGACATAGCGGTGGTACTAGGCTCTGGGACATAGCGGTGGCACTAGGCTCTGGGACATAGCGGTGGCACTAGGCTCTGGGACATAGCGGTTGTACTAGGCTCTGGGACATAGCGGTGGTACTAGGCTCTGGGACATAGCGGTGGCACTAGGCTCTGGGACATAGCGGTGGCACTAGGCTCTGGGACATAGCGGTGGCACTAGGCTCTGGGACATAGCGGTGGCACTAGGCTCTGGGACATAGCCGTGGCACTAGACTCTGGGACATAGCGGTGGTACTAGGCTCTAGGACATAGCGGTGGTACTAGGCTCTGGGACATAGCCGTGGCACTAGGCTCTAGGACATAGCGGTGGTACTAGGCTCTGGGACATAGCCGTGGCACTAGGCTCTGGGACATAGCCGTGGCACTAGGCTCTGGGACATAGCGGTGGTACTAGGCTCTGGGACATAGCCGTGGCACTAGGCTCTAGGACATAGCCGTGGCACTAGGCTCTGCAGTGAAACAGTGCCATGTGTCAAATAACTACACTGTGCCATGTACCAATAGCTATTTACTAACGTTCAGCTTGTCTGAGCCAGGTCAAGTCCTTAGAGGAGTAGCTAACTCTCCTGCCCCCAGGGCTTGCCTAGCGGCCGTTTGGTTCCAAAGCAGGATTCTGAGGCTCACAGCCAGTTCAGGTTAATAATTAAAGATAAAGGAAGAGGACAAGGCACTGTGGGTAATATAGTGTGGCATGGTGTTCCTATGCCCTGCCCTAGCAGTGCCCGCCGCTGCCCGTTGCTAGTAGGATGGCAGAGTAGGAGGAGGACATGGCATCTTGCTCTGCTCACGTGTTAAAGCCCAAGCCCAAGAGGCTCCTGGGAGCTGGGCCAGCACAGCACCACTGACTGTCTGTCTATCTGTCTGTCTGTCTGGGCCAGCACAGCACCATTGTCTGTCTGTCTGTCTGTCTGATCTCTCCTTCATTAGCTGAGGATGGTGCCAGCAGAAAGAGAGCCAGCACTAGAACAAGCCAACAGTAAAGGACCATCAATCTACACACATCACTCTGAGATAACCCTAGCTGAAATGATAAGGCAACCATTGACAGATCCATGGCATACTAGGAATAGTTTTAAGAATAGCCTCTTTTTCTACATTCCAAATACTTCTTATGTAAGTAGAATTACTGTGGCTTTCTCCAATACCCAAGTGTTGTCCATGTCATTCTCTGGAATTAGAAACGTAATTAGTATCCTAGGTCCCATTAAACTGTTTAAAATAGACTTCTAGGAGACATTCTTTCTTTCACCACTCAGTCTCTCCAAGTAGTGCTTGTGCATGTAAATAATTCATAAAAGGGAAGGGCTAATGTTCTATTTGAAAGCGTGAAGAACAACAGCGTAGTAAGGTCACTTAATTTCCTTTGTCCACTTGTTGGAGGTGAGCCTCAGCTGACAGCTGATAGAATCCTGTGGTGAATTGTGGGAAAATAAGGGGCTGGTGTCTTTTGAACAATGGCTGCTGTCTGCTTTCAGTGTGTTCACCTCGGTCTAGCCCACTAACCTCGGACCTGCTAACAGGCTCTGCTCTCAGAACACCCTCCTAACCTCTCTAACCTGTCTCTGTTATCTCGGTGCTCGCAACAATGAGCCGCCTTTCTCACAGCAGACTATAAAGACGTTTAGAAAAAACATCCTCCTCTGTCCATGGAACTGGCTGCTCCATCCAGAGTGATGAAATTCATGGCAGGCAGGGGGAAAATAATGACTCATTTGCTGCCGTAATACATCATCCCGGTTCAGATGAAGGTTATTGACATATAACAGAGAAAATAAACAAACAGTTGCATACGTCTCTAATGCATACAACTACTATAATGTCTTTCAATCACTGGCGTTCAAAGGGCCACACGCATCTCACACATTTAGATTTGAACACCAAACGTGGCACTATTAATCTGCTATAATTTAAGTAAATAAATGGCATTCATAATTAATGAGTTTTCCAATTTCTTCCTCATTCCAAAACAAACTGGATGGAGGGCCTTCAGGAACCGACTGGGAGTGGAGGAAGCAAGTGTCTCACAGCAGAGAGACAGTAGCCCAAGGCAAACCCCAGACAAATCCCAGGCTCCACACAAGGACCTCTGGGAATGTGATAGGAGGGTACTCCAAAATCAACAGCTTCTAACTCACCACACAGTTCACACACAGTTCCAGTGCATATATTTAACCATTTATGCCAGCTAATTAATTTGAGTGTTCAAGATTCTTCTAGGAGCTGTCCAGATATAGATTCACAGTGAGTTTTAAAGAGGGGGCAGCTCTACTGTATCATTCCATTGAGTCACATTATCAGATTATCTACAGTTATGTACAACTGTTTGAACAAGACGCTGCCAGACAGACCCAGACAGAATCCTGATGTAGTCATTACACAAACCAAACGACTTGGAGCATTCATTAAACATTTAATAAATAAGTCAAGTTAGGATATTTCAAACTGTTTACACCATAAATATTCAATGTTTAGTAATGAAGCAATTTTCCAGGCCAGTGCAATTTGGAGAAAAAAAAATGATATTTACAACTATTTCTCACTCACTCACTCATATACAAACATACATACATACATACATACATACATACATACATACATACATACATACATACATACATACATACATACATATATATATATATACACACATAATACATACATACATACATACATACATACATACATACATACATACATACATACATACACACATAATACATACATACATACATACATACATACATACATACATACATACATACATACATACATACATACATACATACATACATACATACATACAGACAGACATACGAGAGCAATATCTATCTATCTCCAATGGGATCATCAAGGGTCACAACAAGGCCAACCTCCAGTGATCCCGCTGCCAGGAGCTGGCTGAATTGGCAGCTTTAGGAACAGTCTGCTATCGATGTGTGATTTTCTCCTTCTATTTACACTGATACCATAATCCTCGATCAATACGGCCAATAGACAGAGGCCGCTGGCGGAATTGATGAGGCGAGTGGTGGAGGAGCTAGCCTTCAGCCTCAGACAGTGGAACTAGAGAGAGAGACAGCAGAAAGAGAAAGAAGAGACAGATCTATCAAAAGAAGAGGCAGGCGGGGCTGGAGGCTAGCCCCTGAAGGTGGTGGGTGGTGGAGAAGAATCATTAAATCAGACCTGGGTACAGACAGAACACATATACATTTTGGAGGGAGCCAGCTGACTGGCTGCTGTAACGGTGAGCCAGTTCAGACGTGCCAGTTCCTATTGATCCGGCTGACTGGCTGCTGTAACGGTGATTCAGTTCAGACATGCCAGTCCCTATTGATCCGGCTGACTGGCTGCTGTAACGGTGAGCCAGTTCAGACGTGCCAGTTCCTATTGATCCGGCTGACTGGCTGCTGTAACGGTGATTCAGTTCAGACATGCCAGTCCCTATTGATCCGGCTGACTGGCTGCTGTAACGGTGATTCAGTTCAGACGTGCCAGTTCCTATTGATCCGGCTGACTGGCTGCTGTAACGGTGATTCAGTTCAGATGTGCCAGTTCCTATTGATCCGGCTGACTGGCTGCTGTAACGGTGATTCAGTTCAGATGTGCCAGTTCCTATTGATCCGGCTGACTGGCTGCTGTAACAGTGATTCAGTTCAGACGTGCCAGTCCCTATTGATCCAGCTGACTGGCTGCTGTAACGGTGATTCAGTTCAGATGTGCCAGTTCCTATTGATCCGGCTGACTGGCTGCTGTAACGGTGATTCAGTTCAGATGTGCCAGTTCCTATTGATCCGGCTGACTGGCTGCTGTAACAGTGATTCAGTTCAGACGTGCCAGTCCCTATTGATCCGGCTGACTGGCTGCTGTAACGGTGATTCAGTTCAGACGTGCCAGTTCCTATTGATCCGGCTGACTGGCTGCTGTAACGGTGATTCAGTTCAGACGTGCCAGTTCCTATTGATCCAGCTGACTGGCTGCTGTAACGGTAATTCAGTTCAGACATGCCAGTCCCTATTGATCCGGCTGACTGGCTGCTGTAACAGTGAGCCAGTTTAGATGTGCCAGTCCCTATTGATCCAGCTGACTGGCTGCTGTAACGGTGAGCCAGTTTAGATGTGCCAGTCCCTATTGATCCGGCTGACTGGCTGCTGTAACGGTGATTCAGTTCAGACATGCCAGTCCCTATTGATCCGGCTGACTGGCTGCTGTAACGGTGATTCAGTTCAGACATGCCAGTCCCTATTGATCCAGCTGACTGGCTGCTGTAACGGTGATTCAGTTCAGACATGCCAGTCCCTATTGATCCGGCTGACTGGCTGCTGTAACGGTGAGCCAGTTTAGATGTGCCAGTCCCTATTGATCCAGCTGACTGGCTGCTGTAACGGTGAGCCAGTTCAGACGTGCCAGTCCCTATTGATCCGGCTGACTGGCTGCTGTAACGGTGATTCAGTTCAGACGTGCCAGTCCCTTGCTTCTTCCTTATTTGTTTGTACTTTCTAATGATTTAAACATCTATTGCTGATGAGGCGCTGGGCAACCCTGAGCAGGTTACATTACCATTCCCTCTTACCCCCAGAATCCCATATTCTGGAGGAAGAACTGTCATTTTCTACTCTTCAATAAAGTCTAATCCTTAATTATAGATGAAGAAATTTGAGCAGGTCTATAGAGATGGAAACCTATGCTGCTCGCTCTCTCTCGCGCTCTCTCTCTCCAATTTATTCAACTTAAGGGGCTTTATTGGCATGAGAAACATGTTTCCATTGCCAAAAGAAGTGAAATAGATACTAAACAAAGGTGAAATAAACAATAAAAAATGAACAGTAAACATTACACTCACAAAAGTTCAAAAGGAACACAGCCATTTCAAATGTCACAGTATGTCTATATACAGTGTTGTAATGATGTGCAAATAGTTAAAGTACAAAAGGGAAAATAAATAAACATAAATATAGGTTGTATTTGCAATGGGGTTAGTTCTTCACTGGTTGGATTTGTTTTTTAATTCTTTATGGGTCTGTGTAATCTGAGGGAAATATGTGTCTCTAATATGGTCATACATTTGGCAGGAGGTTAGGAATTGCAGCTCAGTTTCCACCTCATTTTGTGGGCAGTGTCTTCTCTTGAGAGCCAGGTCTGCCTTCAGCTGCCTTTCTCAATAGCAAGGCTATGCTCACTGCCACTGTGTACTCTCTGTTTAGGGCCAAATAGAATTCTAGTGTGCTCTGTTTTTTTGTAAATTATTTCCAATGTGTCAAGTAGTTATCTTTTAGTTTTCTCATGATTTGGTTGGGTCTAATTGTGTTGCTGTCCTGGGGCTCTGTGGGGTCTGTTTGTGTTTGAGAACAGAACCCCAGGACCAGCTTGCTTAGGGGGCTCGTCTCCAGGTTAATTTCTCTGTAGGTGATGGCTTCGTTATGGAAGGGTTGGGAATCGCTTCCTGTTAGGTGGTTATAGAATTTAACAGCTCTTTTCTGGATTTTGACAATTAGCGGGTATCGGCCTAATTCTGCTCTGCATGCATTATTTGTGTTTTACATTGTACACAGAGGAAATTTTTCCAGAATTCTGCATGCACAGTCTCAATTTGGTGTTTGTCCCATTTTGAGAATTCTTGGTTGATGAGTGGACTCCAGACCTCACAACCATAAAGGGCAATGGGTTCTATAACTGATTCAAGTATTTTTAGCCAGATCCTAATTGGTATGTCGAATTTTATATTCCTTTTGATGGAATCGAAGGCCCTTCTTGCCTTGTCTCTCAGATTGTTCACAGCTTTGTGGAAGTTACCTGTGGCACTGATGTTTAGGCCGAGGTATGTATCGTTTTTTGTGTGCTCTAGGGCAACGGTGTCTAGACCTTTTTTGGAACACCATTATTTTGGTCTTACTGAGATGTACTGTCAGGGCCCAGATCTGACAAAATCTGTGCAGAAGATCTAGGTGCTGCTGTAGGCCCTCCTTGGTTGGGGACAGAAGCACCAGATCATCAGCAAACAGTAGACATTTAACTTCAGATTCTAGTAGGGTGAGGCCGGGTGGTGCAGACTGTTCTAGTGGCCTTGACAATTTGTTGATGTATATGTTGAAGAGGGTGGGGTTTAAGCTGCATCCCTGTCTCACCACCCGGGCCTGTGTAAAGAAATGTGTGTGTTTTTTCTAATTCTAACCGCACACTTGTTGTTTGTGTACATGGATTTTATAATTTTGTATGTTTCCCCCAACACTACTTTCCATCAATTTGTATAGCAGACCCTCATGCTAAATTTAATCAAAAGCTTTTTTATATCAACAAAGCATGAGAGACTTTGCCTTTGATTTGGTTCGTTTGTTTGTCAATTAGGGTGTGCATGGTGAATACGTGGTCTGTCGTACGGTAATTTGGTAAAAAGCCAATTTGACATTCGCTAAGTACATTGTTTTCGCTGAGGAAATGTACGAGTCTGCTGTTAATGATAATGCAGAAGATTTTTCAAGGTTGCTGTTGACGCATATCCCACAGTAGTTATTGGGGTCAAATTTGTCTCCACTTTTGTGGATTGTGGTGATCAGTCCTTGGTTTGAAATATTGGGGAAGATGCCAAAGCTGATGCTGATACAGCCAATTGGAATTTGTGGTCTGTATATTTTATTATTTCATTTAGGATACCATCAACCCCACAGGCCTTTTAAGGTTGGACGGTTTGTATTTTGTCCTGTAGTTCATTCAAGGTAATTGGAAAATCCAGTGGGTTCTGGTAGTCTTTAATAGTTGATTCTAATACTTGTATTTGATCATGTATGTATTTTTGCTGTTTGATCTTTGTTAGAGAGCCAAAAGGATTGGAGAAGTGGTTTATCCATTCATCTCCGTTTTGGATAGATGACTCTTCGTGTTGTTGTTTGTTTAGAGTTTTCCAATCTTCCCAGAAGTGGTTAGATTCTATGGATTCTTCAATAACATTGAGCTGATTTCTGACGTGCTGTTCCTTCTTTTTCCATAGTGTATTTCTGTATTGTTTTAGTGATTCACCATAGTGAAGACATAGGTCTCTATGTTTTTGGTTGGATAGGTTTCTCAATTTCTTTCTTGGGTTTGTGCATTCTTCATTTTTTTTACTGTTGTTGTTTAATTTAACCTTTTTTTAACTAGGCAAGTCAGTTAACTACACATTCTTACTTACAATGAAGGCCTACTGGGGAACAGTGGGTTAACTGCCTTGTTCAGGGGCAGAATGACAGATTTTTACCTTGTCAGCTCGGGGATTCCATGCAGCAAACTTTCAGTTACTGGCTCAAAGCTCTAACCACTTGGCTACCTGCTGCCCATTTGTCATTGTTGTTAATTTTCTCAGGTTGTCTGCTTGACATTTTTAGATTTGATAGGGAAGCTGAGGGGTCAAATATACTGTTTAGGTTTTCTACTGCCAAGTTTACACCTACACATTTTGTCCAGGAAATTGTCTACAAGGTATTGAATTTGTTGTTGTCTAATTGTTTTTTGGTAGATTTCCACACTATTTTCCTTCCATTATAGCATTTCTTAATATTATTCAGTACTTTTGGCTTTGATGCCTCATGATTGAGCATAACTCTGTTCAAGTAGAGTGTGATTTTGCTGTGATCTGATAGGGGTGTCAGTGGATTGACTGTGAACACTAAGAGACTCTGGGTTGAGGTCAGTGATAAGTAGTAGTCTACAGTACTACAGCCAAGAGATGAGCTATACAGTGGTTGCTCCACTAAAAGTTTTGCGATTATGCAGACTTAGAGGTAAATTGTGGTTTAGTAGAGTACACTGCGTCACCACTTCATTGCTCCAGACCAGCGCAAGGGGGAGTTAGAGCACTGATTATGCTTTTGGGTCCTACTGTGTCTCTAACTGACAATGAACGGGCGACATAAACCTAAATAGAAACTAATGATTGTGGACGACTTCAGTATTACTTACTGAAACTGTTGTTACACTAAGGTTTTTATTATTTTATTTTGTTAGGATTATTTTGCGCTTATTGTAGCCCACTCCCGAACAGTCACGTTGTACAGCGCCTGAGTGGTGCAACGGTCTAAGACACTGCATAGCAGTGCAAGCTGTGTTGCTACAGATGCTGGTTCAGTACCTGTGCCGGCATCAACTGGGAGACCCATGAGATGACTGTAGGTTTTTGGTTTCTCTCCCTCTAAAAACAGAAATAAATATTTCTAAAAAATAAACTGCCTTTATTTACAAATGAGTAACATTGTCTCACCCCATGTTCAATAATGGCCTTTTTCTTGCTCATTTTACATGATTTGAAAACAAAATAATGTCCAAAATATTGTTACATTTAAACAAAGTGATTATTATTATTATTGATATAGAATGATATAAAAGCCCCTTGGATATTCTCACAGATATATTATTAACCCTGTTATCAGCAGGACAATACACACTACTGTTCAAAAGTTTGGGGTCACTTAGAAATGTCCTTGTTTTTGAAAGAAGAGCACATTTTTTGTCCATTAAAATAACATCAAATTGAGCAGAAATACACTGTAGACATTGTTAATGTTGTAAATGACTAGTGTAGCTGAAAACGGCAGATTTTTTAATGGAATATCTACATAGGCGTACAGAGGCTCATTATCAGCAACCATCACTCCTTGGTTCCAATGGCACGTTGTGTTAGCTAATCCAAGTTTCTAATTTTAAAAGGCTAATTGATCATTAGAAAACCCTTTTGCAATTATGTTAGCACAGCTGAAAACTGTTGTTCTAATTAAAGAAGCAATAAAACTGTCCTTCTTTAGACTAGTTGAGTATCTGGAGCATTAGCATTTGTGGGTTCGATTACAGGCTCAAAATGGACAGAAACAAAGTACTTTCTTCTGAAAATCGTCAGTCTATTCTTGTTCTGAGAAATGAAGGCTTTTCCATGTGAGAAATTGCTAAGAAACTGAAGATCTCGTACAGCGCTGTGTACTACTCCCTTCACAGAACAGAACTGGTTCTAACCAGAATAGAAAGAGGAGTGGGAGGCCCCGGTGCACAACTGAGCAAGAGGACAAGTACATTAGAGTGTTTAGTTTGAGAAACCGATTCCTCACAAGTCCTCAACTGGCAGCTTCCTTAAATAGTACCCGCAAAACACCAGTCTCAACGTCAACAGTGAAGAGGCGACTCCGGGATGCTGGCTTTCTAGGTGGAGTTCCTCTGTCCAGTGTTCTTTTGCCCATCTTAATCTTTTCTTTTTATTGGACAGTCTGAGATATGGCTTTTTCTTTGACACTCTGCCTCGAAGGCCAGCATCCCGGAGTCGCCTCTTCACTGTTGACGTTGAGACTGGTGTTTTTCAGGTACTATTTAATGTGGATGGGGCCTCCCCAGTGGCACAGCTGTCTAAGTCACCGCAACGCAATGCAAAATGCGTTGCTACAGATACCCGTGCCGGCCGCCACCGGGACCCATGAGGCGGCTTTTGGTTTAAATTTAGAATCCTCCAATCCTCTATATGTATTTATTGGCTGAGTCGCGTACATTTTTTTAGATATACTGTAGGCCTACCGTAGGCGACATGAGTCTCACTAGTGTTGAGTAATGTGCTGTTAAAAGTGGTATAGGTCTTATTTATTTAAAGAGCATATTGAAGTTAGAAGCAATAGGATTTGAAGCAATAGCCTACAACTATTTTAGCACCGTTTCACACTGCTCTGAGACAAGCATGGGGACTGGTCTTGATAAATCAATGAGATTTTTATTTTCTCTGAATCTCAGTTTGGGTATTGGTTCGACTACAATTATACAATTAGGGTGTAGAAATGTCATGCTCTTAGTGTAACCTTTATTTAACTAGGAAAGCCAGTTAATCTTGACGCTAGGGGTCATATATACAGTATATATATTTTAATAACGTTCCCAAGGTAAACAGACTATTTCTCAGGTCAAGATCGTAGAATATGCATATAATTTACAGATTGGGATAGAAAACACTCCAAAGTTTCCAAAACTGTCAAAATATTGTCTGTGAGTATAACAAAACTGATTCTGCAGGCAAAAACCTGAGAAAATCTAACCCGGAAGTGTTTAAAAAAAAATAAAAAAAATCTGTGTTTCCTGGCTCGTCTTTCTTCCACTTAAAGGGCTATCAACCAGATTCCTTTTCCAATGGCTTCCTCAGGCTGTGACCAGGCTTTAGACATAGTTTCAGGCTTTTATTTTGAAAAATGAGCGAGATTTTTCAAAACTAGTCAGGTGTCCTCTGAATAGTTCCTGCGCGCGAGAGGGGTAGCTCTCCATTTTCCTTTTCTCTCTTATTGAATAGGTTACGGTCCGGTTGAAATATTATCGATTATGTTTGTTAAAAACAACCTGAGGATTGATTATAAAAAACATTTGACATGTTTCTACGACCATTACGGATACTTTTTGGAATTTTCTTCGAACGGAACGAGGCTTTGGTTTTCTGAACATAACGCGCAACCCAAATTGCGTTTTTGTTGTCATAAAAGTAATATTTATTGAACAAAAAGAACATTTGTTGTGTAACTGGGAGTCTCGTGAGTGCAAACATCCGAAGATTATCAAAGGTAAGCGATTAATTTTATTGCTTTTCTGTCTTTCGTGACCAAGCTAACCAAGCTAAAATAAGGCTAACTGTTCTAGCATTGATTGATACACTCACAAAAGCTTGGATTGCTTTCACTGCAATGCATATTTTCAAAATCTGACACGATAGGTGGATTAACAACAAGCGAAGCTGTGTTTTGGTATATTTCACTTGTGATTGCATGATTATAAATATTTTTTGTAATATTTTTGAATCTGATACGTTTGGGAATTTCTTCTGCCTTTCAGGACCGGAACGAGGCTGTAGTTTTCTGAACATAACGCGCAACCCAAATGGCGTTTTTTTGTTATAAAAGTAATATTTATCGAACAAAAAGAACATTTATTGTGTAATTGGGAGTCTCGTGAGTGCAAACATCTGAAGATTATCAGAGGTAAGCGATTAATTTTATTGCTTTTCTGACTTTCGTGACCATGCTAATTTGGGGCTAGCTGTTCTAGCATTGATTGATAAACTCACAAAAGCTTGGATTTCTTTCGCTGTAAAGCATATTTTCAAAATCTGACACGATAGGTGGATTAACAACAAGCTAAGCTGTGTTTTGGTATATTTCACTTGTGATTTCATGATTATAAATATTTTTAGTAATATTTTGCGCCCTGCAATTCAGCGGTTGTTTAGGAAAATGATCCCGTAAAAGGGATCCGTAGCGCAGAGAAGTTAAGAACAAATTCCCCGTCGGAGAATTGAAACCCAGTCTCCCACGTGCCAGCAAGACACAGGGATTCTTTAGCTAAATAGACAAGTACTGTAGCCTACTCCCGACCGTCACATTGTACAGCGCCATATTTTCCATTCCATCCTTAGTTTTTCTTGGAATAGAAACACCATAATATTAAGCAAATGAATTAAGCAAAATGTCTTAAAATCAGTCCCATATACTATGTTCTTACAAAAAAGGTTTTAAATTCTTTAGTACAGCCACTATTGAAGGCTATCAAATGCTTCTCAAAGATGCCCTCGGGTGGTCAAACTAGCACTAACTAGCATTAATGGTACCATTGGTTGGCACTTAAATAACGTGCATAGAATTCTGCGGCACCATGCAAGCTGTGCCGCAGTACGCTGCAACTTTTAAAGAACGAACCACTGTAGGTGTACCTACCGTAGGAGTCCCCTCGAAGCCTACCGTTTACTATGTACATACCCAGCGTGGGACAGAGCTACAGGAGTTCTCTCTCTCTCTCATTCAATCACCCTGACACTGAATCACCCCAGCCTGGAATCTGAGGGTGCAGACGTTCATTGTTAGATCAGTCGTACAGTACTGTGCTTTTGTTTGTGTGTGTGTGAGTGTATGTACACACTGTATGTGGGAAGAGAGAAAGAAAGAGAGAGAGAGTGAGAAAAGGGAGAGTGAGCGTGAGAGCTGGACCGCTGGATGGGTGTCATCCATAATTAGTCTGTCCTCACTCAGCGCTGTGTTATTAAATGATCCTCAGCATGCAGCGCGCTCTATTATTTTAATAAATCACCCCAAAGAATAACTCGCCGCAGACCTCCAAACCGATAATCTACACTTCCTCCTGCCCCTAAACCTATTATAGCCTTTAATTGATTAAATTACCAGTCACAGTGCTCAGGGGAGGAGCACTGTTAGGACTGCCCCTCCCCCCCCCCCCCCCCCCAACCTGGTGCTCAAAAATTATGATCATTACATTTAAGATAAACTAATTACGGGGAACAGCATTCCCGTGATCGATGGCATGACTTCAACAGTATCCTAATTCACTTAGAGGCCTTCTGCTGCCCAGTCACACGCAGCACAGCACAGGCATGATAAATTAGAGTGGGGCTCTCTCCACCACCGCCACACCCCCTGTCCCTGCCAGCCAGCCAGTCTCTCTGGTCTGATAGTCATCCTCTGGCCCCACTACAGTAGGGAGATTTAACATGGCTAAACACTCAGAGTCATCAGTAGGGTCCAGAGTTTTTCCTGGTCAGGGCCTGTTTCCATAACCACCTCAGAGTATGAGTGATGATCTAGGATCAGTTTGGACTATTAGACATTAATGAATAAGATTACATGGACAGATCCTAGATCGACACTTCTACTCTGAGATGCGTTGTGGATAAGGGCCTTGGACATATTCTCAGGAAAACTCAGTCATTCTAAAACATGCCTATATAGCGGAGATGGAGAGATAACTCAGGATCTATCTCTACTGAAACATTCCAGTACAGGTACAACTACAATTTAACCAAGACATGCTGAAAAGCCACCTGAAACGTGTGCTGAAAAATAGAAATGAACACGTTGTCTATGTGCTGTCCTCACAATTTACTGTATATCTCTGAGCTGTTGGGTTGGATTCACACACTTCTGTCTTCATTATAGGCCTAGTCTGTCTCTGGAGCTTGGGCTTGTCATTGGTCTGTTAGAAAGATGTCTCCTGTTTTAAGAGTGGTGTAACATTCCAAGCCTGGCTCTGGGGCACCTTCAACCATTAAGGGAAGAGGCTGGGGAAAACAGCCCTCTACCACCGTGGAATGATTTCCCCATGCCACAAACCACGTGGAAATCCGCTTTGGACTAGACAACGAGAGCATAGGACAAGATGTCAGAAATGATCTAGTGTTTAAAAACAAAAAGTAGAGCACTGTTGAAAAGTACCACATTTTGAAATTTAAACCATTCAAACTGCCTAGAGACTACATGTATTTCAACGTTTATTTCAACATTTAAATCCTAGGGCCTATGGTCTAGAGGGCTTCACACCATCAAAGACCCACTGCAGCCAGCCAGCCAGACAGCCAGCAGGGCTCAGTCAATAGGGGTCCTGATCCTAAACCACAGAGACAGTTAACCTCAGCTCCTCCTCATAATCCCTCCATGTGTAGTAGCAGCAGGTGTGTCTGCCCTGAAGCATGTATGAGTATCTGTGTCATTGATTATCTGAGTACATCAGAGTTGTATGTGGGTTGTCTGTATGTCAACCACTAAGCAATCCTGGTCTCCCCCAGCAAAGTTGAAATAGTCAATTAAACAAGCCACGGCATTAATGTTGCAACCCTGGCTTTGCAATATGGAAGTCAATGACAATATAATTACAGCTGTTGGATGGAAGGGTAAAACTGTCATTATAGATGTTACCATTTTAGAAAGCTATTTATCCTCTGGATATAACAAAAATGAGAGAGAGAGAGAGCGAGAGAGAGAGAGAGAGAGAGCGAGAGAGAGAGAGAGCGAGAGAGAGCGAGAGCGAGAGCGAGAGAGAGAGAGAGAGAGAGAGAGAGAGAGAGAGAGAGAGAGAGAGAGGCTCAGGGGTATAAACCCTAAGTAAATTAAGATGCAAACAAAGGAACACAGATGAAGCACATTGCATGACTGTGATTAATTTACGAGAGACTCCAGTTATTGAGAAAAAAATTCAGACCAAGTGAGATTAAATGTGCCATTAAGAGAACAGAGAAATAACGTCTGTTTTAATTACACACATCAGTTATAGAGAACACAGGGCTTTGACCTTGACAGCAGCTAACCTGCAGGTAGAAAGGTGTGATGCTGAGAGTTGGTGTTTGGATGCTCTACCACAAGCTTCTGGCCCAGTCAGGCTGTGTTGACATTCAATGACATAACTCCTGTACTTCGTAACCACTGATGGTGAATGGGCAGGATAATATAATATACGTCAGATCAGTGGCCATGAGGGAAAGGAGATTAAAAAAATAAGCCATTAAAAATTGGGATGTAGCAATGTGTTTGAGTGAGTGTGTGCTGGGCCTGACTCCCTATAGCAGATGTGGCCCCCTCCCCTGGCCTTCTACTGCTGTGTTATGTTGGCAGAGCGGAGCAGAGTAGAACACACTGTGTCAGACCACCCTCCTCCACTGGTTCTCTGTGAGCAGCCTGACATGCTGACTACACCGGACTAGCTAATTTGTCCTGGGATATAAACATTGGGTTGTTATTTTACCTGAAATGCACAAGATCCTCTACTCTGACAATTAATCCACAGATAAAAGGGTAAACCTAGTTTGTTTCTAGTAATCTCTCCTCCTTCAGGCTTCTTCTTCTGACTTCATATGGCAGTTGACAACCAACTTTAAGGTGCATTACTACCATCAACTGGACTGGAGTGTGGACCTCAGTTCATCTTTCAATCACCCACGTGGGTACATGCTCCTAAAAAACAATGAGAAGATGGGAGAAGCAGGACTTGCAGCGCATCAAGGGTAAAAAAATAGAACCAAGTTGTATTTTAGCGCCTGGCTAGGCAGACGCTCGTTGACGCGTACGAGCAGTTTGGATGAAATTATTGAATAACATGTATGTGTACATTTATTTTGCAACGCGAAAGGTGTGGTCAGCATGTGAGCCCAAATACTGACACACTCATTCCAGCTGCTGCTAAGAATCTAATGAAGCCTATCGTTACTCAGCAGTTTTAGACTGGGGGAGAGAGAGAGAAAAGACTTTGAGATACAGTCATAGAGTATAAACATTATCGCTACACAAAACAGAATGGTTTGGATTGGTCTTCATAAAATATCATTTCTGATGTAAAACTGGGTATTACCATGTCATCATAATACTGCTCTGAACCTCTGTAGAAGGCCCAGGTTTGTTATGCAAACAAGATGACAATCTGTATTCATCATTGTAATGTAAATTGATTCAACACCAGCTGCCAGCTCATAGTACTGTAAACAGTGCTTCAACACCCACCCTGTTACTGTAGCAACCCTGTAAAATTCCTTTATTATAGTTCTATTGACCACTTAATGATGTTCTGTTTTAGCGCTGAACAGCAGAGCCTCTATCAAGTCAGTTCGAGATTAGCTGACCTAATGTATAAAGTCAGCATCCCAAATGGCACTACTTTTGACCAGATCCATTTGGGACCTGGTTAAAAGTAGTGCACTACATAGGGCATATGGTTCCATTTGGGACACAGTCAAAGCCAAGTACTCAGACTGTACGGTTCCAATGAGCTCATTAATTGGCAATTTATTGTTCCAATTTGCTCCCGAGTGGCAGCGGTCTAAAGCACTGCATCTCAGTGCTAGAGGCATCACTACAGACCCTGGTTTGATTCCAGGCTGTATCACAACCGGCCGTGATTTGTAGTCCCACAGGACGTCACACAATTGGACCAGCGTCGTCCGGGTTTGGCCGGGGTAGACCGTCATTGTAAATAAGAGTTTGTTATTAACTGACTTGCCTAGTTAAATAAAGGTCATATAATAAAAAATATATATATCTATAATCCCTCGGGCTATATATTTCATAGAAAAGCAATGCAGGGTATTGAATAATGAAGAGGTTAAAACATTAGCTAGCTACCACAGGAAACATTCAGAGTTGGCCAGTGCTTCGCCTATGGCTTGTGTCAGCTAGCACTAGCTTATAAATATGCAGGTACGCCGAAAGCCATGAGTAAGGTAGTTCCTTATTGGCGGCCAACAATAAAGGTTCAGAGGGGACCTGCAGAGAGGATTAACACCACATGACATTAATCATCACAGCCACTCTGGCTCTGAGAACACCTGCCTGTAACAATCTCAAAGAAAAACACACACATGAAAAAATCACTCAACTTGATGGGAGGAGGTAGGTGAAGAGGTGTGTGTTTTGACAGAGCGCAAGAGAACATCAATTGAAGGGAGAGTGGATCCGCAGCAAAAACATAAATAAATGAGGTGAAAATCTGGAGAGTGTGCTGGTTGTTGAGAAGCACACTGAGGCCCATCTAATTACCCCAACAGAGGCAGCTCGGGCTGGCACACACACACACACACACACACACACACACACACACACACACACACACACACACACACACACACACACACACACACACACACACACACACACACACACACACACACACACACACACACACACACACACACACACACACACACTCAAGGCCGCCTGATTTGATCTGAAAGTAGGGGTGCAAAAGCTTGTTAACCTTTTCTCAATCTAGGGGGTGCTGTTTCCACTTTGGAAAATATCGTCTCCAAATTAAACTGCCTCATACTCAATTCTTGCTCGTACAATATGCATATTATTATTACTATTGGACAGAAAACAATCTCTAGTTTCTAAAACCGTTTGAATTATGTCTGTGGGTGAACCAGAACTCTTTCTGCAGCGAAATCCATGACAGGAACTGCGAAGGTCTGAAAACGAGGCTCTGTTCTCAGATCAGTTTAAAGCTCTGTATGTATCCTATGGGTCGACATGAACTGCACCCGCCTTCCCCTGGATGTCAGTAACCAATGAGAAGTGGAATGGAGTGTCTACGTAGTTCTCAGAGCTTATAAAAGGCCAAGGAACGAAGTGAGCTCTCTTTTCGTCGTTCGTCATTGCGCAAAGCAAGACCTCAAGATGGCATTTTGAAACGCTCAGTTATCGGCCTTAGCTATATCCGTCTGTAATTTAATTCGATATAGGTGTTAGAAACATCATAACGAAGTTATTTTAAACCGAGTTATATCAGTTTATGCGAGTATATTGCTATTTTCGGAATTTCCTTAGTATTGCGTTTTGGGGATTTGGGCATGTTGTGGCCACATAGCTATTGTTAGCTGCTAATTCCGAAGTTGAAGACGACGTTTTACAACCAAGCAACGATTCTTTTGGACAAAGGACACCTTGCCCAAGATTCTGATGGAAGCTCGTCCAAAAGTAAGAGCTATTTATGATGTTATTCCGTATTTATGTGGAAAAATGTAAACGCATTTGTCCGCCATTATTGCGGCACTAGTCTGGCTGTAACGCACACTGTATGTCTAGTAACGTTAATTTTAAAAATCTAACTCAGCGGTTGCATTAATAACTAATGCATCTTTCATTTGCTGTCCAACCTGTATTTTTTAGTCAATCTAATCGATAAATAATCGTAAACTTAGGTGCCTTTCCAAGATGGCGCCGGCCAGAATGCATGACCTGTTGCCACTGATCACATTGTATAACCACGATTTGTGCTGCTAAATATGCACATTTTCGAACAAAACCTATATGCATTGTGTTATATGATGTTACAGGACTGTCATCTAACGAAGTATATCAAGGTTAGTCAAAAATTATATATCTTTTGCTGTATTGTTACGATTGCTAACCTGTGCTGCTGGTAAATTGCTTGTGTTTCTGGCTATTGTGCTAAGCTAATATAATGCTATATTGTGTTTTCGCTGTAAAACACTTAAAAAATCGGACATATTGGCTGGATTCACAAGATGTTGGGCGGACAACACTGAGTCACGCTCACGCGTGGACGGACAACACTGAGTCACGCTCACGCGTGGACGGACAACACTGAGTCACGCTCACGCGTGGACGGACAACACTGAGTCACACTCACACTAGCTGGCTAGATCACACTGATGACTCATGCCAACCAACACACAGTCAGCTATCCCTCAGAGAGACACACACACAGGGCTGTAGACAGACAGGAAGCCATCTCACAACACTATGCAGAGATCATCCTCACGCCCAGCTCTCACTGGTAATAGTCACTAAAGCATTGACCTCTGACCTCTGGGCTGCAGTCAGTAGGGCCATAGAGAGTAATCTGCCCTCCACATATTACTAGTAGTGAGTGGCACTGTGAATAGAGAGAGGACTCCATGAGATGACAGTGTGTCAGGGAACGGCGAGCGGGTCGGCGGGCAGGCGCACAGCCCTCATCTGCTCTGCCCTGCTGCTGTCTCTGTTCTGGTAAACAAGGACTGGGATGACAAGGTTAGTATATTGCTCTTCCTGCAAAAGCAATAATGTATTCCAGCCGGCTAATGGCCTCGGCTCCAATTAATCTGATTGTCTGGGAGCAGGGCTGAGCTGGGCTGAGTGGGTTGTCTCAGTGCATTTGCCATACACCGCCACCATACAAACACAGCGCGCACACACACATAGGCAGGCACACACACACACATAGGCAGGCACACACACACACACACACACACACACACACACACACACACACACACACACACACACACACACACACACACACACACACACACACACACACACACACACACACACACACACACACACACACACACACAAGCGCATGTGCACATATACAGTACCAGTCAAAAGTTTGGACACACCTACTCATTCAAGGGTTTTTCTTTATTTTCACTATTTTCTACATTGTAGAATAATAGTGAAGACATCAAAACTATGAAATAACACATGTAGTAACCAAAAAAGTGATAAACAAATCAAAATATATTTTATATTTGAGATTCTTCAAAGTAGCCACCCTTGATGACAGCTTTACACACTCTTGGCATTCCCTTAACCAGCTTCATGAGGTAGTCACCTGGAATGCATTTCAATTAACAGGTGTGCCTTGTTAAAAGTTAATTTGTGGAATTTCTTTCCTTCTTAATGCATTTGAGCCAATCAGTTGTTTTGTGACAAGGTAGGGTTGATATACAGAAGATAGCGCTACTTGGTAAAATACCAAGTCCATATTATGGCAAGAACAGCTCAAATAAGCAAAGAGAAATGACAGTCTATGATTACTTTAAGACATGAAGGTCAGTCAATCCGGAACATTTCAAGAACTTTGAACGTTTCTTCAAGTGCAGTCGCAAAAACCATCAAGCGCTATGATGAAACTGGCTCTCATGAGGACCGCCACAGGAAAGGAAGACCCAGAGTTACCTCTGCTGCAGAGGATAAGCTCATTAGAGTTAACTTTACCTCAGATTGCAGCCCAAATAAATGCTTCACAGAGTTCAAGTAAAAGACACATCTCAACATCAACTGTTCAGAGGAGACTGCGTGAATCAGGCCTTCATGGTCGAATTCATGGTCGAACCAATACTAAAGGACACCAATAAGAAGAAGAGACTTGTTTGGGCCAAGAAACACGAGCAATGGACATTAAACCGGTGGAAATCTATCCTTTGGTCTGATGAGTCCAAATTTGAGATTTCTGGTTCCAACCTTCATGTCTTTGTGAGACACAGAGTAGGTGAACGAATGATCTCTGCATGTGTGGTTCCCACCGTGAAGCATTGAGGAGGAGGTGTGATGGCGTGGGGGTGCTTTGCTGGTAACACTGTCTGTGATTTATTTAGAATTCAAGGCACACTTAACCAGCATGGCTACCACAGCATTCTGCAGCGATACACCATCCCATCTGGTTTGCACTTAGTGGGACTTTGTTTTTTAACAGGACAATGACCCAAAACACACCTCCATGCTGTGTGAGGGCAATTTGACCAAGAAGGAGAGTGATGGAGTGCTGCATCAGATGACCTGGCCTCCACAATCAACCGACCTCAACCCAATGGAGATGGTTTGGGATGAGTTGGAGCACAAAGTGAAGGAAAAGTAGCCAACAAGTGCTTAGCATATGTGGGAACTCCTTCAAGACTGTTGTAAAAGTATTCCAGGTGAAACTGGTTGAGAGAATGCCAAGAGTGTGCAAAGCTGTCATCAAGGCAAAGGGTGGCTACTTTGAAGAATCTAAAATAAAAAATGTATTTTGATTTGTTTCACACCTTTTTGGTTAATACATAATTCCATATGTGTTATTTCACCGTTTTTATGTCTTCTCTGTTATTCTACAATATAGAAAATAATCAAAATAAAGAAAAACCCTTGAATAATTAGGTGTGTCCAAACGTTTTACTGTTACTGTTGCCGCACACACACACACACACACACACACACACACACACACACACACACACACACACACACACACACACACACACACACACACACACACACACACACACACACACACACACACACACACACACACACACACACACACACACACACACACACACACACACACACACACACACACACAAGCCACAGGAGGTTGGTGGAACCTTAATTGGAAGGACGGGCTCTTGGTAATGCCTGGAGCGGAATAAGTGGAATGGTATTACATGGTTTCCAGGTGTTTGATGCTATTCCATTTACTCCGTTCCGGCCATTATTATAAGCAGTCCTCCCCTCAGCCGCCTCCTGTGACACAAACGCACGCACACACTAACTTCAGTACAGTACCGTCCACCCCATTCAGCCTGAGGAAGGAGGCTGCCTGCTTGCCTGCCATCCAGCGTGCGGCATGGCCTAACAAGGTGATAATGCAGCAGTTATTACACAGCCACAGTGCATTAGCATCAACACACCTGATCTCTCACCCAAGCATCACTGTGCTACAGCAGCCACTGTAGTCGCTGCCATTAGAATCACTGATGGAGTGAGTCCATTCTGTTAATGCATCCATCTTCTCCCACGGAATCATCATATCACGTACATGACATTGCCCTCTGGGTTTACACACACACATCATCCACTCCCACCGGATCAGTGTGTGTGAGCTCATTGTTCTCTTTTATCCAATTCCTGCTCATCTGTGTTTAGGGAGATGAAAGTTGTAATAACCGAACACTAGCTAATTGATTTACTGTTTGTTCCAATCAATAGTAAATGACAGTCTAGTTACTGTTATGCAGTTGTATCAGTGTGTTCAGCCATGATGTTCAGTTGCTTGATGAGCTCTTTAATAACAGGCCTTTATTATGTGCAATGATTATGCTGTGTGAAGAATTAGTATACTGCTGAAGTGTCTTGAGTGGCAGCTGCTTTAAGAGGGAGGAGGGTTTACTATAGAGCTGGAAGCCCCAGAGGAAGGACTGAGTGACTGAGTGATTCCCCGTGAATCTCTCTGAATATTGACAAGGCAGCAGTAACTGTGAAGTGCTGGGAAAGCCAGACCGACTTTATTGTAGCAGCTCTGCTTGAAGTTATTAGTCAAAGACAGATGGCGGAGAATAAACATCTACAAATGTCAGACGAGACGTGTGAGATCCGGAGGCGCTGGCTGTCGGTTAGCCCACATAAACACAAACTGCTGTGACATCACTAAGTGGAAGCTAGTATAGAGGAGACGCTGTCTATCTTAGACAGGTGGGGTGTGGCTAAGGATGGATTTACCGTCCCCACTGTAAAAACAACAGCATTTAACACAACAACATGAGGCTAGATTACATTACCGTTTCAAATGTCCACCTTCTGTTCAATTTCTCTTTGCGAAAATGTTTGCAATCTGATTTCTAAAAGACTGACAATAAAATTGCAGTCTCTTCAAAGATCTGTAAAGCCACATTGAGGGCAGGGAAGCACCAGGTGCATATTGAAGAGAATTGTAAACAAGACATACCTGTTACGGCTGTCGCTCTCCTCATCCTCGGATGAGGTGAGGAGAGAAGGATCTTCAGACCAAAATGCGGAGTCAGGGAAATAAGCCATTTTTATTACAAATACGACGTAGACTAAACAAAACAAAACACTTTCAAAACTTACAAAATAACAAAACGACGTTGACGCAACCTGAACATAAACTTACATAGACAAACGTAAACTCACGAACAGGAACGTACATCGAAACATACGAACAGCCAAACAGCTCCGAAAGTGAATACATCGAACACAACGACGAAAGACATCACAGGAGACAATCACCCACAAACAAACAGTGAGAATGCCCTACCTAAATATGACTCTTGATTAGAGGAAAACGCAAACCACCTGCCTCTAATCAAGAGCCATACCAGGCAAACCAAAACCAACATAGAAACAGATAACATAGACTGCCCACCCAAAACACATGCCCTGACCATAAACACATAAAAACAACATAAAACAGGTCAGGACTGTTACAGTACCCCCCCCTCAAGGTGCGCACGCCGGGCGCACCAGCACAAAGTCCAGGGGAGGGTCCGGGTGGGCAGTTGACCACGGTGGTGGTTCCGGCTCAGGACGCTGTCCCCATACCACCATAGTCACTCCCCTCTTCTGTCTACCCCTTCTACTGACCACCCTAACACTACCTTCCCCTAAATAAACAGCTAGCACCGGGACAAGGGGCAGCACCGGGACAAGGGGTAGCACCGGGACAAGGGGCAGCACCAGAACAAGGGGCAGCACCAGAACAAGGGGCAGCACCAGGATAAGGACCATCACCGGAATAAGGGGCAGCACCGGGACAAGGGGCAGCACCGGGACAAGGGGCAGCACCGGGACAAGGGGCAGCACCGGGACAAGGGGCAGCACCGGGACAAGGGGCAGCACCGGGACAAGGGGCAGCACCGGGACAAGGGGCAGCACCGGGACAAGGGGCAGATCCCGGCTGAAGGACTCTGGCAGGTCCTGTTTGGACGGCTCTGGCAGGTCCATGCAGGCTGACGGCTCTCGACGCTCATGGCAGACTGACGGCTCTCTACGCTCATGGCAGGCTGACGGCTCTCGACGCTCATGGCAGGCTGACGGCTCTCGACGCTCATGGCAGGCTGACGGCTCTCGACGCTCATGGCTCTCTGACGGCTCTGGCTGCTCATGGCTCTCTGACGGCTCTGGCTGCTCATGGCTCTCTGACGGCTCTGGCTGCTCATGGCTCTCTGACGGCTCTGGCTGCTCATGGCTCTCTGACGGCTCTGGCTGCTCATGGCTCGCTGGCGGCTCTGGCAGATCCTGTCTGATTGGCGGCTCTGGCAGATCCTGTCTGGTTGGCGGCTCTGGCAGATCCTGTCTGGTTGGCGGCTCTGGCAGATCCTGTCTGGTTGGCGGCTCTGGCAGATCCTGTCTGGTTGGCGGCTCTGGCAGATCCTGTCTGGCGGGCGGCTCTAGCGGCTCCTGTCTGGCTGACGGCTCTAGCGGCTCCTGTCTGGCGGATGGCTCTGTAGGCTCATGGCAGACGGGCGGCTTTGCAGGCTCATGGCAGACGGGCGGCTTTGCAGGCTCCTGGCAGACGGATGACTCAGATGGCGCTGGGGAGACGGATGGCTCAGATGGCGCTGGGGAGACGGATGGCTCAGATGGCGCTGGGGAGACGGATGGCTCAGATGGCGCTGGGGAGACGGATGGCTCAGATGGCGCTGGGGAGACGGATGGCTCTGGCCGGATACGGCGCACTGTAGACCTGGTGCGTGGTGCCGGAACTGGAGGCACCGTGCTAATGATAAGCACCTTCCTACTAGTGCGTGGAGCAGGGACAGGGCACACTGAACTCTCAAAGCGTACTCTATACCTGGTGCGTGGTACCGGCACTGGTGGCACCTGGCTGAGGGCACGCACCTCAGGACTAGTACGGGGAGAAGTGACAGTGTGTACAGGACTTAGGAGACGCACAGGTGGCTTAGTGCGTGGGGCCGGAACTGGAAGCACTGAACTGGATACACGCACTATAGGGAGAGTGCGTGGAGGAGGAACAGGGCTCTGGAAATGCACTGGTAGCCTAGTGCGTATTGTAGGCACTGTAGGTACTAGGCTGGGGCGGGGAGGTGGCGCCGGAAATACCGGACCGTGCAGGCGTACTGGCTCTCTTGAGCATTGAGCCTGCCCAACCTTACCTGGTTGAATGCTCCCGGTCGCCCGCCCAGTACGGGGAGGTGGAATAACCCGCACCGGGCTGTGTAGGCGAACCGGGGAAACCCTGCGTAAGGCAGGTGCCATGTATGCCGGCCCGAGGAGACGCACTGGAGACCAGACGCGTTGAGCCGGCCTCATGACACCTGGCTCAATGCCCAATCTAGCCCTACCAGTGCGGGGAGGTGGAATAACCCGCACCGGGCTATGCACACGTACAGGAGACACCGTGCGCTCTACTGCGTAACACGGTGTCTGCCCGTACTCCCGCTCTCCACGGTTAGCCTGGGAAGTGGGCGCAGGTCTCCTACCTGCCCTTGGCCCACTACCCTTTAGCCCCCCCCCAAGAAATTTTTGGGAGTTACTCACGGGCTTTTCGGGCTTCCGTGCAAGACGTGTCCCCTCATAATTCCGGTTTCGAGCTTTCCGGTAGCCTCTGCTCTCCTCAGTGCCTCCACCTGTTCCCATGGCTTTTCGGGCTTCCAGCCACGTCTCCTTGCTGCCTCCTCAAACCACCGCTCCTGGGCTTTAGCTGCCTCCCTCTCTTCCTGGGAACGGCGATTTTCTCCTGCCTTAGCCCAGGGACCTTCTCCATTCATTATCTGCTCCCATGTCCAGAAATCCTTGTTTTTCTCCTGTCCCTTACTCCGTTTATTTTTCCCTTGCCGCTTGGTCTTAGCGTGGTGGGTGATTCTGTTACGGCTGTCGCTCTCCTCATCCTCGGATGAGGTGAGGAGAGAAGGATCTTCAGACCAAAATGCGGAGTCAGGGAAATAAGCCATTTTTATTACAAATACGACGTAGACTAAACAAAACAAAACACTTTCAAAACTTACAAAATAACAAAACGACGTTGACGCAACCTGAACATAAACTTACATAGACAAACGTAAACTCACGAACAGGAACGTACATCGAAACATACGAACAGCCAAACAGCTCCGAAAGTGAATACATCGAACACAACGACGAAAGACATCACAGGAGACAATCACCCACAAACAAACAGTGAGAATGCCCTACCTAAATATGACTCTTGATTAGAGGAAAACGCAAACCACCTGCCTCTAATCAAGAGCCATACCAGGCAAACCAAAACCAACATAGAAACAGATAACATAGACTGCCCACCCAAAACACATGCCCTGACCATAAACACATAAAAACAACATAAAACAGGTCAGGACTGTTACAATACCAGACTTACAAGATGACTGACATCATCCTATGTTGTTTAGGAGTCAATTACCTGGTGATTGGATGACACCTGGTTGTCACATGCGCCGAATACAACCTTACAATGAAATGCTTACTAACAAGCCCTTAACCCAGCCTATCCCAGCAGCCCTTTAGACAAAACACTATGATTTAACTAGCCCCTGTCAGTTAGCGAGTCCCTCCCTGTAGGCTGTGTCGTCCTTTATGTCACTTCTAAAATGCACTGTATGCTATGACTAGGAGTCACTGCAAGGGCTGCATATAGACCAGTGGAATAAATGAGGCAGTGTACACATCAAACGCTAGTCTGGAACATAGAGCAGGATGCCAACATGGCTTAACCCATGCATGGAGATGAATATGCTGCGATGCGTCGTTGTCCTCAGTCTTGGTCTTGGGTGCTGAGGGAGGCATTGGCTATTCTGGCAGTGCTATTGTTCCCTTCTATCCTTTTCATCGCAAGGCACAAAATGTGAGCATAAATCATTTGGAGAGCTTCCAGATATTTTTTTTCTTTCTTTCTCAGTGTATTTTCTTGTCTTCCCTGGGTTGCTCATTTGCACTTGAAAAAATAGCTATGCCGTGGACCCGGTGCACTTTTATGAAGGAAACTGACAGTCAGATGAAGCAGGTTCCCCAGTCCCTCCTCCCCAACCACCCCCTTAACCCCCCCTTAACCCCCCCCCCTCAACCCCCTCACTCCTCAAATGTACATTTATAATGCCGATGGAACGGCGGGGCCTCAGGAAGATGGCAACATTAAAGTGAGAAGTGGGTGTTCTTTTTTCCCCTTATATATCTGCTAGTTAAATATCTGCTAGTTAAATATTCCTAGTTAAACAAAAATAAAGGTGGTTGTCTCAGCAAAAACATCCCCTCTTCCTGCAACTGTGTCTCTTTAAGGGTAAGTATTATGCACTTTTTGCTCTTAGACTGAGATCTGGCAATATGTTAGCTTTCCCCCCCCACACATCCGCCATTTAGATAAACCAGAGCGGTTTATATGTAGAGGCTGAGGTGGCACGTCAAGCTATATGCTTTCTCTTTGCATTGGCCAGGATGATATGTTTATGTATGAACAGAGCAGGTAAGACAGGCAGGTGAGCTACGTTTTACTGTGTATAAGGTAAGCTGCATCTATCACTGGCAGGAGGCTGGAGTGTACACCACCACAGTGTCAAAACACAGCAGTAAACAACGAGAAGCATCAAGCTGCAGACTCATAACTTGTGTCTGTCACACTGTAAATGGATGAAAGACACATGTAATAAATGACATCCTGTTGCTCATATCATATCAGAGATATAAACAGCCAGTGTCTTCTGGGGATAAACCAGACAGCAGATAAATACATATTTTTTGTGGTGCACCCAAGAGGGCTTTCAGCTTTACAGTCTTCTTCAGTGTGTAGGTGAAATGTTATTTTAATTCAAAACAGCATTTTTAGGGAACAAACAATGACTAGAAGGCTGTAAACCGAAATGTCTGTGTACGCTATCCCTGATGCAGTGAAAAGAATACAAAAATGTAATAATGAAGTAAGCTTTATTTATCTTTTTGAGTGCGGCCCCATTACACCTTTTTGTTGGTTCTGAATTGACAGGTTTTACACACCAGCCAAGCTTCTGGGAGAGCGCCACGGTTCATTTTTGATTAGCAAATGGTGGTCACACCAGATACTGACTGGTTTTCTGATCCTACCTTTTATTTTAAGGTATCTGTGACCAACAAATGCACATCTTTATTGAGAAGTCATGAAATCCATAGATTAGAGCCTAATGAATTTGTGTCAACTGACTGATATCCTTATATAAACTGCAGCTAGAAATTGTGGCATGTTGCGTTTATATTTTTTTCAATATATAGTTTATAAGAGGTCATGATAGTGTATAAGAGGTCATGATAGTGTATAAGAGGTACATGATATAGTGTATAACATGTCATACAATAAGTTTTGTAGTGATTCCTATGTTGTTGATGTAAATAATATTTGCTGGTCTGTGGTGTGTAATGAGGAGCAACCAGATGCTGCACTTGACATATTTATGAAATTGCTTATGACAGTTACTAATAAGCATGCACCCATTAAGAAAATGAATGTAAAAATTGTTAAATCCCCGTGGATTGATGAGGAATTGAAAAATTGTGTGGTTGAGAGGGATGAGGCAAAAGGAATGGCAAATATGTCTGGCTGCACAACCGACTGACAAAAGTACTGCAAATTGAGAAATCGTGTGACTAAACTGAACAATAATAATAAGAAACTATACTACTGTATGAAACAACGATACATTATATAAAGAATGATAGTAAAAATCTTTGGAGTGCCGTCAAATAAAACTTTGGCCAAAACGGCAAACTCAGGTCCATCATTCATTGAACCAGATGGCTCATTTATCACAAAACCCACTGATATTGCCAACTACTTTAATTATTATTTTATAGTCAATAATAGCAAATTTAGGCATGACATGCCAGCAACAAATGCTGTCACTACACATCCAAGTATACTGACCAAATTATGTGGAAGAGGTGATTTTTGTTTTTTTGTCTATCAACAATGATAAGCCACTGGGGTCTGACTACTTGGATGGAAAATTACTGAGGATAATAGTGGACAACATTGCCACTCCTATTTGCCATATCTTCAATCTAAGCCTACAAAAAAGTGTGTGCCCTCAGGCCTGGAGGGAAGCTAAAGTCATTCCGCTACCCAAGAATAGTAAAGACCCCTTTACTGGATCAAATAGCTGACCAATCAGCCTGTTACCAACCCTTAGTAAACTTTTGGAAAAAGTATTGACTCAGTAAAGCATCAATACAGGACTAAGATTGAGGTCAGGGACGACCCAACAGCCTATAGGGAGGAGGTCAGGGACCTGGCAGTGTGGTGCCAGGGAAACAACCTCTCCCTCAACGTGAGCAAGACAAAGAAGCTGATCGTGGATTACAGGAAAAGGAGGGCCGAACACAACCCCCATTCATATCGACGGGGCTGCAGTGAAGCGGGTCGAGAGTTTCAAGTTCCTTGGTGTCCACATCACCAACAAACTATCATGGTCAGTCACGAAGACAGTCGCGAAGATGGCACGACAACGCCTTTTCCCCTTAGCAGACTGAAAAGATTTGGCATGGTTCCCCAGATCCTCAAAAAGTTCTACAGCTGCACCATCGAGAGCATCCTGACCGGTTGCATCACCGGCTGGTATGGCAACTGCTCGGCATCTGACCGTAAGGCGCTACAGAGGGTAGTGCGTACGGCCCAGTACATCACTGCTCCAAGCTTCCTGACATCCAGGACCTATATACTAGGCGGTGTCAGAGGAATGCCCCAAAAATTGTCAAAGACTCCAGCCACCCTAGTCATAGACTGTTCTTTCTGCTACCGCACAGCAAGCGGGACCGGAGCGCCAACTCTAGGTCCAAAAGGCTCCATAACAGCTTCTACCCCCAAACCATAAGACTGCTGAACAAATAATCAAATGACCATCAGGACTATTTGCATTGTCACCCCCCCCCCCCCCACCTTGTTTTTACACTGCTGCTACTCACTGTTTATTATCTATGCATAGTCACTTTACCCCATACCTACATGTATAAATGACCTCGAATGACCTCGACTAACCTTAAATAGCCTCGTTATTGTTATTTTATTGTCTTACTCTCTTTCTTTTTTTACTTAAGTTTATTTAATAATTATTTTCTTAAAACGGCATTGTTGGTTAAGGGCTTGCAAGTAAGCATTTCACGGTAAGGTCTACAACTGTTGTATTCATCGCAGTTGAATCACATTTTGATTTGATGACAAATTCGCTAGCTAACCAACCACTGTAACAATGTATTTGAGAGACAACAAGTGCTCATTGTGCAAATGTATTTATGTTTTAAATAAAGATTAGCAGAGGAAATATAGTTTACATGTTGTCAACTATCCTTTGATTCTAAGCCAACCACACCTGTTTTGCTCCACGGTTGTGCACGCATCGGTTTTATTGATAGCCCAATATAGGGGAAAAAAATATAATACAGTGTATTCATACCCCTTGACTTATTCCATATTTATTGTGTAACAGCCTGAATTCAAATTATTTTCAATCAATTATCAATTCATTTTCTGACCAATCTACACACAATAACCCATAATGAGAAATTGAAAACATGTTTTGAGACATTTTTGCAAATTTATTCAAAATTAAATATCTAAATATCTCATTTACATAAGTATTCTCATCCCTGAGTCAATACATGTTAGAAACAACTTTGGCAGCGATTACAGCTGTGAGTCTTTCTGGGTAAATCTCTAAGAGCTTTGCACATCTGGATTGTACAACATTTGCCCATTATTCTTTTCAAATGTCTTCAAGCTCTGTCAAACTGGTTGCTAGACAGCCATTTTCAAGTTTTGCCATACATTTTCAAGCAGATTTAAGTCAAACCTGTGACTCTGCCATTCAGAAACATTCACAGTCTACTTGGTAAGCCACTGCAGCATAGATTTGGCCTTGTAATTTAGGATATTGTCCTGCGGAAAGGTGAATTCATCTCCCATTGTCTTGTGGAAAGCAGGCTGAACCAATATTTTGCGTGTGCTTAGCTCCATTCCGTAAATGTTTTATCCTGAAAAACTCCCCAACCATAACGATTTAAACCAACCATAACATGATGCAGCCACCACTATGCTTGAAAATATGGAGAGTTTTGCTGAGTAATGTGTTGTATTGGATTTGTCCCAAACATAACAGTTTGTATTCAGGACAAAAAGTGAATTTCTTTGTCAAATGTAGTATTACTTTAGTGCCTTGTATCTTTACAGGCTTCCTTCTTTTCACTCTATCAATTAGGTTAGTATTGTTGAGTAACTACAATGCTGTTGATCCATCCTCAGTTTTCTCCTATCGCAGCCATTCAACTCCGTAACTGTTTTAAAGTCACCTTTGGCCTCATGGTGAAATCCCTGAGCGGTTTCCTGAGTTAGGAAGGACGCCTGTATCTTTGAAGTGGCTGGGTGTATTGATACACCATCCAAATTGTAATGAATAACTTCACCATGATCAAAGGGATTTTCAATGTCTGCTTTTTTTTTTACTCATCTACCAATAGGCTCCCTTCTTTGTGAGGCATTGGAAAACCTCCCTGGTCTTCGTGGTTAAATCTGTGTTTGAAATTCCCTGCTCCACAATGAGGCACCTTACAGTTAATTGTATGGGTGAGGTTCAGAGATGAGGTAGTCATTCAAAAATCATGTTAAACACTATTATTGAACACAGAGTGAGTACATGCAAGTTATATGACTTGGTAGGCACATTTTTACTCCTGAACTTATTTAGGCTTGCCATGACAAAGGGGTTGAGTACTTATTGACTCAAGACATTTCAGCTTTTCATTTGTAATTCATTTGTAAACATTTATAAAAGCATAATTCCACTTTGATATTATGGGGTATTGTGTGTAGGCCAATAACAAAACATCTCAATGTAATCCATTTTATATTCAGGCTGTAAATGTGGAAAAAGTCAAGGGGTGTGAATACTTTCTGAAGGCATTGAATATATTCAATACTTTTTCCATTCCATTTTAATTTTTCAATTTCAAAGCAATTCAGCCATTAGCTGTTGTATTTAGTTGCTCCCTCAGTTGGAATTAACTGGATATTTACTGAGGCATTCTGTCGTGAATTTATTTCTAGAAAACAGCCACAGTGTTAGACCGTAGGCACAGAAACACACAATGGAGACGTTTCATATAGTAATCACCTTTCTGATGACTGCCAGTTCAATATTACATTTCCTCATGTTTAATCTAGTTTTCTGAGCAGACTATTTCCTTGTGGACTATGACCTACCTGCTTTGGGCTGATGGGACTGTATGTCAGGTCATACCTCATTCAAGGCTGGTGGAGAAATGAACCTGCTGAAACCTTCTATACACATAGACAGACAGACTGGCCTTAAAGGGTATGTGGACACCTGCTCGTCAAAGATCTCATCCTAAAATCATGGGCATTAATATGGAGTTGGTCCCCCCTTTTCTGCTTTACCAGCTTCTACTCTTCTGTGAAGGCTTTCCACTAGATGTAGGAATTTTCTGTGAGGACTTGCTTCCATTCAGCCACAAGAGCATTAGTGAGGTCGGGAACTGATGTTGGGTGATTAGGCCTGGCTCGCAGTCGGCGTTCCAATTTATCCCAAAGGTGTTCAATGGAGTTGAGGTCAGGGTTGTGTGCAGGCCAGTCAAGTTCTTCCACACCGATCTCGACAACCTATTTCTGTATGGATTTCGCTTTGTGCACAGGGGCATTTCCATGCTGAAACAGGAAAGGGCCTTCCCCAAACTGTTGCCAAATAGTTGGAAGCACAGAATCATCTAGAATGTCATTGTATGCTGTAGCATTAAGATTTCCCTTCACTGGAACTAAGGGGCCTAGCATGAACCATGAAAAAGAGCCCCAGACCATGATTCTTCCTCCACCAAACTTTACAGTTAGCCCTATGCTTTGGGGCATGTAGCATTCTTCTGGCATCCGACAAACCCAGACTCGTCCGTCGGACTGCCAGATGGTGATGCGTGATTCATCACTCCAGAGAACACGTTTCCACTGCTCCAGAGTCCAATGGTGGCAAATTTGAAGAACCCACTTGTTGAAAAAGTGGCATCCTATGACGGTGCCACATTGAAAGTCACTGAGCTCTTCAGTACAGGCCATTCTACTGCCAATGTTTATCTATGGAGATTGAATGGCTGTGTGCTCGATTGTATACACCTCTCAGCAACGGGTGTGGCTGCAATAGTTGAATGCACTAATTTGAAGGGGTGTGGCCATGTAGTGTACAATTTTGGACTTATAAATTAATCATATCTGTACCAAATATTTCTTGAAGCATATAACTTATAAATGCCTCATGAGCTTAGTCCAACTGTCGTACCCCATCAGAACCCAAAATATAAGCTTAGTTTACGCCAATGTTTGTAAACAAAGTAAATGTTAACAAACACTATATATCTTGAAAACATGATTAAAACTATAATGTTGATTTCATGGATGGATAGCAGCCTAAAATGGCAACCGAAGTATGGGAGAGTGGGTGTGTCGAAAGGAGTGGGTGTATGGAGGGCGAATCAGCTAATTGGGCATATTTGCTGCCACTCAAGACCGTTTTGCTGCACGACGAGTTTATAAGCCGGCGACCAGTACACCCATTTCCTCTCGATAGCACAGCCACAAAGTCAAAGTGCCTGTTGACTTGGGTGCTTGCTACTAGGTATCTCGGTGTTGTCGCCGGGAATTTTTTCCCCTCCCATTATTTTATTTCAAGCAGGGAAGAAGCCTACACAAGAAATAACTAATATTTCTTTTTTTTTCACCTTCATTTAACCAGGTAGGCTAGTTGAGAACAAGTTCTCATTTGCAACTGCGACCTGGCCAAGATAAAGCAAAGCAGTGTGACACAGACGACAACAACACAGAGTTACACATGGAGTAAACAATAAACAAGCCAATAACACAATAAACAAGTCAATGACACAGTAGAAAAAAGAAAGTCTATATACAGTGTGTGCAAAAGGCATGAGGAGGTAGGCAATAAATAGGCCATAGGAGCGAATAATTAAAATTTAGCAGATTAACACTGGAGTGATAAATGAGCAGATGATGATGTGCAAGTAGAGATACTGGTGTGCAAAAGAGCAGAAAAGTAAATAAAATAAAAACAGTATGGGGATGAGATTGGGTTGGGTGGGCTATTTACAGATGGACTATGTACAGCTGCAGCGATCGGTTAGCTGCTCAGATAGCAGATGTTTAAAGTTGGTGAGGGAAATAAAAGTCTCCAACTTCAGCGATTTTTGCAATTCGTTCCAGTCACTGGCAGCAGAGAACTGGAAGGAAATGAGGTGTTGGCTTTGGGGATGATCAGTGAGATATACCTGCTGGAACGTGTGCTACGGGTGGGTGTTGTTATCGTGACCAGTGAACTGAGATAAGGCGGAGCTTGACCTAGCATAGACTTATAGATGACCTGGAGCCAGTGGGTCTGGCGACGAATATGTAGCGAGGGCCAGCCGACTAGAGCATACAGGTCGCAGTGGTGGGTGGTATAAGTTGATTTGGTAACAAAACGGATGGCACTATGATAGACTGCATCCAGTTTGCTGAGTAGAGTGTTGGAAGCTATTTTGTAGATGACATTGCCGAAGACTCAGGGAATCGCCCGCAGCAAGAGCGACATCATTGATATATACAGAGAAAAGAGTCGCCCGAGAATTGAACCCTGTGGTACCCCCATAGAGACTGCCAGAGGTCCGGACAACATGCCCTCCGATTTGACACACTGAACTCTGTCTGCAAAGTAGTTGGTGAACCATGCGAGGCAGTCATTAGAAAAACAAAGGCTATTGAGTCTGCCGATAAGAATACAGTGATTGACAGATTCGAAAGCCTTGGCCAGGTCGATGAAGACGGCTGCACAGTACTGTCTTTTATCAATGGCGGTTATGATATCGTTTAGTACCTTGAGCGTGGCTGAGGTGCACCCGTGACCGGCTCGGAAGCCGGATTGCACAGCGGAGAAGGTACGGTGGGATTCGAAATGGTCAGTGATCTGTTTATTAACTTGGCTTTCGAAGACTTTAGATAGGCAGGGCAGGATGGATATAAGTCTGTAACAGTTTGGGTCTAGGGTGTCACCCCTTTTGAAGAGGGGGATGACCGCGGCAGCTTTCCAATCTTTAGGGATCTCGGACGATATGAAAGAGAGGTTGAACAGGCTGGTAATAGGGGTTGCAACAATGGCTGCGGATAGTTTCAGAAAGAGAGGATCGAGATTGTCTAGCCCAGCTGATTAGTACGGGTCCAGGTTTTGCAGCTCTTTCAGAACATCTGCTGTCTGGATTTCGGTGAAGGAGAAGCTGGGGAGGCTTGGGCAAGTAGCTGGGGGGGAGGCAGAGCTGTTGGCCGGGGTGGAGTAGCCAGGAGGAAGGCATGGCCAGCCGTTGAGAAATGCTTATTGAAATTTTCGATTATCATGGATTTATCAGTGGTGACCATGTTACCTAGCCTCAGTGCAGTGGGCAGCTGGGAGGAGGTGCTCTTGTTCTCCATGGACTTTACAGTGTCCCAAAACTTTTTGGAGTTAGAGCTACAGGATGCGAATTTCTGCTTGAAAAAGCTAGCCTTTGCTTTCCTGACTGACTGCGTGTATTGGTTCCTGACTTCCCTGAACAGTTGCACATCGTGGGGACTATTCGATGCTATTGCAGTCCGCCACAGGATGTTTATGTGCTGGTCAAGGGCAGTCAGGTCTGGAGTGAACCAAGGGCTATATCTGTTCTTAGTTCTGTATTTTTTGAACGGGGCATGCTTATCTAAGATGGTGAGGAAATTACTTTTAAAGAATGACCAGGCATCCTCGACTGACGGGATGAGGTCAATATCCTACCAGGATACCCGGGCCAGGTCGATTAGAAAGGCCTGCTCACAGAAGTGTTTTAGGGAGCGTTTGACAGTGATGAGGGGTGGTCGTTTGACCGCGGACCCGTAGCGGATACAGGCAATGAGGCAGTGATCGCTGAGATCCTGATTGAAAACAGCGGAGGTGTATTTGGAGGGCAAGTTGGTCAGGATAATGTCTATGAGGGTGCCCATGTTTTACGGATTTAGGGTTGTACCTGGTGGGTTCCTTGATGATTTGTGTGAGATATTGATAACCATCTAGAAGTCACCTTGAGACAAACTCAAGGTGTCTACTACTCAATGGGAAGGGCATGAACAGCAACAACACCAGGACACAGTGCCCTTCGCTCCGGTTTGACACGTGGTTCCAGGGCCCTGTGAATGAGACTCTGGTTCTGGCTGGTCAGAGGAGAAGGGCCTCAGTCTCGCTAGGCTCCGTGGCAGACCACACCACTGGCGTTTGACAGCAGAGTGAGAGAGAGCGAGAGAGAGAGAGAGAGTGTTACGTCCGTCGTTAAATGAAGACCAAGGTGCAGCGTGGTAGGCCTATATTTTCTTTAATATTTAAATGTTCCACCAAAAACAATAAACAACTCAACGAACGTAAAGCTAGGAGTGCAACACATGCAACACAAAAAGACAAGATCCCACAACAGAAGGTGGGAAAAAGGGCTGCCTAAGTATGATCCCTAATCAGAGACAACGATAGACAGCTGCCTCTGATTGGGAACCATACTCGGCCAACAAAGAAATATAAAGATTAGATTTCCCACCCTAGTCACACCCTGACCTACCAAACAGAGAATGTAAAGGATCTCTAAGGTCAGGGCGTGACAGAGAGAGAGAGAGAGAGAGAGAGAGAGAGAGAGAGAGAGAGAGAGAGAGAGAGAGAGAGAGAGAGAGAGAGAGAGAGAGAGAGAGAGAGAGAGAGAGAGAGAGAGAGAGAGAGAGAGAGAGAGAGAGAGAGAGAGAGAGAGAGAGAGAGAGAGAGAGAGAGAGAGAGAGAGAGAGAGAGAGAGAGAGAGAGAGAGAGAGAGAGAGAGAGAGAGAGAGAGAGAGAGAGAGAGAGAGAGAGAGAGAGAGAGAGAGAGAGAGAGAGAGAGAGAGAGAAGGACTCAGTCTGAGGGTACACCACTCTAACCCTGCAGAGGTCAGCTGCAGGCTAGTTTAGAGAATATTTTATTTTTATTTGTTTGCACCAAAGAAAACAAGTGATCGACAACAATGTCTTGGAGGTACAGTATGAGTATGTGTAGATGAAAGTGCATAATTGGCATACATTAGTTTCTTAAACAAAGGTGCAGATGGAGCCAGGTAATTAGAGGTGTTAAGTCTTGCAAATGTATTTTGTATGATGAGTAATTTGTGTAGGTAGGAGGCATATGTACTGGCCCAGACAATATTACAGTAAATGAGATATGGGTAAATTAAGCTATTGTATAGAGTTAGGAAGCAAGCCTGATGAACCAAACCATTAATCTTTCTGATGATACCAACAGATTTCATCACTTTGATGCAGACAAATGTAATATGATATTTCCAGGATAGCTTTTCATTCATTAGAACTCAGAGGAATCTAGTGGATGTGACATGTTCCATTTCATTCCCACCAATTGAGAATCTGGCCATTTAAAAAAATTCTTACTAGTGAATACAATAAAGCTGGATCATTTGTTTATCTGGAACCATTTATCTCGAACCAAATTTGGCAATGCCTGAGTTGGCTTCATTAATTAATGAATCAAAATGATTGTGTGATAAAATCAAATAGAGAAGACATCCATCTGGGAGGATTGAGACAGAATTACACATGACTGTGTGGAGCCAACCTCTGGTTTAAACTCTGACATATGATGGAATCAGAGGCCTAAGCTACATCCTTATTTTTATACCTTCAACATTGCCAACACGCGTTGTTTCTCTTTTAATGAATGCTTACAAGGGCGTCTATTCACTTGCTAAATGGCACAGCCTTTAAATAACATCATATTTCTGGTTTTCCACAAATTGAGCGTTTTCTTTTTTCAAGCATTTGTTATTTGAATCACAGCATTTGTTTAGAACTCTGTCCAACAAAAGCAGCAATCATTAACTGTCACAATCAGTTATTCAACAAGTGACCAAGAGAAAGGCATTCCACCAAGCAGAAGAAAAAATAACCACCACAACAACAAGCCCCAAAGATTCTGATCTGATCTGATCTGATCTGCCACAGAGCTATTCGTCTTTGATCTCCAGCTGTACACTCCTCTTTCATCAAAGGCTCTTTCCAGCACAGTCTTCTGTAGGTTGAGCTGCTCTGTTCCAGGCTGCAGCAGCCAGCTCTCTCCTCCTCTCCTCTCTTCTCCACATGTGCTGGCCAGGGCTGGGAGGGTTAGGGCAGGCTAAAGACAGACTGTTCGCTGCTCTGTGGTCTGGAGCAGCAGGTAGAGGCCAGGTAGTCTGCAGGAGGCCTGTGTGGGAGCAGTGTGTGAGTGTTTGGCCAGCTTGTCCTGGGGCTGGGAGAACAGGCCTTGGAACAATAGTTGGACATGGCCTGGGTGGACAGGGCTGTCGGGGGGTGGCGGACCCATGGCTGGCTTCAGTTACATCTATATCAATATCAAAGGCTGGAAAATGTGGAGTGAGCGCAAAGCCAGCTGTGCAGAAGTGAGGGCTGCCAAGCGGCGAGGAGCGGCGAGCAGCCCAGCCTGCCAAGTCCACATCTCCAGATGACAGATTAACGGGAAGAAGATAAATCAAATTGTACTTTTCAGCTTGAAAACCAAATGAATTCACAGTGACTCCCTGTGTCTCCCTCCTCTGTCACTACCTCACCTTGTTGCTCTGTCCTCTAGCTGTTACGCTATGTCCTTACTTGTCTCTTAGGACAGGAAACATATCCTCTACTGTAGCCCTTTACAGACAATTTCAATGCACACTACCCTTCCAAAGCATTATAGTATTAGTTTGATTTATATACAGTGGTGCCAGTAATAGTGTTATTTGACTATAACAGAACCCCACTCCTAGAGCTGTAGCCAGTAATAATGTTATTTGACTATAACAGAACCCCACTCCTAGAGCTGTAGCTAGTAATAATGTTATTTAACTATAACAGAACCGCACTCCTAGAGCTGTAGCTAGTAATAATGTTATCTGACTATAACAGAACACCACTCCTAGAGCTGTAGCTAGTAATAATGTTGTCTGACTATAACAGAACCCCACTCCTAGAGCTGTAGCCAGTAATAATGTTATTTGACTATAACAGAACCCCACTCCTAGAGCTGTAGCTAGTAATAATGTTATTTAACTATAACAGAACCGCACTCCTAGAGCTGTAGCTAGTAATAATGTTATCTGACTATAACACAACACCACTCCTAGAGCTGTAGCTAGTAATAATGTTATCTGACTATAACAGAACCCCACTCCTAGAGCTGTAGCTAGTATTACTGTTTGTTATTTGGCTATAAGAGAACACCACTCCTAGAGCTGTAGCTAGTAATACTGTTTGTTTTTTGGCTATAAGAGAACACCACTCCTAGAGCTGTAGCTAGTAATACTGTTTGTTATTTGGCTATAAGAGAACACCACTCCTAGAGCTGTAGCTAGTAATACTGTTTGTTTTTTGGCTATAAGAGAACACCACTCCTAGGGCTGTAGCTAGTAATACTGTTTGTTATTTGGCTATAAGAGAACACCACTCCTAGAGCTGTAGCTAGTAATACTGTTTGTTATTTGGCTATAAGGGAACACCACTCCTAGAGCTGTAGCTAATAATACTGTTTGTTATTTGGCTATAAGAGAAGACCACTCCTAGAGCTGTAGCTAGTAATACTGTGGTCCTTGTAATGAGGAAGAAATGAAAGGAAAAGCATCTGCTTTAATTGATGGATAATCCTTGGCAACAACCAAAGCACAGAGCTCCAACTGAACAGTCTGTTCTTTTAGACCTAACCAGTTCCATCTGATTAAGATTAGGATGCAAGTGGTATGATGCAATAGTTTTATAGCCGCAAATTCATACTGGCTTATGCCACATTAAACAAGCAAACCACCTTCAGAAAATAAAAGTTGTGTGAATAAGAGCTGTTTAACTTCCTTTCGTAAGACTTTAAATCCTGTTTATACGATGCTATGAATGTGGATGGACGAATCTTTTGATGATGAACTGCAGGTGGAGAATCCTAAGTCTCAGGAGGGGTGTTCTCAGAGGTGGGCCAATGCTAACAGACACACACAGTGGAAAAAGCAGATCCAGCTCTGAGGCCAGCCAGTCAGGATGGCTTCCTCTTCCTCCAGGGGGAAGAGGTCACACTCTGAAGGTCCAAACTGACAGATATCACATGGCTGGCTCAGAAGTGGTGTTGAAACATTAACCTCTGTGTCTTGCGGATGACTCCACACGCACGCACACGCACGCACACGCACATGCACACGCACACACACAAAAGCAGATGTTGTGTTTAAACCCTATGGACTGCATGGCCTATGGCTGCCTATGTATCATGTGGAGCATCCAATTGAGGAAACCTGCTACTACTGTAATGTAATGTGCAACAAGAGAACAGCCTGTCAGAGGAGAGATCCCTCAGAAGATGTTACCAACAAACATATAAGGAGCTTATCTATCCACAAGCCCACAGTCATTTCTATCTGAGAGGCTTCTAACTGTCAGGAGCAAATGGTTATGCAACCTTCAGTAAAATAGCCTTATCAGGGATTATAAACACTGGAGGGCCATTGGACACAAATGAGACAAATATTAATTTCAGGGAGAAGTTTGTAGACAGACAGACCTGGCTGGTGTACCACGGATATTAATGGGCTCCTGTAGATTGAAGGTAGCTGTCAGGAACACGTCACCACAGCACCTTCCACCTACCACTTAGCCATGAATAACCACATAGAGACGGAATTAAGGGGATGTTGGAAGAAAGGGATAACTCAGGCCTCCTTCAGCACAGCATCCAGGTAGCTAGTAAGAACAACTACCTCTAGCCTCATCTCAACAACTATCCCCAGTCCTAGCCCCCAGCCTCATACCCAGCCCTCAGCCTCAGCCTCAACCTCAACCCCTAACCTCAATCTCAACCCCAGCCTCAACCTCAACCCCATGCTCCACATCAACCCCAGCTCCAGCCTCAGTCCTGCTCTCAAACCCACCCTCAGCCCTAGCCTCAACCCCTTCCCGAGCCCCAGTCCCCAGCCTTAACCTCAGCCCTAGCCCCAGCCTCAACCCCAGCCTCAACCCCAGCCCTAGCCTCAGACTCAGCCCACAGGCTCAACCCCAGCCCTAGCCTCAGTTCCAGCCCCCAGCCTCAGTCCCAGCACCCGCCTCAACCCCAGCCCTAACCACAGTCCCAGCCCCCAGCCTCAGCCTCACCCCAGCCCTAACCACAGTCCCAGCCACCAGCCTCACCCCCACCCTCAGTCCCAGCCCCCAGCCTCACCCCAACCCTCAGCCCTCAGCCTCACCTCCACACTCAGCCTCAACCTCTTCCCTAGCCTCAGTCCCAACCCCGAGACTCAACCCCAGCCCTAGCCTCAGTCCCAGCCCTAGCTTCAGTCCTAGCCTCAGTCCTAGATTTGGCGCTCCCGAGTGGCGCAGCAGTCTAAGGCACTGCATCTCAGTGCTAGAGGCGTCACTACAGACCCAGGTTTGATTCCAGGCTGAATCACAACCAGCCATAATTGGGAGTCCCATAGGGCGGCGTAAAATTGGCCCAGCGTCGGCCATCTCCATGCTTTCATTATCCATCTCAGTCCTGGGCTTGAATTCAACCAAAACCGTGAAGTGGTAAAAATATATATTGCTATTGTAAATCAAAAATACACTTTCTAATTTAGATGAGTTTTACTTGTCTCCACCCAGTTAACGTTGTCTAATGAATAACATTATTGAAACATGCATTTTCACTGAGCAGAAACTGCTCTCTTATTTACAGAGTTAATTTCCTGAAATGCTTTTTTGTTGGAATTCTGTCTCCTTGACTTTAATCTTAGAATGAATCTCAGTTTTTGTTTCACTTTCAATGGATGTCTAAACGTTTGTCTACGGCATGTTCTTTGTACTGACTGTTTCTTGGGCCTTTTGATAGGAAAACTGTACTTGGTAATTGCATCAGTAACAAAATGAACATTGTTAGGGATGACCGACTTCGATAATGTCACAATGTTGATATGATACATAGATTCGCATTGTGATTCAAATAAAGATAAGTAATGACAGCAGAGAAAACAGGGCCTAGCAGATAGATAGAAAAAAAGCATATTTTTCTCTGTCTGCTTTTCTGTGCTCCCTGCCTGAGGAGGCGGTGATGGATTTGCTGCTTGACTGGTCACACAGATTGGTGCCGGCAATGGCTGGGCCCTGACGCCTAGCTCGACTCAATACACACATTTTCTCACCTTCAGAACATTTACTTTCAAGCCCTCCGATTTGGGGCAAGGCAATTTACAAGATTCTAATAGGAACCATAAATAAACACCCCCCCTATGACCAATCCACACACAACACAGAATAAAATGAGCCAATCAATGAGGTGTAATATGGACACTGCCAACTCAATTGTTTACTGTGTTGTCGATATTAGGGTTACCACAGACAGAAAATGGCTATTATCAAGGGTAATTTCAATTTAGCTAGGGTTCAAGGCTACGACAGATTCATGGTATTTAGATGTTATCTGTCGCAGACAGAGAAGAAACTGCTGTTCAATTATGTTGCTCACCTTCATGTCACACAAGATAATAACACAAGCCCAGAATGTCCAGAATTAGAGGAACTATTAAAAAGGCTAAAGAATTGCAAGTGAAGTCAAGGACATGAACAGAAGAAAAAAAACAGAAATAAACCTTTTGTGTCCTGAAGCAAAACAGGCCTCTAAATCACACAGACAACTATTGAGTGTTGTGGGTATTTTAAAAACACGTTTTTGGCACATTTCCTGTTGCCTACATTCATCAGAGGCAGTGCAGCATTAGTTGTGAATGTCTCCCATTGGTTAAAATACAGTGGGACCACAGTCAATATGGATACTATATCTGGACGGAACCAGCCTTGATCCTGCACTGGAATGTCCTATTCCCAATGTCCTATTCCCAATGTCCTATTCCCAATGTCCTATTCCCAATGTCCTATTCGCAAGATTCCAAAGGCTGTTACTTTTGCTAAAATAAATGAAGATAGTTGCAACCTCTATATACGCTCCTAATAATTTAATGGGTATAACACAAACAAATGCATACTGTGTCTTCTTCAACACCAGAATGCGTTGTTTAAACATAGAAAACAGGTCGGTAGCAAAGCACCTAAATACATGTTTCCCCTCTTTCAATTGCTCCAGTTAGTAACAGAATAATGAGCAATCTCAGTCCTTGTCTAAGTCCTTAGTTGTAGATACCAGTGCTGAGCGATTAGTGCTTTTGTAGGTCGGTTCAGTTTTGATTCGATCATTTTAAAAATATTAAATGCACTATGCATTATGTGGGTTGAACGCTGTAACAACACAGAATAAAACAATGAATAAAAGTCCCATTATGTTAGTAACTGCCCATTACTGCTTAACACTTATTAACCATCATTTATTCACATTACATTACTTTAATAAACTATTTGTTTTATTTGATTACTTTATTATTTCACTCCAAGTCAACATCTCATCTCTATAGAGCTGCTGTCTATGCTGTCTGACAAAATCACTATTTTATTAGTTTTTCAAAGTAAACAAGTCATACATTTATAACTTCTGAATGCCAAATATCAATCACTTAGATCAGAGTTGGTCATTGTAGTTAATTGCCAAGTTTTCTGCACTAAACTATGTAGAATATTAGCCTGTTGGAAACTACAACTCCCTACTAGATCGCACAGTTCGGGCTTGATCTGATGATTCACTAAAGGAACTGTGCATGTAGCTCACAAGAAAATGACAATAAATGAAATTAAAATAATTGAACCGATGTCGGGCAATTAGTTGTTTAAAAACCAAAAAATAACCAACATTTCGGTTAATGACTCAGAACTAGTAGTTACACATCATCTTCAAAGAAATGAGGTCTACAGAAAACCACACGATTACTGTGCGGTTCCACTGCCTGATGTATTTACACTGTTAACAGTGTAGGGTTATGCATCACACCGCAGGTTTGAATCGCTGCTAATTCCTCCTCACCAGATGTCAATAGCACTTCCACGGGATAGTATGGCCTTTCGCCATTCACTGATAATCACGTTTACTGGAAGGGTCCTGTCGAATATGTCTTAATAAGGGACATGCAGCTTTTAACAACACATGGTGATATGTCACATTTGGTGATGTAAATAGCCTGTGCTTGCTGCTTTGACTGGCCCCCCAGGGAGTGAGAGAGAAGGGATCTATGGTCTTCTGGATCCTGTGTCTAGTGTCTACTGTCTCCGAGACTCTGTACTGCTGAGAGTAGTGACCTGAGACCTAGGCCTGTATTTACAAATAGTCTCAGAGTAAGAGTGCTGATCTAGGATCAGCTCCGCCCTATCCATGTAATCTTGTTAATTATGAGCTAAAAAGCTAAACTGATCCAAAATCAGCACTCATACTCTGAGACGGGGGCCGTGCCCACCCCCATGTGTGGCCATGGCCATGCCAGTTGGTTCATCCTGAGAGCTGGCACAACCATGATCTGTGAAGAGCCCTCAGCCCAGGAATCATCTGAAGAAGAGATTTTAATAGGCACATTCCTCAGCTGGGGCACTGCCCCCCTGTGCCCCCTGGCAATGGGGCACACAAGTGTACGGCAGAAGAGCACAATAGAAGCCCTGTCAGATAGCAAAAACAAAAACAACTACAATAGCTAGTAAAGCAGCATCTGCCTAAAGGCTTTCCCCAATTATAGTCACAGTCAGTCAGTGTGTTCAGAGCGAGAGATTTGAACTGCATGGCTATTAATTCGGATCGGTGTCCCTTCCACGGGACGTTTGAGCTAACGTAGGCTAATGTGATTAGCATGAGGTTGTAAGTAACAAGAACATTTCCTAGGACATTGACATATCTGATATTGGCAGAAATTTTAAATTCTTGTTAATCTAACTGCAATGTCCAATTTACAGTAGCTATTACAGTGAAATAATACCATGCTATTGTTTGAGGAGAGTGCTCAATTTTGAACATGAAAAGTTATAAAAAACAACAAATTAGTTATATTTGGCCAGTTTTCATACAAAAGTTTGAACAGAAATACAATGGTTCATTGAATCAGTCTAAAACGTTGCACATACACTGCTGCCATTTAGTGGCCATAATCTAAATTGCACCTGGGCTGGAAAAATACATTATGGCCTTTCTCTGGCATTTCAAATACGATGGTACAAAAAATACAAAAGAACGGTGGGTCTTTCCTTTGTATTATCTTTTACCAGATCTATTGTGTTATATTATCCTACATTCCTTTCACATTTCCACAAACTTCAAAGTGTTTTCTTTCAAATGGTACCAAGAAAATGCATATCCTTGCTTCAGGGCATGAGTTGTAGGCAGTTAGATTTGGGTATGTCATTTTCGGCAAAAATTGAGGGCGGATCCTTAAGAGGTTTTAAAGTATGGATCTATTCAAAACACTTCACTTTGATGTCACACATTAATTCATCTTTACATCTGTATTTTTTATTTTTTTTAAACATTTTTTATTTCACCTTTATTGGTTTTACTAGCGTTTAAGAGCAGTTGGAGGCCACGGAAGGAGTGTTGTATGGCATTGAAGCTCGTTTGGAGGTTAGATAGCACAGTGTCCAAGGAAGGGCCAGAAGTATACAGAATGGTGTCGTCTGCGTAGAGGTGGATCAGGGATTCGCCCGCAGCAAGAGCAACATCATTGATATATACAGAGAGTCGGCCCGAGAATTGAACCCTGTGGTACCCCCATAGAGACTGCCAGAGGACCGGACAACATGCCCTCCGATTTGCCACACTGAACTCTGTCTGCAAAGTAGTTGGTGAACCAGGCAAGGCAGTCATCAGAAAAACCGAGGCTACTGAGTCTGCCGATAAGAATATGGTGATTGACAGAGTCGAAAGCCTTGGCCAGGTCGATGAAGACAGCTGCACAGTACTGTCTTTTATCGATGGCGGTTATGATATCATTTAGTACCTTGAGCGTGGCTGAGGTGCACCCGTTACCGGCTCGGAAACCGGATTGCACAGCGGAGAAGGTACGGTGGGATTCGAGATGGTCAGTGATGTGTTTATTAACTTGGCTTTCGAAGACCTTAGATAGGCAGGGCAGGATGGATATAGGTCTGTAACAGTTTGGGTCCAGGGTGTCTCCCCCTTTGAAGAGGGGGATGACCACGGCAGCTTTCCAATCCTTGGGGATCTCAGACGATATGAAAGAGAGGTTGAACAGGCTGGTAATAGGGGTTGCGACAATGGCGGCGGATAGTTTCTGAAATAGAGGGTCTAGATTGTCAAGCCCAGCTGATTTGTATGGGTCCAGGTTTTGCAGCTCTTTCAGAACATCTGCTATCTGGATTTGGGTAAAGGAGAAGCTGGGGACGCTTGGGCGAGTAGCTGCGGGAGGGGGGCGGAGCTGTTGGCCGAGGTTGGAGTAGCCAGGTGGAAGGCATGGCCAGCCGTTGAGAAATGCTTGTTGAAGTTTTCGATTATCATGGATTTATCGGTGGTGACCATGTTACCTAGCCTCAGTGCAGTGGGCAGCTGGGAGGAGGTGCTCTTGTTCTCCATGGACTTTACAGTGTCCCAGAACTTTTTGGAGTTAGAGCTACAGGATGCAAATTTCTGCTTGAAAAAGCTAGCCTTTGCTTTCCTGACTGACTGCGTGTATTGGTTCCTGACTTCCCTGAACTGTTGCATATCGCGGGGACTATTCGATGCTATTGCAGTCCGCCACAGGAAGTGTTTGTGCTGGTCGAGGGCAGTCAGGTCTGGAGTAAACCAAGGGCTATATCTGTTCTTAGTTCTGCATTTTTTGAACGGGGCATGCTTATCTAAGATGGTGAGGAAGTTACTTTTAAAGAATGACCAGGCATCCTCAACTGACGGGATGAGGTCAATATCCTTCCAGGATACCCGGGCCAGGTCAATTAGAAAGGCCTGCTCGCAGAAGTGTTTTAGGGAGCGTTTGACAGTGATGAGGGGTGGTCGTTTGACTGCGGACCCGTAGCGGATACAGGCAATGAGGCAGTGATCGCTGAGATCCTGATTGAAGACAGCAGAGGTGTATTTGGAGGGCAAGTTGGTCAGGATAATGTCTATGAGGGTGCCCATGTTTACCGATTTAGGGTTGTACCTGGTGGGTTCCTTGATGATTTGTGTGAGATTGAGGGCATCTAGCTTAGATTGTAGGACTGCCGGGGTGTTAAGCAAATCCCAGTTTAGGTCACCTAACAGAACAAACTCTGAAGCTAGATGGGGGGTGATCAATTCACAAATGGTGTCCATATTAAAATGGAGAAGAGAATTAAAGAGAAGAGGGACAAAACAGTATGTATAAAGAAGTCAATCTATTTTCCTCCCAGCAGGTGACCTCTGCATCAGAGCTGCACCACAAATCAATGTTCATCAGCTCTTCCAGGCTGTAACCAAACCACCACCATCACTATAATATACTGTGATTTGGCTGAGGAAAATCTAGCAATGATCACCTCTTTAAATAGCCTAAACTTGTATAATTAATCAGTGAATGCATTCAATAATATTGTTCCTCTTGGTGGGAGCCTGGGTGTATACACGCATTACACACATGAATGGTACTGTAGAATTTGAACTGTGTGCACAACTCAGGGGGATGGAAGGTCTGTTGGATAATGGATTCGGGAGCAGAATGAGTATCTGTACCCTGAGAGCTCTTATAAGGTAAGGGGCGGTTTGGTGATGAGGGGCTGCATGTAGTGGTTGTGTGTAGCGTCAGGGGTTGTGTGTAGTGTTAGGGGTTGTGTGTAGTATTAGGGGTTGTATGTAGTATTAGGGGTTGTATGTAGTATTAGGGGTTGTGTGTAGTGCTAGGGGCTGTGTGTAGTGCTATGAGGTTGTGTGTAGTGTTAGGGTTGTGTGTAGTATTAGGGGTTGTGTGTAGTGTTAGGTGATGTGTGTAGTGCTAGGGGCTGTGTGTAGTGTTAGGGGTTGTGTGTAGTATTAGGGGCTGTGTGTAGTATTGGGGTTGTGTGTAGTGCTAGGAGTTGTGTGTAGTGTTAGGTGTTGTGTGTAGTGTTAGGGGTTGTGTGTAGTATTAGGGGCTGTGTGTAGTATTGGGGTTGGGTGTAGTGCTAGGAGTTGTGTGTAGTGTTATGGGGTTGTGTGTAGTGTTATGGGGTTGTATGTAGTGTTTGGGGTTGTGTGTAGTGTTAGGTGTTGTGTATAGTATTAGGAGTTGTGTGTAGTAGTGCTGGATAGTATACAGTGCATTTGGAAAGTATTCGAACCACATTTTTTACGTTACAGACTTATTTTTTCCCCTTATCTACACACACTAACCCATAATGACAAAGCAAAAGCTGTTCTTGCAACAAACAAAAACATACAACTTAAATATCAGATTTACATACGTTTCCAGACCCTTTACTTAGTACTTTGTTGAAGCACATTTGGCAGTGATTACAGCTTAGAGTCTTCTTGGGTATGACGCTACAAGCTTGGCACACCTGTATTTGGGGAGTTTCTCTCAATCTTCTCTGTAGATCCTATCAAGGTCTGTCAGGTTGGATGGGGAGCGTCGCTGCTCAGCTATTTTCAGGTCTCTCCAGAGATGTTTGATTAGGTTCAAGACCGGGCTCAAGCTGGGCCACTCAATGACATTCGGGAGGGGGGGGGGGGGTACTACTGGGGGCTGTCCGAGGTAGTGGGTAGCTCTCCTCTGTGTATGTATATACAGTTGAAGTCGGAAGTTTACATACACTTGGGTTGGAGTCATTAAAACTCGTTTTTCAACCACTCCACAAATTTCTTGTTAACAAACTATAGTTTTGGCAAGTCGGTTAAGACATCTACTTTGTGCATTACACAAGTAATTTTTCCAAAAATTGCTTACAGACAGATTATTTCACTTATAATTCACTGTATCACATTTATTGTGGGTCAGAAGTTTACATACACTAAGTTGACTGTGCCTTTAAACAGCTTGGAGAATTCCAGAAAATGATGTCATGGCTTTAGAAGCTTCTGATAGGCTAATTGACATAATTTGAGAAAATTGGAGGTGTACCTGTGGATGTATTTAAAATTGTAGACCTCCACAAGTCTGGTTCATCCTTGGGAGCAATTTCCAAATGCTTGAAGGTACCACGTTCATCTGTACAAACAATAGTACGCAAGTATAAACACCATGGGACCACGCAGCCGTCACACCGCTCAGGAAGGAGACGTGTTCTGTCTCCTAGAGATGAACGCACCTTGGTGCGAAAAGTGCAAATCAATCCCAGAACAACAGCAAAGGACCTTGTGAAGATGCTGGAGGAATCAGGTACAAAAGTGAAGATGCTGGAGGAAACAGGTACAAAAGTATCTATATCCACAGTACAACGAGTTCTATATCGACATAACCTGAAAGGCCGCTCAGCAAGGAAGAAGCCACTGCTCCAAAACCGCCATAAAAAAGCCAGACTATGGTTTCCAACTGCACATAATGCCATAATGACCATCGTTATGTTTGGAGGAAAAAGGGGGAGGCTTGCAAGCCGAAGAACACCATCCCAACCGTGAAGCACGGGGGTGGCAGCATCATATTGTGGGGTTGCTTTGCTGCAGGAGGGACTAGTGCACTTCACAAAATAAATGGCAACATAAGGATAGAAAATTACGTGGATATAGTGAAGCAACATATTAAGACGAGAGTCAGGAAGTTAAAGCTTGTCGCAAATGGGTCTTCCAAATGGACATTGACCCCAAGCATACTTCCAAAGTTGTGGCAAAATGGCTTAAGGACAACAAAGTCAAGGTATTGGAGTGGCCATCACAAAGCCCTGACCTCAATCCTATAGAACATTTGTGGGCAGAACTGAAAAAGCGTGTGCGAGCAAGGAGGCCTCCAAACCTGACTCAGTTACACCAGCTCTGTCAGAGGAATGGGCCAAAATGTACCCAACTTATTGTGGGAAGCTTGTGGAAGGCTACCTGAAATTATGTTTGACCCAAGTTAAACAATTTAAAGGCAATGCTACCAAATAACAATTGAGTGTATGTAAACTTTTGACTAGTGAAAGAAATAAAAGCTGACATAAATCATTCTCTCTACTATTTGTCTGACATTTCACATTCTTAAAATAAAGTGGTGATCCTAACTGACCTAAGACAGGGAATTTTTACGAGCATTAAATGTCAGGAGTTGTGAAAAACTGAGTTTAAATGTATTTGGCTAAGGTGTATGTAAACTTCTGACTTCAACTGTATGTGTGTGTGTGTGTGTAAGCCTAAATAAGTACAGGAGTAAAAATGTGCTTAACAAGTCACATAATAATTTGCATGGACTCACTCTGTGTGCATTAATAGTATTTAACATCATATTTAAATGACTACCGCATCTCTGTACCCCACACATACAATTATCTATTAGGTCCCTCAGTCGAGCAGTGAATTTCAAACACAGATTCAACCACAAAGACCAGGGAGGTTTTCCAATGCCTCGCAAAGAAGGGCACCTATTGGTAGATGGGTAAAACTCAGTTACTCAGTTACTGGAGAGGAAGGAAACTGCTCAGGAATTTCACCATGAGGCCAATGGTAACTTTAAAACAGTTACAGAGTTTAATGGCTGTGATAGGACAAAACTGAGGATGGATCAACAACATTGTAGATACTCCACAATACTAACATAAATGACAGAGTGTTAAGAAGGTAGCCTGTACAGAATACAACTTTTTCAAAACATGCATCCTGTTTGCAATAAGGGACTAAAGTAAAACTGCAAAAAAATGAATACCAGTCTTCATATTTTCAAACATGGTGGTGGCTGCATCATGTTATGGGTATGATTGTAATCATTAAGGACTGGGGAGTTTTTCAGGATAAAAAATAAATGGAATGGAGCTAACCACAGGCAAAATCCTAGAGGAAAACCTGGTTCCAACAGACACTGGGAGATAAATTCACCTTTCAGCAGGACAATAACCAAAAACTGAAAGCCAAATATACACTGGAGTTGCTTACCAAGACAACATTGAATGTTCCTGACAGGCCTAGTTACAGTTTTTACTTAAATTGGCTTAAAAATCTATGGCAAGACTTGAAAAATGGCTATCTAGCAAGGATCAACAACAAACTTGACAGAGCTTATAGAATTAAAAAAGAAACATTTGCAAATATTGTACAATCCAGGTGTGCAAAGCTCTTAGAGACTCACAGCTGTAATTGCTGCCAAAGGGGATTCTAACATGTATTGATTCAGGTGTGTGAATACTTATGTAGATTATTTTTTTCTGTATTTAATATTCCAATAAATTTGCTAAAATTTCAAAAAACATGTTTTCACTTTGTCAATATGGGGTATTGTGTGTAGATGGGTGAAAATAAATAATATTTAATCCATTTTGAAATCCGTCTGTAACACAACATTTTTGGGAATAATTAAAGAGGTATGAATAATTTCTGAAGGCACTGTAGGTGCGCGAGCGTGTGTGTCTGTGTGTGAGTATGCGCGGCTGTGTGCGTGTGTGTCTGTGTGTGTGTGCGTGCGTGTATGTGTGTGTGTGGTGTTCCAGGGGCGGCATGGCCGGGGGAGTGCTCGCAGCATCTCCAGTCCCAGAGTCACTTTCTGAGAAAGAGCTGGAGGCCATGTTTCACGCTGTCTTCCTTAATGAGCCCATTCACACAGCAGCCATAATACTCCCATGATTAGAGATGATAGAACACCCATACTTCTCCTGCTCCATGCATATTAATGCACCCAGACTGGGGAGCCCAGACAAGGTGTCAACCCGCGCAGCTCTGCTCTGCTCCACACAGGGGAGAAAAACTGCTTCAGGCCTGCGGGTCATATAATATCTAAACCGATCAAATAAAATGCTAGCAGTATTTAAATTTAGTACATCCTCTGTGCTACTTTTCTACACGATTATTATTCATGAAGAACAGCCACTGGATCACACCTCGTGGTTGTGTGTGTGTATACGGCAAGCAATTATACATTTCTATACTTAGCCTGTTTTCTCCCTCTCTGTTAAATTCTACAGTGTAGTCATTTCAATATGCTGACGATAAACCTCATCTTCACACTCTAAATCATGTCTCTACAATTACAACACACCGGAGAAAGATACATGTAATTAAACTATACAGAGCAATGATCTGAAGAAGTGTGATATAAACAGTTACTGATTACATATCTGTGTGCAGAACTGATCATTTGCAACCCCTTACGCAAAGAACAGGATGTAATACAATCCAATACCATGCATTGCAATATTATGCATTACAGAGACACTTCCACACAATGCTGCCAGTTCAACATGATCTGCCACTTACCTGAGAGGTGTACTTCTGGGCTTGGGCTTCTCAGCTGCCTGTGAAAACAGTAACACAACACAGTCCTGTTAGTTTCTGTACAGAACAGAACATGCAGTATGTGATGGATAGTGATACCCATGTCTCTGGACCACTGAGAGATCAGCACAAATAGCCCCAAACTGGAGGAAGAATAACAGGAGGGATGAATCCCGGCCCAGGATGAAAGAAATCAGCCTCATCATGATGACTACAGATAGGCACTCAAACATGCACTTTCCTCTTCGTCTGTTCATCCCCCCTTCTCTTTGAATGGAGGAATGTGAATGATTAAAGAGATCAGTGAGGCGTAAACCGCTCGATCAATGCTGGTTGGAGGAAAAAACAACTGTGTGATTTCTAAGGATGGGTTTTTAGAGACCAACTAGAGAGGCAAAATGGGGTTTTAGAGACCAACCATATTAACAGAGAGGGTTTTAGAGACCTACCATATTAACAGAGAGGGTTTTAGAGACCTACCATATTAACAGAGAGGGTTTTAGAGACCTACTAGAGAGGCAAAGAGGGTTTTAGAGACCTACCATATTAACAGAGAGGGTTTTAGAGACCTACTAGAGAGGCAAAGAGGGTTTTAGAGACCTACTAGAGAGGCAAAGAGGGTTTTAGAGACCAACTAGCGAGGCAAAGAGGGTTTTAGAGTCCTACTAGAGAGACAAAGAGGGTTTTAGAGACCAACTAGAGAGGCAAAGAGGGTTTTAGAGACCTACTAGAGAGGCAAAGAGGGTTTTAGAGACCACCTAGAGAGGCAAAGAGGGTTTTAGAGACCTACTAGAGAGGCAAAGAGGGTTTTAGAGACCAACTAGCGAGGCAAAGAGGGTTTTAGAGACCTACTAGAGAGTCAAAGAGGGTTTTAGAGACCTACTAGAGAGGCAAATAGGGTTTTAGAGACCTACTAGAGAGGCAAAGAGGGTTTTAGAGACCAACTAGAGAGGCAAAGAGGGTTTTAGAGTCCTACTAGAGAGACAAAGAGGGTTTTAGAGACCAACTAGAGAGGCAAAGCGGGTTTTAGAGACCTACTAGAGAGGCAAAGAGGGTTTTAGAGACCAACTAGAGAGGCAAAGAGGGTTTTAGAGACCTACTAGAGAGGCAAAGAGGGTTTTAGAGACCAACTAGAGAGGCAAAGAGGGTTTTAGAGACCTACTAGAGAGGCAAAGAGGGTTTTAGAGACCTACTAGAGAGGTAAAGAGGGTTTTAGAGACCAACTAGAGAGGCAAAGAGGGTTTTAGAGACCAACTAGAGAGGCAAAGAGGGTTTTAGAGACCAACTAGAGAGGCAAAGAGGGTTTTAGAGACCTACTAGAGAGGCAAAGAGGGTTTTAGAGACCTACTAGAGAGGCAAATAGGGTTTTAGAGACCAACTAGAGAGGCAAAGAGGGTTTAGTCGACCTACTACAGTAGCAGAGAGGGTTTTAGAGACCTACCACATTAACAGAGAGGGTTTTAGAGACCTACCAGATTAGCAGAGAGGGTTTTAGAGACCTACTACAGTAGCAGAGAGAGTTTTAGAGACCTACCATATTAACAGAGAGGGTTTTAGAGACCTACCAGATTAGCAGAGAGGGTTTTAGATACCTACTACAGTAGCAGAGAGGGTTTTAGAGAACTACCAGATTAGCAGAGAGGGTTTTAGAGACCTACCAAATTAACAGAGAGGGTTTTAGAGACCTACCAGATTAGCAGAGAGGGTTTTAGAGATCTACTACAGTAGCAGAGATGGTTTTAGAGACCTACTACAGTAGCAGAGAGGGTTTTAGAGACCTACCATATTAACAGAGAGGGTTTTAGAGACCTACCATATTAACAGAGAGGGTTTTAGAGACCTACTACAGTAGCAAAGAGAGTTTTAGAGACCTACCAGAGTAGAATAGATGGTTTTCGAGTTCTACTATAGTAGAATAGATGGTTTTAGAGACCTACTACAGTAGAATAGATGGTTTTAGAGACCTATTAGAGTAGCAGAGAGGGTTTTAGAGATCTACTACAGTATAATATAGTTTTAGAGACCTATTAGAGTAACAGAGAGGGTTTTAGAGATCTACTACAGTAGAATAGATGGTTTTAGAGACATATTAGAGTAGCAGAGAGGGTTTTAGAGACCTACTACAGTAGAATAGATGGTTTTAGAGACATATTAGAGTAGAGAGGGTTTTAGAGACCTACTACAGTAGAATAGATGGTTTTAGAGACCTACTACAGTAGAATGGAGGGCTTTAGAGACCTACTACAGTAGAATAGATGGTTTTAGAGACCTATTAGAGTAGCAGAGAGGATTTTAGAGACATACTACAGTAGAATAGAGAGTTTTAGAGACCAACTACAGTAGAATAGATGGTTTTAGAGACCTATTAGAGTAGCAGAGAGGGTTTTAGAGACCCACTACATTAGAATAGATGGTTTTAGAGACATATTAGAGTAGAGAGGGTTTTAGAGACCTACTACAGTAGAATAGAGAGTTTTAGAGACCTACTACAATAACAGAGACGGTCTTAGAGACCTACCAGATTAGCAGAGAGGGTTTTAGAGACCCACTACAGTAGCAGAGAGGGTTTAGAGACCTACCATATTAACAGAGAGGGTTTTAGAGACCTACCATATTAACAGAGAGGGTTTTAGAGACCTACTACAGTAGCAGAGAGGGTTTTAGAGACCTACCAGGGTAGAATAGATGGTTATAGAGACCTATTAGAGTAGCAGAGAGGGTTTTAGAGATCTACTATAGTAGAATAGATGGTTTTAGAGACCTACTACAGTAGAATAGATGGTTTTAGAGACCTACTACAGTACAATAGAGGGCTTTAGAGACCTACTACAGTGGAATAGATGGTTTTAGAGACCTATTAGAGTAGCAGAGAGGGTTTTAGAGATCTACTACAGTAGAATAGAGAGTTTTAGAGACCTATTAGAGTAACAGAGATGGTTTTAGAGACCTACTACAGTAGAATAGATGGTTTTAGAGACCTATTAGAGTAGAGAGGGTTTTAGAGACCTACTACAGTAGAATAGATGGTTTTAGAGACCTACTACAGTACAATAGAGGGCTTTAGAGACCTACTACAGTGGAATAGATGGTTTTAGAGACCTATTAGAGTAGCAGAGAGGGTTTTAGAGATCTACTACAGTAGAATAGAGGGCTTTAGAGACATACTACAGTAGAATATATGGTTTTAGAGACCTATTAGAGTAGCAGAGAGGGTTTTAGAGACCTACTACAGTAGAATAGAGGGCTTTAGAGACCTACTACAGTAGATATATGGTTTTAGAGACCTATTAGAGTAGCAGAGAGGGTTTTAGAGATCTACTACAGTAGAATAGAGGGCTTTAGAGACCTACTACAGTAGAATATATGCTTTTAGAGACCTATTCGAGTAGCAGAGAGGATTTTAGAGACCTACTACAGTAGAATAGAGAGTTTTAGAGACCAACTACAGTAGAAAAGATGGTGTTAGAGACCTATTAGAGTAGCAGAGAGGATTTTAGAGACCTACTACAGTAGAATAGAGAGTTTTAGAGACCAACTACAGTAGAATAGATGGTTTTAGAGACCTACTAGAGTAGCAGAGAGGGTTTTAGAGACCCACTACAGCAGAATAGAGAGTTTTAGAGACCTACTACAGTAGAATAGAGGGCTTTAGAGACCTACTACATTAGTATATATGGTTTTAGAGACCTATTAGAGTAGCAGAGAGGGTTTTAGAGATCTACTACAGTAGCAGAGACGGTCTTAGAGACCTACTACAGTAGCAGAGACGGTCTTAGAGACCTACTACAGTAGCAGAGACGGTCTTAGAGACCTACTAGAGTAGCAGAGAGGGGTTTAGAGACCTACTACTATTTGATTTAAACCTACATCATTGACACCTGACACTGATTGGAAGCACAGACAGGTGACAGCTATTTAATACTATGAGGATTTGTCACCCCCCCTCTCCCCAATGTATTCCCTATACAAGGACAACAACACATTGTAACAAACAAATTAACATTGAAGTGTTTCATCTCCGATGACAGTTCAGTGGAAATCAATTCCACATGCAGAATGAAGGGTGCACATGGAGAGGACTGTCACTGCTACTGTATTTCTATAGTCCTGAAAATAGGATGTAGCCCACACTGTGATGTAGCCCGCACTGTGATGTAGCCCGCACTGTGATGTAGCCCACAACATGCTGATTAGTGACAAGTTAAAGAGTGCTTGAGCAAGGTATACAAATAAACCCTCTTGGCACAGAGTAGTAAAGCTTTTGGCCACCACAACCTGTCCAGGCTACCACCAAGACACAGACAGGCCCACCACCACAACCTGTCCAGGCTACCACCAAGACACAGACAGGCCCACCACCACAACCTGTCCAGGCTACCACCAAGACACAGACAGGCCCACCACCACAACCTGTCCAGGCTACCACTAAGACACAGACAGGCCCACCACCACAACCTGTCCAGGCTACCACTAAGACACAGACAGGCCCACCACCACAACCTGTCCAGGCTACCACCAAGACACAGACAGGCCCACCACCACAACCTGTCCAGGCTACCACCAAGACACAGACAGGCCCACCAACCCAACCTGTCCAGGATACCACCAAGACACAGACAGGCCCACCACCACAACCTGTCCAGGCTACCACCAAGACACAGACAGGCCCACCACCACAACCTGTCCAGGCTACCACCAAGACACAGACAGGCCCACCACCACAACCTGTCCAGGCTACCACCAAGACACAGACAGGCCCACCACCACAACCTGTCCAGGCTACCACCAAGACACAGACAGGCCCACCACCACAACCTGTCCAGGATACCACCAAGACACAGACAGGCCCACCACCACAACCTGTCCAGGCTACCACCAAGACACAGACAGGCCCACCACCACAACCTGTCCAGGCTACCACCAAGACACAGACAGGCCCACCACCACAACCTGTCCAGGCTACCACCAAGACACAGACAGGCCCACCACCACAACCTGTCCAGGCTACCACTAAGACACAGACAGGCCCACCACCACAACCTGTCCAGGCTACCACCAAGACACAGACAGGCCCACCACCACAACCTGTCCAGGCTACCACTAAGACACAGACAGGCCCACCACCACAACCTGTCCAGGCTACCACCAAGACACAGACAGGCCCACCACCACAACCTGTCCAGGCTACCACCAAGACACAGACAGGCCCACCACCACAACCTGTCCAGGATACCACCAAGACACAGACAGGCCCACCACCACAACCTGTCCAGGCTACCACCAAGACACAGACAGGCCCACCACCACAACCTGTCCAGGATACCACCAAGACACAGACTGGCCCACAGCAACACACTGGCAAGGCTAAGGTTATTGCTGTGACCATTGATCTGTGTAAAGTCCATTTATCATTGATGAAAGCAGCCAGTGATCTTCACAGTATATCAGATGAAACAAGTCAGATCATCTGTCAACTGCTCTCTTACTGCTGTTTCCCTCTCCACAGGGATTTGGGCAGCTTCCATCCTTCTTCCCCATTCCCGGGTTGCTAGGCAACACAGCTGGGGGCATGGCTGCTAGTTTGTACTCTGGCAAACTGTTTAAATGGCTGCTGGAGATTTTTTCATGCTTATGAGGCGACTTTGGGCATTCATTTCAGGGGGTTGTTTGTGTGTGTGTGTGTGTGTGTGTGTGTGTGTGTGTGTGTGTGTGTGTGTGTGTGTGTGTGTGTGTGTGTGTGTGTGTGTGTGTGTGTGTGTGTGTGTGTGTGTGTGTGTGTGTGTGTGTGTGTGTGTGTGTGTGTGTGTGTGTGTGTGTGTGTGTGTGTGCATGTACTTCTGTGGGAAACGCAGGGGGTGGTTATCACTAAGGAGAAAGGGAGGGCTGGAGGAGCTGTGCTGGTGATGATCAAATTAGCCTAAAATGGCCAGACATGATCAAGTGCTTTTCTGTATCACCAAGAGGAATGCAACACAGCTCAAGGCAAGATTTTCATGAATGTTTTAAGGAATTCAACAATATTCAAAAGACAAAGAGAGTGATGCACTTCTATTGACTTTACTGGCTCATTGCCTGCAGCTATAGAGATACACCACATCATTCCAACAGACAGACAGTGATGTATACCCTCAATTTGTTTTCAACCTGTGGCGGTGTGATTGAGAGGCATTAGCGCTGTTGTGAGATCACACTAAATGAGAAGGTATAAAGGTTTGCTTTAGATCAGCATTTGATGATCCAAGAATATAGATATCAATCAGATGAACAATCCTCTTCACTCACCCATCCACCTTCATCTCTCTCTGTGTGTCTCTGAGTCTCTCTGTGTGTCTCGCTGTGTGTCTCTGTCTCTCTGTGTGGCTCTCTGTGTGTGTCTCTCTATGTGTGTCACTGTGTGTGTCTCTGTGTGTCTCTCCTCTGTCTGTGTATGTGTCTCTCCTATGTATGTGTGTGTCTCATCTGTCGGTGTGTGTCTCACTCTCTGTGTCTCTCTCTCAATGATGTCATTGAACTTCGATACCCCTTGTCAAAATACTTCCATTAGTTTCCCCTCCATCTATGATGATCACAGCAGTATCCTATTCATTCTGGGTAGGGGGAGCTATTTTATCATTAGAGAGATAGCCAGCTAACGTAAATAAAAACACCACTGTTTGTGAAGACTAGATTTCTTCTTAATCCACTGGGACATCTGAATGACAACATGGCTGTTGATTTAGGGGAGAATGTTTTCATTTGGTTGGCCCTTTCACTGTGGTATTTGCTAAAGAAACTGGGCAACAAAACCCTGGCTAATTAAGAACAGTCCTCAATGCTCCTTTGTGCTGCTGCTGAACTGAGCAATGGAACATTCTCACAATTGAGTATACTTTTTTTTCTTCTAAAATACACACAGCCAGAAAATCTCCAGTGAATTGCGGTAGACAAAGGGGAAAGGGAAGGAAGTACTTTTACATAGGAAAAGTAACAAAATGGTGTGAGGTGTTGGTCACCGATGAATAGTACCAGGTAGCTGATGAATAGTACCAGGTAGATGATGAATAGCACCAGGTAGCTGATGAATAGTACCAGATAGCTGATGAATAGCACCAGGTAGCTGATGAACATTACTAGGTAGCTGATGAATAGCACCAGGTAGCTGATGAATAGCACCATGTAGCTGATGAATAGTACCAGGTAGCTGATGAATAGTACCAGGTAGCTGATGAATAGCACCAGGTAGCTGATGAATAGTACCAGGTAGCTGATAAATAGCACCAGGTAGCTGATGAATAGTACCAGGTAGCTGATGAATAGTACCAGGTAGCTGATGAATAGCACCAGGTATGTGATGAATAGAACCAGGTAGCTGATGAATAGTACCAGGTAGCTGATGAATAGTACCAGGTAGCTGATGAATAGTACCAGGAAGCTGATGGACATTACTAGGTAGCTGATGAATAGTACCAGGAAACTGATGAATAGTACCAGGTAGCTGATGAATAGTACCAGGTAGCTGATGAACAGTACCAGGTAGCTGATGAACATTACTAGGTAGCTGATGAATAGTACCAGGAAACTGATGAATAGTACCAGGTAGCTGATGAACATTACTAGGTAGCTGATGAATAGCACCAGGTAGCTGAAGAATAGTACCAGGTAGCTGATGAATAGTACCAGGAAGCTGATGAACATTACTAGGTAGCTGATGAACAGCACCAGGTAGCTGATGAATAGTACCAGGAAGCTGATGAACATTACTAGGTAGCTGATGAATAGTACCAGGTAGCTGATGAATAGTACCAGGTAGCTGATGAACATTACTAGGTAGCTGATGAATAGCACCAGGTAGCTGATGAATAGTACCAGGAAGCTGATGAACATTACTAGGTAGCTGATGAACAGTACCAGGTAGCTGATGAATAGTACCAGGTAGCTGATGAATAGTACCAGGTAGCTGATGAATAGTACCAGGTAGCTGATGAATAGTACCAGGTAGCTGATGAATAGTACCAGGTAGCTGATGAATAGTACTAGGTAGCTGATGAATAGTACCAGGCAGCTGATGAATAGTACCAGGAAGCTGATGAATAGTACTAGGTAGCTGATGAATAGCACCAGGTAACTGATGAATAGTACCAGGTAGCTGATGAATAGTACCAGGTAGCTGATGAATAGTACCAGGTAGCTGATGAATAGTACCAGGTAGCTGATGAATAGTACCAGGAAGCTGATGAACAGTACCAGGTAGCTGATGAATAGTACCAGGTAGCTGATGAATAGTACTAGGTAGCTGATGAACATTACTAGGTAGCTGATGAATAGTACCATATAGCTAGTGAATAGTACCAGGAAGCTGATGAATAGTACCAGGAAGCTGATGAATAGTACCAGATAGCTGATCAATAGTACCAGGTAGCTGATCAATAGTACCAGGTAGCTGATGAATAGTACCAGGTAGCTGATGAATAGTACCAGGAAGCTGATGAATAGTACCAGGTAGCTGAATAACAGCGAGGTCAGATGTGGTAGTCTGGCCACAGCATGTTCCTCTGCCCCCTCCTGGCCCCCCTCTACCCTCCGAGGACCACAGCCCTACCCCTCAGTGCCAGGTGATTTGTCTGAGGTAGGGCAAGGCTGACCTTTCTACTCTGTCAATTGTCATAACAGCACCAGAGCTGGGCTGTGTACAACACACAAGGATAGGAAAGAAGGACAGAAAGGGGAGGGAGACGGAGACGAAAATGGAGAGGGAGACAGAGAGGGAGAGGGAGAAAAAAAGAGAGATGGGGAGAGAGAAGAGATGAGAGAGAAAGGGATGAGAGAGTGAAAAAGACGGCAGAGAGCCTGGGCTGATACTAATTGCTTTAGAGGCACTATACAGGCACAAAATGACTGCTTCTCCCCAGCCCCCTCCTGCTTCTCCCTAGCTCCCTCCAGCTTCTCCCCAGCCCCCTCCTGCTTCTCCCCAGCCCCCTCCTTCTTCTCCCCAGCCCCATCCTGCTTCTCCCTAGCTCCCTCCAGCTTCTCCCCAGCCCCCTTCTGCTTCTCCTCAGCCCCCTCCTTCTTCTCCCCAGCCCCATTCTGCTTCTCCCTAGCTCACTCAAGCTTCTCCCCAGCGCACTCAAGCTTCTCCCCAGCGCACTCAAGCTTCTCCCCAGCTCCCTCCTGCTTCTCCCCAGCTCCCTCCAGCTTCTCCCCAACCTACTCCTGCTTCTCTATCGAATATATAATCCTTATATCTTCCCTCTATACTGCACTGAGTCACATGTGCTGGAACACGCTGATCCACTGAAGCTGTATGTATGTGTGTGTGTGTGTGTGTGTGTGTGTGTGTGTGTGTGTGTGTGTGTGTGTGTGTGTGTGTGTGCGTGCGTGCGTGCGTGCGTGCGTGCGTGCGTGCGTGCGTGCGTGCGTGTAGGGAAGGGAAATAGGGAAGAGAAAATGATACCTAGTCAGTTGTACAACTGAATGCCTTCAAACAAAATATGTCCACGTCATTGGTGCACGGGGAGCAGTTGTTGTTGGGGTTAACTGAAGTGTACGCCTGTGTGCGGGCTGACCCTTGCTGCATATATAAGGAGGAGAAGTGCTTGTTTTTTTTAATCTGTGTTGTTGTGTATGAAACAGGAAGTAGGGCGATCAGGCAGACAGACACTGCTGCTGTACTGAAGGCGATGACAGCATGCTAATGTACCATGGACTCATTTGCAGTAAGCCACTTATAAACATATAGAGATGCGCACCGACCGACCCACCCACACACACACCCACACACACACACACACACACACACACACACACACACACACACACACACACACACACACACACACACACACACACACACACACACACACACACACACACACACACACACACAAATATAGGAGTGTATTACTGTTAGTAGAGCACTAGTAGAGCCCTGTGTATAATGACTTTAATGTGTAATAACTATCATTAAACTACCAACGGCTCAAAGGTCCTGATTGGATGATAGCTATGGGAACAATACCAAGAAGCACAATGAGAGAGCCATAGCTAATTTACTCATTGTCACGTTCCTGACCTATTTCTGTTAGTTTGTTTTATGTGTTAGTTGGTCAGGACGTGAGTTTGGGTGGGCATTCTATGTTTTCTGTTTCTATGTTGGTTTAGGGTTGCCTGGTATGGCTCTCAATTAGAGGCAGGTGTTTGGCGTTTCCTCTAATTGAGAGTCATATTTAGGTAGGTTGTTTCACAGTGTTCGTTGTGGGTGGTTGTCTCCTGTGTCAGTGTTTGTCGCACCATACGGGACTGTCTCGGTTTTTGTAGTCTGTTCCTGTTCGTGAGTTCTTCGTGTTATATGTAAGTTCGTCGTTCAGGTCTGTCTACATCGTTTGTTGTTTTGTTAGTTATCAAGTATAGTTCGTTTTCGTCTTCGTCTGTTTTTGTTTAATAAAATATCATGTCATTTCAAAACGCTGCGCCTTGGTTCAATCCCTGCTCCTCCTCTTCGGATGAAGAGGAGGAGGAAAACCGTTACAGAACCACCCACCAAATTACCAGAACCAAGCAGCGGGGAAAAGGGCAGCGACAGCAACCGCAGAGATCCCAGGATTCATGGACATGGGAGGAGATCTTGAACGGAGAAGGACCCTGGGCACAGGCTGGGGAGTATCGCCGCCCCAAAGCTGAGCTGGAGAAAGCGAAAGCTGAACAGGCGATATGAGGAGGCAGCACGGCAGCGGGACAGGTACGAGAGGCAACCCCAGAATTTTTTTGGGGGGGGCTAGAGAGGAGTGTGGCTAAGCCAGGTAGCAGACCTGAGCGCACTCCTCGTGCTTATTATAAGCAACGCGTCACTGGTCAGGCACCGTGTTATGCGGTTAAGCGCACAGTGTCGCCAGTGCGTGCCCATAGTCCGGTGCGCTATAGAGCAGCCCCCCGAAAGTGTCATGTGAGTGTGGGCATCCAGCCGGGGCGTATTGTGCCTGCTCAGCGCGTCTGGTCTCCGGTACGCAGTTTCGGTCCAGGGTATCCTGCGCCGGCTCTGCGTGCTGTGTCTCCGGAGCGCTGGGAGGGTGCAGTGCGTCCTATGCCTACGCTCCGCTCGTACCGGGCAAATGTGGTAGTGGAGCCTAAGAGAGAAGTGCGCGTAGTAGGCACTAGATCTCCAGTGCTCATCCACAGCCCGGTTCAACCTGTGCCTGCACTCTGGAGGGTACGGGCTGGTGTAGTATTCCAACCTGGGGGAGTGGTGCCAAGGCTGCGCACCAGAGCTCCAGTACTCCCCCACAGCCCGGTCCTTCAGGTGCCTCTTAACATCAAGCCTCCTGTAGGTCTCTCCAGCCTGGTGGGTCCTGTGGCAGCCCCACGCACCAGGCTGTCTCTCCGTCTCCTCCCTACAGGTGTGCCCGTCTGCCCAGCGGCGCTTGAACTGCCCGTCTGCCCAGCGGCGCCTGAACTGCCCGTCTGCCCAGCGGCGCCTGAGCTGCCCGTCTGCCCAGCGGCGCCTGAACTGCCAGTCTGCCCAACGGCGCCTGAACTGTCCGTCTGCCCAGCGGCGCCTGAACTGCCCGTCTGCCCAGCGGCGCCTGAACTGCCCGTCTGCCCAGCGGCGCCTGAACTGCCCGTCTGCCCAGCGGCGCCTGAACTGCCCGTCTGCCCAGCGGCGCCTGAACTGCCCGTCTGCCCAGCGGCGCCTGAACTGCCCGTCTGCCATACGCCGTCTGAACTGTCCGTCTGCCATGAGCCTGCAAAGCCGCCCGTCTGCCATGAGCCTGCAAAGCCGCCCGTCTGCCATGAGCCTACAGAGCCGTCCGCCAGACAGGAGCCGCTAGAGCCGTCCGCCAGACAGGAGCCGCTAGAGCCTTCCGCCAGACCGGATCAGCCAGAGCCTTCCGCCAGACCGGATCAGCCAGAGCCTTCCGCCAGACCGGATCAGCCAGAGCCTTCCGCCAGACCGGATCAGCCAGAGCCTTCCGCCAGACCGAATCAGCCAGAGCCTTCCGCCAGACCGGATCAGCCAGAGCCTTCCGCCAGACCGGATCAGCCAGAGCCTTCCGCCAGACCGGATCAGCCAGAGCCTTCCGCCAGACCGGATCAGCCAGAGCCGTCAGCGAGCCATGACCGTCCAGAGCCGTCAGCGAGCCATGACCGTCCAGAGCCGTCAGCGAGCCATGACCGTCCAGAGCCGTCAGCGAGCCATGACCGTCCAGAGCCGTCAGCGAGCCATGACCGTCCAGAGCCGTCAGCGAGCCATGACCGTCCAGAGCCGTCAGCGAGCCATGACCGTCCAGAGCCGTCAGCCAGCCATGACCGTCCAGAGCCGTCAACCAGCCAAGAGCGTCCAGAGCCAGCCAGCCAGGATCCGCCAGTCATTCTGGTGTTGCCCCTCATTCTGGTGTTGCCCCTCATTCTGGTGTTGCCCCTCATTCCGGTGTTGCCCCTCATTCCGGTGCTGCTCCTTATCCTGATGATGCCCCTTAATTTAGGTGGGGTTATTTGGAGGGTGGGCATTGTGAGGGGGATAAAGAAGCGGGGATTGATTATGGTGGGGTGGGGACCTCGCCCTCAGCCTGAGCCACCACCGTGGTCAGATGCCCACCCAGACCCTCCCCTGAACTTTGTGCTGGTGCGCCCGGAGTTCTCACCTTAGGGGGGGGGTTATGTCACGTTCCTGACCTATTTCTGTTAGTTTGTTTTATGTGTTAGTTGGTCAGGACGTGAGTTTGGGTGGGCATTCTATGTTTTCTGTTTCTATGTTGGTTTAGGGTTGCCTGGTATGGCTCTCAATTAGAGGCAGGTGTTTGGCGTTTCCTCTAATTGAGAGTCATATTTAGGTAGGTTGTTTCACAGTGTTCGTTGTGGGTGGTTGTCTCCTGTGTCAGTGTTTGTCGCACCATACGGGACTGTCTCGGTTTTTGTAGTCTGTTCCTGTTCGTGAGTTCTTCGTGTTATATGTAAGTTCGTCGTTCAGGTCTGTCTACATCGTTTGTTGTTTTGTTAGTTATCAAGTATAGTTCGTTTTCGTCTTCGTCTGTTTTTGTTTAATAAAATATCATGTCATTTCAAAACGCTGCGCCTTGGTTCAATCCCTGCTCCTCCTCTTCGGATGAAGAGGAGGAGGAAAACCGTTACACTCATCTAACGGTTCTGTTATTATCTGGCTCAGAACGACACCACACACAGATACAGTTGAAGTCGGAACACTTAGGTTGGAGTCATTAAAACTCGTTTTTAAACCACTCCACATATTTCTTGTTAACAAACTATAGTTTTGGCAAGTCGGTTAGGACATCTACTTTGTGACATCTACAAAGTTGTGACAAAATGGCTTAAGGACAACAAAGTCAAGGTATTGGAGTGGCCATCACAAAGCCCTGAGCTCAATCCTATAGAACATTTGTGGACAGAACTGAAAAAGTGTGTGCGAGCAAGGAGGCCTAAAAACCTGACTCAGTTACACCATCTCTGTCAGGAGGAATGGGCCAAAATTCACCCAACTTATTGTGGGAAGCTTGTGGAAGGCTACCCGAAATATTTGACCCAAGTTAAACAATTTAAAGGCAATGCAACCAAATACTAATTGAGTATATGTAAACTTCTGACCCACTGGGAATGTGATGAAAGAAATAAAAGCTGAAATAAATCATTCGCTCTACTATTATTCTGACATTTCACATTCTTAAAATAAAGTGGTGATCCTAACTGACCTAAGACAGGGAATTTTTACTAGGATTAAATGTCAAGAATTGTGAAAAACTGAGTTTAAATGTATTTGGCTAAGGTGTATGTAAATTTCCGACTTCAACTGTATACTCAAAACGAAACCACACACCACACACAGAGATACTCAGGACGACACCATACACCACAGTCAGAGATACTCAGAACGACACCACATACCACAGACAGAGAGACTCAGAAGGACACCACACACAGAGATACTCAGAACGACACCACACACAGAGATACTCAGAACGACACCACATACCACAGACAGAGAGACTCAGAAGGACCCCACACACAGAGATACTCAGAACGACACCACACACAGAGATACTCAGAATGACACCACCCACCACAGACATAGATACTCAGAACAACACCACACACAGAGATACTCAGAATGACACCACCCACCACAGACAGAGATACTCAGAACGACACCACACACAGAGATACTCAGAATGACACCACACACAGAGATTTGTAAGTCGCTCTGGATAAGAGCGTCTGCTAAATGACTTAAATGTAAATGTAAATGTAAATGACACCACCCACCACAGACATAGATACTCAGAACAACACCACACACAGAGATACTCAGAATGACACCACCCACCACAGACAGAGATACTCAGAACAACACCACACACAGAGATACTCAGAATGACACCACCCACCACAGACAGAGATACTCAGAACGACACCACACACAGAGATACTCAGAACGACACCACACACCACAGCCATAGATAATCAGAACAACACCACATACAGCCACATACAGAGATAATCAGAACGACACCACAGACAGAGATACTCAGAACGACACCACAGACAGAGATACTCAGAACGACACCACAGACAGAGATACTCAGAACGAGACCACAGATACAGTATACTGTAATTAGATGGTTGTTGATGGATCTTACCTGCTGTTCAGTATCTTCCTCGTCACTGCTGATCTTCAGGTCATCCTCAAGCATTCTGCAGGAAGACACACAACAGCAGTCAGGTCAAATAAAAAGCTGTTATCATTAAAATAGGAATATATCAAAAAATAAATATTGCTTAGTCAAATGATATGTAATTGTTTTATTAAGAACTAGGATGTATTAAAGGCAGTGTGTATCAGGTATACTATTACTCTTTGTTAGGACACAAACACAATCACTTTTTGGATATTATGCCATTATATGCAGAGAGCAAAAACACATCTCTCCATATCCTCAGTTATATATATACAGTATATATACACACTACACTATATATCATCTTTCAATTCAATTCAACACTGAAAAAACATCCAATCCCCTTGCTTCCTTCAGACTCATAAACTATCAAAAAGTGTTTTCAGAAAGAATGATGTCATCTGACAACTGGTGTGATGACATCATAGCAAAAACACAATAAAACCCCGGCCAGCAGGCAGGCGAGCAGCAAGCTTGCGCTTGGCGATCTAGCTACACTACAGAGACACTCACTCCGGCCCAGTCGGCCACTCCCCCGAGTTAGAAAAACAAAAGAAGCTCTATGAGGGAAATGTGTTTCAAGTTGTGTTTTCTCTGACCTAGGCTGTTGTGCAGCATCTTAGATTGGGCAGAACTTTGAACAAACTACCAGTCATTACCCTGGTAATACTGAACAGATGTCAGCGGAAGGAACCAGGAGAAGAAAAAAGCCAGGTGGCTGAAGTGGGAATTTCCAGAGGATTTGCACTCAATTGAAGCCAAACTGGGGAGGGGGGTCCTGTCAAAGGTCAAATAGGGGGAGCTTATATTTGTCCTGTTTCACACATGTACAAGTGTGTAACCTGTAAAATTGTGAAATGGAAATTGTTTTTTTTGCATATCCCACTCCCCATGAGACCCCCTGGAGAGCGGGGTCACGGACCAGCCATTACTGACGGCCAACCTGCCGCAATTAGGGTTCAGTGCCTTGCTCAAGGACAGATCTCTTCACCTAGTCGACTCAGGTATTCGAAGTAGCAACCTTTCAGTTACTGGCCCAACGCTCTAACCACTTGGTTACCTGCCACCTGTGTTTACAGGCCTGTGTGTATGTGAGAGAGACGAAGAAGAAAAAATAGAGAAATAGAGAGATAAAAACAGAAAGAGAGAGAAAGAAGAGAAATACAACAAATTATTAAAGAGTGGACTGTCTGTGGTCTATTTAAAACTTCAGGATCGGTGGGCTCCCCACGGGATGGTTGAGCTAATGTAGGCTAATGCGATTAGCATGAGGTTGTAAGTAACAAGAACATTTCCCCGGACGTAGACATATCTGATATTGGCAGAAAGCTTAAATTATTGTTAATCGAACTGTACTGTCCACTTTACAGTAGCTATTACAGTAAAAGAATACCATGCTATTGTTTGAGGAGAGTGCACAGTTTTGAACTTGAAAAATTATTAATAAACAAATTAGGCACATTTGTGCAGTCTTGACACAACATTTTGAACAGAAATGCAATGGTTCATTGGATTAGACTAAAATTTTGCACATATACTGGTGCCATCTAGTGGCCACAATCGAAATTGCACCTGGGCTGGAAAAATACATTAAGGCCTTTCTCTTGCATTTGAAAGATGGTACAAAAAAAATACAAAAAAAACGTTTTTTTCCTCCTTTGTATTAACGTTTACCAGATCTAATGTGTTATATTCTCCTACATTCCTTTAACATTTCCACAAACGTCAAAGTGTTTCCTTTCAAATAGTATCACGACTATGCATATCCTTGCTTCAGGGCCTGAGCTACAGGCAGTTAGATTTGGGTATGTCATTTTAGGCAAAAATGGAAAAAAGGTGCGGATCCTTAAGAGGTTTTAAGCAATAAGGCTTGAGGCGGTGTGGTATATGGCCTATATACCACGGCTAAGGGTTGTTCTCTGCACAACGCAACGCGGAGTGCCTGGATACAGCCCTTAGCCGTGGTATGTAGGCCATATACCACAAACCCCTGAGGTGCCTCATTTCTTGTAAAAACCGGTTGCCAACACAGCAAGGCAAGGAACGACACATCTACATTGAAAATGTTGCTTTAATAAATAAATAAATAATAAATACATTCCCGCCAGAAAAAGTAGACCGGACAACAGTCATGTTGCTAGACTGGTTGCTATGTAACATAACCACAGGCTAGCTAGTAAACTTACATTAAATGTATGCAAAACCGATCATAAGCACTACTTCTAGAGTCAATAACACACGGCAATTATTTATTCACGTTGATCTGAATGTTGCCATTTATCGTGCACAAATGAAAAAATTGTCCCATGTTGTCGTTGGTAGTTGGCTCCACACTGCTGGAAATGGAAGCTGTTCCTTTAGCCGGTCGACGCTGCCGCTTCCTCACTTCCAGATTTGGCCTCCAGTAACTGTGAAGAGATGTTTCGGATCCGTGTCCACTGACAGACATTATTTCCCGTGCCTCTAGACCGGCATCCGACAGTTTCTGGATCATGGTGGTTCGGAAGCAGTGGTTTGTGTAAATCTGCGACGGGCCAGCTATTTTGCAGATCTTTGGCAACATTGTTGCGAGGGTGTTCACTCCCATCGGCTCTTTTGTGTACCAGAAACATATGCGACAAAATAACGTTCGCTAATAGTTAGGCCTACATAGATACCGGTTATACTGCCAGGGTAAATTAGATTCAGCTAGCTAGTTAACAGTTACATAGCATATGTATCTGTTAACTGTTTTCCGTTTCGGGTGGAGGTACAACGCCGGGGCGTCTGAGGGAAGGAGGGACAGATACTTCTTAAGGGAAGCTACCGGGCAGAGGGGATCACCCGGCAGTTCAAACATGAATCCCTGTCCACTCTCCCTGTTCTTCTCCTGCGGATCCTGGATTTTTGTGGGTTCGTTGAACGAGAGAGTCGCAGACTGTAGGCTGTTCTCGTCTGTACATATTTAAATGAGTCAGGTTTCAGCAGACGGTTTATCTCCCCCCTTCGGCCAAAATGAAGTTGAACATCAAACCACACTTTGTTCACCAAACCCTCAGGTGTTTCAGTGTCCAGAGCCTTGGATTGTTTGAGCTGCATGTCGTGTTCAGTTATGGCTGCGTGGTTTGTCGCACCCCTCTTTCCTCAACTTTTTAATTACGCCTACAAGCACATTGTTGCTCGTTGTGAATTCTGTGTCCTATATATTCCATGCCAAACTGAGAGGGGGGTCGTTGACATGTCGGCATAGCTGCTAATCCCATATTCTTCGCCATTCGTGTTTCTCACTGAACCACACGTCCCTTAGAATGACGTTCAGCTACATTTTTGTTGTATTCCCAAGCTCCCACAATGTATCCCTTTTTCTGGGCACCAGTCAGTGAAGCAGGTAAGTGCCCACTTTGTTTGTTTTACGGTGTTCATTTCATTTCTAAACGCATCTTTTCTACGTTGGCATGTCGAACTATTGTTGATGTAGCCATTTTATCGAGGTGAAAAGGCGCAATGATATCAAGGTGAACAGGCTAAACGTTAGCCAATCAGCATCCAGTATCCAAACTACCCAGTTTATAATTAAGCAATAAGGCCAGAGGAGGTGTGGTATATTGCCAATATACATGTATTTTATTTGCCAATATAGATTTATTTTACTGCTCTAATTACATTGGTAACCCGTTTATAATAGCAATAAAGCACCTCTGGGGTTTGTGGTATATGACCAATATACCACGGCTAAGGGCTGTCCCTCGCATGACACAACGTGGAGTGCCTGGACACAGCCTTTAGCCGTGGTATATTGGCCATATACCACAAACCCCTGGTTTATACGGTCTGATATACCACGGCTGTCAGCCAATCAGAATTCAGGGCTCGAACAACCCAGTTTATAATACATTTAGAACTTTCTCTCCAGCTGATGTTGAAAATCCAGCCTTTAATTGTAGGAAAAAGACACTATAAATAAAATGTAATTTAATTTGTCACATGCACCGAATACAACAGGTGTAGGTAGACCTTACAGTAAAATGCTTACTTACTTACAAGAAAAAATTGATAAGTAAAAAATAGAAAATAAAAGTAACAAATAATTAAACAGCAGCAGTAAAATATCAAGCAAGGCTATATAAAGGGGGTACCGGTAAAGAGTACATTTCGATTTAACCTGGCAAGTCAGTTAAAAACAAATTCTTATTTACAATGACGGCCTACCCCGGCCAAACCTGGACGACGCTGGGCCAATTGTGCGCGGCTCTATGGGACTCCGGATCAGGGCCGGATGTGATGCAGCCTGGATTTGAACCAGGGACTACAGTGACGCCTCTCGCTGCGACATATTGAGTTAATATGTACATGTAGGTAGAGTTAAAGTGACTATGCATAGATTATAAACAGAGAGTAGCAGCAGCGTCAAAGAGGGGTCTTGGTAGCCATTTGATTAGCTGTTCAGGAGTCTTATGGCTTGGGGGTAGAAGCTGTATAAATTCACCTGAACAGAGAGTACACTCCGGCATGTTACCCACAGTCCTCTCCACTCTAGAGGGAGAAGCATGGCTATATTTTCCACTTTTATGACCCCACAAAAGACGTGAATAAAAACGATACCCTCTTAAAGAAGCCTTGAAGCTCCTATAAATTATGAACGATTCGAAGGTACATCTGTTTGAACACATTGATAGATCTCTGACCCAAATGAGCTCCTTGATAAATAATTAGCCCCAGGACATCTCTCTCTCTCTCTCTCTCTCAAGAAACCACAGATATGCAGTTGCATCAACATCTCAAGACTAACAGGACTTTATATTAAATACCTTTGAGGAGACGTAATGTCTCTGGACTGTTTCAGCCTGAGAGTGAGACAGTGTTTAATGGTCTAATTGGGCCTGTATTTAGCACTCTGCTAACTCAACCTTGAAACCAGGAAGAGGGCAAGGAGTTAAAATGAGTTTTATATTGAATATAAACACTTTGGCAGCACGGCTAGAAGCGAGCTGACAGAAATATTCACCTCATTAAAATTGGCAAAACGTGAGATAGAGAGAGAGACCCAATCTGCGTTAAGTCCCTTTTTTAAGAATGTATTTCTTTCCTACTTGGCATCAGTTTGGTGTTGTGAAGAACATATCTATTCTTTTACAGGTTCTCAAAGCATATTAAAGCACCTTCATAAACCTGAGTGAAGTTCAGTCTAAGGGTTCAGACAGGGTTCGAGGCAGCTCTGGTGAAGGCAAGAGAAATAATGTGATGTACAACATCCTACCATCAGGACCAATAACATGGAAACTTAATCACAAACCCACACTGGGTCTTTTTGAGTGTAGCCACCTATTATATATGCATTTAATTTGTAGAAAATTATCCCAAATGCAAATCAATTCAATTGGTTCCAGAGACGTGAGTGAGGCTTATTTGAATTGCTAGTTTGGCACTGGCACAGTTTCATCCTGTTTCTCCACGCTTGTTTTCATTAACGACGAGAGAGGAAATGTACGGCGGAACATGCCAGCACATTTGTTTACCCTTACTGATGGCTCATGAGATGATTAGAAGAAACCCCAAACCCACAGCCCAGAGACAGAGAGTAGGCCTGGAAGACAACCCCAAACCCACAGCCCAGAGACAGAGAGTAGGCCTGGAAGACAACCCCAAACCCACAGCCCAGAGACAGAGAGTAGGCCTGGAAGACAACCCCAAACCCACAGCCCAGAGACAGAGAGTAGGCCTGGAAGACAACCCCAAACCCACAGCCCAGAGACAGAGAGTAGGCCTGGAAGACAACCCCAAACCCACAGCCCAGAGACAGAGAGTAGGCCTGGAAGACAACCCCAAACCCACAGCCCAGAGACAGAGAGTAGGCCTGGAAGACAACCCCAAACCCACAGCCCAGAGACAGAGAGTAGGCCTGGAAGACAACCCCAAACCCACAGCCCAGAGACAGAGAGTAGGCCTGGAAGACAACCCCAAACCCACAGCCCAGAGACAGAGAGTAGGCCTGGAAGACAACCCCAAACCCACAGCCCAGAGACAGAGAGTAGGCCTGGAAGACAACCCCAAACCCACAGCCCAGAGACAGACAGTAGGCCTGGAAGACAACCCCAAACCCACAGCCCAGAGACAGAGAGTAGGCCTGGAAGACAACCCCAAACCCACAGCCCAGAGACAGAGAGTAGGCCTGGAAGACAACCCCAAACTCACAGCCCAGAGACAGACAGTAGGCCTGGAAGACAATGGTAATGATGAACACAGTGTGGTTACCAGCATCAGGACAGTCAACTTCCTCTGGTGGAGTGATCCAGCTGCCTCTCAAATGGCACCCGATTTGGTCAACAATGCACTACTTTTGACCAGGGCACTGCGCTGTGTAGGGAATAGGGTGTCATTTGGGACAAACACACGGACTCAGCCTGCTTCTCTATGCTTCTCTCTGTTCACATCAGGGAAGGGTAGCGTGTAGGGGTTAGGGCAGGATGGTGTGTAGGGGTTAGGGCAGGGTAGTGTTTAGGGGTTAGGGGAGGGTAGTGTGTAGGGGTTAGGACAGGGCAGGTGTGTCTAGGGTAGGCTAGAAGGGTGTAGGACAGGGCAGGAGTATCTAGGGTAGGGTAGAAGGTTATAGGGCAGGAGTGTCTAGGGTAGGAGAGAAGAGTGTAAGGTAAGGCATGAGTGTCTAGGCATGGTAGAAGGGTGTAGGGCAGGGCAGGAGTATCTAGGGTAGGGTAGAAGGGTGAGGAGAGGAGAGAAGATGAGGGGTGAGGAGGGGAATAACGAGATGGGGAGTGAGGAGGGGAATAGAGAGATGAAGAGTGAGGGGTGAATAGAGAGATGAGGAGGGGAGAGAAGATAAGGGCAGAGGAGGGGAATAGAGAGATGAGGAGGGGAGAGAAGATGAGGGCAGAGGAGGGGAATAGAGAGATGAGGAGGGGTGAGAAGATGAGGGCAGAGGAGGGGAATAGAGAGATGAGGAGGGGAGAGAAGATGAGGGCAGAGGAGGGGAATAGAGAGATAAGGAGTGAGGGGTGAATAGAGAGATGAGGAGGGGAGAGAAGATGAGGGCAGAGGAGGGGAATAGAGAGATGAGGAGGGGAGAGAAGATGAGGGCAGAGGAGGGGAATAGAGAGATGAGAAGATGAGGGCAGAGGAGAGATAAGGAGTGAGGGGTGGAATAGAGAGATGAGGAGTGAGGGGTGGAATAGAGCGATAAGGAGTGAGGAGGGGAGAGAAGATGAGGGCAGAGGAGGGGAATAGAGAGATAAGGAGTGAGGGGGGAATAGAGAGATGAGGAGTGAGGAGGGGAGAGAAGATGAGGGCAGAGGAGGGGAATAGAGAGATGAGGGGGGAATAGAGAGATAAGGAGTGAGGGGGGAATAGAGAGATGAGGAGTGAGGAGGGGAGAGAAGATGAGGGCAGAGGAGGGGAATAGAGCGATAAGGAGTGAGGGGGGAATAGAGAGATGAGGAGTGAGGAGGGGAGAGAAGATGAGGGGGTAGGAGGGGAATTGAGGGGTGAGGGGGGAATAGAGAGATGAGAGGCAGGACAGAGCTGAACAGGGCAAGCCCAGACTAGAGCAGCACAGCTGGTGGAGTGCAGCAACACAGCAACACATGGTGACAGTCTCATGGTGCTAGCCCACTAGAGAGCTAGCGTAATGACAGGCTAGGGAGAGGTGCAGGCTGTGATCCATAGCCACCAGCTAACCCCCAATCACTACCTGGGTTGTATGTCTATCTGTTAGCACCCTCAGGGAAAGGCTCTCTCCACTCTAAATCCTTGCAGCCTTTCACAATTCACATATGATGGATACAAACTATAACGTCAGCCTTATAAATTGACCATTGAAGAATTGTTGGGATAAGTAACTATAATATTTTGAATGAACACATGCTGGAATCCTGCTATGGTATCATATAAGTTATGAGGTGGTATCAGATCAGATCAGGTATAATATGTTATTTGAATGTACTTTGTATGAAGTAATACTACATGTATATGGCTGCTATAGCATTACCTCAATAAAAAGATATGTGACTTGAGCATGACTGCCTTGACAAGCTGTTGAGAAAAGAAAAGAAACCACCAGAACACTTTCTCTGTAAATTGTAGAAGAATGTGGTAACTGCTGGTTGTCAGAGGCACTCCAGAATCACATTCTAAACATATGTAATCACCAATGTCCTGGTGTTGACATTTCTGTTTATCTGTTTATCACAGTGTCAATGTGTCACTGATACATAATTGGACTCACCAACAAGACCCTTCTCCTTGGCACTGCAGTACCCTTCCCTCCCCCTCCAACCTGCCCCAGCCCTGCCCACCGTATGAATGATATTGTTCCCCTGCCTGCTCTCAAGTTGTTTTGAAATGGAGCGACAGGGCTGCCAGATTGCCATTTAAGTGTGACCCTTTGGGTTTTCAGTTTGACGGCAGAGGCCACCTTTGTTAAGTGTATAGCCCCTCACTCCCGCCCATTTAGCTAGGAGGGCTGACAGCTCCACAATAGCAGCCCCTCTCCCTCCTCTCTCCCTGAGCATGAGGGAGGCATGTCATCACTCAGCAGGCAGCAGGGGACCCTGGGAGGGCGGCCCATCTTCCTCAGAGAGCTTCTGGAGGCGGGTTGTACTGCACATCCAGAGATGTGGCACTACACTGGGGCATGACTGCCATCCCAGCGCCCCTATCCTTCCACGTGTACCTGGTAACCAACTCCACGGTACCAGGAGACGTACACATCAACATGACGAGGGGAGGCCACGCGTCACCTCTTGGGCCCAGAGAGTGACGGCAGCATCTCAGGGGTGTGTGTGTCAGAGGGGACGTACCATAACTGACTCTATTATCCCCTACAGTGACAGCTTTGTCGCCATAGAGCTGTACGGTCTTAGTGAGAGAGATACAAATCAAGGTGGGGGTTCATTTCAGATGTTGTATTCTAGTGTAATGCATGTGGATGGTGGTGATAATGACAGGGTTCATTCTGGGTAAATCATTAGTAGGGGTGATTGCCTGATGCTGTGTTAAACATGGAGAGGTGACCTGCTTGCAGTCTCTGTTCAGCTATTACGTTCCACTCCTGTCATTTGTCAAAGAGACTGGCCTTTCGGCAATCTTCAAATATGAACATTCTATAATTAACCCTCCTGTTGTGTTCGTTTCATGTTAATTAATTCTGTGTTCCCGGTCCAAAATGACCGCCTCATTATAGCTGATTATAAATTCATAATAATACATATATTATCACCTAATGTTGTGTTAGATCTCTTTATCAACTTAAGTGTTTGTGAACATTACAAGTTTTGAACTTCTATTTGCTATTTATGGCCTGTGGGCCTCATTGACTTGAGCTCATACAACTCGTTTCTGAGTTTTAAAAAAGCCTAATGTGTGGATTATTTAGACTATAACAAATGAATGAATAACAAATGAATGAAACATATTGTGCTAATTATCACTGACTACTTTGTGTCAAAGTTTAACAGTTGTCTTTAATAGTTGTCTTTGTAAAAGAGTCTCCCTCCAAGTTGGTCATGTTTATCACTATAGTCTCGATTGACTGTCAGGAACAGTTTGAAGCAGGATTTTATGTCATCAACCCGGGATATGGCGTATCTCGTTGGCCCTGGGGTCATCCTGATAACATTTCCAGCCAACAGCCGACCTCTCCTCTCAGGTGGGGATGAAGACCAGGACAAATTCCCATTCTTTGACCGGAACGTAACAACAACCTCAGCAGGGCCCTCTTCCTCATCACTGGATTGTTCCCAGTCAGTTGTCTCTTGGTCTGAATCATATTCTGTGTTGTCTTCAACTTCTGACACTTCCTCCTCTAATGCATCGTCAGTCATTGTCAGTTTCCTGGCCTCTCTCCTCCTCATCAGTGTCATGATCAAAGATATGATCAAGAGCCTCACATACAGTATATCGTTTGGTCATTGTGCTGCCACAGAACGAATTGTGAGCAAGGCCTCAAAAAAGCTTCATATACCAGAGCTGTGAGAAAAGTTCTATATATTATTGAAACAAAGTTGCGATTGTTTGTGAGAATGCCAACAGGTGTGGTCCCATGGGGGAAAGATTCTATTGGGGAAAGGTTCCTGTGGGGGTTGCCATGGAAGCCAAGAAGGGGAGTGAGGTGTGTGTGTGTGTGTGTGTGTGTGTGTGCTCAAACACACATGCATGTGTGGGTCTGGGAGAGGAAGTGTGTCCATCTGATGAATGGGCATGTGCCTGAACTCAATTTTATACACTAATTGTAGTCTCACCCATTCATTTCTAATGATCGGTCATTTTTGACTGGGAACACCACAGGTGTACAAAAGTTAAATAAAACACCCAAAATGTAATGAAAATCATCAAAATGTATTTTGTGTGTTCAGATGCCCTGTGTGGACAAAGTCATGGAACCTTATATGACTACATTTTCCAGAGACAAAACTTGTAAATCGGTCCAATTCGACCGGAACACAACAGGAGGGTTAATGAGCTCGTGGAGATCAGATATTTGATCCTGATTCGGTAACCCTCACCGCTATCATCCAATCAGAATGTTTCTGCAAATTAGACGGTTCTAAATTAGACATTTTAACTTAATTCATGCATTTCATTGGAAACATAAACATTGGGCATTCTGATGTAATACATTCCATTGGAAACATAAACATTGGGCATTCTGATGTAATACATTCCATTGGAAACATAAACATTGGGCATTCTGATGTAATACATTCCATTGGAAACATAAACATTGGGCATTCTGATGTAATACATTTCATTGGAAACATAAACATTGGGCATTCTGACGTAATACATTTCATTGGAAACATAAACATTGGGCATTCTGATGTAATACATTTAATTGGAAACATAAACATTGGGCATTCTGATGTAATACATTTCATTGGAAACATAAACATTGGGCATTCTGATGTAATACATTTCATTGGAAACATAAACATTGGGCATTCTGATGTAATACATTTCATTGGAAACATAAACATTGGGCATTCTGATGTAATGCATTTCATTGGAAACATAAACATTGGGCATTCTGATGTAATACATTTCATTGGAAACATAAACATTGGGCATTCTGATGTAATGCATTTCATTGTAAACATAAACATTGGGCATTCTGATGTAATGCATTTCATTGGAAACATAAACATTGGGCATTCTGATGTAATACATTTCATTGTAAACATAAACATTGGGCATTCTGATGTAATACATTTCATTGGAAACATAAACATTGGGCATTCTGATGTAATACATTTCATTGGAAACATAAACATTGGGCATTCTGACGTAATACATTTCATTGGAAACATAAACATTGTGCATTCTGATGTAATACATTTCATTGGAAACATAAACATTGGGCATTCTGATGTAATACATTTCATTGGAAACATAAACATTGGGCATTCTGATGTAATACATTTCATTGGAAACATAAACATTGGGCATTCTGATGTAATACATTCCATTGGAAACATAAACATTGGGCATTCTGACGTAATACATTCCATTGGAAACATAAACATTGGGCATTCTGATGTAATACATTTCATTGGAAACATAAACATTGGGCATTTTGATGTAATACATTTCATTGGAAACATAAACATTGGGCACGGGGAGAACAGACTGACTCCCATTTATTGGATTTTTACCACCAGCCTGACCAATGGGATCAGTGGGATCTGACCAATGGGATCAGAGCACAGCAGAGAAGCTCTTGCCGTTCAAACTTCCACGCCAGTTCATTGTGAACTCTGTAGCCTATTACATATTGACCAAGCTTTTTCCTCAAATATATATTGATTTATTTTTAATTGCTCAAAATAAGTGACCAAAATACAGGTATATTTCTACTTCTGGGACGTGCTTTTAGCTAGGATACTGGTTGAATAGCTATAAGAGGAATACAGGGGATGGAAGAGAGAGAGAGAGGCCAGTGGAGATATCAGCGGAGATGCATGAATTGCGCAAGAACAGAACAGTGAAGACAGAGATGTGTAAACTAGAAGTTAATTCATAGTTGGGGCTAGGCTAGTAATCCACCATTCCTATGATCTATTAGGCCTAGTTTACTATAACAATGACAGGTTTGGAGTTTTCTAGTGGGAAAGTTGCACTCATCAAGCAGTTATATATACACTGAGCATACCAAACATTAGGAACACCATCCTGATATTCAGTTGCACAAGCCATGTCTCAATTGTCTCAAGGCTTAAAAATCGTTCTTTAATCTCCTCCCCGTTATCTACACTGATTGAAGAGGATTTAACAATTGACATTAATAGGGATTCACCTGGTTAGTCTATGTCATGGAAATATGTTTTGTACACTCAGTGTATTAAGCTTAGTCTACTACAGTGCATTTAGGTGACCAACACCTGTGCTATGCAAGCCAGAGACCAACAAATATTATTGTTTTGTGCCAATGATTTGAAGTTGAACATTGCCAAATGCGTCATCTTAATTAAATATGCAATAAAAAAGTATATTGCCTAGGCCTATTTAATGAAACCCTTGCTGTTGACGTATAGGCAACACATCAGAATGTAGGGAATCCCCGATTCCGCACGGAGCTCCGTTTTGGAAATGGCAAGTTCTCTTTCTCAACCATAAACGCATATCAAGTACACTGTCCAGCAGCTCACACCAGCAGGATGGTGGGGTCGTTCCATTAGGAGGGACAAGGATTGCTAAAATAATGACTATGATCACATTTCCTCAATTTAAATATTAGGCCTATGGGGACACCTATACATTTGGCAGCCAAGCACGAGTGATCAGTGTAGCCTTTTATTGTCTAGACATGACGTTGAAATATCTTCACACCTACAATCAAAATCTCCAGGCAGTTTGGAAAAATGAATCCAGTGTGAATTTTCCTCTGAAATAAGACCCATGCTGGAATAATAACTGAATAACCAACGTCTCTAATAATAGGTCTAGCTGTCAGGTCGTAGGTCGTAACGGTATTGTTTATTGTTGTTCTTAAAATTCAAATTCTATATTGCCCCATATTTGCATACAACCCATGTTCCATAACATTTTCATGGAAAATATGAATGTTGTTTCCAACCACAAATCACCAACTGCGCTGTAAATCCGGATGCATATTGAACGTTGAGATTGCCTAAATGCCAGTTTCTTTGGCAAATGACAGGATAGGAACGTTCGCTAAAAAGACTGCTACCCAGACTAGAGGAGAGGAGGGGGAGGTTGAGATACATTAGGCTTGTTAAGTTTCCGCTCAGAGGGAATGTCTCCAACCTTTGCAGTGCACCTTCCTATTCCCTATTCCCTCCGGAGTGAAAGCCTGCAAATGCAGTTACTGTGAGGGCCTTAAAACAAGTGTGCATTTAAATAAGCATTCAATCCATCTCTGAGTAATTGTGTCAATCAGTTCTGAGGTACATGGAGATGGATGGATGTAAATAAAGATGCTGTGGGTTTCCCTTGGAGGAGTGTGTGTGTTCCTGTGTATGTTTTTGCATGTGTGCGTGTGTGGCGCTCACATGCAAAGTGCTTGTCGTCCGCTGTCTTTCAGCCTCCTGCGCTGAGACACTGCATTGTTCCAGATCTGTCACTTAGACCACTCAGCTGAGAGGGCCATCAACACTCCCAATATCAGTCCCCCAGCCACCTGTGTGTGTTAGTCTGAAGTAGTAGGAAGCTTCCCTCTCTTCCACTCCTCCCCTCCCCTCTCTCCCCCCTCCTTTCCTCCCCTCTCCTCTCTCCTCCCTCTCCCCTCCCCTCCTCTCCTATCCTCTCTTCTCCTGTTCCCCTCCCCTCTCCTCTCTCCTTCCCCTCCCCTCTTATCCCCTCCCCACTCCTCTCCTCTCCTCCCCCTCCCATCTCCTCTCCTATCATCCCACCCTCTCTCCTATCCTGTCCTCTCCCCTCCCCTCTCATATCCTATCCTCTCCCCTCCCCCTCTCCTCCTCTCATATCATCTCATATCCTCTCTCCTCCCCCTCACTTCTCCTCTCTCCTCCCCATCCCCTCTCTTCTCCTATCCTCTCTTCTCCCCCTCCCCTCTCCTCGCCTATCCTCTCTCCAAATGTATCTGAGCAAACCAGAAACCTTTCAACACATCAATTCAAACAATATTTTTAAACCATTTATATATAATACATAGGAAAGTTGTGCTGGACTATGGTAGATGAAGAATCAATCTATCTTTTTAGACTGTTAGAGAATTTACAGTTGAAGTCGGAAGTTTACATACACCTTAGCCAAATATAATTTAAACTCAGTTTTTCACAATTCCTGACATTTAATCCAAGTAAAAATTCCCTGTTTTAGGTCAGTTAGGATCACCACTTTATTTGAAGAATGTGAAATGTCAAAATAATAGTAGAGAGAATTATTTTTTTCATCTTTTATTTCTTTCATCACATTCCCAGTGGGTCAGAAGTTTACATACACAATTAGTATTTGGTAACATTGCCTTTAAATTGTTTAACTTGGGTCAAATGCTTCGGGTAGCCTTCCACAAGCTTCCCACAATAAGTTGGGTGAATTTTGGCCCATTCCTCCTGACAGAGCTGGTGTAACTGAGTCAGGTTTGTAGGCCTCCTTGCTCGCACCGTCTTTTTCAGTTCTGCCCACAAATTTTCTATGGGATTGAGGTCAGGGCTTTGTGATGGCCACTCCAATACCTTGACTTTGTTGTCCTTAAGCCATTTTGCCACAACTTTGGAAGTATGCTTGGGGTCAATGTCCATTTGGAAGACCCATTTGCGACCAAGCTTTAACTTCCTGACTGATGTCTTGAGATGTTGCTTCAATATATCCACATAGTTTTCCTACCTCATGATGCCGTCTATTTTGTGAAGTGCACCAGTCCATCCTGCAGCAAAGCAACCCCACAACATGATGCTGCCACCCCTGTGCTTCACGTTTGGGATGGTGTTCTTCGGCTTGCAAGCCTCCCCTTTTTTCCTCCTAACATAACTATGGTCATTATGCCCAAACAGTTCTATTTTTGTTTCATCAGACCAGAGGATATTCTTCCAAAAAGTATAATCTTGGTCTCCATGTGCAGTTACAAACCGTAGTCTGGCTTTTTTATGGCGGTTTTGGAGCAGTGGCTTCTTCCTTGCTGAGCGGCCTTTCATGTTATGTCAATATAGGACTCGTTTTACTGTGGATATAGATACTTTTGTACCTGTTTCCTCCAGAATCTTCGCAAGGACCGTTGCTGCTGTGCTGGGATTGATTTGCATTTTTCGCACCAAAGTACGTTCATCTCTAGCAGACAGAACGCATCTCCTTTCTGAGCGGTATGACGGCTGCGTGGTGTTTATACTTGCGTACTATTGTTTGTACAGATAAACGTGATACCTTCAGGTATTTGGACATTTCTCCCAAGGATGAACCAGAACTGTGGGGGTCTACAATTTTTGTTCTGAGGTCTTGGCTGATTTCTTTTGATTTTCCCACGATGTCAAGCAAAGAGGCACTGGGTTTGAAGGTAGGCCTTGAAATACATCCACAGGTACACCTCCAATTGACTCAAATGATGTCAATTAGCCTATCAGAAGCTAAAGCCATGACATCATTTTCTGGAAAATATCAAGCTTTTTAAAGGCACAGTCAATTTAGTGTATCTAAACTTCTGACCCACTGGAATTGTGATACAATGAATTATAAATGAAATAATCTGTCTGTAAAAACAATTGTTGGAAAAATTACTTGTGTCATGCACAAAGTAGATGTCCTAACCGACTTGCCAAAACTATAGTTTGTTAACAAGAAATTTGTGGAGTGGTTGAAAAATGAGTTTTAATGACTCCAACCTAAGTGTATGTAAACTTCCGACTTTAACTGTATATGGTCAATATAAAATCCCCCTCTCCTCCCCTATCCTCTCTCCTCCTCCCCTCCCCTCCCCTCTCCTCTTCTCTCTCTCTCCTCCCCTTCCCCTCCCCTCCCCTCCCCTCTCCTCTCTCCTCCCCCTCCCCTATTCTCTCTCCTCCCCTTTCCTCCCATATCCTCTCTACTCCCCCTCCCCTCCCCTATTCTCCCCTTCCTCCCCCTATCCTCTCTCTTCCCCCTCTCCTCCCCTCTCCTCCCCTATCCTCTCTCCTCCCCACTCCTCCCCTATCCTCCCCCACCCATATATCTCCTCCCATTTCCTCTCCTCTCCTATCCTCTCTCCTCCCCTCCCCTCTCCTATCTTCTCTCCTCCCCCTCCCCTCCCCTGTCCTCCCCTATCCTCTCTCCTCCCCTTTTCTTTCCTCTCCTATCTCCTCCCTAATCCTCTCCTATCCTCTCTCCTATCCCCTCTCCTCCCCCCTTCCCTCCCATCCTATCCTCTCCACCCCCCCTCTTTTCTTCTCCGCTCCTTTACTCTCTCCTCCACCCCTCCCCTCTTCTCCTCTCCACCCACCCCTCCCCCCCTCACTTTTCTTCTCCTCTTCTCCCCTCTCCTCTGCCCTCCTCTCCTCCGCCTTCCTCTCCTCTCCTCTGCCGTCATTCCAACAGATTCCTGCCAAGCCTGCCTCTCTCTGGACCCTCTACACACACACACACACACACACACACACACACACACACACACACACACACACACACACACACACACACACACACACACACACACACACACACACACACACACACACACACACACACACACACACACACACACACACACACACACACACACACACGCAGGGCCCCAGACCTGGTAACATGGATTATTTAGATTGGCCCTGAGCCATCTCCCAGGCAGATTCTGAGAGCATGAGAGAGAGAGAGAGAGAGCGCTGACTGGGGTGCCACATCAAGAGGCTGTGTTAACTCATGTGACGGACGCCTTTCCCCCGTCTCCTCTGACTGCCTGAGCACCTCCACTCTGTTTTCTACATTTATCTCAAGAAATGTAGGAAACATCTGACTACTGCTTTTTTCAAACACCCTTGTCTTAGTCACATATAACTAGCAATCTAGCTATTATTAAAAACACTTGAATATATAAAGTCGGGGTTCATGAATTCACTGCAAATCTGTATCTTTGGAACACATACAGTACAACCTACAGCTCAACTTACTGTACAGGTCCTCCTCAATACCTTATTCAATGCCATTCTAACAGCATATTCATAGCAATGGGATGTGATGCTAACATGTAACCTTAGTGTGGATGAATGATCTGTTGAGGCTACAGCAAACATTATCATTCAAATAGAATTACTGCAGAAAAGCTTTAAAAGAAAAATAGTGATTGTTTTACGAAGGCCCTTTGGTACAACTGCGATTTGGGAGGTGGTCTGTGTGTGTGAGTGGCGGTAAGAGGTGGTCAGAGGGGGGGTGTGAATGGTGGATAGAGGGGGGTGGTGTGTAGCTGGGAGGGCTGGAGGGGGTTGTGATACAGCTCAGGTCCAAACACAAGGACTCATTAGAGACAGATGCCGCCCTGCAGGCAACAGGCAACCTTTTCTCTCTCTCTCTCTCTCTCTCTCTCTCTCTCTCTCTCTCTCTCTCTCTCTCTCTCTCTCTCTTTCTCTCTCTCTCTCTCTCTCTCTCAATTCAATATTAATTCAATGGTTTATTGGCATGGGAAACATACGTTTACATTGCCAAAGCAAGTGAAATAGATAATAAACAAAAGTTAAATAAACAATAAAAAATGTAGAGTAAACATTACACTCACAAAAGTTCCAAAAGAATAAAGACATTTCAAATGTCATATTATGTCTATATACAGTGTTGTAATGATGTGCAAATAGTTAAAGTACTGTGGGGTCTGTTTGTGTTTGTGAACAGAGCCCCAGGACCAGCTTGCTTTGGGGGCTCTTCTCCAGGTTAATCTCTCTGTAGGTGATGGCTTTGTTATGGAAGGTTTTGGAATCACTTCTTTTTAGGTGGTTGTAGAATTGAATGGCTCTTTTCTGGATTTTGATAATTAGCGGGTATCGACCTAATTCTGCTCTGCATACATTATTTGGTGTTACATTGTAAACAGGGGATATTTTTGCAGAATTCTGCATGCAGAATCTCAATTTGCTGTTTGTCCCATTTTGTGAATTCTTGGTTGGTGAGCGGACGCCAGACCTCAAAACCATAAAGGGCCATATAACTGATTCAAGTATTTTTACTGGTATGTCAAATTTTATGTTCCTTTTGATAGAATAGAAGGCACTTCTTGCCTTGTCTCTCAGATCGATCACAGCTTTGTGGAAGTTACTTGTGGCGCTGATGTTTAGGCCGAGGTATGGGTAATTTTTTGTGTGCTCTAGGGCAACGGTGTCTAGATGGAATTTGTATTTGTGGTCGTGGCAACTGGACCTTTTTTGCAACACCCTTATTTTAGTCTTACTGAGATTTACTGTCAGGGCCCAGGTCTGACAGAATCTGTGCAGAAGATCTAGGTGCTGTTGTAGGCCCTCCTTGGTTGGGGACAGAAGCACCAGATCATCAGCAAACAGTAGACATTTGACTTCAGATTCTTGTAGGGTGAGGCCGGGTGCTGCAGATTGTTCTAGTGCCCTCGCCAAGTCGTTGATATATATGTAGAAGAGGGTGGGGCTTAAGATGCATCCCTGTCTCACCACACGGCCCTGTGGAAAGAAATGTGTGTGTTTTTTAGCCAATTTTAACCGCACATTTGTTGTTTGTGTACATGGATTTTATAATATCGTATGTTTTTCTATAAATTTGTACAGCAGACCCTCATGCAAAATTGAGTCTCAAGCTTTTTTGAAATCAACAAAGCATGAGAAGACTTTGCCTTTGTTGTGGTCTGTTTGTTTGTCAATTCGGGTGTGCAGGGTGAATACGTGGTCTGTCGTATGGTAATTTGGTAAAAAGCCAAGTTGACATTTGCTCAGCACATTGTTTTCACTGAGGAAATGTATGAGTCTGCTGTTAATGATAATGCAGAGGATTTTCCCAAGGTTGCTGTTGACGCAAATCCCACAGTAGTTATTGGGGTCAAATTTGTCTCCACTTTTTCTGATTGGGGTGATCAATCCTTTGTTCCAAATATTGGGGAAGATGCCAAAGCTGAGGATGATGTTAAAGAGTTTAAGTATAGCCAATTGGAATTTGTAGTCTGTATGTTTTATAATTTATTTTAAGATACCATCAACCCCACAGGCCTTTTTAGGTTGGAGGGTTTGTATTTTGTCCTGTAGTTCATTCAACGTAATTGGAGAATCCAGTGGGTTCTGGTAGTCTTTAATAGTTGATTCTAAGATTTGTATTTGATCATGTATATGTTTTTGCTGTTTGTTCTTTGTTAAAGAGCCAAAAATATTTGAGAAGTGGTTTATCCATTCATCTCCATTTTGGATAGATAACTCTTCATGTTGTTGTTTGTTTAGAGTTTTCCAATTTTCCCAGAAGTGGTTAGATTCTATGGATTCTTCAATTACATTGAGCTGATTTCTGACGTGCTGTTCCATCCTTTTCGTAGTGTATTTCTGTATTGTTTTAGTGATTTACCATTTGTCATTGTTGTTCATTTTCTTAGGTTGTCTGCTTGTCACGGCCATCGTTGAAGGAAGTGGACTAAGGTGCAGCGTGGTGAGCGTACATATTCCTTTTATTTAGAAAATGACGCCAACAAAACTACAAACTAAGAAAACAACCGTGAAGCTTACAGGGCTAAATGCCACTAACAAAGTCAACTTCCCACAAAGAAAGGAGGGAAAAGGGCTACCTAAGTATGGTTCCCAATCATAGACAACGATAGACAGCTGTCCCTGATTGAGAACCATACCCGGCCAAAACATAGAAATACAAAATCATAGAAAAACAAAACATAGAATGCCCACCCCAAATGACACCCTGACCAAAGCAAATAGAGACATAAAAAGGCTCTCTAAGGTCAGGGCGTGACACTGCTTGACATTTTTAGATTTGATAGGGAAGCTGAGAGGTCAAATATACTTTCTGTGAACGCTCTAAGAGACTCTGGGTTGAGATCAGTGATGAAGTAGTCTACAGTACTACTGCCAAGAGATGAGCTATATGTGTACCTACCAGAGAAGTCCCCTCAAAGCCTACCATTGACTATGTACATACCCAGCGTCCAACAGAGCTGCAGGAGTTGTGACCCCTTTCTGTTGGTTATGTTGTCATAGTTGTGTCAAGGGGGGTATATAGAGGAGGGAATGCTGTCACCTCCAGGTAGGTGGTTGTATTGGCATGACGTAACAATTGCCAAATCGTACTTTGGAGATTAAGTGATACATTTACAATATTTAAATTCTCTCTCTGTCTCTCTCTCTCTCTCTCTCTCTCTCTCTCTCTCTCTCTCTCTCTCTCCCTCTCTCTCTCTCTCTCTCTCTCTCTCTCTCTCTCTCTCTCTCTCTCTCTCTCTCTCTTATGATAGGAGATGGATTCCACTTTGATGACTTCATGACTTTATTTAGGTCTGCAGAGCCATGTGATATAAATACTGTGGAACACAGAGCCATCACCAGGAGCCATTCACATGGAAGCAAAGGGGGCTTGCTTGTTGCTTTGCTCCCACAGGGTTTGGGACTTACAAGAACTTAGTTCAGCATGCAGGGACATTGTTTAGGAAGCGTACTGAATAAAGCGTCATTGGTTAAGTATGTTGAGCTCATTGCATACTTTGTGTCCTGGCTCCTCTATGAGCATGAGAACACTGTCACATGATTGTGATGTGAGGATGATGACTTCATGACTACAATGCTACCGTAACCACACTGACAGCCATGAAACTGACACTTAAAAATGATCAATGATGCCAAAGCTGATCTCATCATAGACTAGACATAAACAATTAGACATGTGAGATCACTCACACAACAGAGGACAAAACAGAAAAATATTCGTATAAAACTGTATTTCCTCACAATAAAAAGACAGCTGTTAAGATTTTTTAGTTTTAATAAAGAATACCAGCTCTATATGACATTAAAACGAATCGTTTTGAACTGATAGGAACTCCAGGTCCAGTTCAATAAGGGCTTTGAAGGAGTTAGAAAAGTCCCTAGTTGTGGATCTCATCAAGGAGTTAGACAGCCTCATGATTTTGGGTGATGGTCAGGGTGAACTACTCGTTCCATGGATCACTGCACTAGGTCACTGCACTAGGTCACTGCACTAGGTCACTGCACTAGGTTAGACGAGGTCTAAAAGAGCCCCTAAGTCACTGTATATTCTCTTTCTCCTAAAATGTTTTCTTTACCCAGATGACGTCCTTTTAAAATTCAAAGTGGTTCCATTAGTCATGATCTCACTTATCTCATTGTAGAGCATCTCTGCATTCCTACTCGTTTAGTCTCATATGAACACACACAGGGACAGAGGTAAGCACTGACAGTATAGCTGGGATATATGTTTAAACAGAGCAATAAAGGCTCTGAGCACCGTAACACAACACAGACATAGAACTGCTACCGTGGTAAGTGTGTTTTAATATAAAAGCTAATGCTGCTACTAACTTGTGCTTAGTCGGCATTTCCTGTGAAAGTAGCAGGGGAAGAAAGAGACACTGGTTGACCTGAAGTGGATGCATTTAGCTCTGCAAGACAAAGCTGGTATTGACACAAACACTCTTGCCTTAGGCTCCCTCTAAACATTTGGACTGGTTAAATCATTGAAGACTTCTCCAACAAGAGCTGTGTCATTGAGCGTCACAAAAGAAGAATCTTGTGTTCAATTGGGAAAAAAGGACCTACTGCGCAACATTGGAGAGCATTCAAAAAGATAGAACGCTTGCAGCAGGAAACATCACTAGCCCTTTTTTTCATTCTCAAGTTTTATCATTCTCTAGTATTCAAATAACTTTCCAAAAATATTTTGTGTGCATTATCCTTCATTTGTGTACTTTGTTTATTATATCATTCCAGTTTGAAGTCTGGTTATTTTGTTATGTTACTCAGGAGAGACAGAATCAATTAAATGTAAAGCACAACCCTATAACCCTTTGTAAGCCATGCCACTTCCAACCATTACTGCCAGCCATTCACTTGGTCTGTGTTTGACACTAAACAGAGTGTAGCCCAGGTCTTGCATGACTGGGGAAGACAGGCAGTGTTGTCAGTGCTGTGCTGTTGAGGAGTGCAGGGGAGTAAGGGAGGGAGGGTGCAGCCTAGGCCAGGGAGGGGCTAAGAGAGAGAGAGAATGCCAGCTGCTCTGTTTGTTTGTGAAGAAGGCTCCTCTTAGCCGGGAATTCTGCAGGCTTTTCTCACAGGGACTTGTTTTGCAAGGGAACAAAGCTAAAACCATGGCGGCATGTCTCCCCCGAGGCTTTTTCAAAACAATTAATCAAATGAATACTCACGACTTCTGTGGCACAGACTTGGTTGCAGGCTTGTTAACGGGAACATTGCACCGCTCTGCAAAATAATATCCATTTAAATGTCAGAGTGTTGTTTTTCATTAAACCCTGACCAAGAGTGAGCTTATTATAAATGTAGCTTTTGCTGCCATATGTCACACATCATAACATTTCTTCCTAAATGGACAGCACTACAGTTGTTACATGGTATAATAACATCATTTCAGACTGATTTAATCAGAGTGTGGGTAGGAAGAATGTAAAGAAGACTTACTTTGTCCGGCGCATCCTGAGGGTATGTGTTGTGACTCCTGAGCAGAGAGAGAGAGAGAGAGAGAGAGAGAGAAAGAGAGAGAGAGAGAGAGAGAGAGATAGCGAGAAACAGAGAGAGACAGAGAGAGAGACAGAGAGAGAGAGAGATGGAGAGAGGTGGAGCGAGCGAGAAAGAGAGAGAGAGAGAGAGAGAGATAGAAAGAGAGAGAGCGAGAGAAAGAAAACAAGTGTGCATGAAATACATTAGCACACAGTGAGGTGATACAGGAGAACAAATGGGAGGGAAATAGCTCAGCTGATGGACTTAATTGATTTTACACTAATACAATTAGACAGAGCACACAAATCCTGTTTCAGAGTACGGTGAGTGGGCTAGAGTAGGCAGCAACATGTCTTAGTTAAAAGATGGCACCATTAAATCAGGATTTATAGACACAGGCTTATTATTAGGAATGTCAGCCAGGTCAAGCTATGAGCTTCAGACCTATTAAGACAGAAAGAAAAGGGCTTTAGTTGCAAAATGAAGCATCAGAGGATTGGAGGCTAGGGAACGACCGCAGAGAGAAGAGGAGGAAAGGATGTGAAGGCTAGGACAGACACAGATGCTAGCGGATGAGAGGGGGAATGGAGCTAGCGGAGGAGAGGGGGAATGGGCTGAAGGACAATGGATTATACAATGGGCTAAATCACACTGTATTACAGTGCGGCTAAAGTCAGCTGACAGGAGTTTCTTCTTAAAAAGTCCATCCGGCAGGTGTATGCAGCCAGCCAAATGAAGTCCTACGGGCCTTGGTCAGAAGTAGTGCACAAGGTAGGGAATAGGGTGCCAAAAGAGAGAGAGAGAGATGTGGAGAGAGGTGGAGCGAGAGAGAGAGAGAGAGAGAGAGAGAGAGAGAGAGAGAGAGAGAGAGAGAGAGAGAGAGAGAGAGAGAGAGAGAGAGAGAGAGAGAGAGAGAGAGAGAGAGAGAGAGAGAGAGAGAGAGAGAGAGAGAGAGAGAGAGAGAGAGAGAGAGAGAGAGAGAGAGAGAGAGAGAGAGAGAGAGAGATAGCGAGAAACAGAGAGAGAGCCTCCAGTATTTATGCTGCAGTAGTTTATGTGTCGGGGGGCTAGGGTCAGTTTGTTATATCTGGAGTACTTCTCCTGTCTTATCCGGTGTCCTGTGTGAATTTAAGTATGCTCTCTCTAATTCTCTTTTTCTCTCTTTCTTTCTCTCTCTCGGAGGACCTGAGCCCTAGGACCATGACTCAGGACTACCTGGCATGATGACTCCTTACTGTCCCCAGTCCACCTGGCCTTGCTGCTGCTCCAGTTTCAACTGTTCTGCCTGCGGCTATGGAACCCTGACCTGTTCACCGGACTTGCTACCTGTCCCAGACATGATCGGCTATGAAAAGACATTTGAACATCTTGGCCATGTTCTGTTATAATCTCCACCCGGCACAGCCAGAAGAGGACTGGCCACCCCTCATAGCCTGGTTCCTCTCTAGGTTTCTTCTTAGGTTTTGGCCTTTCTAGGGACTTTTTCCTAGCCACCGTGCTTCTACACCTGCATTGCTTGCTGTTTGGGGTTTTAGGCTGGGTTTCTGTTCAGCACTTTGAGATATCAGCTGATGTAAGAAGGGCTATATAAATACATTTGATTTGATTTGATTTGGGACAAATGATCTCTCTCTCTCTGGTGCCATGGGTGTCTCACTGGTCCTTTACTGTGACAGAGTCTGACAGGCTCTCACTAGGACAACAGCTTTGGGTCCAATTTAATACAGACCCTTTTACTGGATGAGTTCTCCCTTCTGACTGCCACACAGATCATGTGATTACTGCTTACAAAACAAATACTGCTTAATAGAAGAAGCAGTAGTACTAGTAGCAGCAGTAGTAGTAGTAGTAATAGTTGTAGTAGTAGTAGTAGTAGTGATAGTAGTAGTAGTAGTACTAGTGATATTAGTAAGAGTGGTAGTAGTAGTAGTATTTGTGATAGTAGTAGTAGTGATAGTAGTACTAGTAGTAGCAGCAGTAGTAGTGGTAGCAGAAGTAATATTATAAGTAGACAGTAGTAGTAGTAGTAGTAGTAGTAGTAGTAGTAGTGATAGAAGTAGGTGTAGTGATATTAGTAATAGTAGTAGTAGTAGTATTTGTAGTAGTAGTGGTAGTATTAGTAGTAGTGATAGTAGTAGTAGAAGTAGTAGTGATATGAGTAGTAGTAGCAGCAGCATCAGTAGTATTATTAGAAGTAGTAGTGATAGTAAAAGTAATATTAGCAATGATAATAGTAGTAGTATTAATAAAACTAGTGATAATATTAGTGGCAGTAGTAGTAGTAGTAGTAGTAGTAGTAGTAGCAACACTAGTGGTGATAGTGGTATTATTATTAGTAGTAGTAGTATTGGTAGTAGTAATAGTAGTGATGTTGGTAGTAGTAGTAGTAGTAATAGTAGTAGTAGCAGCAGCAGTAGTAGTAGTAGTAGTAGTAGTAGTAGTAGTAGTAGTAGTAGTAGTAGTAGTAGTAGTAGTAGTAGTAAATTGGATGTGGTTTTCAATGAACAGTACAGTGTTGTAGGCTATATGCTTTAGGACTCACTTTGGAGGGAATAGGGAACCGGGTTTGCTCAGCCTTGCCTGGAGTGTGGATGGCAGTCAGGGGAGGAGGCCAGGAGTGGGTCATCTCCTGCAGGGAGAGACATTACTCAGGTCAGCCACATAACGTATACAGTTGAAGTCAGAAGTTTACATACACTTAGGTTGGAGTCATTAAAACTTGTTTTTTAACCACTCCACAAATTTCTTGTTAACAAACTATAGTTTTGCTTTGTGCATGACACTAGTTATTTTTCCAACAATTGTTTACAGGCAGATTATTCGCTTATCATTCACTGTATCACAATTCCAGTGGGTCAGAAGTTTACATACACTAAGTTGACTGTTCCAGAAAATGATGTCATGGCTTTAGAAGCTTCTGATAGGCTAATTGACATCATTTGAGTCAATTGGAGGTGTACCTGTGGATGTATTTCAAGGCCTACCTTCAAACTCAGTGTCTCTTTGCTTGACATCACGGGAAAATCAAAGGAAATCAGCCAAGACCTCAGAAAAAAAATTGTAGACCTCCACAATTCTGGTTCATCATTGGGAGCAATTTCCAAACACCTGAAAGTACCACGCTCATCTGTACAAACAATAGTATGAGTGATGTAAGTAGTAAGAGTGAACAATAGTACGAGTGATGGAGTGGCCATCACAAAGCCCTGACCTCAATCCGATAGAAATTTGTGGGCAGAACTGAAAAAGCATGTGTGAGCAAGGAGGCCTACAAACCTGACTCAGTTGCACCAGCTCTGTCAGGAGGAATGCAGGAGGAATGGGCCAAAATTCACCCAATTTATTGTGGGAAGCTTGTGGAAGGCTACCCGAAACGTTAGACCCAAGTTAAACAATTTAAAGGCAATGCTACCAAATACTAATTGAGTATATGTAAACTTCTGACCCACTGGGAATGTGATGAAAGAAATAAAAGCTGAAATAAATCATTCGCTCTACTATTATTCTGACATTTCACATTCTTAAAATAAAGTGGTGATCCTAACTGACCTAAGACAGGGAATTTTTACTATGATTAAATGTCAAGAATTGTGAAAAACTGAGTTTAAATTTATTTGGCTAAGGTGTATGTAAATTTCCGACTTCAACTGTATACTCAAAACGAAACCACACACCACACACAGAGATACTCAGAACGAAAACACATTCAAAGATACTCAGGACGACACCATACACCACAGTCAGAGATACTCAGAACGACACCACATACCACAGACAGAGAGACTCAGAAGGACACCACACACAGAGATACTCAGAACGACATCACACACAGAGATACTCAGACAGGAATTTTTACTAGGATTAAATGTCAGGAATTGTGAAAAACTGAGTTTAAATGTATTTGGCTAACGTGTATGCAAACTTCCGTTTTCAACTATCTGAGCATGCCCACACACACACACACACACACACACACACACGCACACACACACGCACACGCACACGCACACGCACACGCACACGCACACGTCTCACACATCCCTACTGTAAACATTCAAAACAAGCAACGCTCATGGCTGCATCTCTACATGAGAGTCACGGAGCCAGCATCTCTACTGGAGAGGTTGTGAGCTTGCACAGGGCGTCTGCTTTCAGTGAGCATACAGTATATGAATGAGCATGCACCAGATCACAGCTTGACACACTGCACACACACATCAGTCGAGCTTGCTCCTCATTTATCCATTACAGTCCATACACTCTCTCTCTCACACACAACACTTAAATCATCATTATCAACCCGAGGTCTGTTTTGAACTTCGGACGGTCAATGAAAATAACCCCTTCTGGCTTTATTCACCTGAAGTGTCAGACTGAGCTTGATGCCTAATAGAGATACTCACATTTCAGAGTAGAACAAGGCGCCAATGAAATCTAATGATCTAGAGTAGCACAATGTAGCAATAAAATCTAATGATCTAGAGTAGCACAATGTGGCAATGAAATCTAATGATCTATAGTAGCACAATGTGGCAATGAAATCTACTGATCTAGAGTAGCACAATGTGGCAATGAAATCTACTGATCTAGAGTTGCACAATGTGGCAATGAAATCTACTGATCTAGAGTAGCACAATGTGGCAATGAAATCTAATGATCTGGAGTAGCACAATGTGTCAATGAAATCTAATGATCTAGAGTAGCACAATGTGGCAATGAAATCTACTGATCTAGAGTAGCACAATGTGGCAATGAAATCTACTGATCTAGAGTTGCACAATGTGACAATGAAATCTAATGATCTAGAGTAGCACAATGTAGCAATGAAATCTAATGATCTAGAGTAGCACAATGTGACAATTAAATCTAATGATCTAGAATAGACAATGTGGCAATGAAATCTAATGATCAAGAGTAGCACAATGTGGCAATGAAATCTAATGATCTAGAATAGACAATGTGGCAATGAAATCTACTGATCTAGAGTAGCACAATGTGGCAATGAAATCTAATGATCTAGAATAGACAATGTGGCAATGAAATCTAATGATCTAGAGTAGCACAATGTGGCAATGAAATCTAATAACCTAGAATAGCAAATTAAAACCATGTACTTGGGTATCCCCATGCAGATCCAAACAACATAAATGACTGGTTCTCGCTGTGTGGCTGAACGTGTTTGTCAGAGTAGAAGTTATCAACTTTGTAGCTCAGTGGTTAGAGCATGGCGCTTGAAGCACGAGGGTAGTGGGTTTGATTCCCGGGACCACCAAACGTAAATGTCTGCACACATGACGACCGTAAGTCGTTTGGATAAAAGTGTCTGTTAAATGGCGTATATATAATATACATGATCAAATCAACGTCTAGAAGTAAACAACAACATTCTTGGCTTATGATATTACAATCTTACATACTTTGGTATTTCACTAAATTCCTTTTAACCTTATTTGCTCCCCAAGAACACCAATAGTATTGCCTTCTGGGACACACACACAAGCCATTCATTTGTGTGAGATGCAGTGAGGCAGCAGGTAGCTGGCTGTACCCTCGCAAGGCTTTGAGTTGCAAATTAAATGTATTAAAAGCAGCCGAGCATGGCTCCCAAACCAAACAGGGCTATCCAAACACAGTGAAACAAGGATAACCAACTGTTTAGTCTTGCACCCCTGTGACGGCAGGACAGACCAATGGTTAAAACCTGTGTGTTTAAATAAACACACACTGGAATAATATTCTAAACTGACCATCTCCTGAAACTCTTCGTTCTAGGGATGAATTGTTTTGATTATTTCTTGAAATCTCTGAGGGATATTCAATCACACTAAGAGTCTGGGTTATCGTCCTGTGGTGTTATATAGTATGTGCTGTATCCGACAGTACAGTATGAACAATTGTCTCTCATGTAATAGGGTTTCACAGATCAACTGCTCCTATCGATGCACTTAGACAGACACGTTACAGGATTACGATGTACTGTTGAACTGTCAGCCTCAGAGATGAAGATGCATATGGACATCATCTGTTATCTATCCATCACAAGTCTTTTCATTCTTTCTCTCACTCTCTCTCTCTCTCTCTCCCTCTCTCTCTCTCTCTCCCTCTCTCTCTCTCTCTCTCTCTCCCTCCCTCCCTCCCTCCCTCCCTCCCTCCCTCCCTCCCTCCCTCCCTCCCTCCCTCCCTCCCTCCCTCCCTCCCTCCCTCCCTCCCTCCGGGCTGGCAAGAGGAGAACGAGCGTAGAGCAGAGCCAGGAAGGGCAGAAATGGACAGATAGATGAGATACCGGGCCTGTGATACTGCCACCTCGGAGGTTAGTGGATCCGGTTATTTCAGCCACACCCGTTACTGACAGGTGTATTAAATTGAGCACACAGCCATGCAATCTCCATAGACAAACATTAGCAGTAGAATGGCCCGTAGTGAAGAGCCCAGTGACTTTCAGCGTGGCACCTTCATAGGATGCCACCTTTCCAACAAGTCAGTTCGTCAAATTTCTGCCCTGCTAGTGCTACCCAGGTCAACTATAAGTGCTGTTATTGAGAAGTGGAAATGTCTAGGAGCAACAGCTCAGCCGTGAATTAGTAGACCACGCACGCTCACAGAACGGGACCGCCGAGTGCTGAAGCATGTGTGTGTAAAAGTTGACTGTCGTTGGTTGCAATAATCACTACCGAGTTCCAAACTGCCTCTGGAAAGAACGTCAGCACAAGAACACGACAGCATGCAATGACATTCCAACTTTGTGGCAACAGTTTGGGGAAGGCCCTTTCCTGTTTCAGCATGACAGTGCCCCTGTGTACAAAGCGAGGTCCATACAGAAATGGATTGTTGAGACCGGTGTGGGAGAACTTGACTGGTCTGCACAGCGCCCTGACCTCAACCTCATCGACTGCGAGCCAGGCCTAATTGCCCAATGTCAGTGCCCGACCTCACTAATGCTCTTGTGGCTGAATGGAAGCAAGTCCCTGCAGCAATGTTCTAACATCTCGTGGTGTCACGCCCTGATCTGTTTCACCTGTCATTGTGCTTGGCTCCACCCCCCGTCAAGTGTTGCTCATCTTCCCCATTATCCCCTGGGTACTTATACCTGTGTTCTCTGTTTGTCTGTGGCCAGTTCGTCTTGTTTGTCAAGTCAACTAGCATTTTGTTTCAGCTCCTGCTTTTCCCCAGTCTCTCTTTTTCTCACTCTCCTGGTTTTGACCCTTGCCTGTCCTGACTCTGAACCCGCCTGCCTGACCACTCTGCCTGCCCCTGACCCTAAGTCTACCTGCCGTCCTGTGCCTTTACCCCACTACTCTGGATTATCGACCTCTGCCTGTCTTGACCTGTCGTTTGTCTGCCCGTTGCTGTAATAAACATTGTTTCTTCAACACAGTCTGCAGTTGGTTCTTACTTGAAACGCGATAAGTGTAAAGCCTTCCCAGAAGAGTGGAGGCTATTATGGCAGCAAAGGGGCGACCAACTCCATTCCCATGATTTCAGAATGAGATGTTCGACAAGCAGGTGTCCACATCCATATTTTACATGTTTGCCACATTTCTTTCAACAAAAGTATTTGCTGTTAAATCATTAACATTAAATCATTAACATCACCGTAAAAAAAATTCTAGTAAGCTCAGAAAAAAAATTAACCTTTTTTTCAGGACCCTGTCTTTCAAAGATAATTCGTAAAACTCCAAATAACTTCACAGATCTTCATTGTAAAGGGTTTAAACACTGTTTCCCATGCTTGTTCAATTTATTTATTTATTTTATTTAACCTTTATTTAACCAGGAAGGGCTCATTGAGATTTAAAATCTCTTTTTCAAGAGCGTCCTGGCCAAGATAGGCAGCACCAAGTCATTACAAAAATTACAGACAGACATGAAAAACTACAAGTAATCTAGTAAAAACCATTGAATTCACAAGAGTATAACAATATCAAAAACAGCAAATTAAAAACATTGACAGGTCAGGGAATCAATGAACCATAAACAATTAATGGACATGCATCTGTGGAATGGTCGTCAAGACACTAACAGCTTACAGATGGTAGGCAATTAAGGTCACAGTTATGAAAACTTAGGACACTAAAGAGGCCTTTCTACTGACTCTGAAAAACACCAAAAGAAAGATGACCAGGGTCCCTGCTCATCTGCGTGAACGTGCCTTAGGGATGCCGCAAGGAGGCATGAGGACTGCAGATGTGGCCAGGGAAATAAATTGCAATGTGAGACGCCTAAGACAGTGCTACAGGGAGACAGGACGGACAGCTGATCGTCCTCGCAGTGGCAGACCACGTGTAATAACACCTGCACAGGATCGGTACATCCGAACATCACACCTGCGGGACAGGTACAGGATGGCAACAACAACTGCCCGAGTTACACCAGGAATGCACAATCCCTCCATCAGTGCTTAGAATGTCTGCAATAGGCTGAGAGAGGCTGGACTGAGGGCTTGTAGGCCTGTTGTAAGGCAGGTCCTCACCAGACATCACTGGCAACAATATCTTCTATGGGCACAAACCCACCGTCGCTGGACCAGACAGGACTGGCAAAAAGTGCTCTTCACTGACGTGTTGCGGTTTTGTCTCACCAGGGATGATAGTCAAATTCGCGTTTATCATCGAAGGAATGAGCGTTACACCGAGGCCTGTGCTCTGGAGCGGGATCGATTTGGAGGTGGAGGGTCTGGGGCGGTGTGTAACAGCATCATCAGACTGAGCTTGTTGTCATTGCAGACATTCTCAACGCTGTGCGTTACAGGGAAGACATCCTCCTCCCTCATGTGGTACCCTTCCTGCAGGCTCATCCTGACATGACCCTCCAGCATGACAATGCCACCAGCCATACTGCTCGTTCTGTGCGTGGTTTCCTGCAAAACAGGAATGTCAGTGTTCTGCCATGGCCAGCGAAGAGCCCAGATCTCAATCCCATTGAGCACGTCTGGGACCTGTTAGACCGGAGGGTGAGGGCTAGAGCCATTCCCCCCAGAAATGTCCGGGAACTTGCAGGTGCCTTGGTGGAAGAGTGGGGTAACATCTCACAGAAAGAACTGGCAAATCTGGTGCAGTCCATGAGGAGGAGATGCCCTGCAGTACTTTATGCAGCTGGTGGCCACACCAGATACTGACTGTTACTTTTGATTTTGACCCCCCCTTTGTTCAGGGACACATTATTCAATTTCTGTTAGTCACATGTCTGTGGAACTTGTTCAGTTTATGTCTCAGTTGTTGAATCTTGTTATGTTCATACAAATATTTACACATGTTAAGTTTTCTGAAAATAAACACAGTTGACAGTGAGAGGATGTTTCTATTTTTGCTGAGTTTACTTCAAATCAAATCAAAATAGATAAATAAATAAATTGTATTTGTCAAATGCTTCGTAAACCATAGGTGTAAACTAACAGTGAAATTATTACTTATGGGTCCTTCCCAAGTTTCCAACCCTAATCAAGCAAAAACCTAGAGGAGGGTAGCTCTCCAGGAACAGGGTTGGAGAGCCCTGGTTCAGGCTATCTCTGACAGATGAGGGGGAAAACTATAATTGGATATTGATGTCTTCAGTTGATATTAGAGTGTACTATACACTACAAGCCATAAAATAATCTGATCTATAGACAGTGGTCACAGTAAAGGACCCAGGCTGTCACAACAACAGTTTGCAAGGCAACATGGCTGAGAGGCAGACAGAAAGAGAGAGAGAGAGAGAGAGAGAGAGAGAGAGAGAGAGAGAGAGAGAGAGAGAGAGAGAGAGAGAGAGAGAGAGAGAGAGAGAGAGAGAGAGCAGCAGCCGATTCATAGTGGCAGACTATGTCACGCAGGGAGAAGTACCAGTCATTATTCAAGCTGGGCCTGGTGTGTGTGGCCGCGGTGCTAGCAGGACATGCTCTCTAAATAGAACATCTACAGGAGACAAGAATGACCATCTCGTGTGCTGGTTAATGAATACATCTATCCCTCGGCTGTGACTTTTGCTGTTGATCTATTTTAACACTCATACATAGGGTTGGGCGATATGGCCAAAATATAATATATAAGTGATTTTAATAGGCTTTCTCCATTCTGACGGTTTTATTTTCAACCAAACTTAGGTTGTCCAATTTGTTGAACTTTTCATTTACTTAGCACTGTATAAAAATACCTTTATAGACGATGTTGTAATAATCCATAACGGTATGTGGATCAATAGCAGTATACCGGTATTCACGATATATATCGCCCAGCCCTACTCATACATGGAAGAACAGGTCTGGAGCCATTCTATTGAAAACAATGGTAACCCAGTACATTGAGTTGTCCCTATTACTATGTAACTACACAATAATAACTGTAGTAACAACATAGCAGTTACATAGGAATTGCTTTGTAATTACATGGTAATAGGGTTTAGCGCTATCGGTTATTACATAAGTGGAACAAGGACTGTGTAATCGTGGACTACAGGAAAAGGAGGGCCGAACACGCCCCCATTCACATCGATGGGGCTGTAGTGGAGCGGGTCAAGAGTTTTAAGTTCCTTGGTGTCCCCATCACCAACAAACTATCATGGTCCAAACACACCAAGATAGTGGGGAAGAGAGCACGAGAGAGAGTCCCCCTCAAGAGACTGAAAAGATTTGGCATGGGTCCCTAGATCCTCAAAACGTTCTACAGCTGCACCATCGACAGCATCCTGACCTGTTGCATCAGAGAGAGAGAAAGACTCCCCACCGGAGCTACACAGAGAGGACCCACGCAGAGAGGACCTACATCCAGTCCACAGCACTACCATTCACACCCCAACCAATCAACACCCCCCCAAGTCAACCATGCCCACACCCCATTTAGGCCCCCTAAGATTAGACCTACGCCCCTCCTGCCTACCCCACTCCCGCAAAGAGGTCCTCAACATGAAAGTCACACATACGCCCAGGCCATGAGCAGGCAAACAGGCACAACCCCCACTCTTACACTAGTCCAAGCCAATGGCATGTACCAGCGTGCGCACACACACACACACACACACACACACACACACACACACACACACACACACACACACACACACACACACACACACACACACACACACACACACACACACACACACACACACACACAATAGTTTGTCTGGGATAGGGAGGGGCTTAGTAATCTCTGTAACGTCGATTTGGTGAAATTAAAGAAAGTAAAGTTTAGCAAGGAAACAAACTCTAACCTGCTCTTCAGAAATCTGGACACAAAACTACACTCAGTCTCCTATTCCTGTGGGTATCTGTTTCACCTGTCCTTGTGATTGTCTCCACCCCCTCCAGGTGTCGCTTATTTTCCCCAGTGTATTTCCTGAGTTATCCCTGTGTTTCCACTTCCTCCACATACCATCACACTGAGGACCACCTCCTCCACAGCTCCATCACACGGAGGACCACATCCACCTCCTCCACATTACCATCACACTGAGGACCACCTCCTCCACAGCTCCATCACACAGAGGACCACATCCACCTCCTCCACATTACCATCACACTGAGGACCACCTCCTCCACAGCTCCATCACACTGAGGACCACATCCACCTCCTCCACATGACCATAACACAAATGACCACCTCCACCTCCTCCACATTACCATAACACTAAGGACCACCTCCACCTCCATCACACTGAGGACCACATCCACCTCCTCTACATTACCATAACACTAAGGACCACCTCCACCTCCATCACACTGAGGACCACATCCACCTCCTCTACATTACCATAACACTAAGGACCACCTCCACCACACTGAGGACCACCTCCACCTCCTCCACATTACCATAACACAAAGGACCACCTCCACCTCTTCCACATTACCATAACACTAAGGACCACCTCCACCTCCATCACACTGAGGACCACATCCACCTCCTCCACATTACCATCACACTGAGGACCACATCCACCTTCTCCACAGCTCCATCACACTGAGGACCACCTCCACAGCTCCATCACACTGAAGACCACCTCCACAGCTCCATCACACTGAGGACCACATCCACCTCCTCCACATTACCATAACACTAAGGTACACCTCCACCTCCTCCACAGATCCATCACACTGAGGACCACATCCACCTCCTCCACATTACCATAACACTGAGGACCACCTCCTCCACAGCTCCATCACACTGAGAACCATCTACTCGACATTACCATAACACTGAGGACCAACTTTACCTCCTCCACATAACCATAACGCCAAGGACCACATCCACCTCCTCCACAGCTCCATCACACTGAGGACCATCTCCACCTCCTCCACAAGATCCATCACACTGAGGACCACCTCCACAGCTCCATCACACTGAGGACCACCTCCACAGCTCCCCAAGGATTGGTATGGGATTGGTGTTCACTTTGTTCTCAGTGGGGGGGATGTGAGGAAAGCTTTGATGGCGTATGTGTATCAGCTGCAGACGATGGTGAGGAGAGCATTTTCTGAGCTTGAGGAGAAATACAATACAGGGGTGGAGAAGTTGATTGACATCGAGCTGAAGAGGATGCAGCAGTGGATGACTCTAGACCAGGGATCATCAACTAGATTCAGCCGTGGGATGAATTTTTTCTCGAGCGGATGGTCGTAACATAATTACAAATCATTTGTAGACTCTAAATTGACCACAATAATCCAGAACAGATATAATATTTTACTAAAACATAATCAGGGGCACAAATTAGGTTTTAGAAGTGGGGGGAACATAATTAGTATTTTTGGATATACACATTCTTAACAGCCTACCCGACCACTCTGAGGGGTCCACATGCTCCTACAGCACACTGCTGCCTCGTTTTGTATCACATTCCAATGATAAACCTGGGGTGGCCAAAAATGTCATTTCAGGATGTGGGGTCCCCCCCATCCCCAGTGAAAGTTGCGCACATGAACATAATCATTTCAAACCTTGCTTACATTTGTATATGATCAGGTGTCTCTATTATGCATGGGGATACTAGGGAATACATTTCCAAAATTAAAATCACTTGGAGCTGATTTCCTGGTGTTTTTACAGTCTTTAATGTCCAACACTGAAAATTCAAAATCACCCCAAAAAATATATAAAATGTTTTTACTTAGAAAACTAGTGGGGCCAAATAAAACCACCCACGGGACAAATTTAGCCGTGGTCCGCCAGTTGTGGAACCCTACTTTAGACCATGATACAGCATATTTCTATCTCATCCTGTCTGAAGATGTGGAGACAGACAACAGAATCTCCCTGACAACCCAAAGAGGTTTAATAAACCTCCCTATGTCCTGGAAAAGGAGAGCTTCTCCTCAGGGAGATTCTACTATGAGGTGACAGAGAAGGGAAATACTAAGTGGAGGCTAGGAGTGGCCAAAGAGTCCATCAACAGGAAGGGGGTGCCACAACTGTTCCCTGAGGATGGACTCTGGATGGTCGGACTGGATTGGAATAATTGTACAGCCTACCCCTCCCTTATAATCTCTCCCTGAGACAGAAGCCCCAGAAGGTGGGGGTGTTTGTGGATTATGAGGAAGGCCAGGTCTCATATCTACTCTTTCACTGGCTGTACCTTCACTTAGAAGCTTTATCTATTTTTGAATCCTCATACCAATAAATATGGTAAAAACTGATCATCTCACCTGTCAATCATTCAGACTGACTTTTAACCTCTTGGTTTAGCAGATTGTCATTTCTTGGAGTATATTTGTGTTTTCCAGCTCCAGTCCTTGAGGACCTCCAACAGTACACATTTTAGTTATAGCCCTGGACAAGCACACCTGATTCAACTTGTCAACTAATCATCAAGCCCTCAATGAGTTGAATCATTGTGTGCTGTTGCAGGTACTCAAGGACTGGAGTTGGGAAACACTGAAGTAGATGTGTATAATGAAATGTCACAAATTCTGTATTTTCTCTGTGCTAGAGGTAATACTGTCATGTACTTGTTTGTATTAAATATATAGGAGATGGGAAAAACAAACACGTTTCAAGGATAGGATAGGAAACACACCTAAATCTATCAATCTGGAATGTAGGTACTGGCACCTAAAATGAGTCCTGTCACCTTTTTCATTCCACTTATGTAATAAACGATACCGCTAAATACTGTTACCATGTAATTGCAAAGCAATTCCTATGTAACTACTATGTTGTTACTACAGTTATTACATAGTAATAGGGACAACATAATGTACAGTGTTACCGGAACAACTATACAAAGCTAACCTTGAGAATGTAGTATGTGAATACATTATATTAGTCTTATTATAATTTAGAAAATAAAAGGCATTACAATGTAAATAAATAGCATTACAATGTAATAATTATATTATGTTTGTAAACTTGACATCTGCACGGATGAATATCTAAACCCGTTAAATTTCAGATCAAAATTATGTCTAATTGAAATAGATAAGGATACAAAAATGTGTTCCTGCTCTTCATTTTCCTCTAGTTGATGAATGTAATCAGACATCTGTAGCTCAGAGGGTCAACCGTTTCTGATCTGTCAGTGCTTCAGTGGGGAGGTAAACTGTGAACCTGACACCATGCAAGAGAATCACCTTAAAAAACTGGGTTGGAGACAGTATGAGAAAAAATAATATTCTCTCTTTTTCAGATATGCACTTAGGAGGTTGGGACACTTTTTTTAAGTGGTCCATATAACAGTGAATTTAAGTGCTTGTCAATAACAGTGAATTGGAGCTTGGTATCTCTGTCTGGTCCTTTAGCTTATTTCCAAGGGATGACAAGTGTCATTCGTAAGGCACTTCACATCTTAGACAATCTTAAACATTCTGATGGCAGTAACCCCAACGAAGGAGAAGACATTCTGATATAAAATCAAAAAAATCTCTCCTGAAATCCTGGCTTTTGATGTTTCAGCCGGCGAGTGAGTGAGTAAACTTAGAGAGGCTTGCTAAAGAGGCAGCAGTTCAGAGTGCAAGGATTTGAAAAGGCTGTGGCGGCGTTGGAATCTCTCAGGCTGCTTTGAGTGACTCCTGAGTCAAGGCCGTGAGTGACTACTCCGTCCACATCTCTCTCGATCCAGCGGCATGGCTTTGACTCCACATGGCAGCGGTCTCTCTGGCTGCGTCTAGACTGTTCATGCAGCTTTAGTATTCTGACCATAGAGTTCTGTTCATGGAATTCCGAACGCGTCATGCATCTACACCTACATTTAAATGTGTCTACCGTATCCACAGTGTGTCTGGATTCCCTTTCCGACACTATATTCAAATGCAAGTATGCATTTTGCAAAATATGATAACAACACAACAACTGATGGCAGTAGCTAACTACTGTTGCTAACTAGCCAGCTAACCTCTGTAGCTAGCAAGCAACGCTAAAGGGATTGCAAACTCTAGCCCCCCCCAAAAAAAATGTTTTCTAAATACTAGCTAGCTGGTTTGCATTTATGAGGCCAGCAAACATGTTCCTCACACGCTAGGAATGTATTTCCTCCAACTTTATAATTAAAAGGTGCCTCTCGGCCCCAAAACACACGTTTTCTGGAGACTTGTGGGAGGAGTGCTGATGACGTCACACACCAATTGCATCCAGACTGAGGAGAAATCCTTCTAAAGTGGTCAGCTAGATCTGAACACAATCAACCCACAAAGCAACGTTTGTGCATCTAGACCAGTCTTTTCAATGCGATATTCGTATTCTGATAGCAGAAGTCGGATGTAAGTGTCAAGTGTAGACAAGACCTCTCTCTCTCTCCTACAAACTCAGTTTTGCCAAAGGCGAGCGTGCGATGCGTGTGATTTATTTTAGAATGCATTGCTTCAATTATAATGACCCAACCGAAGCAGGGCCGGTGGGTTGTCCTTGTAGATGCCTCGCTCAATTAGAAAGTGTCTCTATTTTTGTGTTTTATCGCTATCACTGTATTCACACAAAACAAAACAAATGTTGTCATTATTCACTTTTTTCTAGCTAATTGAATTGGAAGAGGTACAGTGCCTTTAGAAAATATTAATTCCTCTTATTCCACATTTTATACTGTTAAAGCCTGAATTCAAAATGGATTCCATTTTCAATTTTTTTCATCACCCATCTACACACAGTACCTCATAATGACAAAGTGAAAACATATATTTTTGGGGGGGCAAATTGATTGAAAATGAAATACCGAAATATCTTGTTTACATATGTAAGTATTTACACCCCTGCGTCAATACATGTTCGAATCACCTTTGACAGCGATTACAGCTGTGAGTCTTTCTGGGTAAGTCTCTAATAGCTTTGCACACTTGGATTATAAAATATTTGCACATTATTCTTAAAAAAATTATTCAAGTTCTGTCAAGTTGGTTGTTGATCATTGCTAGACAGTCATTTTCACATCTTGCCATAGATTTTCAAGCCAATTTAAGTCAAAACTGTAACTCGGCCACCCAGGAACATTCAATTATGTCTTGGTAAGCAACTCCAGTGTATATTTTGCCTTGTGTTTTAGGTTATTGTCCTGCTGAAAGTTCAATTCATCTCACAGTGTCTGGTGGAAACCAGACAAAATCAAATTGAGGTCTAGGACTTTGCCTGTGCCTAGCTCCCTTTCGTTTATTTTTTTATCCTGAAAAACTCCTTCCTTCTGGTCACTCTGTCAATTAGGTTAGTATTGTGGAGTAACCACAATGTTGTTGATCCATCCTCAGTTTTTTACTATCACAGCCATTAAACTCTGTAACTGTTTTAAACCATTGGCCTCATGCTGAAATCCCTGAGCAGTTTCCTTCCTCTCCGGCAACTGAGTTAGAAAGGACGCCTGTATCTTGTAGTAACTGGGTGTATTGATACACCATCCAAAGTGTAATGTATGACTTCATCATGCTCAAAGTGATATTCAATGTCCATCTACCAATAGGTGCCCTTCTTTGCGAGGCATTGGAAAACCTTCCTGGTTTTTGTGGTTGAATCTCTGTTTGAAATTCCCTGCTCGACTGAGGGACCATACAGATAATTGTATGTGTGGAGTACAGAGATTGACTCAAGACATTTCAGCTTTACATTTTTATTAATTTGTAAACATTTCTAAAAACATAACTCCACTTATTATGAGGTGTTATGTGTAGGCCAGTGACACACAATCTCAATGTAATCCATTTTAAATTCAGCCTGTAACAGAACACAATGTGTAAAAAGTAAAGGGGTGTGAATACTTTCTAAAGGCACTGTAGAAAGGGTTGAGGCTTTACCAAATGCTAAAGAACTGTAGGGTATTTATAATAAGGGTTACCTGGAGAAAATCGGACCTCTCTGAAATGAAAATGGATGGCCATTTTCTTTAATAAAAAGTAGGCCTATGGCATACACTCTCATATCCCCTCAATTTGAGTCTTGGTTTTAATTTAACTTAACAGCCCTTCACTGACACAGAAGTAGGCTATATAAAGAGTGCATGGTGGGTGGAGGAATTGACGGACAAATGTATGGATATAGCAGCCTATAGGATAATTTATTCTGTCAAACAGGTAGGCCTACCTCTTATTTCTTAAAAAGGAAGAAATAGGCTCCAACACAAAGCCCTGTTGTTGTTGTTAGTAAAGTCGAATTAAAATGAAGACGGTTGAAATTAATTATGCCTATTGTCAGCAACATGAGCTGCCTATTTCTGATTGTTTGTGCCAGAGCTGCTGCTTCAAGTTTGGTATTTGGTATTTATTAGGATCCCCATTAGCCGCTGCAAAGGCATTGGCTCCTCTTCCTGGGGTCCACATGAAACATGACATAATACATAGTACAGAACATTATTAGTCAAGGACTGAAATACACACATTTAAAACGTCACACATAGCCTACATATCAGTACATGCACACAACATCTACAGGGCCTTCGGCAAGTATTCAGGCCCTTTGACCTTTTCCACATTTTGTTACATTACAGCCTTATTCTAATATTGACTAAATAGCTTTTTCCCTCATCAATCTACACACAATACCCCAATACTCCACAATACCCCCCAAAATATCACATTTAAATGTACATATTGTTACATACATACAAACAGTCTGAAGTTTACATACACCTTATCCAAATACATTTAAACTCAGTTTTTCACATTTCCTGACATTTAATCCGAGGAAAATTCCCTGTCTTAGGTCAGTTAGGATCACCACTTTATTTTAAGATGTGAAATGTCATAATAATAGTAGAGAGAATTATTTTTTTCAGCTTTTATTTCTTTCATCACATTCCCAGTGGGTCAGAAGTTTACATACACTCAATTAGTATTTGGTAGCATTGCCTTTAAATTGTTTAACTTGGGTCAAACGTTTTGGGTAGCCTTCCACAAGCTTCCCACAATAAGTTGGGTGAATTTTGGCCCATTTCTAGTGACAGAGCTGGTGTAACTGAGTCAGGTTTGTAGGCCTCCTTGCTTGCACACGCTTTTTCAGTTCTGGCCACACATTTTCTATGGGATTGAGGTCAGGGCTTTGTAATGGCCACTCCAATACCTTGACTTTGTTGTCCTTAAGCCATTTTGCCACAACTTTGGAAGCATGTTTGGGGTCATTGTCCATTTGGAAGACTCATTTGGAACCAAGCTTTAACTTCATGACTGATGTCTTGAGATGTTGCTTCAATATATCCACGTAATTTTCCTCCTCATGATGCCACCTATTTTGTGAAGTGCACCAGTCACTCCTGCAGCAAGGCACCCCAACAACATGATGCTGCCACCCCCATGCTTCATGGTTGGGATGGTGTTCTTCGGCTTGCAAGCCTCCCCCTTTTTCCTCCAAACATAACGATGGTCATCATGGCCAAACAGTTCAGACCAGAGGACATTTCTCCAAAAAGTATGATCTTTGTCCCCATGTGCAGTTTCAAAATGTAGTCTGGCTTTTTTATGGCGGTTTTGGAGCAGTGGCTTCTTCCTTGCTGAGCGGCCTTTCAGGTTATGCCGATATAGGACTTGTTTTACTGTGGATATAGATACTTTTGTACCTGTTTCCTCCAGCATCTTCACAAGGTCCTTTGCTGTTGTTCTGGGATTGATTTGCACATTTCGCACCAAAGTACGTTCATCTCTAGGAGACAGAATGCGTCTCCTTCCTGAGCGGTATGACGGTTGCGTGGTCCCATGGTGTTTATACTTGCGTACTACTGTTTGTACAGATGAACATGGTACCCTTCAGGCATTTGAAATTGGCTCTCAAAGATGAACCAGACTTGTGAAGGTCTACAATATTTTTTTGAGGTCTTGGCTGATTTCTTTTGATTTTCCCATGATGTCAAGCAAAGAGGCACTGAGTTTGAAGGTAGGCCTTGAAATACATCCACACGTACACCTCCAATTGACTCTCTTAGCCTATCAGAAGCTTCTAAAGCCAAATTATGTCAATTAGCCTATCAGAAGCTTCTAAAGCCACTTTCTGGAATTTTTCAAGCTGTTTAAAGGCACAGTCAACTTAGTGTATGTGAATTTCTGACCCACTGGAATTGTGATACAGTGAATTATAAGTGAAATAATCTGTCTGTAAACAAGTGTTGGAAAAATGTAAGTGTATGTAAACTTCCGACTTCAACTGTATGTATTCAGACCCTATACTTTGATGAAGCACCTTCTCTGCAGATCCTCTCAAGCTCTGTCAGGTTGGATAGGGAGCGTTGTTGCACAGCTATTTTCAACTATTTCCCAGCTAGTCTGTCCAGAGATGTTCCATTGGGTTCACGTCTGGGCTCTGGCTGGGCCAATCAAGGACATTCAGATACTTGTCCCGAAGTCACTCTTGTGTTGCCTTTGCTGTGTGCTTTGAGTCGTCCTGTTGGAAGGTGAACCTTCGCACCAGTCTGAGGTCCTGAGTGCTCTGGAGCAGGTTTTCATCAAGGATCTCTCTGTACTTTGCTCCATTCATCTTTGCCTCGATCCTGACTACTCTCCCATCTCTGCCGCTGAAAAACATCCCCACAGCATGATGCTGCCACCCCCATGCTTCACCTTAGGGATTGTGTCAGGTTTCCTCCAGGCGTGACGCTTGGCATTCAGGCCAAAGAGTTCAATCTTGGTTTCATCAGACCAGAGATTCTTGTTTCTCATGGTATGAGAGTCCTTTAGGTGCCTTTTGGTAAACTCTAAACAGGCTGTCAGGTAGGTGCCTTTTGCTGAGGAGTGGCTTCTGTCTGGCCACTCTACCATTAAGGCCTGATTGGTGGAGTGCTGCACAGATTGTTGTCCTTCTGGAAGGTTCTCCCATCTCCACAGGTGATCTCTGGAGTTCTGTTTGGGTTCATGGTCACCTCTCTGACCAAGGCCTTTCTCCCCCGATTGCTCAGTTTGGCTGGGCGGCCAGCTCTACGAAGAGTCTTGGTGGTTCTAAACCTCTTTCATTTAAGAATGATGGAGGCTACTGTGTTCTTTGGGACCTTCAATGCTGCAGACATTTTTTGGTACCCTCCCCCAGATCTGTGCCACAACACAATCCTGTCTCTGAGCTCTACAGACAATTCCTTCAACCTAATGGCTTGGTTTCAGCTCTGTGGGACCTTAAATAGACAGGTGGGTGCCTTTCCAAATCATGTCCAAACAATTGAATTTACCACATGTGGACTCCAATCATGTTGTAGAAACATCTCAAGGATGATCAATGGAAACAGGATGCACCTGAGCTCAATTTCAAGTCTCACAGCAAAGGGTCTGAATACTTATGTAAATAATACATTTTAAAACATTTCTAAAAACCTGGTTTCACTATGTCGTTGTGTGTAGATTGATGAGTAAAAATGTGTATTTAATCCATTTTAGAATAAGGCTGTAACGTAACAACATGTGGAAAAAGGGAAGGGGTCTGAATACTTTCTGAATGCACTGTATATCAATCTTGAAGAGGATTATCTATCTTGGATGCAGTTTGAATGGAATTGATGAAGAGAGAGAAAGACTGCAAGAGTGTGCTCACAAAGCAAATGTGCTAAACTCAGGGCTGAGTGTCTGCTGGTTTTTGCTCCCCCAATGTACTTGATTGATGAAATAAGGTCAGTAATTAGTAAGGAACTCCCCACACCTGGTTGTCAAGGTCTTAATTGAAGGAAAAAACAAAAACCCGCAGACACTAGGCCCTCCATGGAATGAGTTTGACACCCCTGATTTAAAGCAGCGATATTCGAGTGATAGACTTTTAAAACTCTGCAGCTGCAATTAAAAATATATATCTTTACAAATAGAAAATGATCTCCAGATGGAGATGTGTAAATTAGAAGCGCATTCAGTCCTTATATTACTGTAGCATATGCTGCTGAAAATTTAGGCCTACCTGTCACAAGAAAAAAGTTACCATGATGAGATGATAGGTCTACATGTATTGTGAACTGCACTCCATACTGAGATGGGATGTCTGTCCCCACCCTGAGCATTGATGATTGATCATGCAGAGAGCAGAGAGAAGGCCTTAGAGAAGCCATATTTAGACATTGCAAATAATTTAACAGTTCCATTTCACGTCATGCATTTCATAAAAATATATATATATTTTTTTATAAATGACCACGTTCTCTTATTTATCCCGGGAAAGAGATGCTGGAAGGGCTTTAGTGCAGGGTTATAACAGGGAGTCTGGGATACTCACTGATACGCTTGTATGGCTGAGGAGGCTGGGGTGTGTTTGGTACCAGCCAATGAAGCATCACTATGGCGACTGACTTCCAGTCATAAACCAATGCAGCCTCTCCAGCGCCTCTGGCAACGGTAGTACTGTAGACGTCACGGAAACCAGTAGAGGACTACGCACTTCCCCCGAACGAGCGACCGAGCGGCTGAGTTATGTGAACCTGTCAAATATGGAACCCTCTGGGAGGGTGATGATGTAAAATAACAGTTGCCGGGCAACCGGCAATATGGCCGTCAGGTGGAGTGAGTTAAAGCGAAAAACTCTCAAGAACCGGACAGGCTGAGCAAGCAGAGCAAGGAGGTTGGAAAGGACAGGCAGAGCACTGACTGTATGCTAGCAGGGTAGTCCATATCTCCAATCATATTTTTTGATAGCGATGTTGTGTTTTTACAAGTGGATGAAATGGTCTAATTTAGAGATGGATGTAAATGTGCGTAATGGAGACATGGAGGAAAATGGGGGAGGGTCATTTCAATTTCAGTCAAGTGGAGGGTTTAGTATTTTTTTTATCTCGTCCAGGGGAGGGTCATGCAATTTGCAATTAATGAAATGTCTATATTGCTCAGTGTTTTAGAATGATTTGCTTATTAGGTTATATAGTGTGCCCGATGCTGTCCCTCATCTCTGATTCTCTGCTGGGCGTGCAATAAAAAGTGTGCCTAAAAGCTATTTAGTGTGGTCTCAATCAAATGATACATAGGCTATAGGCTACGAAGTGCATGCTCGGAGAAGCAGAGAGCAACATTGTATTTCTAAGATAGCTGCTGGGATGGTGTAAATTCAACTAGGCTGCATTACACACTGTAACGGATATTCCAAGCATGAGCCCCAGCCTGCTCTGCCCTAGCTGATCAAAACATTTTTTATGTGATGCCTAACCAATGGCTTTGCTGTGTAGAACTCACATTAAGACAGATTCGAGTTACGTCCATTGTGGTGCTGAAACTGCTTCACTATTGGTCTTTGTGCGAGGTATTGATGGGAGCGGCAGGTAGCCTAGTGGTTAGAGCGTTGGGTCAGTAACCGAAAGGTTAGTGGATCGAATCCCCGAGCTGACAAGGTAAAAATCTGTCGTTCTGCCACTGAACCAGGCAGTTAACCCACTGTTCCTAGGCCGTCATTGTAAATAATAATTTGTTCTTAAAAATTATAATAATTGAAGTGTTGAAAGTGCCAAACTGTCTGTTCAAGCAGTTGGCACACAGTTTGGACACTCTTCGGTACAATACATGCAACCAGAGGTCTCTTCAAAGTCCCCAGGTCCAGAACAGAGGCTGGGAAATGCACAGAATTAAATTTATCCATGACTGCATGGAACTCTCTGCCACCCCAGGTAACTCAAACTAGCAATAAAAACAATATAAAATAACACCTTAATGCACAAATGGGACTGTGAATATACTCAGCCATTTTATATATCTTGTATTGTAATTTCCACTGTATTAGTACAGTGCCTTCTGAAAGTATTCAGACCGCTTGAAGCACACAGCCAAGACAACGCAGGAGTGGCTTCGGGACAAGTCTCGTAATGTCCTTGAGTGGCCCAGCCAGATCCCGGACTTGAACCTGATGGAATATCTCTGGGAGATATGGGAGAAGAATGGGAGAAACTATGTGCCAAGGTTGTATGCAAGAAGACTCAAGGCTGTAATCACTGCCAAAGGTGCTTCAACAAAGTACTGAGTACTTTGTTATTTGATATTTCAGTTTTATATTTTTTTTAATGAGCAAAAACTGTTAAAAACCTGTTGTCTTTGTCATTATGTGGTATTGTGTGTAGATTGATGAGGAAAACATGCACTGTATATACCTTCCTAATATTGAGTTGCACCCCCTTTTGCCCTCAGAACAACTTAAATGTGTCTTGCCCATTCCCCCTCTGAATGACACACATACAGAATCCATGTCTCAACTGTCTCAAGGCTTACAAATCCTTCTTTAACCTGTCTCCTCCCCTTCATCTACACTGATTGAAGTTGATTTAACAAGTGACATCAATAAGGGATCTTAGCTTTCACCTCGATTCACCTGGTCAGTCAGTCTATGTCATGGAAAGAGCAGGTGTTCCTAATGTTTTGTACACTTAGTGTAGATGTCCTAGCCTACCTATTTCATGAAATCAATTAAATGTACAGTGGGGAGAACAAGTATTTGATACACTGCCGATTTTGCAGGTTTTCCTACTTACAAAGCATGTAGAGGTCTGTAATTTTTATCATAGGTACACTTCAACTGTGAGAGAAGGAATCTAAAACAAAAATCCAGAAAATCACATTGTATGATATTTAAGTAATTCATTTGCATTTTATTGCATGACATAAGTATTTGATACATCAGAAAAGCAGAACTTAATATTTGGTACAGAAACCTTTGTTTGCAATTACAGAGATCATACGTTTCCTGTAGTTCTTGACTAGGTTTGCACACACTGCAGCAGGGATTTTGGCCCACTCCTCCCTACAGATCTTCTCCAGATCCTTCAGGTTTCGGGGCTGTCGCTGGGCAATACGGACTTTCAGCTCCCTCCAAAGATTTTCTATTGGGTTCAGGTCTGGAGACTGGCTAGGCCACTCCAGGACCTTGAGATGCTTCTTACGGAGCCACTCCTTAGTTGCCATGGCTGTGTGTTTCGTGTCGTTGTCATGCTGGAAGACCCAGCCACGACCCATCTTCAATGCTCTTACTGAGGGAAGGAGGTTGTTGGCCAAGATCTCGCGATACATGGCCCCATCCATCCTCCCCTCAATACGGTGCAGTCGTCCTGTCCCCTTTGCAGAAAAGCATCCCCAAAGAATGATGTTTACACCTCCATGCTTCACGGTTGGGATGGTGTTCTTGGGGTTGTACTCATACTTCTTCTTCCTCCAAACACGGCGAGTGGAGTTAGACCAAAAAGCTCTATTTTTGTCTCATCAGACCACATGACCTTCTCCCATTCCTCCTCTGGATCATCCAGATGGTCATTGGCAAACTTCAGACAGGCCTGGACATGCACTGGCTTAAGCAGGGGGACCTTGCGTGCGCTGCAGGATTTTAATCCATGACGGCGTAGTGTGTTACTAATGGTTTTCTTTGAGACTGTGGTCCCAGCTCTCTTCAGGTCATTGACCAGGTCCTGCCGTGTAGTTCTGGGCTGATCCCTCACCTTCCTCATGATCATTGATGCCCCACGAGGTGAAATCTTGCATGGAGCCCCAGACCGAGGGTGATTGACCGTCATCTTGAACTTCTTCCATTTTCTAATAATTGCGCCAACAGTTGTTTCCTTCTCACCAAGCTGCTTGCCTATTGTCCTGTAGCCCATCCCAGCCTTGTGCAGGTCTACAATTTTATCCCTGATGTCCTTACACAGCTCTTTGGTCTTGGCCATTGTGGAGAGGTTGGAATCTGTTTGATTGAGTGTGTGGACAGGTGTCTTTTATACAGGTAACGAGTTCAAACAGGTGCAGTTAATACAGGTAATGAGTGGAGAACAGGAGGGCTTCTTAAAGAAAAACTAACAGGTCTGTGAGAGCCGGAATTCTTACTGGTTGGTAGGTGATCAAATACTTATGTCATGCAATAAAATGCAAATTAATTATTTAAAAGTCATACAATGTGATTTTCTGGATTTTTGTTTTAGATTCCGTCTCTCACAGTTGAAGTGTACCTATGATAAAAATTACAGACCTCTACATGCTTTGTAAGTAGGAAAACCTGCAAAATCGGCAGTGTATCAAATACTTGTTCTCCCCACTGTAGTATTAGCCTTATATTTAGCTAATGAATGATGGACTATGCATAAGCTTCTAACTTATAGCCTCTGTCTCTTGCGCAATAAACCTGCGCTCTCTCTTTAAAAAACACTCCCTAGCTCTTGGAGTCCAAGAACTGAGTTTGGGAAACGTTGTCATAGGCTATATATAGGATAAAGGCACTATCATTAGGCTTATATTTATGTGCTTTGTATACTTTAAAATGACACTTCCTGGTAGAAAAGGTATTTATTCTCGGAATGGAACATTTATAAAATACCGGGAAAATATTCAGCCCTACTGTGGCCTGTCACTCTGGGAACTCACCTGTATGTCACTCTTCATCTACACTCTTAGAAAAGAAGGTGCTATGTAGAACCTGAAAGGTAGAACCAGGTAGAACCATTCTGGAAACAAAACCAAAATGGATTATCCTATGGGGACAACCGAAGAACTCTTTTGGAACACTTATTCGAAGAGTGTAATTACAGGTCAGATAACATGGAGTGAATTAGCACCTGCTACAAAGGTCAAAGTTCACAGAAAAGGCAGCCTATATGTTTGCATCTAAGAATACAAGAAGGACATTTATTTTTCAGTTCACATGGACCCAGTGACCTTTACATTCAAATTCTGTACAGGCTATTATGCACAGAATGGATTTCTAAAAAAAAGAGCGCGTCTCGGCATTGAAGAAAGTCAAAGCACTTTTCACACAGCCATTTTAGAGGATCTAAATGTGCTAGCCAGCATCAACCCTTGATGAATTTGATCAGATTTGTATTAGAACACAAGGGCCCATTATAATATGATCACAGAAGACTTTATTTTTTCTCTCTGCCTGGGTGGATAAGTGGCTTTGTGTGCAAACAGCATCTGAGGCGTAACCAGGTGTAATTAACAGTATCTGAGGCATAATCAGGTGTAATTAACAGTATCTGAGGCGTAACCAGGTGTAATTAACAGTATCTGAGGCGTAACCAGGTGCAATTAACAGTATCTGAGGCATAACCAGGTGTAATTAACAGTATCTGAGGCATAACCAGGTGCAATTAACAGTATCTGAGGCATAATCAGGTGTAATTAACAGTATCTGAGCAGTAACCAGGTGTAATTAACAGTATCTGAGTCGTAACCAGGTGTAATTAACAGTATCTGAGGCATAATCAGGTGTAATTAACAGTATCTGAGGCGTAACCAGGTGTAATTAACAGTATCTGAGGCGTAACCAAGTGTAATTAACAGTATCTGAGGCGTAACCAGGTGTAATTAACAGTATCTGAGGCGTAACCAGGTGTAATTAACAGTATCTGAGGCGTAACCAAGTGTAATTAACAGTATCTGAGGCGTAACCAGGTGTAATTACCAGTATCTGAGGCGTAACCAGGTGTAATTAACAGTATCTGAGGCGTAACCAGGTGTAATTAACAGCATCTGAGGCGTAACCAGGTGTAATTAACAGTATCTAAGGCGTAACCAGGTGTAATTAACAGTATCTGAGGCGTAACCAGGTGTAATTAACAGCATCTGAGGCGTAACCAGGTGTAATTAACAGCATCTGAGGCGTAACCAGGTGTAATTAACAGTATCTGAGGCGTAACCAGGTGTAATTAACAGCATCTGAGGCGTAACCAGGTGTAATTAACAGTATCTGAGGCGTAACCAGGTGTAATTAACAGTATCTGAGGCTTAACCAGGTGTAATTAACAGCATCTGAGGCATAATCAGGTGTAATTAACAGTATCTGAGGCGTAACCAGGTGTAATTAACAGTATCTGAGTCGTAACCAGGTGTAATTAACAGCATCTGAGGCGTAACCAGGTGTAATTAACAGTATCTGAGGCGTAACCAGGTGTAATTAACAGTATCTGAGGCGTAACCAGGTGTAATTAACAGCATCTGAGGCGTAACCAGGTGTAATTAACAGTATCTGAGGCTTAACCAGGTGTAATTAACAGTATCTGAGGCTTAACCAGGTGTAATTAACAGCATCTGAGGCATAATCAGGTGTAATTAACAGTATCTGAGGCTTAACCAGGTGTAATTAACAGTATTTGAGGCGTAACCAGGTGTAATTAACAGTATCTGAGGCGTAACCAGGTGTAATTAACAGTATCTGAGGCGTAACCAGGTGTAATTAACAGCATCTGAGGCGTAACCAGGTGTAATTAACAGTATCTGAGGCGTAACCAGGTGTAATTAACAGAATCTGAGACGTAACCAGGTGTAATTAATAGCATCTGAGGCATAACCAGGTGTAATTAATAGTATCTGAGGCTTAACCAGGTGTAATTAACAGCATCTGAGGCGTAACCAGGTGTAATTAACAGTATCTGAGGCATAACCAGGTGTAATTAACAGTATCTGAGGCTTAACCAGGTGTAATTAACAGTATCTGAGGCGTAACCAGGTGTAATTAACAGCATCTGAGGCGTAACCAGGTGTAATTAACAGTATCTGAGGCATAACCAGGTGTAATTAACAGTATCTGAGGCGTAACCAGGTGTAATTAACAGCATCTGAGGCATAATCAGGTGTAATTAGCGGAGGGCAGGGAAAGGAAGTGAATCTAACTTACCCGTAGAATCTCCTCCACACAGCTGGAGTCACTGGACAGGCCGACCTGCAGACACACAGAAGAAAAAGGCTGTTGTTAGACAGAGAGGAAGAAAAGGCACCAGATCATTTCAAAGAGAGTAGCCTAAAGGTAGACAAAATACGTAATGGTAAACTAAAGACCATCTCAACTAATAGATGGTAGCCTAGCGGTTAAGAGTGTTGGGCCAGAATCCGAAAGGTCGCTGGTTCTAATCCCCGAGCTGACTAGGTGAAACATATGTTGATGTGCTCTTGAGCAAGGCACTTAACCCTAATTTCTCCTGTAAGTTGCTCTGGATAAGAGCGTCTGCTAAATGACTAAACATGTAAAGAATAAAAGAAAGAAGATAAGCCCCAAAATATGTGATATATTCATACAACACTTATTGAGTGGTATTTATTATTCAAGGACAGATAGGCTTATCTATTCTAGTCTGAGAGATGACTGCTAAGGGACAGATAGGCTTATCTATTCTAGTCTGAGAGATGACTGCTAAGGGACAGATAGGCTTATCTATTCTAGTCTGAGAGATGACTGCTAAGGGACAGATAGGCCTATCTATTCTAGTCTGAGAGATGACTGCTAAGGGACAGATAGGCCTAGCAATTCTAGTCTGAGAGATGACTGCTAAGGGACAGATAGGCCTAGCAATTCTAGTCTGAGAGATGACTGCTAGGGGACAGATAGGCCTATCGATTATAGTCTGTGAGATGACTGATAGGGGACAGATAGGCCTCTCTATTCTAGTCTAAGATATGACTGATAGGGGACAGATAGGCCTCTCTATTCTAGTCTGTGAGATGACTGCTAGGGGACAGATAGGCCTATCGATTATAGTCTGTGAGATGACTGATAGGGGACAGATAGGCCTCTCTATTCTAGTCTAAGATATGACTGATAGGGGACAGATAGGCCTCTCTATTCTAGTCTGTGAGATGACTGCTAGGGGACAGATAGGCTTATCTATTCTAGTCTGTGAGATGACTGATAGGGGACAGATAGGCCTCTCTATTCTAGTCTAAGAGATGACTGATAGGGGATGACATCGCTCTTCAATGCTCACAAATGGTCTTAGGTAATCAGGCCGTGCCAGCCAGCCAACAGCTCTCCCTCTCTCACCGCCTCAGCCCAAACACACAGCAGACTTGGAGCGGACAAGCACTGGCCAAGACAGAGTCAGATAAATCCTAGACCTGGAACGTGCCAAGACTGGGTCAGATAAATCCTAGAACTGGAACGGGCTAGGACTGGATCAGATAAATCCTAGACCTGGAATGGGCTGTGTGTGTGTGTAGGCTACAGTATGTCCTGTAGTTGATCTCTGGGCTGCCTCATTATACCATGCCACCTACAGAGCCACATGGGACCCTGGCTGACTGGCTGGCTCTCACAGTCTGCTCTGCTCTACTAGTGACATCAGCCCACCCCGGGTATGACTGGGAGCATCCTGATACTGGAAAGGTCAGTGGGTCTGAGGAGAGGGTTGGGGGCAGTGGGTAGCGGTGAGGAGAAGAGTGATGGAGAGAGCAGAGCTGGGCTTTATCCACCTCAGGCTGCATGGAGCTGGGTAGCTACACACAGCAGCATCCCCCAGACACTCCCCATGCCATTTGTTGATCTGTCATGTTTTTCCACAGCCCTCCTACTGCCGCTACCCCTCTCTGCCTCTATTTTACACAATGGTGTGATCTGTGTTGAAAAGCTGCTAAACTACATGCAAGAAAACATCCACAGTAAGAATCTATAGTTGGAAATTATATATTGTGGTTTTATGAATATGCATCTCTGCAAAGTACAAGTTCTATTTCATTCTGAGTATCAAAAAACCATGACAGAAAGCAATTATAACACAAATAACGGCAGAATGCATTGTTTAACTATTACATCAAATAGCTAATTAGTAAAACGAATAATAACATCTATATTTCACTGGTATTCCTCTCAGGTGATATTAGTGCTTGACTGTTTGTGTCTGTGTGTTTATGACTGAGCCGCGCTGCACAGTGCCAGTCCACGGCAGAGGGAGTCTGAAGGCATCCTAATTCATCCCAGATCCCACAAGAGGAGATGGAGTCTGTAGGAGCTTTGTAAACAAGCCTCACATACAGACATAAACTTCCTGTTAGCTCAACCACTAGTACATAATATCCTGTTCCCATAGTAACCAGCAGATGAGCTCTAATCAGAACGTTCTCTACCATTGTCCTCTGTCTAATAGAAGATACAGAGGCACAGCTTATTACAGCCACACCGGGGTTCATATCCCTGTCACCTGTGGTGAACCCCATTTAGAATCCAGGCATGACTCTCGCAGGTTCTCTACGTCTGCTTTCTTCTTCTGCCTCTGGAATGAACACCAAATGTCAACGATATAAAGAGGAATCCCAGTTCAGTGACAAACTGTTTACACCCGCTCTGAGAGGCTTGGGCTTGTCGGGATCAAGTCAGATGTGACAGATATCTGGGTTCTTATTGCAGTGTTTATGTCATGGTTATGATACTGGAGCTAATGGGAGTCGGCTGAGATAAAACAAAGAGCGGCAGTCACAGTGCAGCCGGCTGGCTGACATAAATTGTGAAATTTCAGATAGCATTTGACAAAGGCATTTCCAATGGGTTGAGAAGTGTGTTTACACCTGCATTAAAGCAAGGAGTCACCTTCATTTCTTATATTCCCCCAAGTTATTTTAGAAAACGACTGGAACAGAACTATCCAGCTGAGATCTTATTTCCTCACTCAGGCAGGGTTCTCTATGTACCTGCCATTCCAGTCAGATTGAATGGGCATTGGGCTTACAAATGATTTCTCTGATATAGGCAAATTTCCCATGGGAATAAAAGCTTTGCAAGATGCCAGTGTTCCAGAATAGCATGGTCCCATGGCCAATGTAAAATACAAATGAGAAATGCTTTCAGATCTAATTCTCTACAATTCCATGTTAAAAACCATTTGTGTGGACAGAGTATGGACTGTAAAGTGTATGCAGAATTCTGAAATCATGAGGGATCGAAAATCACAGAGGATCCAATAGTGAATATTGAGCAGCTCAGTGTTACAACTGGTGACCACTGACATGTTTTAATCACACTAAAGCAGTTCATTGTGTCTTCAGTTTGATGAATTTAACATGCTTCTATTCATGTGAGAAAAAAAGATTCAATTTTATCTGGAATGACAAACCAGACAAAGTTAAACGGGCCTATTCATATCATGAACATGAGTTTGGAGGGTTAAAACGATTAAATATTAAAGCATTAAACCTCTCAGGAGTGGTTGTTGAGTCATAATGGCTGTGTTAAGATGGACCTATAAACAGTACTGTTAGGAGGTCTGAAAAAACACAATCAATCAATGGGAAATATAATTATACTCTTAGGTAAAGTATTTATTCTTAGGGCAATCTCAGTAGAAATGGTACAAATAGAGGTTCCCTCGAAATACGAAATAGTATTGCAATGGACTGGGATTTATGGGTTAGTCTGCGGACATCTGAAGGGTGTAATTAAGATTAGAGGGATTGGTTGATTTGACGATGATGCACTTGGAGTCCAGTATAAATATGAAGGGACTATACATGTATAGTTGTTGTTTTTTTAATAAAAAATGATTTGAAGTAATGTTATTTGATAAACTAATCTGTCTGCTAGTTTCATAGCTGATCTAAAATGCTTGGTGTTTTTCTCACACGGAAAAAGCAAAGCATTTTAATTGGCAGATGCAGATATCACTAGAAGTGTCCCTAATCTCTCTCCAAGTTCTTTTTTTGGCACGACACGGAAGAATGGAAAAAAAGAAGAACAAAATGGAGGACAAAATGTCATTCACCTCGTTCTGCAAGACTGCAGAAAGCTTTCAGGGGAAAAGAAGACGTATTCCTTTGAATGATGTGCGGATCCGGGGAATATTGCAGAGGCAATTACTGGGGCAGAAATCAGTTTTCTCTGAAATAGCTGTTGAGAAAAGCGTCTGCACATCAACAACAGATAAGATGTATGTGGCACAAGGCTCTGATGCTCTCTGCAACAGCTCAAATTGTGCTTAAAAAGTGGAAGAGCAGCTCCAGGAACAAATAGGTAGATTTGAACATGAGATGAGAAGCAGCTCACAGAGGGCTTTCTATCTGTCTATCCTTCTGACAATGGACGGATGAACAAACAAGGGGAAAAACATGATAGATGACAGACAAAACGACAACACAGATAGTCACAGGAAATCACATAGCATAGTCGACACATTCATGGGCTGATATATAGAAACAGATGAATACATGCACTATGAGATGAATTGTTGTATATTCTTTTTGTTTTCCATTGCAGGTCTTCACAAAAAACCTAAGAGTGATATGAATCAATTTGAGTATACATCTTTATCAACAACGACAGTTTTCTAGTAGGAAAGTTGCACTTTACAGCAGTTACAGTGCCTTCGGAAAGTATTCAGCCCCTATGACTTTTTCCACATTGTCATGTTAAAGCCTTATTTTAAATTTGATTAAAATGTTGTTGTTTTTTCATCAATCTACACACAATACCTCATAGTGAGAAAGCAAAAACAGGTCTTTAGACATTTTTGCTACTAAATTTTATTTTTTTAAATTTCACATTTACATACAGCTGAAGTCGGATGTTTACATAGACCTTAGCCAAATACACTTAAACTCAGTTTTTCACAATTCCTGACATTTAATCAGAGTATAAATTCCCTGTATTTGGTCAGTTAGGATCACCACTTTATTTTAAGAATGTGAAATGTCAGAATAATAGTAGAGAGAATGATTTATTTCAGCTTTTATTTCTTTCATCACATTCCCAGTGGGTCAGAAGTTTACATACACTCAAATAGTATTTGGTAGTATTGGCTTTAAATTGTTTAACTTGGGTCAAACGTTTCAGGTAGCCTTCCACAAGCTTCCCAGAATAAGTTGGGTGAATTTTGGCCCATTCCTCCTGACAGAGCTGGTGTAACTAAGTCAGGTTTGTAGGCCTCCTTGCTTGCACACGCTTTTTCAGTTCTGGCCACACATTTTCTATGGGATTGAGGTCAGGGCTTTGTAATGGCCACTCCAATACCTTGACTTTGTTGTCCTTAAGCCATTTTACCACAACTTTGGAAGTATGCTTGGGGTCATTGTCTATTTGGAAGACCCATTTGCGACCAAGCTTTAACTTCCTGACTGATGTCTTGAGATGTTGCTTCAATATATCCACATAATTATCCTATCTCATGATGCCATCTATTTTGTGAAGTGCACCAGTCCCGCCTGCAGCAAAGCACCCCCACAACATGATGCTGCCACACCCGTGCTTCACGTTTGGGATGGTGTTCTTCGGCTTGCAAGCGTCCCCTTTTTTCCTCCGAACATAACGATGGTCATTATGGCCAAACAGTTCTATTTTTGTTTCATCAGACCAGAGGACATTTCTCCAGAAAGTATAATCTTTGTCCCCATGTGCAATTGCAAACCGTAGTCTGGCTTTTTTATGGCGGTTTTGGAGCAGTGGCTTCTTCCTTGCTGAGCGGCCTTTCAGGTTATGTCGATATAGGACTCGTTTTACAGTGGATATAGATACTTTTGTACCTGTTTACTACAGCATCTTCACAAGGTCCTTTGCTGTTGTTCTGGGATTGATTTGCACTTTTCGCACCAAAGTATGTTCATCTCTAGGAGACAGAACACGTCTCCTTCCTGAGCGGTATGACGGCTGCGTGGTCCCATGGTGTTTATACTGCCTGCAGCAAAGCACCCCCACAACATGATGCTGCCACACCCGTGCTTCACGTTTGGGATGGTGTTCTTCGGCTTGCAAGCGTCCCCTTTTTTCCTCCGAACATAACGATGGTCATTATGGCCAAACAGTTCTATTTTTGTTTCATCAGACCAGAGGACATTTCTCCAGAAAGTATGTTCTTTGTCCCCATGTGCAATTGCAAACCGTAGTCTGGCTTTTTTATGGCGGTTTTGGAGCAGTGGCTTCTTCCTTGCTGAGCGGCCTTTCAGGTTATGTCGATATAGGACTCGTTTTACAGTGGATATAGATACTTTTGTACCTGTTTACTACAGCATCTTCACAAGGTCCTTTGCTGTTGTTCTGGGATTGATTTGCACTTTTCGCACCAAAGTATGTTCATCTCTAGGAGACAGAACACGTCTCCTTCCTGAGCGGTATGACGGCTGCGTGGTCCCATGGTGTTTATACTTGCATTCTATTGTTTGTACAGATGAACATGGTACCTTCAGGTGTTTGGAAATTGCTCCCAAGGATGAACCAGACTTGTGGAGGTCTACAATTTTCTTGGCTGATTCCTGGCTGATTGAGTTTGAAGGTAGGCCTTGAAATACATCCACAGGCACACCTCCAATTGACTCAAATTATGTCAATTAGCCTATCAGAAACTTCTAAAGCCATGACATAATTTTCTGGATTTTTCCAAGCTGTTTAAAGGCACTGTCAACTTAGTGTATGTAAACCTCTGACCCACTGGAATTGTGTTACAGTGAATTATAAGTGAAATAATCTGTCTGTAAACAATTGCTGGAAAAAATATTTGTGTCATGCACAAAGTAGATGTCCTAACTGACTTGCCAAAACTATAGTTTGTTAACAAGAAATTTGTGGAGGGGTTGAAAAACAACTTTTAATGACTCCAACCTAAGTGTATGTAAACTTCCGACTTCAACTGTCAGTATTCAAAGCCTTTACTCAGTACTTTGTTGAAGCACCTTTGGCAGCAACTACAGCCTTGAGTCTTCCTGAATATGACGTTATAAGCTTGGCACACCTGTATTTGGGGAGTTTCTCCCATTCTTCTCTGCATATCCTCTCAAGCTCTGTCAGGTTTCATCCAGACGTGGCATTCAGTTCATAGAGTTGAATCTTGGTTTCATCAGACCAGAGCATTTTGTTTCTCATGGTCTGAGAGTCTTTAGGTGCCTTTTGGCAAACTCCAAGCGGGCTGTCACGTGACTTTTACTGAGGAGGGGCTTCTGTCTGGCCACTCAACCATAAAGGCCTGATTGGTGAAGTGCTGAAAGATGGTTCTACTTCTGGAAGTTTCTCCCATGTCCACAGAGGAACTCTGTAGCTCTGTCAGAGTGACTATCGGGTTCTTGGTCACCTCCCTGACCAAGGCCCTTCTACCCCGATTGCTTAGTTTGGCTGGGCGGCCAGCTCTAGGAAGAGTCTTGGTGGTTCAAAACGTATTCCATTTAAGAATGATGGAGGCCACTGTGTTCTTTGGGGACCTTCAATGCTGCAGACATTTTTTGGTACCCTTCCCCAGATCTGTGTCTCAACACAATCCTGCCTCAGAGCTCAACGGACAATTCCTTTGACATCATGGCTTGGTTTTTGCTCTGACATGCACTGTCAACTGTGGGACCTTACATAGACAGGTGTGTGCCTTTCCAAATCATGTCCAATCAATTGAATGTACCACACGTGGACTCCAATCAAGTTGTAGAAACATCTCAAGGAAGATCAATGGTAACAGAATGCACCTGAGCTAAATTTCGAGTCTCATAGCAAAGGGTCTGAATACTTATGTAAATAAGGTATCTGTTTTAAAAATGTTATACATTTTCTAACCTGTTTTCACTTTGTAAATCATGGGGTGTGTGTAGATTTCTTATACATTTGTTTTAATGCATTTTAGAAGAAGGCTCTAACGTAAAAATGTTTTGGAAAAGGTAATATGAGTGACCCTTGACCCAGCAGAGATATCTCACAGAGAGACTAGTTTTATGAGTGACCCTTGACCCAGCAGAGATATCTCACAGAGAGACTAGTTTTATGAGTGACCCTTGACCCAGCAGAGATATCTCACAGAGAGACTAGATTTATGAGTGACTCTTGACCCAGCAGAGATATCTCACAGAGAGACTCGTTTTATGAGTGACTCTTGACCCAGCAGAGATATCTCACAGAGAGACTAGTTTTATGAGTGACTTGACCCAGCAGAGATATCTCACAGAGAGACTAGTTTTATGAGTGACCCTTGACCCAGCAGAGATATCTCACAGAGAGACTAGTTTTATGAGTGACTCTTGACCCAGCAGAGATATCTCACAGAGAGACTAGTTTTATGAGTGACTCTTGACCCAGCAGAGATATCTCACAGAGAGACTAGTTTTATGAGTGACTCTTGACCCAGCAGAGATATCTCACAGAGAGACTAGTTTTATGAGTGACTTGACCCAGCAGAGATATCTCACAGAGAGGCTAGTGATATGAGTGACTTGATCCAGCAGAGATATCTCACAGAGAGACTAGTGATATGAGTGACTCTTGATCCAGCAGAGATATCTCACAGAGAGACTAGTGATATGAGTGACTTGATCCAGCAGAGATATCTCACAGAGAGACTAGTGATATGAGTGACTCTTGACCCAGCAGAGATATCTCACATAGAGACTAGTGATATGAGTGACTTGATCCAGCAGAGATATCTCACAGAGAGGCTAGTTTTATGAGTGACTTGACCCAGCAGAGATATCTCACAGAGAGACTAGTGATATGAGTGACTCTTGACCCAGCAGAGATATCTCACAGAGAGACTAGTGATATGAGTGACTCTTGACCCAGCAGAGATATCTCACAGAGAGACTAGTGATATGAGTGACTCTTGACCCGGCAGAGATATCTCACAGAGAGACTAGTGATATGAGTGACTCTTGACCCAGCAGAGATATCTCACAGAGAGACTAGTGATATGAGTGACTCTTGACCCGGCAGAGATATCTCACAGAGAGACTAGTGATATGAGTGACTTGATCCAGCAGAGATATCTCACAGAGAGGCTAGTTTTATGAGTGACTTGACCCAGCAGAGATATCTCACAGAGAGACTAGTGATATGAGTGACTCTTGACCCAGCAGAGATATCTCACAGAGAGACTAGTGATATGAGTGACTCTTGACCCAGCAGAGATATCTCACAGAGAGACTAGTGATATGAGTGACTCTTGACCCGGCAGAGATATCTCACAGAGAGACTAGTGATATGAGTGACTCTTGACCCAGCAGAGATATCTCACAGAGAGACTAGTGATATGAGTGACTCTTGATCCAGCAGAGATATCTCACAGAGAGACTAGTGATATGAGTGACTTGATCCAGCAGAGATATCTCACAGAGAGACTAGTGATATGAGTGACTCTTGATCCAGCAGAGATATCTCACAGAGAGACTAGTGATATGAGTGACTCTTGATCCAGCAGAGATATCTCACAGAGAGACTAGTGATATGAGTGACTTGACCCAGCAGAGATATCTCACAGAGAGGCTAGTGATATGAGTGACTTGATCCAGCAGAGATATCTCACAGAGAGACTAGTGATATGAGTGACTTGACCCAGCAGAGATATCTCACAGAGAGGCTAGTGATATGAGTGACTTGATCCAGCAGAGATATCTCACAGAGAGACTAGTGATATGAGTGACTCTTGACCCAGCAGAGATATCTCACATACTAACAGACACACAGAGGAACATGTACAACATAATAACTAATGAAAAAGCTGTCCCAATGAAGTTATCTTTCAGCAAGCAGGTCTTTGAACTGGCAGATCAACAGAGTGATCTGATTCAGTGATCTCTCTCCTGACAGATTTGACAGCAGCTATTGTGAGGAACACAAAAGCAGCTTCACTGCCTAATTCCTATTTATGCCATGTCAGACACAGTAATGAAACATTCTCTTTTTTGATTAAATCAACAATACAGATACAGTACCTCAGTATTTTATAAATGTACTAAGTATGCCTCCTTTATTTTTATTATGCAAAGTACATTCTCTTCTTACAATCAATTAAATCAGACAAATGTTACTCAAGACTGCCCAAGATGACCTAAACAGCAGTCACACGCAGCCAGTTGCACTCTAAATGGACATTCCAACTTCCACACTCTACATACCCTTTTCAATGCTCACCGACATTTTCTAGCAATACCATAATTAAAAGGAAAACAGAAAGATTGTTCTGTTGCATAGTGACTCACTAACATGCTTAGTTCCAGCAATTCCACAGTCCTACTTCCAGTACTCATGGCATATGCCAAATACATTTTCTACAGGATCGTTATAATCAGGTACTTCATTGAATTCAATGGGCTTCTGATTGTTTCGGTTCTCCGTTGTACTCCACATCCTCTGCCTGCTGCTTTTATTTTGGCTCAAAGATCCCTCTTTTTCCACATTGTTTTATTGTGGGAGCTGGTTTTCACACATTTAATCTGATTTCTACACTTCATTTTAAATGGCTTTTGTGAAGGTAGCACAGGCGCACTCATCTCTCATGGACACCCTGCATGCACACACTGACACCTCTCAGACGTTTCAGAACAGCAAGGGACCCTGGGAAGTATTTAACATCGTTGTGTTCTCATCATCAGATGTTTTAGAGTACCTAAACACAGCAACAGGCAACTTTTAAAGGCTTTAGCTGCATGCAGACTGCTTTCAGAAACGTTTAAAAGCTTTAGCATGCAGCTGTATGCTACTGTATAACAGACTGCTTTCAGAAACATGAAAAGGCTTTAGCATGCAGCTGTATGCTACTGTATAACAGATTGCTTTCAGAAACGTTTAAAGGCTTTAGCATGCAGCTGTATGCTACTGTATAACAGACTGCTTTCAGAAACGTTTAAAGGCTTTAGCATGCAGCTGTATGCTACTGTATAACAGACTGCTTTCAGAAAGTAATGAGACACTTGTTAAGATCTATAAACATATCACTCTGTCATTTAACATGCGTGTGCACTTGGGTGGAGTCAGATTTTTTGGAGCAAAGTGCACCTTTTGGATACTTCGCCGGTCCATGTATATGTAGACTCCCAAATAGCAACACTCACGAAAGGGGCGATAGCAGAGATTTTATTGCTGTGCCTGCCAGTAGACTGTAGGCTACTCTGCTAGCCTCTTGCTAGCTAGATAGCTAAAAACAGCAAGCAAGCTAGCCTTTTAGCTTCCCACATGGAAAATAATCAGATTTCTAAATAATATGCCCTGGCAAATGTTCTTGTACTTTCCAGAGTAACCTACAACATTATGCCAGTTTGATTTGCTGATTGAATGCATTCAGTCCCGTATTAGATCATTTAAAAAAACACATGGCTACAGCTGTTTTTACCATTTCAAAATAGCCTTGAATCACATAGTTATTACTTCTAAACAAAGTACCCTTTGAGGGGATTCTAATAAGGCTACAATGATGTTTGTTCATTGTTTGAACAGTAGCTGGGGTGGCAGGTATCCTACTGGTTAGAGCGTTAGAGCGTTGAGACAGTAACCGAGAGGTTGCTGGATCGAATCCCCGAGCTGACAAGGTAAAAATCTGTTGTTCTGCCCCTGAAGAAGGCAGTTAACCCACTGTTCCTAGGCTGTCATTATAAATAAGAATTTGCTCTTAACTGACTTGCCTAGTTAAATAAAGGTAAATAGCTGAGATCATTTGGTTATCAATATGTTGCATTACTAAATATACTAGTTATCAGATCAGCCTCAATATCTACACAACACTGCCCTTACTGCAACGTAAGGAATAATACGTTGCGTTTCAAAATATGAACAGAGATGCTTAGCATGAGCCACCCATTTTTTTATGAAAAACGACATGCACGTACTGTGCTACGCTCCAAATAGCTGCGTTGCGTAAAGTCTGCCGAGGCTCTTCGAGCTAATCCATAATTATTTTCTCTCTCTCATTCTCTCCTCCTCTCTTTTCTTCCCAGGCTTGTTGCTCTGCCCTAGGTCCCGTGGGACAGTGTTCTATGTGTGGGGCTGCTGAGGCATGGACACTAACACAGGGAGACACCCAGCTGGGATGAGTGGAGGGGAAGAGACTCCACTGTCAGGCGCTGCACAAGCCCTGCCACCTCCGCTTAGCGTGACGCCGACCATGAGGCCAAACAACAGTGTGGCAAACCAGCAGGTAGACACATACATACAGACAGACAGACAGACAGACAGACAGACAGACAGACAGACAGACAGACAGACAGACAGACAGACAGACAGACAGACAGAAGACAGACAGACAGACAGACAGACAGACAGACAGACAGACAGACAGACAGACAGACAGACAGACAGACAGACAGACAGACAGACAGACAGACAAGAAGACAGACAGTCACAAACACAAACAGACAGACAGAAAATCTTAAACACAAACAGACATACAGTACAGACAGACAGACAGACCGGCAGGCAGACAGGTAGATACTTCACAGACACACAACACTTCACAGACACATCCAAACACCCAAATAAATACTGTAATACGAACCTATCATATAATATGAAGTGGAGCACTGGCCCAATCACTGGACATGGAGTTAGAGGCCAAGCCTGCGCTCCAGCCACCTCCACAGAATGCACTCACCCTGGGGCTCAGCGTGCAGCCCTGCCTGTCCCTACCTCAGCCGCTCCCAGTGCTTACACCACCAAACAGATGGAACAAAGGAACCTAATTACCATGCAAAGCACAACATCCTTTAGATGCTAGGGGAAGCAGGCAGGGAGAACGCTAGCTGGTCCTGCAGAGGAGGTCTCCCACCCATATGACCACCCAGGCATAAAGCAGAGGTCCCAGCTAGGCTGCAGGATGGGAGATGTGTAATCTGTAGGTACTTTAATTCACCATTAATCTTGTCTTGCTAATCATTCAGCATGATACCCCGGATGCCTGGAGCAACAGCCTGGCTGAGGCAGCAAGCCCTCTTCTCCTCTCTCCGCTCCTCTCAGGGTAAAGTAATGAGCTCTGCCAGCTTTAACAAATGATACAGTAGGAAGACTGGGGATCATTGAGGGAGAGAGGAGGCAACCGAGGGGAATTATAATGGCTACTCTAGGAGAATCCCAGTCCATCATCTCAAAAAGCTGACCTTTATTTTGGGAACGCTAAGTAACGTGGTGTCAGGAGGGGCCAGCATCTGAGAGAGAGGGAGATTATTAGGGGGGCTAATGATAGCATGTCACTGTAGGTGTAAAGGCTCCCTCCACCAGAATTAGCTAATGGATTAAATACACCTGCTGCTGAACCGAGGTCCTCAGGGGCCCGACGCTTAGATCCTCTCATCTCTCACATAGAAAGGAAATACTCTCAAAAACAATGGCATGTTTTAAAGGATCTAAGCGTTGGGCCCCTGAGGGCCTCGGTTCAGCACCAGGTGTATTTAACCTATTAGCTAATTGTGGGGGAGGGAGCCTTTACACCTACAGTGGAACGCCATCATTAGCCCCATCATATAATTTCCCTCTCTCTCACTTTCAGTGCTTCAATCACAGAACGGTATATGCATCATGGCCAGAGGGAATTAAAGTGGTAAATGACCTAGGGATCTTTACTCTAAGCTATCTCAAACAAGTAATGCTGTATGTTTCAACACTGTTACCGTGGAGAGTGTGAATGAGGTCATAGAGTGGGTGGAGCTGGAGCTCTTGGCTTTCCCAGCATGCCATAGGGCTCCTTGTCTTGGCCCCTGTAACCCTCTCTAGTGAGCAGGCTTTCTTTTACCCTGACCTCTTCATCCCTCCAACCAAACATACCTCCACCTCTGCCCGCAATAGACTACCACTGAGCAGCAGCAGTTTGTTTCACATCCATTCCAATTAGCAGCCCTGACGTCAGCCTAAGTTCCTTCTCATATCCTAATTATCTGTACCAATTTACATTTTGGCTTGGACTCTGCTAAGGAACTATGTTAATGTAAATGTTCCTGTCAGTCCAAGAGTAATTTGATTTAGGCCACATAACAGACCAATTAAATATGCTATTTATGCACAGTATGCAACTTTATTCTGAGTCTCCACTGCATTTCATCATTATGAGGTAAAAACGAAAGAAAGCGAGAGAGAGAGAGAGAGAGCGAGAGAGAGAGAGGGGGGGGGGGGGGGGCTGATGGATAATGTTGAAGGGACACTCAGGTCCTCCTTAGATATAATGATTAAGGGAATTCATTCTGGAGCAGACTGCAGACGCAAATGATGTGGCTATGCTCTTAGGATGGAGGTCAATGTCTGAGCTGAAGCAAAAAACCGAGCAGGGATTGGTAGGAGGATGACTAAATGTAGTATTGTATACATAGTATGAACTATGTGCACTATGCTACAACAGAAAATCTGCTTCAGTAGAGTGCAAGGTGGCTTGGCAGTGTTTCAAACACTGTTATCAAACAGCTCTGGACAATATGGCCATTCACAGGAAGTTACAAACAACTACTGTAGCCAATATCAATGAAAATATACAACAAACACATGTGCTGTCATTCAACTACGAACACACAGCTTTTGTTTCCATATCATTTACATTTCATCAAATAAAAGGTCTGCTTTTAAAGGCGTGAAGCTGTTGTGATTACAGTGTGTAGCTACGTGGGTGCAGAGAAATAAATGGTGCTTTGTTGATGTTCTTAGAGAGTCATCTGGGGAGAAGACACAAGGCTGATGAAAGGAAGCCAGTGAGATATGAAATATGAATGAGGATAGACACACTAACACACACTGAGATGTTCACTGTCAAGTTCTACATATTTGAGGAGTTGTATTGTTCTTGCTACTGAGATACCTAAACAAGTCAACTGTGCAGAGCTGTGAGGGACTTGTCCAGTTATAGTGATTGGCAGCTGGCCAAGGTTAGATGGCAGTTTCACTTTAGAAAACAAAAAGAGCAACACATGAACAAGAGGACAAAACAGGACTTTGGCAGATGGGTAGCCATATGGAGAGGACAGTAGGCTTGGGCTGCATACCGTATATTTGGAAATAGCCACGGGAGGCTTTTTCAATACCGTTGAAACAACATATTTTCATATTTCTAGCTATTGTTTACGTAAATACCTGCAGTCAACTTGTGCAATGCGTTAGGAGATAAAGCAGATTCATTTCACCTGACACATTATTTTACATTATGACGTTTGTTAGTTCCCCAGCACAGTTGAGCCAGTCACGTGTTTGTTTGGAAATAGCACAACAGGAGCTGTGTATTGACAGGGGTCGCATTTTATATTGAAAGGCAACAGTGTTTTTTGCATCAAAGGAGTGATCAGGGACGTGCAACTATAGTTTTCCTTCACAGAAAATACATTAGTGCAACACATTTGGCAGAAAATAGCTTCATTTCCATCAGATGACAACAGAAGTCCAACGCAACAAAGTCCAACGCAAGTTCTTTTGTGCAAAAACGATGCATGGCCATCATATTTCTAATGTTCATCATAAAAATAATGTAGCCAGCTACACTTCCTAATGTTTTACTTAAAGTTAATCTTGCATTTTACTGGATAAAAATAGACTGAAGCGACACATCAGTTGGAAAGCCGTCTGCTGATAGAGCGCTGGTTGGTTAATTCTCATCCAAATTTACAACTGACGCACAACATTTGTTTGATGCCGAGCAAAAATTACAATAAGAACCATTTTAGATCTGCGTTTACAAAACGCATCAAGATGCACTATAAATACAGAAGTATGTGGACACCCCTTCAAGCTAGTGGATTTGGCTATTTCAGCCACACCTGTTGCTGACAGGTTTCTAAAATCGAACACACAGCCATGAAATCTCCACAGACAAACATTGGCAGTAGAATGGCCTTACTGAAAAGCTCAATGACTTTCAATGTGGCACCGTCATAGGATGACACCTTTCCAACAAGTCAGTTCGTCAAATTTCTGCCCTGCTAGAGCTTCCCCGGTCAACTGTAAGTGGTGTTATTTTGAAGTCGAAACATCTAGGAGCAACAACGGCTCAGCCGCAAAGTGGTAGGCCACACAAGCTCACAGAACATGATGCTGAGTGCTGAAGCGCGTAGCGTGTAAAACCTCGCAACACCCTCTACCAAGTTCCAAACTGCCTCTGGAAGCAACATCAGCACAATAACTGTTCGTCAGGAGCTTCATGAAATGGGTTTCCATGGCCGAGCAGCCGCACACAAGCCTAAGATCACCATGCACAATGCCAAGCTTCGGCTGGAGTGGTGTAAAGCTTGCCGCCATTGGACTCAGGAGCAGTGGAAATGCGTTCTCTGGAGTGATGAATCATGCTTCACCATCTGGCAGTCAGATGGACGAATCTGGGTTTGGCGGATGCAAGGAGAACGCTACCTGCTCGAATACATAGTGCCAACTGTAAAGTTTGGTGGTGGAGGAGGAATAATGGGTCTGTTTTTCATTGTTTGGGCTAGACCCCTTAGTTCCAGTGAAAGGAAATCTTAACGTTACAGCATACAATGACATTCTTGATGATTGTGCTTCCAACTTTGTGCCAACTGTTTGGGGAAGGTCCTTTCCTGTTTCAGCATGGCAATGCCCCCATGCATAAAGCGAGGTCCATACATAAATGGTTTGTCGAGATCGGTGTGGAAAAACTTGACTGGCCTGCACAGAGCCCTGACCTCAACCCCATCGAACACCTTTGGGATGAATTGGAACGCCGACTGTGAGCCAGGCCTAATCGCCCAACATCAGTGCCCGACCTTACTAATGCTCTTGTGGCTGAATGGAAGCAAAACCCTGCAGCAATCTAGTGGAAAGCCTTCCCAGAAGAGTGGAGGCCATTATAGCAGCAAAGGGGGGACAACTCCATTTTAATGCACATGATTTTGGAATGACATGTTGATGAGCAGGTGTACACATACTTTTTGTCATGTAGTGTATTTCTTATGCATTAAACACGAACCCTAGTTTAACTTTCTATATAAGTAAGTGGCTGAATTAATAAGGTGACGGGGCATCATATTGTCTTAGGTTTCTGCTGTGTTTGAGAAGTCAAAGCCTTTCGGATTAGTTATTTGTACAGCTGCCACTGCTTTCTTGATTTCCTTGCGTTTTTTCACTCTGTTCTCAGCGGTCTGCTCCTCCCCCCTCTTCTCAGAGCAGGCAGGCCGGTTGCCCTAGCGACTCAAACTCCACACAGAAACAGCTTGTAGACCTGCTGTTGGAGAGTGTCACGCCCTGACCATAGAGAGCTTTTTATTTTCTATGTTGGTTAGGTAGGGGTGTGACTAGGGTGGGTCATCTAGGAGATTATGATTCTATGTTGGCCAGGTATGGTTCCCAATCAGAGGCAGCTGTTTGTCGTTGTCTCTGATTGGGGATCATATTTAGGCAGCCATTACCCCTTTGTGCTTTGTGGGATCTTGACTTTGGATAGTTGCCTGTTAGCACTATTGTTAGCTTCACATTTCGTTTGAGATTTATTGTTTTGTTTTGCTGTGAGTTTCACTTAGTAATAAAAAGATGTGGAACCCAGATCACGCTGCGCTTTGGTCCACTTATTATAACGATCGTGACAGAGAGCCAGTACTGCATGCATCAAAACTTTGTTCATTTGTGCAATGTCGCTCGTTCTCATTCGCTTGTAAATGTCCAAACTCCCCAAAAATGATACTCAGTAGCTTCTATCTATATCTTTATGAGCTGGATTGCCTGTCTTTGAAATTCATTTATTTCCGTTTGCGATCGTTAGCATATTTAGCTAGCACCTCCATGGAAATTCGCTATTACTTGTGCTAATTATGTTAGCATTCTGGTAATAGACGCCCCATGGGCTTTTTTTGTTGGCGCTCCCTTGTGTAATAAACCGGTAATACCGTATTATCCTGTGGTGAGAGAAGGATGGTATGTGGATATGAAAATGTGGATACAGCTGAAACCTAGAGCCGAGAGCTCCAAACATGATTGTTCCAAATACAACTATATAGAGACCGGATTTTATAAATATGGCACTTACCTAACTGTGTAATACTGCCTACCGCTGTTTTTTCTTCCATACATTCCAATTTCATTTCAGCAGTGTATTACTGAGCAGGTGAGCGCACACACACACACCATCTTAGCGGACCGGCGTATAAACAGTGTTGAGTGACTTTGAGCAGTGGGACCGCAGGGGCTATCATGTGCACTTGTCTCAGAGGGCATTTGTGTCTGCTGATTGTGTCGGCTGTCAAGCCCACATTACTGATGGCTCCTGACTTCAATTAATTTTCATCTAGTGGAGAGGCATAGTGAGAGGGGGCGGGCCACTGTGACATACAAACCACACCGCTCCGCTCCAAATCACGGACTATTCATCTATTCAAATTAGGCTCCTGGGCTGAGCCAATAGCTGCCTGCTCCTTCTAGGCACACAGTGGAGAGGACAACATGATGATGACTAACTACATTACATGAACTCAACTGTACCTCTAGCCTCTTAATACTCTTTATAAACTCTACTGTAACTCCAACCAAGTCCTCTACCTTTCATTCATGTTCTCCAACTATACCTCCAGGCAACTATACGACCAGCCAACTCAACCTCCAATCAACTGTACGACCAACCAACTGTACGACAAACCAACTGTACCTCCAACCAACTCTAACTCCAACCAACTGTACCACCAACCAACTGTACCTCCAACCAACTGTACCTCCAACCAACTGTACCACCAACCAACTGTACCTCCAACCAACTGTACCACCAACCAACTGTACCTCCAACCAACTGTACCACCAACCAACTGTACCTCCAACCAACTGTACCTCCAACCAACTGTACCTCCAACCAACTGTACCACCAACCAACTCTCCCACCAACCAACTGTACCTCCAACCAACTATACCTCCAATCAACTGTACCTCCAACCAACTGTACCTCCAATCAACTGTACCTCCAACCAACTGTACCTCCAACCAACTGTACCACCAACCAACTGTACCTCCAACCAACTGTACCTCCAACCAACTGTACCACCAACCAACTGTACCACCAACCAACTGTACCTCCAACCAACTGTACCTCCAACCAACTGTACGACCACCAACTCTACCTCCAACCAACTGTACGACAAACCAACTGTACGACCACCAACTCTACCTCCAACCAACTGTACGACAAACCAACTGTACGACCACCAACTCTTCCTCCAACCAACTGTACCACCAACCAACTGTACCTCCAACCAACTGTACCTCCAACCAACTGTACCACCAACCAACTGTCCCACCAACCAACTGTACCTCCAACCAACTGTACCTCCAATCAACTGTACCTCCAACCAACTGTACCTCCAACCAACTGTACCACCAACCAACTGTACCACCAACCAACTGTACCTCCAACCAACTGTACCACCAACCAACTGTACCACCAACCAACTGTACGACCAACCAACTGTCCCACCAACCAACTGTACCTCCAACCAACTGTACCTCCAATCAACTGTACCTCCAACCAACTGTACCTCCAACCAACTGTACCACCAACCAACTGTACCACCAACTAACTGTACCTCGAATCAACTGTACCTCCAACCAACTGTACCTCCAACCAACTGTACCGCCAACCAACAGTACCAGGCCTCTCTCTGACCCAACCAGGCCTCTCTCTATCCCAGCCAGGCCTCTCTCTGACCCAGCCAGGCCTCTCTCTTTCCCAGCCAGGCCTCTCTCTGACCCAGCAAGGCCCGTTTGAAAGGCAACAATGTGCCGGATTAAAGGGAAATAAATATTTCATCAGGAACTCTCCAACAACAGGAGCGTGAACAGTGTGGCAGCCAGCCAAATGGATGGAGGGCACAGATAAGCTTCCTCTGCTTTCTCACAGTCAATCCAAGCTAGTCTCACTCGCTCTCTGCTGTATCACTGGAACACACATGTATGCACACACACACACACACACACACACACACACACACACACACACACACACACACACACACACACACACACACACACACACACACACACACACACACACACACACACACAAACAAACAAAACAATGTCAGCCAGCCAGCAGTAAATCACATGCAGTAATATGGGCCCTCAGGAATAATTCAGTGCTTGACCTTTGACTTGTTTTTGTCCTTCAGTTATTCATGTAACTTAACGCACACAGTAATGTTTTCTCAGAGTTGTATCTAGTTTTTTTTTACTGAATGTTTTGGCTTTGTTTCTGTGAATAATTACTGAATTGATCTCCATAGCAGTGCCCTTTGAGAGGTGTGTGTGTGTGTGTGTGGTAATGACTAGAGCTTAAACAACACTATTGTATAGATGGGATTCAGCTGTATACAGTGCATTCGGAAAGTATTCATACACCTTCCGTTTTTCAACCTTTTGTTATGTTACAGCCTTATTCTAAAATGGATTAAATACACATTTTTACTCATCAATCTAGACACAATACCCTATTATGACAAAGTGAAAACATGTTTTACATAAGTATTCAGACCCTTTGCTTTGAGACTCGAAATTGAGCTCAGGTGCATCCTGTTTCCATTGATCATCCTTGAGATGTTTCTACAACTTGATTGGAGTCCACCTGTGGTAAATTCAATTGATTGGACATGATTTGGAAAGGCACACACCTGTCTCTATAAGGTCCCACAGTTGACAGTGCATGTCAGAGCAAAAACCAAGCCCTGAGGTCAAAGGAATTATCCGTATAGCTCAGAGACATGACTGTGTCGAGGCACATATCTGGGGAAGGGTACCAAAAAATGTCTGCAGCATTGAAGGTCCACAAGAACACAGTGGCCTCCATTATTCTTAAATGGAAGAAGTTTGGAACCACCAAGACTATTCCTAGAGCTGGCCACCTGGCCAAACTGAGCAATCGGGGGAGAAAGGCCTTGGTCAGGGAGATGACCAAGAACACGATGGTCACTCTAACAGAGCTCTTTAACAATTCCTGACATTTAATCCTAGTAAAAATTCCCTGTCTTAGGTCAGTTAGGATCACCACTTTATTTTAAGAATGTGAAATGTCAGAATAATAGTAGAGAGAATGATTTATTTCAGCTTTTATTTCTTTCATCACATTCCCAGTGGGACAGAAATTTACATACACTCAGAATTTGGTAGCATTGCCTTTAAATTGTTTAACTTGGGTCAAATGTTTTGGGTAGCCTTCCACAAGCTTCCCACAGTAAGTTGGGTGAATTCTGGCCGATTCCTCCTGATAGACCTGGTGTAACCGAGTCAGGTTTGTAGGCCTCCATGCTCGCACACGCTTTTTCAGTTCTGCCCACACATTTTCCATTGGATTGAGGTCAGGGCTTTGTGATGGCCACTCCAATACCTTGACTTTGTTGTCCTTAAGCCATTTTGCCACAACTTTGGAAGTATGCTTGGGGTCATTGTCTATTTGGAAGACCCATTTGCGACCAAGCTTTAACTTCCTGACTGATGTCTTGAGATGTTGCTTCAATATATCCACATAGTTTTCCTACCTCATGATGCCATCTATTTTGTGAAGTGCACCAGTCCCTCCTGCAGCAAAGCACCCCCACAACATGCTGCTGCCACCCCTGTGCTTCACGGATGGGATGGTGTTCATCGGCTTGCAAGCCTCCACTTTTTCCTCCAAAACATAACGATGGTCATTATGGCCAACCAGTTCTATATTTGTTTCATCAGACCAGAGGACATTTCTCCAAAAAGTACGATCTTTGTCCCCATGTGCAGTTGCAAAACGTAGTCTGGCATTTTTTTTCGGTTTTGGAGCAGTGGCTTCTTCCTTGCTGAGCGGCCTTTCAGGTTATGTCGATATAGGACTCGTTTTACTGTGGATATAGATACTTTTGTACATGTTTCCTCCAGCATCTTCACAAGGTCCTTTGCTGTCGTTCTCGGATCGATTTTCACCAAAGTACGTTCATCTCTAGGAGACAGAATACGTCTCCTTCCCGAGCGGTATGACGGCTGCGTGGTCCCATGGTGTTTATACTTGCGTACTATTGTTTGTACAGATGAACATGGTACCTTCAGGCGTTTGGAAATTGCTCTCAAGGATGAACCAGACTTGTGGAGGTTTACAATTTGTTTTCTGAGGTTTTGGCTGATTTCTTTTGATTTTCCCATGATGTCAAGCAAAGAGGCACTGGGTTTGAAGGTAGGCCTTGAAATACATCCACAAGTACACCTCCAATTGACTCAAATTATGTACATTAGCCTATCAGAAGCTTCTAAAGCCATGACATCATTTTCTGGAATTTTCCAAGCTGTTTAAAGGCACAGTCAACTTAGTGTATGTAAACTTCTGACCCACTGGAATTGTGATACAGTGCATTATAAGTGAAATAATCTGTCTGTAAACAATTGTTGGAAAATGTACTTGTGTCATGCACAAAGTAGAGTTCCTAACCGACTTGTCAAAACTATAGTTTGTTAACAAGAAATTTGTGGAGTGGTTGAAAAACGAGTTTTAATGACTCCAACCTAAGTGTATCTAAACTTCCGACTTCAACTGTATGTAAATAAGGTATTTCTGTTTTTAACTTTTAATATATTAGTAAATATTTAAAAAATCCTGTTTATAGGGTAATGTGTGTAGATTGCTGAGATTTCTATTTTATTTAATACATTTTAGAATAAGGCTGTAACGTAACAAAATGTGGGAAAAGTCAAGGGGTCTGAATACTTTCCGAAGGCACTTTATATGGGTCTGTTCTGTGCTCTATGGTAACCGTTAGAGAGGACCTGTGTGAGAGCATGCCAGTGCGCCAGTCGACTGTCTCAGGGGACACCAGTAGGACATGTCAGCAGCCTGGCTCTCACCCAAATCTCTCCTGAGTTGACAGATAGCCCAAAGGCCTATAGCTACAGCTCTAACTAATGTTTACTAAGATCCCCCTGAGGAATGGTGCAATGTTTGCTAGTCACATACAATCCTTGACAAACAAATGACTATCTAGAGAGAAACATTATCTTACTGATACATACATGTACCCTACACACTAACCGTAACCCTAGTCACAAATACAGAAACACACATGCACACCTGGGTTCTGAATAATTATTGAAATGTAACGTAATGTAAATCCGCGCACACAAACACAACACAACACAAACACAGTTACGCCTTTGAGGAGTCCAGACAGAACAAGAGGACATCCTGAATGGGAGAATTAATCCATGAACTGCAGGACAGACAAAGAAAATACTCTCTCCCGTTAAGACAACTCTCACCCGTTAAGACAACTATCTCCTGTTAAGACATACCTCTCTCCCGTTAAGACATTACTCTCTCCCGTAAAGACAACTATCTCCTGTTAAGACATAACTCTCTCCTGTTAAGACATTACTCTCTCCCGTAAAGACAACTATCTCCTGTTAAGACATAACTCTCTCCCGTTAAGACATTACTCTCTCCCGTAAAGACAACTATCTCCTGTTAAGACATAACTCTCTACTGTTAAGACCTTACTCTCTCCCGTAAAGACAACTATCTCCTGTTAAGACATAACTCTCTCCTGTTAAGACAACTCTCACCCGTTAAGACAACTATCTCCTGTTAAGACATAACTCTCTCCCGTTAAGACACCTATCTCCTGTTAAGACAACTCTCACCCGTTAAGACAACTATCTCCTGTTAAGACATAACTCTCTCCCGTTAAGACAACTCTCACCCGTTAAGACAACTATCTCCTGTTAAGACATAACTCTCTCCTGTTAAGACAACTCTCACCCGTTAAGACAACTATCTCCTGTTAAGACATAACTCTCTCCCGTTAAGACAACTCTCACCCGTTAAGACAACTATCTCCTGTTAAGACATAACTCTCTCCCGTTAAGACAACTCTCACCCGTTAAGACAACTATCTCCTGTTAAGACATAACTCTCTCCTGTTAAGACATAACTCTCTCCTGTTAAGACATTACTCTCTCCCGTAAAGACAAATATCTCCTGTTAAGACATAACTCTCTCCCGTTAAGACAACTCTCACCCGTTAAGACAACTACCTCCTGTTAAGACATAACTCTCTCCTGTTAAGACAACTCTCACCCGTTAAGACAACTATCTCCTGTTAAGACATAACTCTCTCCTGTTAAGACATTACTCTCTCCCGTAAAGACAACTCTCACCCTTTAAGAAAACTCTCTCCAGTTAAGAAAACTCTCACCCGTTAAGACAGCTATCTCCTGTTAAGACATAACTCTCTACTGTTAAGACATTACTCTCTTCCGTTAAGACATTATTCTCTCCCGTTAAGAGCAGCAGTGGTTTAAAGTGAAGAGGTGCTGCATGTTTATGGAGAAGATGACAGAAACGCTCAGAGACTACAATATCTGCTTACCTGTAAGTCACTGGGATGCAGTGTTGCTTTAAAACTCTATGGTATTAAATCTCTGGCTGATTAAACAACTCCTCTGTTTCCTCTGAGGCAGCCTGACTGACTACAGAACTACTGGATCTGGAGCAAGCCCCTGTTCTGCTCTCCAAGGAACCATCATTTAGAAGACACTACTCTACCACAGAGGGCACTGTAGTTACATAGGCACTGTAGTTAAATATTATTACTGCTGCAAATCGAATTTCCCCTCAACACCAACCACATCAATTTAATGACCTGCAAGCAGCTTAGACGTCCTTTATACCCGGTGAGGGCACTTTCCCCTTAAGCAGCTAGCGTTTATGCACTGAAGTTGTGTATTATATCTCTAAGATGAGAGCCTAGGCTGTGGATGTGTATCTTCTAACAGTACACTGGAATAAGCAGGTTTTAAGTCATCAAAGGAATGGTCTTATTACTAGTGACTGGGATGAGCTGACAGCCATATAGAAACTTCTTGGATGTCTTCCGCTCCTCACATCACAGAATGAGCACCCCCCAACACCCCTCCAACATCCCTCTCCCAACAACGCTGTCTATCTCCCCCTCCTGAAGGATTTCACAAACAGCTTGAGAAGCAGAAATAAATCAACTCAACCCCCTTCGTTTGCATTTTTAATCAGTCGGCCCATGCAGTAGCCACTCACTCTGCCTTCCATCCTTCACTGAGTCTGTAAGTGTGAAGTCATTGTTACTCAGAGTTTCGGTTACAGTGGAAGTGACACTCATTCTACCACCATATAGAACGCAATCTGCGGGAAGGCAGATAAGAGTTGGATATAACATCCAATTAAAAGGCGTCATTGAAACATTTATTAAAATAAACGTTTTATTTTCTTTAATCAGTGTTGGATTCAAGTCTTCCTCGGGCCTGCTCAATCAGGAATCGGGGACTCATGGATTTTGATTTTAAAAAAGCCCGTTCCTAACCAAAGCAGATTTTTTTTGTTACATGGTTTGCTAGAAATGTAATAAATCTCTGCCAGCTCTATGCATCATCCCTTTTCCACCAGACTCAGACTGGCCTGTTACATCCAGGCAGTAAATGATGAGGGAGCCAGCAAACCAAAACTGCAGAGAGGGAGATTGAAGAAGAACTATAAACACCGCCACTGAACCATATAATTGCAAAAGAATACGGCTAGCTGAAACATTAGCCTTATTTCTAATGTGTGACCTTGCGTTTAGTTAAAGCAGGGCCGTCATCTAAACCTTTCAGTAAACTGTGAGTAGCACAGCCAGCCACTGGTGCTTCTATACATGTAGCTATATCCCTCGTACTGTATCACAAAGCATCATAGCACATCATCATTACCTTTTGCCATGAAGAACAAGTGTCACTTTCTGATTGTCAACAACAACAAAAAAGACAACAACAAAAAAACACACAATTGCAGGGTTACTGTTCCCAAGATCTCCATTCCAGCCTCTACCTATATCGCCATGGGCGACGGCCTTGTTTGGCCACAGCATGTCTGGGCTGATATTTCTGTGAGGGCTGCGGGATCCACTGCGAGTTTGAGGCTGGTGGGTGACACAGCACACAGGTCCACAGGAGCATCCACCACCGCCTCGTCAGCCTGCCGAAACACTCTGTGTGAAATCCATGAGCAGCAGGTATTTCTTCTTTTTTCAAGGCTCATAAAATGGCCACCAACACAGGGGCTCTGGCAATAACATCTGCATGATGAATTCACTGTTGTTTTCCAGGGAGATCTTTGCGTGCCGGCTACTTTATCACTTTGTGTTTGGTTTATTTATTTATTTTTGGTACAACATAATATTCTCCACATCTTATGAGCATTTATGCAAATGAGGAAGCCGGGAAAACCGCCATAATGATGTTTTTATTTATGCGGCAGTCACTGACCATTACGCCAGTGGAGGTTGTAATAGCCACTTTCCGCTGGTAATTTGCACATTTGAATCCAAGTTCAAGAGGGAGTCTTCTAAACACTATCTGTGGTTTAACATGGTAATCATGGGATGGGGAGAGCAGTGACCTGGACTAGTGCATGGAGACCCAGAGGAACCTGCTGCCTTACAGAAACACTGGACCATCATGTACTTTAATTACCATCGAGCTGGACCAAATAACCGTCTTAGATAGACTGGCTCTTTTTGAAGGAGGATCAGTGAATTATATGGCCCTCCCACTTTTCTGGGCTTGAAACCTGGAGAAAAATACTATTATGGCAACAAGAATGGAAGATGTTTTTCCTGGCTGGAAGCTGAAAAGCCCAGTGGGAAACGTGGTTAACAACTGGGTTCTATAAATCAGATCCGTCTATGGTTTAAAGGATACCACAGGTTTGGAACTCCCTTTTCTCCATTCGCACGCACGGACGCACGCACGCACACACACACACACACACACACACACACACACACACACACACACACACACACACACACACACACACACACACACACACACACACACACACACACACACACACACACACACACACACACACACACACACACACACACACACACACACACACACACACACACACACACAATGCTCCAATAGAAATCCCATACAAACTGTCTGTGGTATTCAATCCTGACCAGCTACAGCAGTGTTTCTCCAGTTGAAGTGTAAAGCCTAGAGGAACTAGTCAGTCTTGACTTCTCCAAAAGGGCACTTGGGCTTTAACAGCCAGCCTGTGTGCACTGCTTAATTCTAGTTTCCTCCTCACGTTACCCTTGTTCCTGTGTCTTCAGTGGAACTCACAAGCCACTTAAAGACCCAAATGACTAATGTCTCTGATAATTCAAATCAGCATCCTCGTAAATGTCAATAGGTAGCAGCAGCCACTGTAATTGTGGCAAAGGAACGTTTGCATCAGATACCATCTCTAGGATTGGGGAAATTCAAGACAATAATTCATTGGCATGGAGGCACTTCCTCCTCCCTCCCTGCCTGCCACCTGTGTGTAAATAATAGAGTTTGATTGACAGGTCGAACACAGAGGAGAAAGAGCTCCTTTTTAATTTGTGGGTTCTCAATAGTAGTGGTTCATTGTGTTAGTACTGTGTGTGTTCTTCCTGGTAGGGTTCATTGTGTTTGTAATGTGTGTGTTCTTCCTGGTAGGGGTTCATTGTGTTAGTACTGTGTGTGTTCTTCCTGGTAGGGGTTCATTGTGTTAGTACTGTGTGTGTTCTCCCTGGTAGGGGTTCATTGTGTTTGTACTGTGTGTGTTCTTCCTGGTAGGGGTTCATTGTGTTTGTAATGTGTGTGTTCTTCCTGGTAGGGGTTCATTGTGTTTGTACTGTGTGTGTTCTTCCTGGTAGGGGTTCATTGTGTTTGTACTGTGTGTGTTCTTCCTGGTAGGGGTTCATTGTGTTTGTACTGTGTGTGTTCTTCCTGGTAGGGGTTCATTGTGTTTGTACTGTGTGTGTTCTTCCTGGTAGGGGTTCATTGTGTTTGTACTGTGTGTGTTCTTCCTGGTAGGGGTTCATTGTGTTTGTAATGTGTGTGTTCTTCCTGGTAGGGGTTCATTGTGTTTGTACTGTGTGTGTTCTTCCTGGTAGGGGTTCATTGTGTTTGTACTGTGTGTGTTCTTCCTGGTAGGGGTTCATTGTGTTTGTACTGTGTGTGTTCTTCCTGGTAGGGGTTCATTGTGTTTGTAATGTGTGTGTTCTTCCTGGTAGGGGTTCATTGTGTTTGTAATGTGTGTGTTCTTCCTGGTAGGGGTTCATTGTGTTTGTACTGTGTGTGTTCTTCCTGGTAGGGGTTCATTGTGTTTGTACTGTGTGTGTTCTTCCTGGTAGGGGTTCATTGTGTTTGTACTGTGTGTGTTCTTCCTGGTAGGGGTTCATTGTGTTTGTAATGTGTGTGTTCTTCCTGGTAGGGGTTCATTGTGTTTGTAATGTGTGTGTTCTTCCTGGTAGGGTTCATTGTGTTTGTACTGTGTGTGTTCTCCCTGGTAGGGGTTCATTGTGTTTGTAATGTGTGTGTTCTTCCTGGTAGGGCTTCATTGTGTTAGTACTGTGTGTGTTCTTCCTGGTAGGGTTCATTGTGTTTGTAATGTGTGTGTTCTTCCTGGTAGGGTTCATTGTGTTTGTACTGTGTGTGTTCTCCCTGGTAGGGGTTCATTGTGTTTGTACTGTGTGTGTTCTTCCTGGTAGGCTTCATTGTGTTTGTACTGTGTGTGTTCTCCCTGGTAGGGGTTCATTGTGTTAGTACTGTGTGTGTTCTTCCTGGTAGGGGTTCATTGTGTTTGTAATGTGTGTCTTCTTCCTGGTAGGGGTTCATTGTGTTAGTACTGTGTGTGTTCTCCCTGGTAGGGGTTCATTGTGTTTGTACTGTGTGTGTTCTTCCTGGTAGGGTTCATTGTGTTTGTACTGTGTGTGTTCTCCCTGGTAGGGTTCATTGTGTTTGTACTGTGTGTGTTCTTCCTGGTAGGGGTTCATTGTGTTAGTACTGTGTGTGTTCTTCCTGGTAGGGGTTCATTGTGTTTGTACTGTGTGTGTTCTTCCTGGTAGGGGTTCATTGTGTTTGTACTGTGTGTGTTCTCCCTGGTAGGGGTTCATTGTGTTTGTAATGTGTGTGTTCTTCCTGGTAGGGGTTCATTGTGTTTGTACTGTGTGTGTTCTTCCTGGTAGGGGTTCATTGTGTTTGTACTGTGTGTGTTCTCCCTGGTAGGGGTTCATTGTGTTAGTACTGTGTGTGTTCTTCCTGGTAGGGGTTCATTGTGTTTGTACTGTGTGTGTTCTTCCTGGTAGGGTTCATTGTGTTTGTAATGTGTGTGTTCTTCCTGGTAGGGGTTCATTGTGTTAGTACTGTGTGTGTTCTTCCTGGTAGGGTTCATTGTGTTTGTACTGTGTGTGTTCTTCCTGGTAGGGTTCATTGTGTTAGTACTGTGTGTGTTCTCCCTGGTAGGGGTTCATTGTGTTAGTACTGTGTGTGTTCTTCCTGGTAGGGGTTCATTGTGTTTGTACTGTGTGTGTTCTTCCTGGTAGGGTTCATTGTGTTTGTAATGTGTGTGTTCTTCCTGGTAGGGGTTCATTGTGTTAGTACTGTGTGTGTTCTTCCTGGTAGGGTTCATTGTGTTTGTACTGTGTGTGTTCTTCCTGGTAGGGCTTCATTGTGTTAGTACTGTGTGTGTTCTTCCTGGTAGGGTTCATTGTGTTTGTACTGTGTGTGTTCTCCCTGGTAGGGGTTAATTGTGTTTGTACTGTGTGTGTTCTTCCCGGTAGGGCTTCATTGTGTTTGTACTGTGTGTGTTCTTCCTGGTAGGGGTTCATTGTGTTTGTACTGTGTGTGTTCTCCCTGGTAGGGGTTCATTGTGTTTGTACTGTGTGTGTTCTTCCTGGTAGGGGTTCATTGTGTTTGTACTGTGTGTGTTCTTCCTGGTAGGGGTTCATTGTGTTTGTACTGTGTGTGTTCTCCCTGGTAGGGGTTCATTGTGTTTGTACTGTGTGTGCTCTTCCTGGTAGGGGTTCATTGTGTTTGTACTGTGTGTGTTCTTCCTGGTAGGGTTCATTGTGTTTGTACTGTGTGTGTTCTTCCTGGTAGGGTTCATTGTGTTTGTACTGTGTGTGTTCTTCCTGGTAGGGGTTCATTGTGTTTGTACTGTGTGTGTTCTTCCTGGTAGGGTTCATTGTGTTTGTACTGCGTGTGTTCTTCCTGGTAGGGTTCATTGTGTTTGTACTGTGTGTGTTCTCCCTGGTAGGGGTTCATTGTGTTAGTACTGTGTGTGTTCTCCCTGGTAGGGTTCATTGTGTTTGTACTGTGTGTGTTCTCCCTGGTAGGGTTCATTGTGTTTGTACTGTGTGTGTTCTTCCTGGTAGGGGTTCATTGTGTTTGTACTGTGTGTGTTCTTCCTGGTAGGGGTTCATTGTGTTTGTACTGTGTGTGTTCTTCCTGGTAGGGTTCATTGTGTTTGTACTGTGTGTGTTCTTCCTGGTAGGGGTTCATTGTGTTAGTACTGTGTGTGTTCTTCCTGGTAGGGGTTCATTGTGTTTGTAATGTGTGTGTTCTTCCTGGTAGGGGTTCATTGTGTTTGTAATGTGTGTGTTCTTCCTGGTAGGGGTTCATTGTGTTTGTACTGTGTGTGTTCTTCCTGGTAGGGTTCATTGTGTTAGTACTGTGTGTGTTCTTCCTGGTAGGGTTCATTGTGTTTGTAATGTGTGTGTTCTTCCTGGTAGGGGTTCATTGTGTTTGTACTGTGTGTGTTCTTCCTGGTAGGGGTTCATTGTGTTTGTAATGTGTGTGTTCTTCCTGGTAGGGTTCATTGTGTTTGTACTGTGTGTGTTCTCCCTGGTAGGGGTTCATTGTGTTAGTACTGTGTGTGTTCTTCCTGGTAGGGGTTCATTGTGTTTGTAATGTGTGTGTTCTTCCTGGTAGGGCTTCATTGTGTTAGTACTGTGTGTGTTCTTCCTGGTAGGGGTTCATTGTGTTTGTAATGTGTGTGTTCTTCCTGGTAGGGGGGTCAGTTGTGTTTGTACTGTGTGTGTTCTTCCTGGTAGGGTTCATTGTGTTTGTACTGTGTGTGTTCTCCCTGGTAGGGGTTCATTGTGTTTGTACTGTGTGTGTTCTTCCTGGTAGGGGTTCATTGTGTTAGTACTGTGTGTGTTCTTCCTGGTAGGGGGGTCAGTTGTGTTAGTACTGTGTGTGTTCTTCCTGGTAGGGGGGTCAGTTGTGTTAGTACTGTGTGTGTTCTTCCTGGTAGGGGTTCATTGTGTTTGTACTGTGTGTGTTCTCCGTGGTAGGGGGGTCGGTTGTGTTAGTACTGTGTGGTCCCTCCATATGTGGTTCTCACCCTGTGTGCTGTATGTTAAGTGCCCCTGCCCAGCTCTGTGCCATGGCGGTAGAGGGAGAGCGGGCATCACTGGCACTAATGGACACCATCTGTAGCTGTGAGACGGCAGGACAGGCACTGACTTCTTCTCTTCCATCGCTCCCACTGTCTGTCTGCAGCCAAGGTCAAGACAGAAGCAGCCAACACAGAGAGATTAACTGGCATTGATCTGCTTGGGTAAACCTGCCAGAGTTCAGTGAGCGGCTCGCCCTGCCTGGTTGTCAGGGTCAACCGGTTCCATGTGAACCGTGAGGAGTTACCTTTCTCTGCTGGACCTGCCTTCTTTCCTATATCTCAGTGACTCCGGACTTCAGCCAAGTCTCTCTTTACCATTAGGCAGTTAAACCATACCCAAACCCCCACCTGTTAACCCTCACAGCTGTATAAACATAGCGATATCAGTCTGTCAGATATGAGTGATAGTTATACAGCATCAACCAACAGCTCCCATCCCTCTGCTGGTTGGATGAGAGGCTACACTGGGATCAGACCTATGACTTTGTGTCCTCTCAGAGGAAAATATACCCATTGTTGGGTCCATTCCTCCTGCATGTTTAACCATTTGACCTGGCTGTGGTTGGGCCCACCTCCTGTGTTAATCCCTCGGCAGAGAAAACTAGGCCATTGTCACATGAGGTGTCAGGGAAACGGGCCATTAGGGGACACACATTCTGACCTGACTCTGTATTAACACTGCTGATCTTCTGAACTAGCATCTGATCTGTGGCCACTTTTATGTACCTCGGAGAGAAAGATATAAGCCTGATAACCTGTGGAATAATCCTGCTCATTCCGTCATCATGACCCAGACTAGTTTAAAGAAATACCATCAAATACAAATTAGTATTCACTGGAATACATCCAGCACCTAATGAATCTATAATTAAACACAGTATCATGAATTGATAATAACAATGTTGCTTTGCAGTTTTTTGCATCACAGCCTTTTACATTATTCCCTTTAACTGGTGCATGAGCATAGTATACACATTTTTACCTTATATAGACATGAACAATAAGCATGTAAGACAACAAGGCAGGCTATGTAACTCTGGTTGAACAACCTGAGCTGGTGACTGATGGCAGACTGACTGAGCTATAAAAACCCAGCCCTGACTAACAGACAATGTGGAACTTCATCTACAGTCAAGCACACAGTTACAGCTGACAAATGCCGTGGATGTAATGTTGATCAGGACCATCCAGCTGGGACCAGAGGCCCAATCAACCAACAGGCTTCTCCATTGAGAGTTGAGAATAGAACGCTGGGTCTGGGTCAGGTTACTATAGTCACACTCTGCTCTGCCCACCATGGTTTAGCCTAGCATTGGTGGTCTGGGTTTGAACCCCTGGGCAATTGGGTACTACCCTCAGGCTGTGCACATTGTTATTCCACCCTCGCCCCTTCCGGACAGAACTGAGCTGAAACCCAAGCAGTCATTTGGTGAGAGGAGAGGAGCACAGCCCTTTTAACTCAACATGGGGAGAATCACACCACCACATATCTCCGGTTTCTCTCCTGGCTGTCTGTAATCTGGGAGCTGACACTACATGATGCAGGCTGCAGCCATCAAAGCCTGCAGTAAGGACAGACTCCAGACTGGTACAGTTCCTGTGACAGCAGGCTGCAGTAAGGACAGACTCCAGACTGGTACAGTTCCTGTGACAGCAGGCTGCAGTAAGGACAGACTCCAGACTGGTACAGTTCCTGTGACAGCAGGCTGCAGTAAGGACAGACTCCAGACTGGTACAGTTCCTGTGACAGCAGGCTGCAGTAAGGACAGACTCCAGACTGGTACAGTTCCTGTGACAGCAGGCTGCAGTAAGGACAGACTCCAGACTGGTACAGTACCTGTGACTGCATGCTGCAGCAAATAAAGACTCCAGACTGGTACAGTACCTGTGACTGCAGGCCGCAGTAAAGATAGACTCCAGACTGGTACAGTACCTGACTGCCTGAGGGTGTGTGACTGCAGGCTGCAGTAAGAACAGGTGCAACACTGGACCTTTTACTAAGAGATTCCCCCAGTTAATTGAGATGAAGGCTAGATCCAACCCCTATACATGAGAACAAACAGTTCTGACATTTCACAATTAACCCCCCAGGGTTTGTAACTGACAATCACTTTAAAATATCAACTGACAGTGTAGCACTGTGCTGCATGCCTTTGTCTTTTCACAGCCACAATTGTTGTTGTATGACTGTGGTTAGTGGCCCGGAGCCAGCTGGCGGTGGCTGTGGGAGCTGTCATTGTCCTGTGGCGAGCGGGAACATTCTCCAGACCTCAGTGGGGACAGGTCAGGGCTACCTGCCGCCGCTGACCTGGCTGGCTGAGCTGCAGCTCTCAAAAGGGGCAGAAAGAGAGAGAGAGAGAGGTCCCCCCTGATACCACATAGTGGGAGTTAGGACCCTTCCTTCCTAAGGGAGTTAGGACCCCTTCCTAACTCCCTCCCTATCCTGCAGTTGATTGGTGATCCTCTCTCTCTCTCCTCTCTCTATCTAAGGCCCTCTCTCCCTCAGATCACTGAGACTGGAACAAGTGGATCTGTGTGTCTGCAGATACGGCTAATGCCAAGGAGGAGGGCGGAGCCGGGACTCTGCATCCTGCAGTCAGAGGACTTCATAAATCCTTGATCATTAATTAGCATAAGAAACTGGTAAACAATAATTTGTTAATGTACACGGAAACTATTGTACAACTCATTCCCTTTGCCAATAAAAATCATATAACCTTGAAATAATTTATCTCTGCGAGCAAACATCCACTTGGTATTTTGATTAGCTAATGCAATTTACATGTGGGTCCTAATGTGTGCGCTCTCTCTCTCCTCTCCTCGGCTCTCTAATCAGCACACAGTGGGGCCAGAGCAGTTACACGCACAGCTAATGGATGACTCTGTTACTTTATATTTAAACCTTTATTAAAGACCAGAGTACATCTGAACATTACTGCTCTACTTTGCAGAGGAGGCAAAAGAACATGCATCCCAAGAGAGGACAGTAGACACACACATGAACACTGGCATGCACACTCTGTCTCTCTGTCTCTCATCCTCTATCTCAGTGGTGCCCAAACTGTGGGGCGAGTATGGGTCAGAAGGTGGGGTGCTTTAAACTTACTCTTGCAAGTCAAAATTGGGTAGCGCATAATCAGTTCTTCTTGTCATGTCAGTCATTGCATACCTTAGAGAGCTATGTGTTGGGTCATTGTCCTGTTGAAAAACAAATGATATTCCCACTAAGCACAAACCAGATGGGATTGCATATTGCCGAATGCTGTGGTAGCCATGCTGGTTAAGTGTGCCTTGAATTCTAAATAAATCACTGACAGTGTCACCAGCAAAGCACCCCCACACCATCACACCTCCTCCTCCATGCTTCACGGGAGGAACCACACATGTGGCGATCATCTGTTCACCTACTCTCAGTCTCACAAAGACACGGCGGTTGGAACCCAACATTTTAAATGTGTATTCATCAGACCAAATGGCAGATTTCCACCGATCTAATGTCCATTGCTCGTGTTTTTTGGCCCAAGCAAGTCTCTTCTTCTTATTGGTGTCTTTTAGTAGTGGTTTCTTGCAGCAATTAGATCATAAAGGCCTGATTCACGCAGTCTCCTCTGAACAGTTGATGTTGAGATGTGTCTGTTACTTGAACTCTATGAAGCAATTATTTGGGCTGCAATTTCTGAGGCTGATAACTCTCCTCATGAGAGACAGTTTCATCATAGCGCTTGATTGTTTTTGCGACTGCACTTGAAGAAACGTTCAAATTTCTTGACATTTTCCGTATTGACTGACCTTCATGTCTTAAAGTAATGATGGACTGTAATTTCTCTTTGCTTACTTGAGCTGTTCTTGCCATAATACTGACTTGGTCTTTTACCAAATAGGGCTATCTTCTGTATACCACCCCTACCTTGTCACAACACAACTGATTGTCTCAAACGCATTAGAACGAAAGAAATTCCACAAATTAACTTTTAACAAGGTGCATCTGTTAATTGAAATGCATTCCAGGTGACTACCTCATGAAGCTGGTTGAGAGAATGCCAAGAGTGTGAAAAGCTGTCATCAATGCAAAGGCTGGCTACTTTGAAGAATCTCAAATATAAAACATATTTTGATTTAACAATTTTTTGGTTAAAACATGATTCCATATGTGTTATTTCATAGCTTTGATGTCTTCACTATTATTCTACAATGTAGAAAATAGTCAAAATAAAGAAAATGGAGTGGAATGACTAGGTGTGTCCAAACTTTTGACCGGTAAAGTGTATATATATGGGGGATTGGAAATGGAAGCCACAATCTATCTGCATTATTAAAGCTGGTCTACCCCCTTAACAACAACATTTTGGGGAGGATTTTCCCCAAACATAACGCTTTGTATTCAGGACAAAAAGTGAATTGTTTTAATACATTGCAGTATTACTTTAGTGACTTGTTGCAAAACAGGATGTATGTTTTGAAATATTTGTAAGTTGTACAGGCTTCCTTCTTCTCACTCTGTCAATTAGGTTAGTATTGTGGATTAACTACAATGTTGTTGATCCATCCTCAGTTTCCTCCTATAACAACCATTAAACTCTGTAAATGTTTTGACTGTCACCACTGCCTCATGGTGAAATGCCTGAAAGGTTTCCTTCCGCTCCGGGTAACTGAGCAAGGAACGACACCTGTATATGTGTAGCAACTGGGTGCATTGATACACCATCCAAAGTGTAATTAATAACATTACCATGCTCAAAGGGATATTCATTGTCTGCTTTTTTTCATCTTTGCAGGGTATTGGACAACCTCCCTGATCTTTGTGGTTGAATCTGTGTTTGGAATGTACTGCTCGACTGAGGAACCTTACAGAAAATTGTATGTGTTCCGAGATGGCGTAGCAGTGGGATGTCTGTTTTAATTGTCTTGTCCCATCCCGTATATATCGTTTTTCTTTGTATATATTTTTTTACATTTTTATCTAAATTTCCATCTACCGACTGAACATACTCTCCTGCAACTCACCTCACCCAATGTGGTACGGATCTGCTATTTTTATACTTTAGAACCAGAACCCCCTTCAGAAGCTAGCCAGCTAACTAGTTACTAGCTAGTAGTCAGTTAGCCACTGCTAGCGGTCATCACCGTTAACCCGGACATCTGCCAGCCTCAGCCCGGTCAATTCCTGCCAGTCTGCACAGCGTGATATCAACTCAGAGCATATCGGACTGCTTTTTCTCTACCACATCTCCGGATTCCTACCGCAAGCTCTGAACCTTTACTCCGGATCATCGCAGCTAGCTAGCTGCTATTCGAGTGGCTACTCCTGGCTAACATCTCTGTCCCGAAGCAAGCACCAGTTAGCCTGGAGCTAGCCTCGAGCTTGGCCCATCTCCCGGCTAGCCGAAGAAGTTTTGGGACACTGCCCACTGCACTGAGGCTAGGAAACACTGTCACCACCGATAAATCTACGATAATCGGTCATTTCAATAAGCATTTTTCTATGGCTGGCCATGCTTTCCACCTGGCTACCCCTACCCCGGCCAACATCTCAGCACCCCCTGCAGCAACTTGCCCCACCCCCGCTTCTCCTTCGCCAGACAGCTGATGTTCTGAAAGAGCTACAAAATCTAAATCCCTACAAATCAGCTGGGCTAGACAATCTGGACCCTCTTTTTCTAAAATGATCAGCCGAAATTGTTGCAAGCCCTATTACTAGCCTATTCAACCTGTCTTTTGTATCGTCTGAGATCCCCAAAGATTGGAAAGCTGCTGCGGTCATCCCCCTCTTCAAAGGGGGAAACACTCCAGACCCAAACTATTATAGACCTACAGTATATCCATCCTGCCATGCCTTTCTAAAATCTTCAAAAGCCAAGTTAATAAACAGATCACCAACCATTTCGAATCCCACCGTACTTTCTCCACTATGCAATCTGGTTTCCGAGCTGGTCATGGTTGCACCTCAGCCACACTCAAGGTCTTAAACGATATCATAACCGCCATCAATAAAATACAGTACTGTGCAGCTGTATTCATTGACCTGGCCAAGGCTTTCGACTGAACTGACTCGCCCAGTTCACCAACTACTTCTCAGATAGAGTTCAGTGTGTCAAATCAGAGGGCCTGTTGTCCGGACCTCTGGCAGTCTCTATGGGGGTGCCACAGGGTTCAATTCTTGGCCGACTCTTTTCTCTGTATATATCAATGATGTCGCTCTTGCTGCTGGTAATTCTCTGATCCACCTCTCTAGAATTTCGCAACAAAGCCTCCTTCACTCATGCTGCCAAACAGACTCTCGTAAAACTGACCATCCTACCGATCCTATATCCTTACAAAATATCCCCAACACTCTATTCAGCAAACAGGATGTAGTCTATCACAGTGCCATCCATTTTATCACCAAAGCCCCATATACTACCCACCACTGTGACCTGTATGCTCTCGTTGGCTGGCCCTCACTACATATCCGTCGCCAAACCCACTGCCTCCAGGTCATCTATAAGTCTTTGCCAGGTAAAGCCCCGCCTTATCTCAGCTCACTGGTCACCATAGCAACACCCACCCGTAGCACGCGCTCCAGCATGTATATTGCACTCGTCATCCCCAAAGCCAACACTTCCTTTGGCTGCCTTTCCTTACAGTTCTCTGCTGCCAATGACTGGAACGATTTGCAAAAATCTCTGAAGCTGGAGTCTTATAGCTCCCTCTCTAACTTTAAGAATCAGCTGTCAGAGCAGCTTACCGATCACTGTACACAGCCAATCTGTAAATAGCACACCCAACTACCTCATCCCCATATTATTACTTACCCTCTTTCCCTTTTGCACCCCAGTATCTCTACTTGCACATCATCATCTGCACATCTATCACTCCAGTATTAATGCTAAATTGTAATTATTTCGCCTCTATGGCCTATGTATTGCCTACCTCCCTACTCTTCTACATTTGCACACACTGTACATAGATTTTGCTATTTTTATTTTCTATTGTGTTATTGACTGTACGTTTGTTTATGTGTAACTCTGTGTTGTTGTTTTTGTCACACTGCTTTATCTTGTCCAGGTCGCAGTTGTAAATGACAACTTGTTCTCAACTGGCCTACCAGGTTAAATAAAGGTGAAATAAACAAATTAAAAAAGTGTAGGGTACAGAGATGAGGTAGTCATTCCAAAATCATGTTAAACACTATTATTGCACATAGAGTGAGTCCATGCAACTTATTATGTGACTGGTTAAGCACATCTTTACTTAGTAAGGCTTGCAATAACAAAGGGGTTGAATACTTATTGACTCAAGACATTTCAGCAACAAAATTCCACTTTGACATTATGGGGTATTGTGTGTAGGCCAGTGACAAATAAAAGAGATTCAATCCATTTTAAATTCAAGCTGTAACACAACAAAATGTGGAAAAAGTCAAGGGGTGTGAATACTTTCTGAAGGCACTGTATAGAGTTTAACAGGTGGATTATTTTGCTCGTCTACATCTGCATTGCTTGCTGTTTGGGGTTTTAGGCTGGGTTTCTGTATAAGCACCTTGTGATATCTGCTGATGTAAAAAGGGCTTTATAAATTAATTTGATTTGAAATTTGGTTAACTTGCAGTCGCTTAGTAGCCTAGGTCTACTCCCGACAAAAAGACTGTGACTTCACTGACTTGTCAGATAATCAATCAATGTGATTTTGTTTCACTGAATCTCCATCGGAAGAGACTATTTGCTTAATTGGTTTCTGGCCGGGCAAATAAGTGGAGGATGTATAGCTCATCTATTTATTGTCTCATCTATCACTGATCAGAAACATTTAGCATGGAATATTAGAGCCTAAATCAAGTGTAGACTTATTATTTTCTGTCAGTATCATGATGAAGGTAAGGTATATTTCATTATATTCTTAGTATAAATATATATACAGTGGGGAGAACAAGTATTTGATACACTGCCGATTTTGCAGGTTTTCCTACTTACAAAGCATGTAGAGGTCTGTCATTTTTATCATAGGTACACTTCAACTGTGAGAGACGGAATCTAAAACAAAAATCCAGAAAATCACATTGTATGATTTTTAAGTAATTAATTTGCATTTTATTGCATGACATAAGTATTTGATCACCTACCAACCAGTAAAAATTCCGGCTCTCACAGACCTGTTAGTTTTTCTTTAAGAAGCCCTCCTGTTCTCCACTCATTACCTGTATTAACTGCACCTGTTTGAACTCGTTACCTGTATAAAAGACACCTGTCCACACACTCAATCAAACAGACTCCAACCTCTCCACAATGGCCAAGACCAGAGAGCTGTGTAAGGACATCAGGGATAAATTGTAGACCTGTACAAGGCTGGGATGGGCTACAGGACAATAGGCAAGCAGCTTGGTGAGAAGGCAACAACTGTTGGCACAATTATTAGAAAATGGAAGAAGTTCAAGATGACGGTCAATCACCCTCGGTCTGGGGCTCCATGCAAGATCTCACCTCGTGGGGCATCAATGATCATGAGGAATGTGAGGGATCAGCCCAGAACTACACGGCAGGACCTGGTCAATGACCTGAAGAGAGCTGGGACCACAGTCTCAAAGAAAACCATTCGTAACACACTACGCCGTCATGGATTAAAATCCTGCAGCGCACGCAAGGTCCCCCTGCTCAAGCCAGCGCATGTCCAGGCCCGTCTGAAGTTTGCCAATGACCATCTGGATGATCCAGAGGAGGAATGGGAGAAGGTCATGTGGTCTGATGAGACAAAAATAGAGCCTTTTGCTCTAAACTCCACTCGCCGTGTTTGGAGGAATAGAAGGATGAGTACAACCCCAAGAACACCATCCCAACCGTGAAGCATGGAGGTGGAAACATCATTCTTTGGGGATGCTTTTCTGCAAAGGGGACAGGACGACTGCACCGTATTGAGGGGAGGATGGATGGGGCCATGTATCGCGAGATCTTGGCCAACAACCTCCTTCCCTCAGTAAGAGCATTGAAGATGGGTCGTGGCTGGGTCTTCCAGCATGACAACGACACGAAGCACACAGCCATGGCAACTAAGGAGTGGCTCCGTAAGAAGCATCTCAAGGTCCTGGAGTGGCCTAGCCAGTCTCCAGACCTGAACCCAATAGAAAATCTTTGGAGGGAGCTGAAAGTCCGTATTGCCCAGCGACAGCCCCGAAACCTGAAGGATCTGGAGAAGATCTGTAGGGAGGAGTGGGCCAAAATCCCTGCTGCAGTGTGTGCAAACCTAGTCAAGAACTACAGGAAACGTATGATCTCTGTAATTGCAAACAAAGGTTTCTGTACCAAATATTAAGTTCTGCTTTTCTGATGTATCAAATACTTATGTCATGCAATAAAATGCAAATTAATTACTTAAAAATCATACAATGTGATTTTCTGGATTTTTGTTTTAGATTCCGTCTCTCATAGTTGAAGTGTACCTATGATAAAAATTACAGACCTCTACATGCTTTGTAAGTAGGAAAACCTGCAAAATCGTCAGTGTATCAAATACTTGTTCTCCCCACTGTATATGTGTTGACTGTGATTACGTAGGTGTGTCTTGTCTGTTTAATTAACTAAATAACAAACGATTGATTTCACTTGGATGGCACAGGTGTGGCTGCACATACCTGTAACAAAGGCCTAATTAAACTCCAAATATGCTATTTTATTATTTTGAAATAATCTTTTTATTAGTCTTATAATGTTTCTTAGGACCTGTTTACACTAATAAATAATGGATTTCTTTTTTATGGTGTATATTCTCAATGGATATACTAAAATAGACGCCCACCCACATCTGAACACCACTACTACTACTCCTCTAAAGGATGCTGGCATGTGCACAGGAAGTATAAAAGCTGTATGCAGGCAATAATGTGGTAAAAATGGCCTGATTGTCAGGGGGTCATATAAACATTGCCCAATTAATTTTACAAGCTAAATACCATAAATCCTATGTGAAAGCAGTAGAAGATTCTAAGGCATGCTGTACATTCCTTTATTTCAAATGTTTTTTTTATTTCAAATTCACCCAAATGTGAGTGAATCACATTTGAATTGCTAACGACACAACAGCTGATCATGCAAAAAAGCAAGGTGTAAGAGTGACTCACAGTAACGCATCACTGTAGATTTCACTAGAACAATTCCAAAACACTAACACGACTCAGCGTCACACTACAAGGGAAGTGAGGTTATACCATGAAGTGATCACTTAGGAAGTGACCTCTGACTAATATCTCACCTGATCCCATCAGTGAAGTAAAGGTTAGTCCTTCATAGCATGGTCCCAGTGCAGCTAGCAACCACCACATTCATTTTTACCATTTGTGTTTACACACAAGCAGTGTAGTATTTCACACCACCATGCTCACACACACTCCAGGAGATCCAAGTCTCACTGTGTGCGTGTGTGTCTGGAGGAGGTGGAGGAGTTACAGTACAGCAAACTATGTATTCGACGAGCGGAGGAAATAACATAGAGATCGTATCATTCACGAATATCTCTCCCTCCCTGACAGATCTTTCCTCAGCCAACACAATGCTGATTTCCATAAACCAAGTGGTAAAGCACTGACGCAAACAGCGCAAACCGTGTAAACTCTGAGAAAATCCAGCAGAGAATTTTCTCAATAGCTGAAGATCAACTAAATAATCTCCAATGAAAGTCTTAAAGAGGCAGGCAAGCTGGGGTGGAGAGGAGAGCTACTTAGGGGGTCAGAGGGGTGTGAACTTACCCGAGAGCAGACTAACGGCTTGTGTTTCTATCAGCATGGCCAGGACAAGGCCAGGGCTGGACCAGGATAGGGCCTGGACAGGGCCAGGGCAGGACCAGGACAGGGCCAGACCAGGACAGGGCCAGCACAGGGCTAGGGCAGGGCCAGGAAAGGGCTTCATTTTAATAATGAGTAGCAGCCGGTAATAATAATAATCATTATCAATCAGGTCTTACATTTGTCTCAGGCCCTAAACTCTCAATCTCAATAAACAGACCAGTTTACCATCAACACCAGGAGACCATCAACACCAGGAGACCATCAACACCAGTTTACCTAAATCATCAACACCAGTTAACCATCAACATTGATGGATTGATGGCAGCATTCGCGCAAAACTGAAAGCGCGAACCACTGCTTTTAATCAGGGCAAGGTGACCGGAAACATGCCCGAATACAAACAGTGTAGCTATTCCCGCCGCAAGGCAATCAAACAAGCTAAGCATCAGTATAGAGACAAAGTAGAGTCGCAATTCAACGGCTCAGACACGAGAGGTATGTGGCAGGGTCTACAGTCAATCACGGACTACAAAAGAAAAACCAGCCCCGTTGCGGACCACGATGTCTTGCTCCCAGACAAACTAAACAACTTCTTTGCTCGCTTTGAGGACAATACAATGCCACTGACACGGCCCGCTACCAAAACTTGCGGTCTCTCCTTCACTGCAGCCAACGTGAGTAAAACATTTAAAAGTGTTAACCCTCGCAAGGCTGCAGGCCCAGAGCATGCGCAGACCAGCTGGCTGGTGTGTTTACGGACATATTCAATCAATCCTTATCCCAGTCTGCTGTTCCCACATGCTTCAAGAGAGCCACCATTGTTCCTGTTCCCAAGAAAGCTAAGGTAACTGAGCTAAATGACTACCGCCTCGTAGCACTCACTTCCGTCATCATGAAGTGCTTTGAGAAACTAGTCAAGCACCATATCACCTCCACCCTACCTGACACCCTAGACTCACTCCAATTTGCTTCCCGCCCCAATAGGTCCACAGACGACGCAATCGCAATCACACTGCCCTAACCCATCTGGACAAGAGGAATAACTATGTAAGAATGCTGTTCATCGACTACAGCTCAGCATTTAACACCATAGTACCCTCCAAACTCGTCATTAAGCTCGAGACCCTGGGTCTCGACCCCGCCCTGTCCAACTGGGTCCTGGACTTCCTGACGGGCCACCCCCAGGTGGTGAGGGTAGGTAACAACATCTCCACCCTGCTGATCCTCAACACTGGGGACCCACAAGGGTGCGTTCTGAGCCCTCTCCTGTACTCCCTGTTCACCCATGACTGCGTGGCCATGCACGCCTCCAACTCAATCATCAAGTTTGCAGACGACACTACAGTGGTAGGCTTGATTACCAACAACGACGAGACGGCCTACAGGGAGGAGGTGAGGGCTCTCGGAGTGTGGTGTCAGGAAAATAACCTCACACTCAATGTCAACAAAACAAAGGAGATGATCATGGACTTCAGGAAACAGCAGAGGGATCAGCCCCCTATCCACATCGACAGGACAGTAGTGGAGAAGGTGGAAAGTTTTAAGTTCCTCGGCGTACACATCACGGACAAACTGATATGGTCCACCCACACAGACAGCATGGTGAAGAAGGCGCAGCAGCGCCTCTTCAACCTCAGGAGGCTGAAGAAATTTGGCTTGTCAACAAAAACACTCACAAACCTTTACAGATGCACAATCGAGAGCATCCTGTCGAGCTGTATCACCGCCTGGTATGGCAACTGCTCCGCCCACAACCGTAAGGCTCTCCAGAGGGTAGTGAGGTCTGCACAACGCATCACCGTTGGCAAACAACCTGCCCTCCAGGACACCTACACCATCCGATGTCACAGGAAGGCCAAAAAGATCATCAAGGACAACAACCACCCGAGCCACTGCCTGTTCACCCCGCTATCATCCAGAAGGCGAGGTCAGTACAGGTGCATCAAAGCGGGGACCAAGAGACTGAAAAACAGCTTCTATCTCAAGGCCATCAGACTGTTAAACAGCCATCACTAACATTGAGTGGCTGCTGCCAACATACTGACTCAACTCTAGCCACTTTAAAAATGGAAAAATTGATGTAATAAATGTATCACTAGCCACTTTAAACAATGCCACTTTATATAATGTTTACATACCCTATATTACTCATCTCATATGTATATACTGTACTCTATTCCATCTACTGCATCTTGCCTATGCCGTTCGGCCATCACTCATTCATATATTTTTATGTACATATTCTTATTCATTCCTTTACAATTGTGTGTATAAGGTAGTTGTTGTGAAATTGTTAGGTTAGATTACTTGTTAGATATTACTGCATGGTCGGAACTAGAAGCACAAGCGTTTCGCTACACTCACAATAACATCTGCTAACCATGTGTATGTGACAAATAAAATGCGATTTGATTTGATTTGAACACCAGTTTACCTGAGTCATCAACAGCAGTTTACCATCAACAACAGTTTACCTGAGTCATCAACACCAGTTTACCATCAACACCAGTTTACCTGAGTCATCAACATCAGTTTACCATCAACACCAGTTTACCTGAGTCATCAACAGCAGTTTACCAACAACACCAGTTTACCTGAGTCATCAACACCAGTTACTATCAACACCAGTTTACCTGAGTCATCAACAGCAGTTTACCATCAACATCAGGAGACCATCAACACCAGTTTACCATCACCGTCGTTTACCATCAACACCAGTTAACCATCAACACCAGTTTACCTGAGTCATCAACAGCAGTTTACCATCGTCAGCAGTTAACCATCAACACCAGTTTACCTGAGTCATCAACAGCAGTTTACCATCAATACCAGTTTACCATCAACATCAGATTACCATCAACACCAGTTAACCATCAACAGCAGTTAACCATCAACATCAGATTACCATCAACACCAGTTAACCATCAACAGCAGTTAACCATCAACACCAGTTTACCTGAGTCATCAACACCAGTTTCCTTGAGTCATCAACACCAGTTTACCATCAACACCAGCTTACTGCTCTGGCTGATCAGGGTTGGTTCACTATGCTGGGCCAAGAAATAACCACAGACACACTTACTGTGCACTCACACACACAAACACACACACACACACACACACACACACACACACACACACACACACACACACACACACACACACACACACACACACACACACACACACACACACACACACACACACACACACACACACACACATGCATGCACACACAAACTTACTGTACACACATACACACACGCACACCCTCACACACATGCGCACACAAACAAATACACACACACCTAACTGCAGAGAAAGTCAGTCTGAACACACACGTAGGAGAAGCGGAGTGGATAGGCTTGTCTCAGTAAATGCTGAGGGAGGATCTACCCTTGGTATTTACCAGTCATAAGACTTCACCCTCACCACATGGAGACCCTTCAAACCCCTGTGTCATTCATCTGTACACACCATGCATATCTATGTGTTATACTCTCCTTCTCTCTCCCTAAAACCAAACTACTTCTCCCAGCCGATAAATAGGGTTTCATCTCCGGTCAGCCCACCTCTGTATTATACATGCATGGAGTTCTAAACTAGATGCCAGATACTCCAAATTCCACTTTGGCTATTCTGTGCTACATTTGCATATCTGGTCATGCTCTGCTTAACATACTCGCAGAATTGCACAGTTGGTGTTTTATTACAAGCCACCACAGATATTCAGCAACAGCACAGAGCATCTAAAATCAATTAGAATGACTAAAGCCCTACCAGTAGGCCACATTGTGTATTGTAATGCCTGGAGCCATAAAGCGTTTCTTTTCCCAGGCAACAGACATAAACCATGCTTGGATGGTGGAGAGAGGAAAATCTATTAGGGACTCAGTGTTTTCTGTTGCCTTAAATTGACTGAGCCCAGATTTCCAACGGCTTAATGTAATGTTAAACCTCAAATGTGTTCTGTATTTGCCACTTTTTCCTTGATAGCATGCAGGTAATAGTTGCAATACTTGACTGGCTTTGGGATATCATGTCACATCCAATCCATTCCAGTGTTAACGATAATTCATAGTCCTTAGAATCTATCTATTCAAAAAGGCAAAGAAATCAAGAAAACATCTAATTTCAAAAGACAACCGATCATTCCACACATTGATGAAGAGGGAGGGGAGTGAGTTACAGGTCAAAGGTGAGTGTAGAGGGCTTGATGACCGGAGGTCTTACGATATGTACTGTAAGATAGTTCATGTGGGGTGACCTCTTCCAGTACTCATGGGGAATGGATGGGCTGGCTCTAGAGAACGTATGTTTATCACGCTCCCCTGAAATGACATCACACTAAATCCACAGTGTAATTGTGTTCTGCTGCCATCGTTCCCTATTTATAGGCGCTAAAGCTAACAGAAAACATGTGGCGTGAGTGGGAGAGGAGGAGAGCGGAGGAGAGGAGGAGTGGAGGGCATTTGATGAGACCTTAGATCATTGTGTGCATATGGGTGCTTTGCAACGCAGTATTACCTCCGAGCCATGAGGAAGAGATGCAGAAATTCCTCTACCCAACCTGGCAACCTCTTCCGAACCTGGTAACCAGAAACTACCTTTCCACTCCCTCACCGAAGAGAATCAACATCCAACTTTATTTCCTACCGTCCATTCTCTGATCTAAAGATACTTTTTTGTAGCATATGTAGTTCCGTATTTAAATGTGAACCACTGACTCCTTCCCATTCCCTAAGAGTGTGACCTAATGCTATGATAATCAATTGGATACTGAATGTTGCAATGGTAATGTGACACTTAATCCGATGTAATTTGCCATTTGAGTTTAGAGGTCCTCATTTAAACTCCTGCTCGTCTTAACCAGGGAGGAGAAAAGATGTTCAGACAAGCGAGAAAATAATGAGGATCAGACAGCATGCGGAGATAGACAACAGTTCAGATGAATAACAAACAGACAGACAGAGAGAGAGAGACAACAGTTAAGATGAATAACAGACAGACAGAGAGAGAGAGAGAGAGAGAGACAACAGTTCAGATGAATAACAAACAGACAGACAGAGAGAGAGAGACAACAGTTCAGATGAATAACAAACAGACAGACAGAGAGAGAGAGACAACAGTTCAGATGAATAACAAACAGACAGACAGAGAGAGAGAGACAACAGTTCAGATGAATAACAAACAGACAGACAGAGAGAGAGAGACAGCAGTTCAGATGAATAACAAACAGACAGACAGAGAGAGAGAGACAACAGTTCAGATGAATAACAAACAGACAGACAGAGAGAGACAACAGTTCAGATGAATAACAAACAGACAGACAGAGAGAGAGAGACAACAGTTCAGATGAATAACAAACAGACAGACAGAGAGAGAGAGACAACAGTTCAGATGAATAACAAACAGACAGACAGAGAGAGAGAGACAACAGTTCAGATGAATAACAAACAGACAGACAGAGAGAGAGAGACAACAGTTCAGATGAATAACAAACAGACAGACAGAGAGAGAGAGAGACAACAGTTCAGATGAATAACAAACAGACAGACAGAGAGAGAGAGACAACAGTTCAGATGAATAACAGACAGACAGACAGAGAGAGAGAGACAACAGTTCAGATGAATAACAGACAGACAGACAGACAGACAGACAGACAGACAGACAGACAGACAGACAGACAGACAGACAGACAGACAGACAGACAGACAGACAGACAGACAGACAGACAGACAGACAGACAGACAGACAGACAGACAGACAGACAGACAGACAGACAGACAGACAGACAGACAGACAGACAGACAGAGAGAGAGAGACAACAGTTCAGATGAATAACAAACAGACAGACAGAGAGAGAGAGACAACAGTTCAGATGAATAACAAACAGACAGACAGAGAGAGAGAGACAACAGTTCAGATGAATAACAAACAGACAGACAGAGAGAGAGAGACAACAGTTCAGATGAATAACAAACAGACAGACAGAGAGAGAGAGACAACAGTTCAGATGAATAACAAACAGACAGACAGAGAGAGAGAGACAACAGTTCAGATGAATAACAAACAGACAGACAGAGAGAGAGAGAGACAACAGTTCAGATGAATAACAAACAGACAGACAGAGAGAGAGACAACAGTTCAGATGAATAACAGACAGACAGACAGAGAGAGAGAGACAACAGTTCAGATGAATAATAGACAGACAGACAGACAGACAGACAGACATACAGACAGACAGACAGAAAGACAGACACACAGACAGACAGACAGACAGACAGACAGACAGACAGACAGACAGACAGACAGACAGACAGTTCAGATGAAAAACATAGACAGATACACAGAGACAGAGACAACAGTTCAGATGAAAAACATAGACAGACAGACAGACAGACAGACAGTTCAGATGAAAAACATAGACAGATACACAGAGACAGAGACAACAGTTCAGATGAAAAACATAGACAGACACACAGAGAGAGACAACAGTTCAGATGAATAACATAGACAGACACAGAGAGAGAGACAACAGTTCAGATGAATAACATAGACAGACACAGAGAGAGACAGAGATACATACTTAATAACTGAGTCGTGCTCTCACTTCAAATCATTTTGGCATTTCGAGACGACCAAATCTCAATCAAAATGTATTGATCGATGAGTAGGAATTAAGTAGAAATTAAGTAGTCCTACGTTGGTTTTCAATAAGAAGCAGCAGAAATGTTGCGAATCTAGTGGCAGGACTAATGAAATACATTTTATTGTGGGTTTCTTTCTTCTCTTGGGTTGACAAGCAGCCAGGGGAAAAAGATTTCTGATGGGTATTATGCAAATGCTCCCAGCTGTTACTTGTAATGGGGAAGCCTCCTAACAACGTCTCCTTTGGAGTTGCCCCTATATAGAGTTCTGGAATTGTTTACCGAACGCGCTAACAAAAGTAGCTACTTGGACATAAATAATGGACATTATCGAACAAAACAACAATTTATTGTGGAACTAGGATTCCTGGGAGTGCATTCTGATGAAGATCATCAAAGGTAAGGGAATATTTATAATGTAATTTCTGATTTCTGTTGACTCCAACATGGCGGAGAATTTCTTTTTTTTTCTGAGCGCCGTCTCAGATTATTGCATGGTTTGCTTTTTCCGTAAAGTAAAAAAAAAAAATCTGACACAGCGGTTGCATTACGAACAAGTGTATCTTTAATTCTATGTAAAACATGTATCTTTCATCAAAGTTTGTGATGAGTATTTATGTTATTTGACATGGCTCTCTGCAATTTCTCCGGATATTTTGGAGACATTTCTGAACATGGTGCCAATGTAAACTGAGGTTTTTGGATATAAATATTAACTTTATCGAACAAAACATATATGTATTGTGTAACATGAAGTCCTATGAGTGTCATCTGATGAAGATCATCAAAGGTTAGTGATTAATTTTATCTCTATTTCTGCTTTTTGTGACTCCTATCTTTGGCTGAAAAATGGCTGTGTGTTTTTTTGACTTGGTGGTGATCTAACATAATCATATGTTGTGCTTTCGCTGTAAAGCATTTTTTAAATCGGACATGATGGGTAGATTAATCCAGTCGGCCGGGCGGGTGACACGTCTGAGGAAAGAGAACCTCCTTCTTGATTAAGATCTGTCTGGGGGGGGCGGCCATTTTCCTCCCAGATTCCCGTCCTTCTGGAGGACAAGGCATGCCTGGTGCCCAGGTGGCTCCACAGTGGGAACGGAGCTCATTATCTCTGGAGATATGGCTGAGAAGAGGCCTTCTGAAGACACTGTTCTCAGTCCTGGCCTCATCTATGAACAGATGCCTTGGGTCTTTTAGAGTGGACTGTGAACAAGTGCTGTTTGGTCTCAAAGAGTGGACTGTCTGTGACCAGCAGGTTCAATCCAGTGTTCATTCTCAGAGCAGAGCAGAGCAGAGGATCGTTAAAGACATCCTGCTGTCTAGGAAACTCCCTTCAGGATATCATGACAACTCAACACACTATCGAATGCCGTTGTGAGGCCGGGGTGTGTGCTTGTTTGCAGACTTGTTTTTTATTTAACAGCTTTGACAGTGCCTCTGATCGTAGTGCTGGAGCTTGGGTTGCGCATGCAAATTCAGCGCACACAACATCCATAATATACATTTATTTGATGTTTCAAATTAAAAGATAATTTGACGTGTGAAATAGTGTTACTTGACAGTTACAATCTTGACACGTAAAGACCCAAATGGCGTCTTGACCTTAGGATAAAGAGGGACTGATCTATTCTCAGTCTCCCTTCGAGAATCATTCAACAGTCGTCTTACTATCATGCTGTTGATCTATTTACTTTTCCGATCAAATAAAGCTGTTATTGAATTTTCGGTATACAACATAGAGTCATGCATACAGAAAGCCTGGAGAGGTTTTGTACATTTACACTACCGGTCAAAAGTTTTAGAACACCGACTTATTCAAGTGTTTTTCTTTATTTTTACTAATTTTCTACATTGTAGAATAATAGTGAAGACATCAAAACTATGAAATAACAGATATGGAATCATGTAGTAAACAAAAACGTGTTAAACGTTTTTTTTTTATTTGATCAATCTCCACCCGGCACAGCCAGAAGAGGACTGGCCACCCCTCATAGCCTGGTTCCTCTCTAGGTTTCTTCCTAGGTTTTGGCCTTTCTAGGGAGTTTTTCCTAGCCACCGTGCTTCTACACCTGCATTGCTTGCTGTTTGGGGTTTTAGGCTGGGTTTCTGTACAGCACTTCGAGATATTAGCTGATGTACGAAGGGCTATATAAAATAAACTTGATTTGATTTGATTTAAACAAATCAAAATATATTTTATATTTGAGATTCTTCAAATAGCCACCCTTTGCCTTGATGACAGCTTTACACACTCTTGGCATTCTCTCAACCAGCTTCATGAGGTAGTCACCTGGAATACATTTCAATTAACAGGTGTGCCTTCTTAAAGTAAATTTGTGGAATTTCTTTCCTTCTTAATGCATTTGAGTCAATCAGTTGTGTTGTGACAAGGTAGGGTTGATATACAGAAGATAGCCCTATTTGGTAAAATACCAAGTCCATATTATGTGAAGAAAAATAAGCAAAGAGAAACAACAGTCTATCATTACTTTAAGACATGAAAGTCAGTCAATCCTGAACATTTCAAGAACTTTTAAAGTTTCTTCAAGTGCAGTCGCAAAAACCATCAGGAGCTATGATGAAACTGGCTCTCATGAGGACCGCCACAGGAATGGAAGACCTAGAGTTACCTCTGCTGCAGAGGATGAATTCATTAGTTACCAGCCTCTGAAATTGCAGCCCAAATAAATGCTTCACAGAGTTCAAGTAACAGACACTTCTCAACATCAACTGTTCAAAGGAGACTGTGTGAATCAAATCAAATCAAATCAAATCAAATTTTATTTGTCACATACACATGGTTAGCAGATGTTAACGCGAGTGTAGCGAAATGCTTGTGCTTCTAGTTCCGACAATGCAGTAATAACCAACGAGTAATCTAACCTAACAATTCCACAACTACTACCTTATACACACACAAGTGTAAAGGGATAAAGAATATGTACATAAAGATATATGAATGAGTGGTGGTACAGAACGGCATAGGCAAGATGCAGTAGATGGTATAGAGTACGGTATATACATATGAGATGAGTACTGTAGGGTATGTAAACATAAAGTGGCATAGTTTAAAGTGGCTAGTGGTACATGTATTACATAAAGATGGCAAGATGCAGTAGATGATATAGAGTACAGTATATACATATGAGATGGGTAATGTAGGGTATGTAAACATTATATTAAGTGGCATTGTTTAAAGTGGCTAGTGGTACATTTTTACATAATTTCCATCAATTCCCATTTTTAAAGTGGCTGGAGTTGAGTCAGTATGTTGGCAGCGGCCGCTAAATGTTAGTGGTGGCTGTTTAACAGTCTGATGGCCTTGAGATAGAAGCTGTTTTTCAGTCTCTCGGTCCCTGCTTTGATGCACCTGTACTGACCTCGCCTTCTGGATGATAGCGGGGTGAACAGGCAGTGGCTTGGGTGGTTGTTGTCCTTGATGATCTTTATGGCCTTCCTGTGACATCGGGTGGTGTAGGTGTCCTGGAGGGCAGGTAGTTTGCCCCCGGTGATGCGTTCTGCAGACCTCACTACCCTCTGGAGAGCCTTACGGTTGTGGGCGGAGCAGTTGCCGTACCAGGCGGTGATACAGCCCGACAGGATGCTCTCGATTGTGCATCTGTAGAAGTTTGTGAGTGCTTTTGGTGACAAGCCGAATTTCTTCAGCCTCCTGAGGTTGAAGAGGCGCTGCTGCGCCTTCTTCACGACGCTGTCTGTGTGGGTGGACCAATTCAGTTTGTCCGTGATGTGTACACCGAGGAACTTAAAACTTTCCACCTTCTCCACTACTGACCCGTCGATGTGGATAGGGGGGTGCTCCCTCTGCTGTTTCCTGAAGTCCACAATCATCTCCTTTGTTTTGTTGACGTTGAGTGTGAGGTTATTTTCCTGACACCACACTCCGAGGGCCCTCACCTCCTCCCTGTAGGCCGTCTCGTCGTTGTTGGTAATCAAGCCTACCACTGTAGTGTCATCCGCAAACTTGATGATTGAGTTGGAGGCGTGCATGGCCACGCAGTCGTGGGTGAACAGGGAGTACAGGAGAGGGCTCAGAACGCACCCTTGTGGGGCCCCAGTGTTGAGGATCAGCGGGGTGGAGATGTTGTTACCTACCCTCACCACCTGGGGGCGGCCCGTCAGGAAGTCCAGGACCCAGTTGCACAGGGCGGGGTCGAGACCCAGGGTCTCGAGCTTGATGATGAGTTTGGAGGGTACTATGGTGTTAAATGCTGAGCTGTAATCGATGAACAGCATTCTCACATGGGTATTCCTCTTGTCCAGATGGGTTAGGGCAGTGTGCAGTGTGGTTGCGATTGCGTCGTCTGTGGACCTATTGGGTCGGTAAGCAAATTGGAGTGGGTCTAGGGTGTCCGGTAGGGTGGAGGTGATATGGTCCTTGACTAGTCTCTCAAAGCACTTCATGATGACGGAAGTGAGTGCTACGGGGCGGTAGTCGTTTAGCTCAGTTACCTTAGCTTTCTTGGGAACAGGAACAATGGTGGCCCTCTTGAAGCATGTGGGAACAGCAGACTGGGATAAGGATTGATTGAATATGTCCGTAAACACACCAGCCAGCTGGTCTGCGCATGCTCTGAGGACGCGGCTGGGAATGCCGTCTGGGCCTGCAGCCTTGCGAGGGTTAACACGTTTAAATGTTTTACTCACCTCGGCTGCAGTGAAGGAGAGCCCGCAGGTTTTGGTAGGGGGCCGTGTCAGTGGCACTGTATTGTCCTCAAAGCGGGCAAAAAAGTTGTTTAGCCTGTCTGGGAGCAAGACATCCTGGTCCGCGACGGGGCTGGTTTTCTTTTTGTAATCCGTGATTGACTGTAGACCCTGCCACATACCTCTTGTGTCTGAGCTGTTGAATTGCGACTCGATTTTGTCTCTGTACTGGGACTTAGCCTGTTTGATTGCCTTGCGGAGAGAATAGCTACACTGTTTGTATTCGGTCATGCTTCCGGTCACCTTGCCCTGGTTAAAAGCAGTGGTTCGCGCTTTCAGTTTCACGCGAATGCTGCCGTCAATCCACGGTTTCTGGTTTGGGAATGTTTTAATCGTTGCTGTGGGTACGACATCGTCAATGCACTTCCTAATGAACTCGCTCACCGAATCAGCATATTCGTCAATATTGTTGTTGGACGCAATGCGGAACATATTCCAATCCGCGTGATCGAAGCAGTCTTGAAGCGTGGAATCAGATTGGTCGGACCAGCGTTGAACAGACCTGAGCGCGGGAGCTTGTTGTTTTAGTTTCTGTTTGTAGGCTGGAATCAACAAAATGGAGTCGTGGTCAGCTTTTCCGAAAGGGGGGCGGGGGAGGGCCTTATATGCGTCGCGGAAATTAGTATAACAATGATCTAGGGTTTTTCCAGCCCTGGTAGCACAATCGATATGCTGATAGAATTTAGGGAGTTTTGTTTTTAGATTAGCCTTGTTAAAATCCCCAGCTACGATGAATGCAGCCTCAGGGTGTGTGGTTTCCAGTTTACAAAGAGTCAGATAAAGTTCGTTCAGGGCCATCGATGTGTCTGCTTGGGGGGGAATATATACGGCTGTGATTATGATTGAAGAGAATTCCCTTGGTAGATAATGCGGTCGACATTTTATTGTGAGGAGTTCTAGATCAGGTGAACAGAATGACTTGAGTTCCTGTGTGTTGTTATGATGATCACACCACGTCTCGTTAATCATAAGGCATACCCCCCCGCCCCTCTTCTTACCAGAAAGATGTTTGTTTCTGTCGGCGCGATGCATGAAGAAACCAGCTGGCTGCACCGACTCCGTTAGCGTCTCTTGAGTTAGCCATGTTTCCGTGAAGCAGAGCACGTTGCAATCCCTGATGTCTCTCTGGAATGCTACCCGTGCTCGGATTTCATCAACCTTATTGTCAAGAGACTGGACATTGGCGAGTAGTATGCTAGGGAGTGGAGCGCGATGTGCCCGTCTCCGAAGCCTGGCCAGGAGACCGCCTCGTTTGCCCCTTTTACGGCGTCGCACAGGGTCGCCGGCTGGGATCAGATCCATTGTATTGGGTGGAAGGCAAAACACTGGATCCGTTTCGGGAAAGTCATATTCCTGGTAGGAACGATGATGAGTTGACGTTAATCGTATATTCAGTAGTTCCTCCCGACTGTATGTAATGAAACCTAAGATTACCTGGGGTACCGATGTAAGAAATAACACATAAAAAAACAAAATACTGCATATTTTCCAAGGAACGCGAAGCGAGGCGGCCATCTCGTTTCGGCGCCGGATGTTAAAGGCCTTCATGGTTGAATTGCTGCAAAGAAACCACTACTAAGGGACACCAATAAGAAGAAGAGACATGCTTGGGCCAAGAAACACAAGCAATGGACATTAGACCGGTGTAAATTTGTCCTTTGGTCTGGAGTCCATATTGGAGATTTTTGGTTCCAACTGCCATGTCTTTGTGAGACGCGGTGTGGGTGAATGGATGATCTCCGCATGTGTATTTCCCACCATAAAGCATGGAGGAGGAGGTGTGATTGTGTGGGGGTGCTTTGCTGGTAACACTGTCTGTGATTTATTTAGAATTCAAGGCACACTTAACCAGCATGGCTACCACAGCATTCTGCAGCGATATGCCATCCCATCTGGTTTGTGCTTAGTGGGACTATCACTTGTTTTTAAACGGGACAATTACCCAATAGACCTCCAGGCTGTGTAAGGGCTATTTTACCAAGAAGGAGAGTGATGGAGTGCTGCATCAGATGACCTGGTCCCCACAATCTCCCGACCTCAATCAAATTGAGATGGTTTGGGATGAGTGGGAGCGCAGAGTGAAGGAAAAGCAGCCAACAAGTGCTCAGCATATGTGGGAACTCCTTCAAGACGATTGAAAAAGCATTCCAGGTGAAGCTGGTTGAGAGAATGCCAAGCGTGTGCAAAGCTGTCATCAAGGCAAAGGGTAGCTATTTGAAGAATCTGAAATATAAAATATACGTATTTTGATTTATTTAAACACTTTTTTGGTTACTATATGATTCCATATGTGTTATTTCATAGTTTTGATGTCTCACTATTATTCTACAATGTTGAAAATAGTACAAATAAAGAAAAATCCTGGAATGAGTAGGTGTTCTCAAACTTTGACCGCTAGTGTAGATAGTATGTAAAAATGAACACACAAATCAGATATAGATTATTTGAAAGCATGGCACATTCAGACACTAAGCTGTGAACAAAGTCTGAAGAAGAAGAAGAAGAATATAGAGGACATACAATGTATGGATAAGAAGCACAATAGCCCATTTCAACCTCTAGGTTTCTTTTATCAGATCCATTCTTCCACTGTGATAATCATCTCGGCTTTCCCCTTTCTTTCTCTCCTCCCTGTTTGTGAGGGGTCTGCTGGGACTGAGTTATTGCACATCCTTTATGTTTATTAGGCACATTACCCACTAGATCAGTACATTTGCACCAAAGACTCACATTAATGAAGTCAAATTAAATCTGAAGTGATTTTAAACAAAGGCGGATGGGAAGAACCCATCAAGCATGACTGGGTAAAACGCGGTGGAGTAAGGAACCAGGAAGTGTCTGTGAGCCCTAGTGGGTGACCTAATTCTCACCCACCACTCAGCGCTGTCAATTTCCATTGCTTCTCACCAGGCCCACCTACGGATGCCCTGGGCTTCCCATAAATTATAGAAATTATTATATGTAAATATGTTTTTTAACATCTCCTCTGATCCAGGTGTCTTTCTGTTCTAATTTGTCACATTAGAGAGTCATTAGCATGAAGCTTACAGGCGTTATAATATACCACAACGGAGGCTGATCTGCCATGTCTGGATGAAGGCTGTTATGTTGTGGATTCTGGTCAGTTCAAGATCAGGTGGAAGGGGCTATATCAATGCTTGAGTAGAGTTCAGAGTAGTTATAATCTGATCTAAGATCAGCCTGGTATTGAGATACATAACAGTAAAACCCTGTTGCCCCAAACTAAATATACTGGATCTGTAAACAGTATAGATCAAGGGAGAGTACAGCTGGCATCTATCACTCCTGGAGGCTCACCGGGCCCTCTTCTCTCCTCACTCAACAGCCCCTTAATCCCAGTTTCTCCAAACACTTCGCCCACAGCCTCTCTCTCCCTCTCTGTTTTCCTCTGCCAACCAGCTGACTGTGTGGTGACAAATACCTCCTTGCCATCTCCAATTACACTGTCATGTAAGGATGATGTCCGTCTCTGGTTCACTCAACAAAGCATAAGCACCAAGTAAACACCTCTTCCATGACACAGAAAAATAAACATTTACCCTTTCACAAAAGCCCAACTTCAAAGCCAAATCCAAGCAAACAAAGTTTGTGAGCATGGTGTGTATTTTATGATTGAAATGTTAAAGTAAAAAGCAATGTGGGCATAAAGGCAAGTTCTGCAAGTGTATTTGGTTGAGGGGAAAAACAGTGC